>NC_139680.1:25023343-25693343 GCF_964106915.1 Podarcis gaigeae
AAAACAATAAATCCACCAGAAGATTACATTTTAATGGCCTCATATAGATGTGGCGCTTGACTCCCCTTCCCCAGTTTATCGCTCCTATGGCATTTTAAAATAACCGTGTCTGAGTCATCATCAGAGGTCTGAGAAGACGTACCAGTAGATGAGGAGGAATCGCCATCTCTGCGCCTCTGAGGCCTTCGTTTGGAGCGATGACTCCTCTGCCACCAGATGAAGGGACTCTAGGCACTGGGAGTTCTTCCTCTGAAGACTGCACACTGAGCGCCTCCCTTGAAGGGCCAACCAAACCTACACAGAACTGAAAACGTGTGAGGAGCTTGGATGGGAGAAATTTCCCCCTCCCGCATGCTGTGCAAGTTGAGGCCCTGAGCTCCCACACCCTGGGGGTGCTGACTGCGAACAAGGCAGTATATATAGGGTATATATAGGTCCCTCGAACCGTTTGGACTGCGCCCCATCGGCCAGAGTGAACCCAATATCGAGGGACCTACCAATTGTGGCTGACAATCTTACCAACCCACAACATAGGTGGTCGGCCTTCAGGTCTCACTGCAACATGTGAGGACACGATTTGGCCATGCTAACTAGATAGCAGTGGCATAGCATGGAGGGGAAAGGACACAGGGGAGGTTGCCTTGGGCACAAAATTTCAACACCCAGTGCGGCCTCAATTCAGCTGCACACTTCCATCGCTGGGTTCCACTGAAAATGACTTCCCCATGAAAACCAGGAAGTGACATCTCTAGACAACAGAACGACTCTTCTTTTCTTATCTCAATGGCTGCAATTTCCTGGGTGATGTGGACACCATCAGGAGTTGAATGCACATGCATACTCCCTCTGTGTGGGTAGGCGTTGTTCCGTTTCCTATCACAGCTAGGCTTAAAGGTAAAAGGACCTCTGACCATTAGGTCCAGTCATGGACAACTGGGATTGCGTGTTCATCTCGCTCTATAGGCTGAGGGAGCGGGCGTTGTCCACAGACAGCTTCTGGGTCATGTGGCCAGCATGACTAAGCCGCTTCTGACGAACCAGAGCAGTGTATGGAAATGCTGTTTACTTTCCTGCCGGAGTGGTACCTATTTATCTACTTGCACTTTGATGTGCTTTCGAACTGCTAGGTTGGCAGGAGCTGGGACAGAGCAACAGGAGCTCACCCTTTCGCGGGGATTCAAATCACCGACTTTCTGATCAGCAAGCCCTGGGCTCTGTGGTTTAACACCAATAGCACTTGCATGACTACACTCCACATTACAGTCGCATTTCAACCTTTTACTGTGTTTTCAGGAGATATGTGGCATTTTCCTAGCTACAATTATATAGAACTTTAATAGCTAAGAAAATGCTTCCCAAGCATAATGCATGCCAACATTGGAATTAAGGTGCAATTACTATTTTAAAAAGATTGTGTGGAAAGAAGACACATGCTATGCTTTGTTCTCTTGAATTTTTATAATATCTTGAAGCCAAAAAAGGTATCCATTAGATACTAATAAATGTATTCTGTAATGTATACGTTCCCCTCATGCTGTATGCATTCTATTTTTTTTAACAGTTTGGTAAGACTCAATTGCACAATTTAGAAGAAAATTTAATATTTTGCAGGATCCTAGTGGTAGCAGACAATAGTGCTACAAATTTAAATAATAAAAACAAATTTATTATATGGTTGCAGACCTCATAAATACAAAACCTTGAAATCATGCAACTTTTAACATGCATGGTGTGTGTAATATAAAATATAAAATATATAAACTCAGAACAGAAATCAACCAAGATACCACCGAATTAGCAAAATCTCTTTTAAGGGTTTGAAAAAACTTTTTACATTTGTAAATTATAACAAAAAGGAGGAAAATTTACATACAAAGAAAAGAAAATAACCCCCAAAGCACTAAAATCATATGCAGCCTAAGATCCAGCAGGAGTCAACAAACATTTACAATATTTTCCACACAAATGGGCATTTATTTAAACTAAGGAATTCACATTCAATGGAAACAATGAAGGAATGAAGAGTTGGCACCATTATTTCCCTTGCTTCCCAATTACTGGTAGTCCAACAGAAATATAATGAGCACATGTCTGCTTAAACATATTTTCATAAAATCCACACTTTGGAATAAGCAGGAGGGACCATATAGCCACAGGCTTCTTCATTTGTAAATAAAATAAAATAAAAGCATGCCATATTGGAAAAGCCTCTTGCTACTTTCAGCTCGTGAGAAAACTTTCTTAGAAGAGCAATTTGCCAGATTTTTCAAGACCAATAATCTAAGTTGAGAAAGGATCATGTGTGTTCTCACCTGGCTGGTGGTTCAGCACACAGAAAGTCCCCAAGGCTAAGGAGACGCCAACCTTCTTCTTCTTAAAGAAAGCCAGGGAGCTGCAATTTCCCATCATCTGCATTCACCTTTCATATACAGTGGTACCTCGGGCTAAGTACTTATGTATTTTTCACTCTATAAGACGCACCAGACCATAAGACGCACCTAGTTTTTGGAGGAGCAAAACAAGAAAAAAAATATTCTGAATCCCAGAAGCCAGAACAGCAAGAGGGATCGCTGCGCAGCGAAAGTAACGATCCCTCTTGCTGTTCTGGCTTCTGGGATAGCTGCACAGCCTGCATTCGCTCCATAAGACGCACACACATTTCCCCTTACTTTTTAGGAGGGAAAAAGTGAGTCTTATAGAGCAAAAAATACGGTAATTCGTTCCAGAGGTCCATTCTTAACCTGAAACTGTTCTTAACCTGAAGCACCACTTTAGCTAATGGGGCCTCCTGCTGCCGCCGCGCCGCCAGAGCACGATTTCTGTTCTCATCCTGAAGCAAAGTTCTTAACCTGAAGCACTATTTCTGGGTTAGCGGAGTCTGTAACCTGAGGCGTATGTAACCCGAGGTACCACTGTAGTCTAGTAAACAAGTGTGAGGGCAGGCAAGGAGCCAGGAGCCCTGCTTTGGGAATCCCCTGCTTTCTTTTACATTTGCTTCAAACAGTAACAGCTTTTTCAATCTGCCCTATGGTTGACTTAAAAGGGGGCCCAATCCTCTGAGATGCCAAGGACATCGGTGGCCGAGTTCTGCCAGCTAACAACATCCCAGGAAAGATTGGTCAAGGCAATTTAACCATGCACACACTTCAATTTGACTGTAAACATTGCACCTTTTGAAAGCCGTCTGGGTACCGCTCCATCCACAACCTCCTGCTTTCACACTGAGACACCCTGTTATGTTTGTTTTCCTTTCAAAAGGTGAGACTTAATTGGGGCAAGAGGCATGGCAGTTGTAACCAGACAACATACCATTGTCTGAAGAAGACTTTCAGATGACGCTTTTGCTTTCTGAAGCCAGACACTTGTGCGGTTCAATTGACTACTCCTAACCTGCTGCAACAAGGGGATACAGGAGGATAGGCAGGGTCAGGCAAACATACCAGCTAGTTCAGACTAGCATCCCTTCATTCATTCATCTACTCCCACCCACTTAGAATCTAGCCAGCGGGCACAATTAATGAGTCACTCTTAATTAAATGCAACAAGAGATTACATTGCATAGAGCCAGAGTTACTGAGGACAGGCACACGTGATGGATTTTGTCAAGTGGTGTCAACTTTACTTGGGAATATCATTAATTTTAAAGCAACTAGCCATCATTATAGAGAACCCCCTGCAAGACCATGGTTTCCTAAGGATTTCATTTGGTCTGCATTGTTAAGCAACCCCCTCTGATTCACCCTCTTGACTACTATACAAAATGGAATGTCCTTATCTGTTGGGTTGCACACCTCTCCGTATTTTGTAATAAAGGCTTTGGCTCAAAAAAGTACCAAAATTTGTATTCAAATGCACACAATATTTTGGGGACAAAATGGCTACAAAAGCCACAGCAAGCGTTCTTGCATTTTTAGAACCGGATGTGCAAACTGAGGATATAAACAAGGCAGAATGGGCTCATGCAAAACTGACATGGGCCAGAAACAGAATGATCCATTGAGTTACCACCAGCTTGGTCCCATACCCTGCTCTGGAATAATTTGAGTACCCGAAGGGTTGATTGATGCAGGCATGTAAGCTCAGATGGCAACATCGCCAAATGCCCTGTATGGAAAAGTTTTGTGGAAACAACGTAATACACAAAAGTTCTGTCCAAGTTACTTACTTATTTGGGGGGCGATCACAACCCAGAGGGGCTGAGCAGAGCAACGATGTCGCTGCTGCATCCATATCTACTGGTGCAGCAACTGGTCCCAGATCAGGTGCAATGCTGTCACTTGACAGCAGTAAAGATGCCTTGGCATTCCACAGATCCTGGGCTAGCACAGCCCACCCCTCCCCTATGTCAGGAGCTCAGCCTACACACGAGTAAGACCCTGGTAGAGACACATTCCCCACTGGCATGTTCCCTCCCTCCTGGTCGATCATTCGGGAGCTTCAAAAGCTTTCTTCAGCCCGAACATCACAGTGCCTGATGCCAACCAACACTGGCACACTTAGGGATCTGCAGAGTCTTCGCAGTTGCGTAACAAATCTCAGCAACTCAGCATTTTGGCTAATCTACTTTATTTACATATAAACACACACGGAGCACTTCAACATGGCTCCCTCTCTCTCTAGCATCAGACAGCAAAGAGAAAAGGAACAAAGGACAATAGTCCCACTTCACGGAACACAGTAACACAAACATCCTGTCTCCGTCACTTCCCACTCTGTGGAGTCAAAACATATACCGTCATGTAATAGACAAAAATCTCATGACTGCAATCATGGAGCAGGAATTCTAACACCCTGCCATTTCAGGCCCTTCTGGTGGCTGTTGCTGATAGGGATTTCACTTTTGATACTTTTGTCCATTTAGTGGGTAGAAGGGAGAAGTTGGTGCTGATGGAGTGATCATTGTGCCACTCCATTGGCAGTGGCTGGTAGAAGGTTAGTTTAACTAGCAGAGCAGGGCAGAGATGCTGCCCAAGCCACAACCATCCCAACCCAGCTGTGTATGGCAGCCCCAGAGGCATCTTTCCTATTGAGCTTACTGGTGCCTTGCGCCAGGGCGCTGGCCTCTCAGGGGTGCCCCAGCGAGTGGGGGAGCTGCGTGGCTTTGCCAGTGGCTTCCCCTTTCCCTGCACCGACCAGCTGCGCCTCGCCAACCATATGGCTGGTGGGCGTGCAGCTTCCTCCCAAGCCTCTGTAGGAGGAGAGCGATCCCCACAGAGGCTTAGGATGGAAGCTGCACTCCGCCAACTATATGGCTGGTTGGCATGCAGCGCTCTCTCTCTCTCTTGCACGCCCTGTGGGAAGAGGGCGATGGCGACGGGGAACCGGAGTGCGAGGGGGAGGAGGAATGAAGAAGAAGAGAGCCCCCCCCCAACTTGCCCCCTTTCTTCCTCCAGCTGTGGAGCCTCTGCGCTGGGTTTGCAGCCCTGCTTGCAGGGTCCCCTTGCCCATCCTATTCAGCTACATCTAGCCTGAGCCGTGAGTAGCAACAGCTGCTGCCCTGGTTTCTCTCTCTCCCTGGAATCATGCCCTGTGTTTAATGTTACGGGCAACTCTACCCCAGGGAAGGAAAGCCTCCTCCCTTCACTTTTCTCCTTCTTCTCCTCCTCCTTCTCCTTCTCCTTCTTCTTCTTCTTCTCCTTCTCCTTCTCCTTCTCCTTCTCCTTCTTCTTCTTCTCCTTCTTCTCCTTCTTCTTCTCCTTCTTCTTCTTCTTCTTCTTCTTCTTCTTCTTCTTCTTCTTCTTCTTCTTCTTCTTCTCCTCCTCCTCCTCCTCCTCCGGGGGTGGGCTCCTTCTCCACATCCCCCCACCAACAAGGTCCCAAGGGGTTGTAAAGCAAGCCAGACCATTTAGCACTGACCCCATTTAGCAGCTGGCCATTACCCACTCCAAGCCCTGCGAAAAATATCATCACCATTATTATTATTATTATTATTATTATTATTATTATTATTATTATTATTACTACTACTACTACCAGTACTACTACTACTACTGCCCTCCACCTATAGATATCAGGGCGGCTCACAGCCTGAAACTACGGTACTAAGCACATGCTAAAAACTAGAACAAAGGCAAACCAAACCAAGCCAGCATCCCTCCTTCTTTGTTATTTGTGAAACAAGCCTGTTAATTGCCTATCCAACAACAACACAAAAAAAGGCACTGAAGGTTTTTGAGATCAATGCAACCAAAAAGCATTGTAGGGGGGTTGGTCTAGATGACCTCAGGGTCCCTTCTAATTCTACGTCTTTCTGAAAAAACACACACGCACAACCCAACTATGGTCCTTCTGCAGTCCTCGCCCCCAAACAACTGTGTGTGAGACTTGCTCCAGAGAAAGTGTGCCTTGTCTTGCTACCTGTGGTTTTTGGTCTCTCGTCAGCCCCCTCCCCTAAATCTATTCATATTCCTTTCTCCCTAAACTCCAATATTACATTTTCCTCTGGTTGAGACTTAAAACAGAACGCCCTAATTCCCAACTGTGTTTCTTGCTTCAGTCCTGCTGTCTACTCAGAAGTAAGGTCCTATTAGATTCAGCAGGGCTTACTCTCAGGTAAGTGCTGTTAGTGCTGCAGCCTTTGTGACCCAAGTTTTGGGTCCTTTTTAGGTTCAGGATGTCACTGCTTTCCATCCACCCCTCACAATATTTGAAAACGTCAGCTTTGTACTTAAATACAAATTGGCCGGGAACTTCATTCTCTGTGTCTTCATCAATTTATTTAAAGAACAACAAACTGGTGATTGCTTTAACTTTTTGATATGTGGTGATTTGAATCATGAGGATGAATTAGAAGAACAGCTGAGTCTTGAATGAGTCTTGCTTTGGAATTGAGGACTTCATTAGATTTTCTTCTGACTTTTCATCTTATTTTGTTCTAAGGGCTTGTTAGAAATAATGTGTAAGTGTGGTATCAGCTCCCCCAAAAAAGGTCAACAACTCTGGGGAACCTTTCCTAAAAAAGGTCAACAACATTGGGGTCTCCCTGTTAAAAAAGGTAGACAACTCTGGGAAAGGGGGGGGGGGCGCTGGAGGGATCTTTGCACCACAGCGCCAAAGGCCTTGGGTAGCCCCCAGTATTTCCCCACCTTTTCCTGCCTTTCTAAGACAAAAACTAAACCAAACAAACAGGGAACCTGTCAATCCCCTACTGGACAGCTTTGGTATATCTCCATCCGAGCTAAGTCTATCACTAAATTAAATTTGAAACAGAAAAGTCACCAAAGATCTCATCTCCTTCATGTCTTCTTTGGCTGACAGTCTTATAAATGAAGCAAGAAGAAAAGATTAATTAACATGGATGAGATCAGAAGCAGACTGTCGAGCAACCAGGAAGAATAGAGCAGTGGGAAACAGGGCATAGGTGCAGAGTTTATATTTTAAGACAGATACATAATGAAAGGAAATTAATCATACCGCCTTAAAAATGGTGCGAGCGTGTAACCAAGCAACATTCATTTCAATCTTTTGTCCTTTGTATTCTCATAAAATTACTTTTAACCAATAAATTTCCTTCTCTAATGAGATAGCGTGTGAATGTGTTGCTGAAACCAATGAATGTTAATTTTAAAGCATCTAGTACATACCGTTATGAGTTTGTGGGTGCCAGACCCATTCTAAACCCTGGACCCAGCAAGTGTTAAAATATAAGCCAAACTAGCTTCCTGTGTTCTGGTAACTGACTGGGTGATGGGCCATTAAGAGAGCAAAGGAGAGGGGGCTCAGTGCCAGATGACGAACGGGTGGGATCCCTCCTCCAGCTCTGAGAGCATTAGTAGGACGAAGTTAGAGTTGAAGAGTGGAGTTTGCTGTGATGTGACCTAGATTATTATTATTATTTTTTTAAAAAAGCTACAGGAGAGAGAGAGCGCACACTATGACCAATTTCAGCTTGAATCCAAAGCTGTGGCTATGGGAGAAACAAGACCTTCTTGGGGTATTAATGCTGTGAGCCCCTCCATCATAGGCTCAGGTGGTATATATGTGTGAATAAACCATATACAGTGGAACCTCTACCTGCAACCATAATCCATTCTGGAGGTCCGTCTGGAGGTCAAAAAGGGTCTCTGGGAGAGGCGTTGTTTTGCGCAGGCTTGGGCGGTGATTGCCGCTCCTGTGAATGCGTGAACGGCAGCGAACCCTCCAGTTACCTCCGGGTTTGCCGCGGACATTGGGCGAAATGGACGCAGGCAGACGTAAGAAGAGGTTTTACTGTATCCTAAAGACACTACAGTCTCCGCTGTGCCTTATTCCCAAAAGGAAACATGGAGACTGGGCAAGTGTGCTTGGAACCCCAGGAATCCTGCACCACCCGGAGATTGGGATGGAATAATGCAAACATAATCACTGACTCCACGAACTGGCTTTCACTAAGACTATTTTTACTTTCACGCGCACTTGTTCGCCACCCTCAAGAACAAGCAACACAGCAGGAGTGCGGAAGCTGTTGCCCTTCCAGTGCTGTTGGGCTCCATCTGCTACCAGCCTCAGTGATGATGGGAGTTGAAGTCCAGCAACATCTTCAGGGCCACCAGTTCCTCACCCTTGCATTATGGTACGGCAGCCCATCACGATCCCCTGCCGAGCAATCACAGTGCAGTTTACATACAGGGCAACATATGATTGAGGTGGGGTGGGGAGACTTCAGACTCACGGGATCCTTCTCATCTTTTTACTAGAATCTCAAGGTTTGCAAGCCACTGGAGCCAGGTGTAAAAGACATACAGTGGTACCTCGGGTTACAGACGCTTCAGGCTACAGACTCCGCTATCCCAGAAATAGTACCTCGGGTTAAGAACTTTGCTTCAGGATGAGAACAGAAATCGTGCTCTGGTAGTGCAGCGGCGGCAGCAGGAGGCCCCATTAGCTAAAGTGGTGCTTCAGGTTAAGAACAGTTTCAGGTTAAGAACGGACCTCCAGAACAAATTAAGTTCTTAACCCCAAGGTACCACTGTACTGTGAGACTCAAAGAACAGTGAGCACGGGAATTTACTTTGAATATATGAGCTAGCACTTCCACACAACACAAATCCACAACAGAATTTGAGGTGAGGATGTGTCATGGAGCTGCTTCTCCCACCTGGATGTCCTCTTCACCTTTGCTTGATTTGTGCACCTCTTTGGGCATGTGCAGAGTGTCGTATCATGAGTGAAGGGGGGGTTGCCTAGGGTGCAAAATACCCTTACACTGGCACAGGCTATAATATATTGACCTGTAGTACATAACAACAACAACAACAACAACAACTCAGGGGGGAATCATATTATTTTCATTGTTTTAAATCAGGCATAGGCAAACTCGGCCCTCTAGATGTTTTAGGACTACAACTCCCATTATCCCTTACCACTGGTCTTGTTAGCTAGGGATGATGGGAGCTGTAGTCCCATAACATCTGGAGGGCCAAGTTTGCCTATGCCTGATTTAAATGCTCAGGATTTCCCAGCTGTAAGCTGTTTCTTCCAGAGAACTTTCTCAGTCTTCTAGGCCAGGTAACCCTGAGACAGATATGAGCATGCACTTTCAGGTGCTTTGACCCCACCCTGTACTAGCGGCAGCTTCGCAGAGCACGCCCACCCCTTCATGCATGTTTCTTTTTTCTTTCTTTTTTTAACTTCTCAAGAATGAACATGTTCGTTCTGCTTGCCGCTTGACTCCACAATCAGGATGGTAAGAGCCCTGAGGCCTTCCCCTCCAAACACATGAACCGCCTGACGTGGGGAGAAAAGTTATTTGCTCTTTGAAACCAGGGGCAGTCCTCTTTTCCTGCATCTATTTCAGGGTTCTATATCTGTTTTTTCCACTGGACTATCAGATCGGAGTCATCAGAGCACAAGGCATTTTTGGGGAAAAAGAAAGAAAGACAGTTCTTGCCTCAGTCATGGGCAGAACCAAACATTCCCCGCCTCCGCACCAGTAGGATCCAAAAGAGCTTGCAATGTGTTTGCAGAAGAGAGTTGGTGAATGCAAGGGGCTTAAATGCACCCCCTTCCCCTCCTATGTAGCAATAAGAAGCTTCCCGTAATAATATTCCCGCTATCGTGGGCGGTGTGGGTTTGGAAACATGCATTTTCTGAGATAACATCTAGCACCCAGCAGAGAAAAAGGGAGATGGAAAGGCAGATGTAGAAATCAAAGGGAAAGACCAGCAGGAAAGGGAAGAGATTTCTGCTTGCCAGTGGGTATGTAGAAAGCTTTGACAAGCTCCCATTGCGAAACAGCAATTATTAATGCCGGTGGGTAGAAGCGAAGCCCACAAACGCATGTCTGTACTTAAGCAACCTGATGGGATTGTATAAGCTGGGTGTGAGCCACTGTCCTAGATGTGGCAGGATGCTGAGGAGGGAGCAGAAGTAAAATATAGGTTAGACCAGGGAGTCGAGGGACTCCAGAACCTGGGACTCTCTGATCCCAAGCCACACACCTCACTGATCCCACTCTGCACTTACTCAAGTCCTTTTTTGCCTGGCTGGAGTGCATCCCTGAATGACAAGAATGCTTCTTGCCTGCCTGGATGAAAGACAGAGAGGGGCGAAAATGGGGGAGGGGGAGGGGGGAGAGAGTGTGCATAGAAATCTCTGGGTTTTGTATGGCTTGGGTGTAAGAGTTGCATCCAATGCTCTGCTCACCACTGAAATGTGTCCCCCGCCGGGTGGTTGTCCACAAGAGAACGTGGTCTTCAGGAGACCACTAAATGGTCTTAGTCGGGCATAGGCAAATCGGCCCTCCAGATGTTTTGGGACTACCATTCCCATCATCCCTGACCACTGGTCCTGTTAGCTAGGGGTCATGGGAGTTGTAGTCCCAAAACATCTGGAGGGCCGAGTTTGCCTATGCTTGGTCATAGTTCTTCTTTTCCCCTTAGGGAGTTCATAATCTGGGGTTCATGCTAAAGGGGATCAATCTCAGACTGCAGGTAAAAGTGAGGACATTTGGTACCAGAGAACTAGGAGGAGAAAAACTAAAGAAGAAGAAGAAGAAGAAGAAGAAGAAGAAGAAGAAGAAGAAGAAGAAGAGGAGGAGGAGTTTGGATTTGATATCCCGCCTTTCACTCCCTTTAAGGAGTCTCAAAGCAGCTAACATTCTCCTTTCCCTTCCTCCCCCACAACAAACACTCTGTGAGGTGAGTGGGGGGTAGCCACAGCCCTTGTTTTAAGTGGGTCTACTTTGAGTATGATTTGGTTAGATACAATGCTTTGTCAGCAACATATAAGATACTTACCCTTTTCTCTCTGATCAGCTGTTGCACTATTAATTTATGTCAAGTTACAGATAGGTAGCCGTGTTGGTCTGCCATAGTCAAAACAAAAAAAAATTCCTTCCAGTAGCACCTTAAAGACCAACTAAGTCAGTTCTTGGTATGAGCTTTCGTGTGCATGCACACTTCTTCAGATACACTTCTTCAGATACACCCAGTGCATACACCCAGTGTATCTGAAGAAGTGTGCATGCACACGAAAGCTCATACCAAGAACTGACTTAGTTGGTCTTTAAGGTGCTACTGGAAGGAATTTTTTTTGTTTTAATTTATGTCAAGTTACTTTGCAAGGTATTTATTTCCTTCTCCCTTCCTCTCTTCAGTGAGGCTCGTTTAAGTCCTCTTGATGGATAGTGGTATGTGACTTGCTTGTATACCCAACATTTGGCTGAAAATTATTCACCTCAGTTGTCATAACCTTGTGGATTCTCACTTCATTAGTTCTAGAGACACTTGGGTGAGAGGGCAGAAATAGCTTGGTTCCTCCTGGCCCTCCTGTGAAAGTTTGTTAAGTCTAGAGCACTTAACTTACTCAGATAGCAAGTCTTTGTAAAAATAATTAGTCAATATTCACCTTTAAATCTTGGCAAAGAAACATAAATACACCATTAATATGCTGTGTTAACAACCTGTGAGGAGATGCTATGAGGCATGTACTGAACAGGTATTAATTATACACTGATGACATATCCTCCTATAACAGAGAATGTATTTCTATAATGTATGGGCTCCTATTTCAGAATGGAGGAGACACTTGATTCAGTTTGCTTTTGAAGGAGAACCTACCCAATCTGAAATTTCTGAAGCAGTGTAAAAACTGAAACACAGCCAACCTTTGAAATTTGCACTTACCCAATGTTTGTGATGCAAGTCTCCAACCAATGTTTACAAAAAATGCATATATTGGGGTGGGGGTGGGGGTGTGTGTGCACATATTCATGAAAATGATTTGCAAAAATCAGATCATTAGTCAAAACTGCAAGCAAACAGGTGTGCATTACTAAAAAATACCATTGACCCTACCTAATTCACACTTTCTGAAACAATATGAGAACAGAAGCACAGCTATACTTGGAAATCTGAACTGCTGTGAAGGCTGATCATGAGGAAATGAGGCCCTCAGGCTTAATAAGGTTTCCTGCTCCTGCTGTAGCACTCTCTTCTGACACTCTTCTCCGGAGCCAGAGGAAGAAGGAAAGCTGCGAAATAATGTCTCTCCCACCCCCAACCAAATTCTAGCAAACTATTGATAAATCTTAGATAGTTAATAGGGTCTCACTCTACATGTGTCAAGGCCACCAAAACCCATTTCTGCCTCCAAACCTGGCCAAAAGCCCTTCTAAAATGCAACCAGAAAAAATCAATTTTATCCGCACAATCATTACTTTTCATCTAATAGGTACAACATTTGTTTGGCTGGACAACATCATTATGCCAGCGGTTTGGTAGTGTTTGCATTGCTCAGCGTCAATTATTGCTTCTGTAATCTTTGTGTTTTTGTGTACAGTACTCCCCAAGTCATTACGTTACCAAAGCCACACTGAGCATAGGGCTGAGATTTTATACTTAGGCAGTGCTATTTTTATAGAAAAAGAGTTGCCAGAACTCACCATGAACACCTCCCTTGTTCTCTTATAATGGCAATAGCACCCACCTGAGAGGTGCCAGAACTGAGTTCTAGTGAGTCCGGCTGAAAAAAAGCCCTGTACTTAGGTATAGTAGATGTCTGGCTTATTTAGACATGTTAGACCACTACGGGAAGAGATTACTGCTGAGGTAACGTGGCTCCTGGTCCACCAAAAGCTATTCACTAAAAGCTTGCTGGCGTACAACACTGCAACTCTACGTTTTAAAAATGCATTTGAAAATTGCATTTCTCTGAATTGATTGGAAAGGAAGTCCATGAAATAGTCACATAGCTACACCGAAGTTCCATACCTATAAGTCATTTGCCAGCAATTTGAAATTGTGGGACTGTGCTAATTATTAAAACAGACAACATGTATGATAAAACAGGAACAATATGTGACACTCCTTCAGTTTCTTGAAAGTATGTTCCTTCCTCTGTGACGGAGGCGTTCATTTGTCTACCTCAGGGTTTCCAAAACTTGGGTCTCCAGCTGTTTCTGGACTACAACTCCCATCATCCCCAGCTAGCAGGACTAGTGGCCAGGGATGATGGGAACTGTAGTCCAAAAACAGCTGGAAGCCTCATTCTCAGGGCACTTGAGAATTTCCATAGCATTTGGGTGTGTGCTGGCTTTTGAGCTCACCTTGTTGTGAGGTGGCCATGAGTGGCAAAAAAAGGTGTTTTCTTTCCCACTAAACATTTCTCCAGCACTCTGCTGCCTCCCCAGCTTCCCAGGATCCCTGATCTGGGGGAAAAGGAAAAGAACAACTTCTATAGGCAGAGTTACCTCATAATGTCATCCCCTGGACCTCAACTGAAGCACACGCAACCAGGAAGGCTTGAGAATGCCAGCTACTGGTGAAATGATTTCCAGAATGAATGAGAGACTAGTCACATACATTCAGAAGTAATTGGCTCAAAAACCCTGCGCTCCGCACGAGAAGTCACCAAAAAAATCCCCTCCGCTTTGGTAATTTTCAAATGCAATCTCTTTTCTCACAAATTGATGGAGAATAACAGTTGAAAGATGTGTGGACCCTTCCATTTCAGCATGCAAGAACCCAACTGTGATCGTGGGAAACGGACATCAAGAAGAACCCTTAACAAACATGGCATCTCTTTTTGCACTTTGAAGGCTCAGAGCTTTCCTTTTCTTGTCTGGAGGGAATCCCCCTTGCAACTGGAAAATCAGCTAAGAGATGGACATCATTGGAAAATGGATGGCTCATCTCTATGAGGTTAACTGTCGTCTTGCACAAACAAACTTCAAAGCCACCAGGGGGTGTGGGAGGGAGGGGGGAAAGCGTTGAGCGGCTCCATGTGTTCTTTGACAAGAGCTGCGTGTTCTGGCAGCCTTTGTGGCTTCTTGCACCCCTGAAGGTATGAGCATTGTGTCTACGTGCTTTTTTTGCTTTTTTGAAGGTTAGGCAAGTTCTTGCTATTGCTAAAGCATATCTATATATATATTTGACAGCTAGCTTTTGCAAACAAGCCTTTCCCAGTCCAACCTTGATTGTGACATCCTGGGTAGCTATTACCCAATTCTGTATTTTTACAGAATCTGGTCATGCAGCACAATCCTACACACACACACGCGCGCGCGCGCACACACACACACACACACACACACACACACGAATTAAGCCCCACACTGAGGGTGAATCACTGAATGTGATGGGGACTTTCTGCTGAGTAAGTGTATGTTTATGATGGCAGTCTAGAGTGTTTAGTATATCTGAATGAATGAATTGGATACAGAGTAAAATGTGCAGTAGGGAGCTGGTGGTAGCTGACTTCCCTGCCTCCTGATTTCCCTGTCAAACTCCGCAGCCCTGATAACTCAGTTGACCTGGTCTGCAAACAGCCCACATGGGTGGCTCTGTGGTCTAAACCACTCAGCATCTTGGGCTTGCTGATCAGAAGGTCGGTGGCTCGAATCTGTGTAATGGGGTGAGCTCCTGCTGCTCTGTCCCAGCTTCTGCCAACCTAGCAGTTCGAAAGCATACCAGTGCAAG
This sequence comes from Podarcis gaigeae, assembly GCF_964106915.1. NCBI lineage: Eukaryota > Metazoa > Chordata > Lepidosauria > Squamata > Lacertidae > Podarcis > Podarcis gaigeae. Next base: position 25,038,241 of record NC_139680.1, read on the forward strand.
TAGATACATAGATACCGCTGTGGCAGGAAGGTAAACGGTGTTTCCATGAGCTCTGGCTTCCATCACAGTGTTCCATTGCGCCAGAAGCAGTTTAGTAATGCTGCCCACATAACCCAGAAAGCTGTCTGTGGACAAATGCCAGCTCCCTTGGCCTGAAAGCAGAGATGAGCGCCGCACCCCATAGTCGCTTTTGACTGGACTTAACCATCCAGGGGTCCTTTACCTTTTCACCTTACATGTAACTGATAGATTTGATGGCTGTGATTTGTACAGAAATTATTCCTGCACATGGTTTTAAATCTAAAATGAAAGCAATGTCATGATTGAGTCCTGCTTGCAGGTGGCTCCATACAATATGATGCTTTGCCTATTGATTCAGAAGTAAGTTTGACTGAGATCAGTGTAATTTGCTGCAAAATAAGCTTGCACAGGATTGCAGCCATAACTTCTCTCTCTTTATCTTGCTCTCTCTTCTGCTTATCCAAGAAAACTATAGCAATATGGGCAAAACAATAACAGCAACAAAAAATATATTCATTGCCCTATCTTGTTAGGGATGTTTTTATTTCAGGACACAATGATTATTTCCCAGGCTCTCCTGTCAAAGTCAGGACATTTGGCAAGCCAGAGTTTTAATTAACGTGTGATTGATTATCTATCATATGATTTGGTTTGCAAATTGCTGCAACGTTTTAGTGCAGAATTTGGCAGTTTTCCACTCTAAAGGTACTCTAAAGGACATATTTGAATGTGAACTATACAAATTGTCAGTTACAAACAATAGGAGCATAGGTGATCTGAGGTGTGTGTGTGGAAGTGAACCATTCATATGAATCTCCCCCAAGTTGTTAAAAAAAGGGGTGTGTGGAACAATCACCACGAGATGTTAAGGCAGTTCTTAAATGCTTGGGAAGCTGTGGACATCCACTTTGCTTGTGAAGAAACACCATCCTTGTGTCATAATGCAAGACATGGTGGAAGATCTGACACCTACTTTTGTAGGAGTCCTTGGCTGTAACCCTAGAGAGCAGGATCTTCAGCCTCCGTTCTGATCTTTGGTCTAAACTAGTTGGTTTGGCTCCTCTGCAAATTTCCTGCTGACCATGGTGAAACCAGCCACCTTGCCCTTCAGAAGAGTATCGTAATCCGTAATTAGTTTTTTAGATGCTTAGTTACATCACCTCCTGCAGCAGTTCCCACAACAACAGACTGCTAAAGTTATGGCAACTCCAGGGCAATAAGGATCATATATTACTATTTTGAGGCCGGGAGGTGAGAAAGACTTGGAAGCTTTTCTCTGTCAGCCGTGAACGTGACAGATAAACTATCACTGAACTGGAGAGAGTTTCCTGGCATTTTCTGAGCCAGTGAGCCTAGAATCCCACAAGTGAAATAAAACAAGCTTTAGAAATGTCATAACTATATGGATTGGGAAAGAGTTCTGGTAAAGAGAGCATCTTGGACCACATTTCCCCCAGCCGTCTTTATTTTATGATAAATGCAGATCAATTCCCATTAGTATATAATATTCCAGGTATGTTTAATCATTGTAATTGTAATATAATTCCTTTTTATACTATCAAAATACATTAAAAAACAATTTCCATTGCCAACATTAATCTGTTTCTTTGCTTCCTTTCCTATTTTTCCAGTAATTTAAACACATACATCAATTTACAAATAAATACACTAATTACTGCCTTTGCATGCTGTTTACTGACTTCTTTAAATCTCCCCTAACAGGTCTTGGGGCATTCTGAAAGGATGAGAAGATTATCATAAAATAATATAAAACATTTGCATCACAGTATCACATTCTTATGGGACATGGGTGGCTCTGTGGGTTAAACCACAGAGCCTAGGGCTTGCCAATCAGAAGGTTGGCGATTCGAATCCCTGTGACAGGGTGAGCTCCCATTGCTCGGTCCCTGTTCCTGCCAACCTAGCAGTTCAAAAGCACGTCAAAGTGCAAGTAGATAAATAGGTACTGCTCCGGCGGGAAGGTAAATGGCGTTTCCGTGCGCTGCTCTGGTGCGCCAGAAGTGGCTTAGTCAAGCTGGCCACATGACCCGGAAGCTGTCTGCAGACAAATGCCGGCTCCCTCGGCCTACAGAGCGAGATGAGCGCGCAACCCCAGAGTCGTCCGCAACTGAACCTAATGGGCAGGGGTACCTTTACCTTTACCTATCACATTCTTATCGCCTGCTCCCCAAATTGTGTGCAAATATGCACATTCTTCTTCGGTTAGGTGTAAGTGGCTATCCTATTGGTTGCTACTGGTGGAGCATGCCATGTTGCAGAGAGAAAGAACCCAAGCAGAAGACACCATTTGCCTTTTCCGTTGTGATAGGAGAAAGTGGCCTTTGAAACAAGTGGTTCCCAAAAGGTTATCCAATGGTAAGGCAGTCCCACTGCATCCTCTGCTAGGTGCAGCAAGCTTCCCTCGCTTCCTACATTGGATCCTTTTGTCTTCAGTAGGAACTTGGTACGCAGATAGGTAATAATGCTTATCTCCATCTCATGGGGGGGAGGGGGTATCATTCACCTAGCCAACCCCATCAGCAGAAGCCAGAACACAAGTACATACTGGTACTTCCACTTGCACAATGGGGCTTTCCCCTCCTCCTCCTGTCGCCTTAGCCCCCCCAATTTTTTTGACTCAGGGGAGTTAGAACCAGTTCCCAGAACAGCGCACAGGGGGAGGAAAGAGGGTTTTCTAAGCTGCAGTGATTGAGCAGATGGAATCATTGGTAGAGTGCATTGCTTTCATGACTCCTGCATAGCAAACAGCTGGAACAGGACTACTTCAGGCAGTTAGTTTGTGTGTTAGTATTTGCACACAGTGAATTACTTGTGCCCTGTTTCCTTAGGTACAGGCCAGAGTCTCCCCACCCTCTCTTCCCCTGGACTAGGAGAGACTCAGCCTCAGGCCCTGAGGAGCCCCGTCAAAGAGTTGTCTACACCCAGTTTAATCACATCCTGCTGGTTGCAAACACCTGCTCGAAACCCAAATCAATAGTTGGGTTCAGCAGACAAGAGAGCTGCAATTCAGTTTTGATGGAAGGTGTGACAATTATATGCCTGTTGGAAATTATTTCCCTTTAGCAGAATGGCTTTCATTCCGCCCTCCCAACCTTCAGGTTTGTGTAGTCTGATCTGGTGAGGTCTGCTGGTTGCCCTTGGAAATTAACAGTTGGGTGTATTAAGATTCACCCCTGGGAAGCTTTGTTGCTTTTAAGTACCACGCTGCCTACAGGCACTGCCCATGTCTGCTCAGCCAGTTCTCTTGAAGACTTTGCACTTAAGCAAATGAATTTGCTTTCTGTCCGAAGCAGAAAAAGGAGACTTGGAATAGGTGATGGGTTTGTGTGTGATGCTGTCAGAGTAAAAAGTGGTGGGGTAGAGTAAACAGACTGGATAAATGCGTTTCCCAGAGAACAAAGTATTTCTAGTTCCCAGAATTTGAAGATCAAGCTTCCGGTTGAAAGCTCTCCGCACATCACACGCACCCCCTAAAAGAGGCATTTGTTCACATTTTCTACTTCACAGCAAACTTCACAGTTCCTTATAAATGCTTATGCGTCCTGAAGAGCTATTAACTTTACTTTCCTATCTTTATAAACATTACTAGAGTGAACATATTTACACTGGTCTACAGTACCAGATTAACGTTGCTGTGTTCCAGTCAATGGGCTTAATGTTGCAATGGAAATCAATCGGGCTTAAATGTGCTTATAACTTCAGGTGAACTGCTGACAACTGGGCCATAAGAAAGATCTAAGCTGTGTCTTCCTCCCCATCTGTGGATTAAAAATAATTCAGTGTGGAAATCTGAAAAATGCTGAACCCCAGACTTGGAAGCATCTGACCTCATTCTGAATTCAGTCCAATCCCTTTTGAGCTGGGACCCACTTAAAATGGTGCATTTTCTTGCTGGGGGTTCATGGCGGGATTGCAAACCCCTCTAGCCCCCCTTATCATACGTCAGCAGTGGAAAGTGTTCAGAACCAAATACCCATGGTAGGTGCAGATATCATATATCCTTCTCTTCTCTCTTTCTATGCTTCACTCACCCATAATATATTTATACTCATTGATTCTCTCTCTCTCTCTCTCTCTCTCTCTCTCTCTCTTACACACACAAATACCCTTCTTCCCTGTATCCAAACATCCTTCATTCATTCTTTCCTTTTATAGGTTTCTAATGCTGTTTTACTGATTTTATGCTGCTCTGCGGTTTCATGCTGCTTCTTGTTAATTTTGTGCTGGTGATGCTATTGATTGCTTTCGTATTATGGCTGGTTATATCTGTTTTGCACTGATTTAAATATGTGAGCTGGCCAGACAACAGTTGATTGGATGGGATTGAAATGCCTAAATAAACAAAATAATAACATTCTATTTCGCTTTCTCCCTCCTTCTCTTTTCTTCTTATCCATCCATCCATCCATCCATCCATCCATCCATCCATCCATCTCTCTCTCTCTCTCTCTATATATATATATATATCTCTCACACACATGATAAGATGCTTTCCAAGCTTGAATAAAAACTGTCATTGATTGATCCCTTAATCCAGGGGCAGGGAACCTCTGGCTTCCAGGCCAGTCTTGACCTGCAAGGGAGTCCAAGTTGCCCTGTAAGGCCATTTTCTCCAAACCTTGCCCATGTGGCTATCAAGGTGACATTACCTGACAGGCAGGAAGGTGGGATTTGATCCAGCTGTTGAGTGGAGGGAGGGAGTCCCACTCAGTTTGGCTGAGCATGCCTGTTCTCCTTCTGATGTCAACAGATGCACACATATAAATCAATGCTTATTTCAGTCTCAAACCTTCAAATAATTCAGCATTTCAGAAACAAATGCATGAAGGTGGCCTTGGGCTCTCTTGTTTTCTCCTGCAGGTAGCGTTGATGTGTGAGCTCTGACAAGAACGTGCAGCTCCTGCACAAAGTGCTTTAGTTTCGTGGAGGGGAATATTTTAGTGCGCATGGCAGAGTGAACGGGGAGCTTGACAACCTAGTAGGAAAGAAGTTCCTGGAGCTCAGTCCTTGATTGACTGATTGATAATCACAAATTGGGTTGACCTATGGCAACCCCAAGTCCTAGGGAAGACCTTCAGGATAGGGAAGCCCTGACCACACCAGATTGCTGGATCAAGGGTGTCAACAAACAGGTGCAACTACAGTACTTACCGCAATACAATTGTCTTGAGCAGGAAGGTTGGAGGACTGGGAAACTGTTACATATATACAATAAAGCCTCAGTGCCTAGGACTTGCCGATTGAAAGGTCGGCGGTTCGAATCCCTGCGGCGGGGTGCGCTCCCGCTGCTCGGTCCCAGCGCCTGCCAACCTAGCAGTTCGAAAGCACCTCCGGGTGCAAGTAGATAAATAGGGACCGCTTACCAGCGGAAAGGTAAACGGCGTTTCCGTGTGCAGCTCTGGCTCGCCAGTTGCAGCTTTGTCACGCTGGCCACGTGACCCGGAAGTGTCTCCGGACAGCGCTGGCCCCTGGCCTTTTAAGTGAGATGGGCGCACAACCCCAGAGTCTGTCAAGACTGGCCTGTACGGGCAGGGGTACCTTTACCTTTACCTTACCTCGGGTTAAGAACTTAATTTGTTCTGGAGGCCCGTTCTTAACCTGAAACTGTTCTTAACCTGTGGTACCACTTTAGCTAATGAGGCCTCCCGCTGCCGCCGCACGATTTCTGTTCTCATCCTGAAGCAAAGTTCTTAACCCGAGGTACTATTTCTGGGTTAGCGGAGTCTGTAACCTGAAGCATCTGTAACCTGAAGCGTCTGTAACCCGAGGTACCACTGTACATTGAAGGATAAGAATACTGTAGGGAGCAATGGCTGGAGCAATATCATTCAGCTGATGCAGATCTTTGGCACAGGGCAGGGAAACGATTGGTGGAGAAGTTGGAATTTCTAAGTGTATGATAAACAGGCTGAAGGAATGAATGAAAGAAAGAGAATGTGCATGGTTTAATGAGCTAGATTCTTGTCAGCAGCATTATAAATCCTCTGGTCAGAACAACCTTGAAATGGGCAGGGAATACAGCTCAGTGAAGCCAGCTGAATAAGAGATCGCCTTCCCTTCTCTGCACATTTGCGGGGAGATTTCTCTTAAAGGGATCGCTTCAGCTTGCAGCCTGGCTCTGTAACAACATCTAGTGGTTTCCTTAGAATACTGCCTCATTCCAAAGAAGCTGGATCGCTTGGGAGAATATCAACAACAGCTTCAAAAAAGATTTTTAAGACATCCCCACTTTGGATTAATTATTACACACACACACACACACACACACACACACACACACACACTATGGCATTGTAGCACCTACATAATTCATATGACTAAGAACAATCATGTCTGATTATAAAGTTTATTATTTGCACATAACACACTTAGAACTAGATTTCACCAGGTTTTTAATCGCCATGCTTTTCCCCCTCATAACATGCATACTTTTGAAGAGCAATAGTAAACTGGAGGTGTTTTAGTTGGTTTTTTAATCAGTACAAAGAGGCTGACACTTGGTGAGGCTGCATGTTTGTTTTTTCAGATGAACATAACTATTTCTGCCAGTGCTTTTTCTAGAAAAAGAGGTGCTGGAACTGACCACAAACACCTCTTAGAATGGCAATGACGCCCACCTGAGAGGTGCCAGAACTGAGTTCCGGTTGAAAAAAGCCCTGATTTCTGTCATGTTTTTAGAGTACTGAGCTGTTTACCATTTTGTCATCTGCACAGGAAGCTGCCTAATTCTGCGTTAGACCATTGCTTAATCTTTCTCAGTGTTGTTGATCATGGTCCTCCAGGATTTCAGAGAAGGGTCTTTCCCTCCCCTACTTGGATATGTCAACTGGGATTTCTCCATGCAACTCATGTGTACAGCCACTGAGCTATAACTCCTTCCCCCACTTGTTAGGAGAAACCATCATTTTTCTTAGGCTATATGACCATGAGTTCAGCATATTACTCAAAAATTTCCAAGAGCGAATTGGGATTAGGCCTTGAAGTGTGTTATCAGGAATCCTTGCATCCCTTTTGGACCATAAATGGGGAATCTTTGAGACTTTGAGACTGGTGAGAGGCCAAACTTTCAACTCTGATCAAGCAAGGTGCTCTTTGTTTTCATTGAGGAATTTTTCTTAAGGCTCCAGAACTTTGCCTGCAAGCCAAGACATCAACATGCACTATGAATTTTAAGCAGTGTAGAAAGTTGGTGGAGGCAGTTGGCACCTCTCTGGCATCTAATCAGATTGTTGTGTGTGTGTGTGTGTGTGTGTGTGTGTGTGTGTATACACACATCAGGATTAAATGAATACAGAGCAATTAGTTTGCACTAATGATGAATTCCAGAACTAAAGAAAATGTCTTGCTTAATAGTGAATAATTTTTATTGATATGCTATTATTTACATAAACAAGTTTCTCTCCAACATGATATGCACTGCCATACCTTCCATTCCAATATTCAGAAATGAACTCCATCTTCCAGCAAATTCAACATGCCATAGTCTTCCCTCCTTTGAACAGATTTTCCTCATCTATTTCTGCCCATTCCAAACATTTGATTAACCATGCCCACTCTGTTAATGCCTGCTACTTCCTTTCCCCAAAAAATGTTTTTCTTATTTTTCCAAATGATGACAAATCAAATCAAATTACTTGAATACAATTTCTTAAAATCAGGTTTCCCGCTCCTGTTGCAAACCTATGTTGATCATTTCCTCCTATAGCTATATCATTTCTTATTTAGTGTCCAGTTGTTAACCTTCATTCGCCGTTATGTTAGTGCCTGTTACTTCCATTCCTGCCTGTATACACACACGCACACACACACACACACACACACACACTCAGCAACTACCAGGCAGATACATACTAATGGTACCAGATTCAAAGCTACCTCATCCTCAATTACTTTGAACAAAATCAGCTGCTGTGGATTGCCATGTCAGAGATGCCTCCAATAGTTGCGATTCGGCACCCCCTTTGCACCACATATGCAAAAAATGGGCATCCCTGGCTGTGCATTTCCAGCATTTAAAACGGTTTACGGAATAAATTTCATTTAAGAGCAGAATATAGGTCTGCGTACTCTACTGATCTCTGGAAAGGAGGGTTATCATAGCCGCTGTGAAAAGTATCCCAACGTTGCAACTGGCCATCTGATTGAGAGATGCAATTGCGATGCAGAGCAAATGGAAGCTAGGAATTGATTTTAGCTGCAGGGCCACAAGGAGCAGACAGGTGCCACTTTGGCTCACTTTGTGACTCACCACCTGTCTAGTGGAGCAGGGCCATCTGTATGGCTGGAAAGGGCCAAACTAGGCTCCAGTTTGCATCACTGGGGCTGGATTCAGATCCCTGACTGAAAATGCAAGAGCTCTTGTTGTGCCTTCATCTGGTCCTGGGATCTTAGAATCAGGTCCCGTGATCCTCAGAGGGGGTAGGGAATCTTTTTCAGCCTGAGGAATGGGCCCAAAATGCAAGAATATGAGTGGAGCAATGGATGTGGCTCTGACCTTTGTACAGGAGCCTACATTCCAGCCAGGTAAAAGTCACATCTCAGTCATCCACTCAGAGGCATTATCTCATTTCAAGGGGCCATTCCAGGCAGGCAACAGCACTTGAGGAGGCCGCAGAGCAGAATTGTGGCCTGAAGAGAAACCTGGGGACCAGATAAAAATGCCTGGAGCATGCTTGGATCCCCAAATGCTATTGGACGACAACTCCCATCATCCCTAGCTACCAGAACCAGTGGTCAGGGATGATGGGAGTTGTAGTCCAACAACATCTGGGGATCCAAGATTGAGAAAGGCTGACCTGGAGGGTCACATTTGGCCCCCAGGCCTCAAGTTCTCCATCCCTGGTCTACAACCTCAGTGCCATGGCTCCTAGGATTAGCTTTAAAGGAAATGGACACTCTCCCAAAGCTTTAATTGTAAGTGCTTTCATTTAAAGACTAAAGAATACCTATCAGCCAAATTCTACTTTTAAAAATTTGGAACAGTTCATATCAGCCCTGGGCAATCACCCTGCATGTTATATTTGGGTGGAACAAACGTTTTTAGGGTATTCCAAGAGATGAGCCAAGGCAGATTTGGAGATAGTTTAGCTTGTTGCAAATCCAAGAGCCTGTGATTTGTAGCATTTTTGATCTTGTGGCATTGGAGTGGAAGTCATTCAGCTTATACATGATGAGAATAGTAATGAAAAACCAATTTGCAAGCTGGAAGTTAAAGCGTTCGAGTAAAAGACAGGTTGAGTTAGTTCCTGAGTCGAGAGAAGTTGTACTTGCACTTCTTCAAAGAATTGCTCTCCTTCTAGAAAGATAAATAATATATATTGTTTTCTGCTTCTTATGTAAAAAATAATAAGCAGAGTATCAGCATCTTTGCCAGATGCAGAAATTTGTTCTGGATGAGTGGGGAGGAAATGGGCAGAATAACATAAACCATTAATCATTAGTGCCTTTCCGTTAAATAAAATCTCTAATAGAGCCATCTTACTTTTCTAAGATGAAAGGATGAAGCCTGTAGCTTCAGCCTCACAAATTAACTTAAATAATATAGTCATGTGGTGTATAGAATTGAACTACCTGAATGTAAATTGAATTCCTGTTTGCATGTTCAGACTGGCTCCCTGTGGCTACTGTTTATGACACTCAATGTGAGTATAGACTCAGTGAAGCATCATATGCAAGGCCCCAGACTGTTTATGGTTCCCACCAGACAAAAATGGTCCCCACTAGACTGCATCAGTAGACAGTGAGCTCTTCTTCACTGGAGGTGTTTAAGCAGATGTTTGACAGTCCTGTTATGGATGCTGTATTTGCACCCTGTACTGCAAATCCCACAGTGAACCAGGACTTAGGCTAGATGACCTCCAAATTCCCTGCAGTTCTCTGGATCTATTTTTGGATGTTTTTTTTTTTTATTGAGGGCTACTACAAACGTAGTAGCCCTCAATGCTTAGACAGCATCTTAAAAAGCAGAGACATCACCTTGCCAACAAAGGTCCGTATAGTTAAAGCCATGGTTTTCCCAGTAGTGATGTATGGAAGTGAGAGCTGGACCATAAAGAAGGCTGATCGCTGAAGAATTGATGCTTTTGAATTATGGTGATGGAGGAGACTCTTGAGAGTCCCATGGACTGCAAGCAGATCAAACCTCTCCATTCTTAAGGAAATCAGCCCTGAGTGCTCACTGGAAGGACAGCTCCTGAAGCTGAGACTCCAATACTTTGGCCACCTCAGGAGAAGAGAAGACTCCCTGGAAAAGACCCTGATGTTGGGAAAGATGGAGGGCACAAGGAGAAGGGGACGACAGAGGACAAGATGGTTGGACAGTGTTCTCGAAGCTACCAGCATGAGTTTGACCAAACTGTGGGAGGCAGTGGAAGACAGGAGGGCCTGGCGCGCTCTGATCCACGGGGTCACAAAGAGTCGGACACGACTAAACGACCAAACAACAACAACAGTGCAAAAAGCAGCACAGGAGTAAAGAAAAACAAATGAGTTAATGGAATAACTGCAAACAAAATTAAGCATATTAATTTTGCACATGGTCATCTGAAAGGGATTCCCACATGGTGGGGTTGATGTTGCCAGCCTTCATGTCATGTTTGCAGAATCTTCGTAAGTGTTGCCTGGTGCCTGAAGCCAGCTCCCCATACAGCACATCCTTGGGGATCCTGCCATCTTCCATTTGTGGCCGTGACTGAGCCAGTGTAGGCGTCACTAAGACAGGAGTGCGAACATGTTGGGCAGTGACCAGAAGAGGGCTGACTGATGGGAGGAGCACATGTCTCTCCGGTATTGGTCTCTAGAGCCACAGCAGGCGCTGTAACCTTTCAACAGTTTGACTCCCCTTCTTCCAAAAGGTGCACTCCTCCATTGTCTCCTGAGAAAGTCGGATTCCAACAGCAACAACATACATGCATATCAATTATGGTAAATTGTTATAAGCCATAAGAATGGGTATGCATGCCAGAATCAGAGAAAGGTAGCTGAGCTTAAGCCAATGGAACCATTTAGGTTGTGACTGATTTAAGTCCCATTGACTTCTGCATCCTAATCATAGCTTTGTCTGGAGCAGGGCAAAACACTCTTTGCTCTTTGATTTTGCTTGCTCAGTAAGAGACAGCGCAATCTGCTCTGTAAGTGATCTGTAGGACTTGTTCTTGTTGCCAATGAGGAACCCAGAAGAAGAAGAAGAGGAAGAGGAAGAGGAAGAAGAAGAAGAAGAAGAAGAAGAAGAGGAGGAGGAGGAGGAGGAGGAGGAGGAGGAGGAGGAGATTGGATTTGATATCCAGCTTTATCACTATCCTAAGGAGTCTCATAGTGGCTAACATTCTCCTTTCCCTTCCTTCCCCCACAGCAAACACTCTGTGAGGTGAGTGAGGCTGAGAGACTTCAGAGAAGTGTGACTAGCCCAAGGTCACCCAGCAGCTGCATGTGGAGGAGAAGGGAATCGAACCCGGTTCACCAGATTACAAGTCCAAATGGGAGCATGCTATGAGGCTGCTTAAAATAAATGCCCCTTTGAGCATCTGATTGTGAATGAAAAAATACAATGAGACATTTTAGCAAGTAATTGTGCAATTCTATGCATCTTTTTCTGAAAAGCAAGCCCCATTAAACGCAACGAGACATACTTTTCAGTAGACATGCATTGTTCTGATTTTAAGTTAATAAATAGCTGCTATTTCTTAAGGCCTTGCTGCATAAGCATAAGAGTGGTTTTAACCCACGGCAATTTAACATGAAAAATCATGGCATTTCAGCAACACTGTAGTGTTGCCCCTAGCAGTGTGACAGGCAGGTACACCAGGCCAGATGTTTAGGCTAGGAACACAAAACACATTAATCCTCAGCAATTCTACCGCAGGGCTTTGTTCCACAGCTGCATTTCACTTTGTGCTCAATCACATATTGATCAATGGCAACAATAGCTTTGAAAGAGAACGTTTGTTTTGCTAATGCGCATTGAGTCATGAAAATCGGCATGACTTAGAAAACAAATTGGGAAGAAACTTGATTCTCTTATAAATATGTTAGATGATCTCTTGCATAGCTTCAGTGTTTGCTAGTTTTATGTGTTTGGCCTGAGAGCTTTCTCTCAGAAAGGCTGCACCCACCTACTTCCCTTCTTCTTATGCATACAAAACAACAGAAGTAGACGTCTGGTATCAGAAACAGGTTCTCTGTAAGACCCCCGCTTACACTGTCCAGGCTACCAGCATGTGGGAGGTAATTCTTGCCAGCACCATTAAACCTAGCTCATTGTTGGGCTTCAAACATGTTGAATGCTTGTCTTCCAACTATAACAATTTGAATTCTCTGCCACTATTACAGTGGTCGCTGCTATCATTCTGTGCTATGTCTGTCTATTTTAACCTGACAAAGGAGTCCATTTATTTATATTTCCTTTCCAGAAGCTAAGATGAGTTATTGCCATTTCTAAATCAGCAGTGTGCAGCTGCAAGATGTTTCTTCTTCAAGCACATTTCCTGTTTGTTCTTTAAGTTTTAAACACTAATGTATTTCATCCCTTAGGTCCAAGGTAAGGTTTATGTTTAAGATAATGATCACACCTCCATCCATCAATAAAATGACTCACTTATATGCAATAGATGGCAGAAAGAGCAGAGGGGACACACAATCCACCTAGCCCTTTCTAGGACTTGTTGCATCCACTCATTCATCTTGTGGGCCTGAGAAGATGATGGCTAACTAATGGACATGAATCTGGTATTAGCTCTTGCCAAGAGAAATGAGGGCTGCATGGTCTTCCAGAGTGTTCCCAGGTAGCATCTTAACCATTCTGTAATTCTTCTGCATTTATAGTTTGCCCTACACATACACAAACAACTTTTATTTTGTGGTAAGAACATTTTTAGCCCTATTCTATAGTCTTCTTGCATGAGCATAGGAGAGAAAGAGAAAGAAATTATGGCTGCAATCACATGCAGACATAAAAGGTAAAGGTAAAGGTACCCCTGCCCGTACGGGCCAGTCTTGCCAGACTCTGGGGTTGTGCGCCCATCTCACTCAAGAGGCCAGGGGCCAGCGCTGTCCGGAGACACTTCCGGGTCACGTGGCCAGCGTGACATCGCTGCTCTGGCGAGCCAGAGCCGCACACGGAAACGCCGTTTACCTTCCCGCTGGTAAGCGGTCCCTATTTATCTACTTGCACCCGGAGGTGCTTTCGAACTGCTAGGTTGGCAGGCGCTGGGACCGAGCAGTGGGAGCGCACCCCGCCGCAGGGATTCGAACCGCCGACCTTTCGATCGGCAAGTCCTAGGCGCTGAGGCTTTTACCCACAGCGCCACCCGCGTCCCTACATGCAGACATACTTTGCAGCAAATACCACTGATTTCAGTCAAGCTTACTTCTGAATTAATAGGCATAGGATCAGATTGCATGGAGCCACCTGCAAGCAGCACTCAGTCATGACATTGCTCTCATTTTAGATTTAAACCATGTGCAGGAATAGTCTCTGTACAAATCACAACCATTAAATCTATCAGTTACATGTAAGGTAAACCGGTAAAGGACCCCTGGCCGGTTAAGTCCAGTCAACGGCGACTATGGCGTGCGGCGCTCATCTCCACTTTCAGGCCAAGGGAGCTGCCATTTGTCCACAGACAGCTTTCTGGGTTATGTGGGCAGCATTACTAAACTGCTTCTGGCGCAATGGAACACTGTGTTGGAAGCCAGGGCTCATGGAAACACCGTTTACCTTCCCACTGCAGTGGTACCTATTTATCCACTTGCACTGGCGTGCTTTCGAACTGCTAGGTTGGCAGGAACTGGGACAGAGCAACGGGAGCTCACCCCATCGCGGGGATTCAAACCACCGACCTTCTGAGCAGCAAGTCCAAGATGCTGAGTGGTTTAGACCACAGAGCCACCCATGTGGGCTGTTTGCAGACTAGGTCAACTCAGTTATCAGGGCTGCGGAGTTTGACAGGGAAATCAGGAGGCAGGGAAGTCAGCTACCACCAGCCCCTACTGCACATTTTACTCTGGATCCAATTCATTATTTTTTCTCCCATTTATATCCTACCAATGAAGAGGAAAGGGAAAGCCTAGACAAAAGCTTTTTCTCACAGGTGATAGTGCTGCTGAATCATTGCTATGGCTTCTGCAATGATATTGACCAGGGACATAGCAGGGCTATGGTGATTTATCTTTTGTTCTGGGAAACTCTTTGATGTTCACTCAAATGTGTTTTCACCTCGATTTAGGTGGTTATTACATTGGTGTGTGAAGCGAACATAGATCCCAGAAGGAAATTAAATGCACTTAGTTCCTCTTCATCACTACTGCCATGAATTAAATCTGCTGAGCTCCAAGTAATAGCAGCGCTTGAGGAACTGCTGCCTCTAACACAAATTAAAGCTAATTAACAAATGACAGAGAACACAGCTTAATGGTCTCCACCTCAGATTTAAAACATTTGCTTGTTATCCACCCATAAATATCACATTGCAGAAAGTGGCTGAAGCTGGCTTTAAAGGCAATTCATTGCCAATGCAGGTTTCCCACATATGAAGTATGGGTTGACAATTTAACACAGTAAAAATGATGCCACTTCAAATGAAGAAGAAGCCTTCATTCTAGGCCCGTCTACATCTTTTCAGCATTGTGAAGATATTTTAAACCATGAGCACAAAAGGAGCTCCCTAGAACTACAGTATTGCTTCTCTGCTGTCTTGCAGTTCTCTGTATCTCAACCAGAGCTCTATTTTTCTAGAAAAAGAGATGATAGAACTTATTGTGAACCTTGTTCTCTTATAATGACAATGGCGCCTACCTGAGAGGTGCCAGAACTGAGTTCTGGTGAGTTCCGGCTAGGGAAAAACCCCACTCTTACCCTTAAAAAACAACAACAAATTATTAGCATATAAAACACATACATATACATTTCCACAATTACACAATACACGGTCATGAAACACTATCTTATTTTCAAAACATAATACATACCTACATTACTCTATATAATACCTACCTATACTGTACATATCAACATACCTACACAACTACCCCACACCGACACCCACCAAGTGACTTGACTTCCAGCCCTTCTTGTTACGCTACTTTATTTTTCTAACTAGCTTAAATGCATTTCATTATTTCTTTAATCTCTTCTTCTATCTTAACTTTACTCTCCTTTCACTCTAATCATTTTCTGGATTCACTCAATATCTGTCAGAAATTCTACTTTTTCCACATAAATTTTGATGTATTCCTTAAAGATAGCCCACTTTTTATTCACTTTTTGTACCATATTTCCTCTTATCCTCCCTCTTAGTTCAGCAATATGGAAGTATTCCATCATTTTAAATAACCAGTCTGTTTTTGTTGGGACACTGCTGCTTTTCCAATTTTTGGCAATCAATAACCTTGCCGCTGTAGTTGCATACATAAATATTGGTCTGACCATTCTTTTTATTTCCTCTGACATGATGCCTAGGAGAAAGGATTCTGGCTTTTTTTCAAATAAGAACCTAAACATCTTTTTCAGTTCATTATAGATATTTTCCCAGAATCCCACTATCTCTTTACACTCCCACCACATATGTAGAAAGGTTCCTGCCCCATAAGCCCCGCTCTTATCCAAATGGAGAGACTTAAATCAGTTCATACAGAAACAGCATGCCATAGTTGCTTGTATAGTGAATGTTTCACATATTAAGTCTCATTTTTAAAGAAACAAAGTTGTGTGTTGACAAAAGGGAAGTGTGGTAGAGAGCATCCTAAAATGCCTGCTGTTCTTTCAGAGAGTAAACAGGAAGGCTGCTGATCAGGATTATCCCTCACGCCTAAACAGAAAGGCACTTTGAAGCCACTGTGTTTTGTCTTAGTAGCCCCATTTCCCCACTCTGCTGAATTTGTGCTGTCTCTGATTTGTGTGTCAAGGGGCTGTGTACACACCACTGCTTTAAGACGCAGTAAGGCTTGCTCTTTTACCCAATTTGGAGTTAATTTGGAAGAAAAACACACCAATATGCATTACGTATTTCATCAGAAACAGTGACAGGCTAGATACAGGATAGACATGGATTGCGTCAAATGTTGTGTGTACACCACTTTTCAAAGCAGTGGTGGGAATGCACTGGATGTGGAGTAAATAGCAGTGTATACGCAGGCTGGATGAGTTTTGAACAAACTGCAAAGCAAATCAGACTGAATCTCTGGAAGCCTTGCTTTGAGCAGAGGAGGAGCATTAGGACTCATAGAGGATGGCATGATACTGGCAAGAACTGCTGAGTCATCAGAAGATGTTGAGAGAGAGAGAGAAGCTGGGTCATAGGGGACCCAGTGCAGCATTTGCTGTGAGGAGAAGGGCCAAAGAGCAACCAAGTCTGCAAATGAATAACATTAGAATTGGCGGTTTTACACAGGGATTAGTCAGCGATGCAGTTAGGTAATTGCAGACTCTGAATTTAATAAGCTTATAGAATCCCCCCTTCTGGAAACGGCAAAGTGCCTTTCTTCACTTTCTTCAAAATGTGGTAAGCCTTGTTGCATTTGGAGGCCCCGCTGCCCATTTTCCTGAGTGGGGGCCTGGATTCTGTCCCCCTCCCCCCAAATCCTGTCCTGACAACGCTGCTGGTCTTACTGGGTGCAGCAGGTCCTTTTAAACTGAAATTTTATTGTAGAATTATTAAAGAAAGAAAAGCAAAAGGGAAAACACACAGAGAGAAAGAAGGGGGGAATGGTTTTAGAAAACAACAACAACCAAACAGTTAACATTTACAATAAAATAAACAGCAATACATGCAACATAATTTATGTATACAGAAGAAGAAGAAGAGTTTGGATTTGATATCCCGCTTTAGCACTACCTGAAGGAGTCTCAAAGCGGCTAACAACCTCCTTTCCCCTCCTCCCCCACAACAAACACTCTGTGAGGTGAGTGGGGCTGAGAAACTTCAAAGAAGTGTGACTGGCCCAAGGTCATCCAGCAGCTGCATGTGGAGGAACAGAGACGTGAACCCGGTTCACCAGATTACGAGTCCACAGCTCTTAACCACTACTGTACATCATACTAGCTCTCTATATATATGCCACCCAAATGTCCAATTATGTATCCAAACAAAGATGTTTATGAAAAGTGCATAGCAAGAGCATTAAGGCCTTCAGCCCATTGCATAATAGAGTCGTACCTTGGATCCAGAAAACCTTGGTACTCAGACGTTTTGGCTCCAGAACACTGCAAACCCGGAAGTGAGTGTTCCTGTTTGCAAACGTTCTTTGGAACCCAAATGTCCGATGGGACTTCCATGGCTTCTGATCGGCTGCAGAATCTTCCTGCTGTTTTCAAGTGTTTTGGAAGTCAAACGGACTTCTGGAACGGATTCCGTTCAACTTCCAAGGTACGACTGTAGATGGTTAGTATTTCTCCTTATAGAATCAAATTATAAGTCTCTTAGTGACTATAAGGGTTCATGCAATCCATATTTGTTACCCTCCCATTTCAGTGGTACCTCCGGTTACAGATGCTTCAGGTTACAGACTCCCCTAACCCAGAAATAGTACCTCGGGTTAAGAACTTTGCTTCAGGATGAGAACAGAAATCATGCTCTGGCAGCACGGCGGCAGCGGGAGGCCCCATTAGCTAAAGTGGTACCTCAGGTTAAGAACAGTTTCAGGTTAAGAACAAGCCTCCAGAATGAATTAAGTTCTTAACCTGAGGTACCACTGTAGTTAACCTGAGGTATTACTACAGGGAAGGGACGCGGGTGGCGCTGTGGGTAAAAGCCTCAGCGCCTAGGGCTTGCCGATCGAAAGGTCGGCAGTTCGAATCCCCGCAGCGGGGTGCGCTCCCGTTGCTCGGTCCCAACGCCTGCCAACCTAGCAGTTCAAAAGCACCCTCGGGTGCAAGTAGATAAATAGGGACCGCTTTCTAGCGGGAAGGTAAACGGCGTTTCCGTGTGCAGCTCTGGCTCACCAGAGCAGCAATGTCACGCTGGCCACGTGACCCGGAAGTGTCTTCGGACAGCGCTGGCCCCTGGCCTCTTAAGTGAGATGGGCGCACAACCCCAGAGTCTGGCAAGACTGGCCCGTATGGGCAGGGGTACCTTTACCTTTACCTTTACCTTTACTACTACAGGGAAATAATTCAAGAGTGCATGAACACTAACAAATATCCAAAAAAATTATTTCTCCACATTGAACTCAAAAGAGTTATTTGATGTGCCTCTCTTGAGGTGGCCAGAAATCTTTGAATTTCCCTAAATTTCCTTAGCACAGGCTGCATTTAAGAGAATACACATTATTATCAATGCTATTTGGAAAAATAATAATGGAAATGCTCTTTACTCTGTCCCTTATGAACTCTAAATGTTCAAACAAAACAAAAACATTCCTTCCAGTAGCACCTTAGAGACCAACTAAGTTTGTTATTGGTATGAGCTTTCGTGTGCATGCATACTAAATGTTCAATAACTTAATTTCAACCTGCTGCCTATTTACTACTATGGTGTATCCACTATGTTCATAAGGAGGCTTAACTGAGTACATGGAATGTTTTATGTTCCTCACCCTCCAAAATGTATATCCAAACAGCTTGTTTATATTTCATGATCTGCTGAATCCTCTGCTTCTTTATGTTTTCGGCAACATTCCACTACAATTGGTACATCTTCAGATTAACAGCTATGTTGCTGGAGGCCCACAGTAAGGCGGCAATAATTTCACATCATGCTGAAAACAATATAATAAAGCTGTGGTTTTTTTTAATTCTCCTATTAAAAAAAGAGCAAACACAAATGGGTTTAAGAGGCTGGGTCGCAAACAGGTATTTGTTTGAATTATTTAAAGGTTTTAACTTTACTAATTTTTTTAATGATGGCTTTTCCACCCCACCCCCATGCTTTTAGCTGTTTCTATTTTAGCTGTAAGGTGCCTTGAATTCCTGTCAGAGAAAGCCCTGCTATTTGCATGCTCTGCTTTCTACAGGATAAGTCTCTCAGTAGCTCCTTTAAAAAAGGTAAGTCCAGTCGCAGATGACTCTGGGGTTGTGGCGCTCATCTCGCTTTACAGGCTGAGGGAGCCGGCATTTGTCCGCTCCGCAGACAGTTTTTTCTGAGTCATGTGGCCAGCATGACTAAGCCGCTTCAGGCGCAACAGAACACCAAAACCAGAGCAGTGCACGGAAATGCCTTTTACCTTCCTGCCGGAGTGGTACCTATTTATCTACTTTCACTTTTTGACATGCTTTCAAACTGCTAGGTTGGAAGGAGCTGGGACCGAGCAATGGGAGCTCACCCCGTCGCGGGGATTCGAACCGCCGACCTTCTGAACGGCAAGCCCAAGAGGCTCAGTGGTTTAGACCACAGAGCCACCTGCGTCCCTCAAGTAGTTCCTAGAGATAGATGAATCTCACAATTTTGTTTCTCCAAGTTTCTCATTCTTCCAACCTTCACTTCAGTACTCTGTTTCCGCTGCAATTTGTGACAATCCCCCCCCCCCCCCGCAGAAAATCCTCTTGAAAAATCACCAGGATTTTAGGATGAATATTCCTTTTTTCTGTTTTATTGAAGAAGAACAGGATATTTTAATGCCACCATCATCACAGAGGTGTCTGTGGAGGGGATATATTGATTGAAAATGTATTGTCTTGTAACTGTATTTTTTAAAGGATGAATATTTCCTAATAATCATATTTCTGTTTGAAGAATATGCACATTTTTGGCAAGCAGGTTCCCCATATATAATGTATTTTTGTATGTTGTTTTCACTTACACATTATTTTTTGTGCATTTCCCCATAATGTATGCCTTTTTTGTGCTTGCTGCTTTGTTGGAGAAAACTTTTATGTTATAGGCATACAAATAATATCAATTACGAAGATTGCACAGTTAGTGACACTTAACTGTTTTTAAGCACGTCTGTATATCTATCTATCTATATCTATCTATCTATCTATCTATCTATCTATCTATCTATCTATCATCTATCTATCATCTATCTATCTATCTATCTATCTATCTATCTATCTATCTATCTATCATCTATCTATCTATCATCTATCTATCTATCTATCATCTATCTATCTATCTATCATCTATCTATCTATCTATCTATCTATCTATCTATCATCTATCTATCTATCTATCTATCTATCTATCTATCTATCTATCTATCTATCTATCTCTATCTATCTATCATCTATCTATCTATCATCTAATCTATCTATCTATCATCATCATCCCACCCTTTTCTAAGATATACTCTTGTTGTTGCTACTGTGTAAATGCAGTTTTGGTGCGCCACTTGTGGAAGGGGACAGCAATTGAAGGGAGGGTGGGTCCCCATAGTTCTCTCTTCCAACTCAGCCTTGCTACTGCTGCACTTTTCGCCTTTGCCACCCTCCTCTATAATAGTGGCAGACTGCATTTAACATATGTGGGCTGCTGTCAACAGCCCTTTATCTCTCCTGTTCTGTGTGCAGTTCTGGCCCAAATCTGGAGTGAAATGTGTGTACTTTCAGGTATGACACAATTTCCCACAACACAGGTTTCAAGGTGACCTTGCTGCCCTGCGTCTAATCACTTGCACCTTTTATTTTGAAACTCTTCATTTCAAAATCTACAGCAAACTACTTACAAATCCTTGCTAAGGGTTGTTGTTGTTTTGCGAGGGGGAGCAGAGGTAACATACTGTGCTTTCTAGGGAAACAAAACATTTGAGATTTGTTGTTTATTTGAAATCCTACCACGGTCATCTCTCCGGAGGGAAGCGCGGCTAACATTCCGGAGATTTTTGATTATGTTTTGAAAAACAAGGCAAACAGCCGTCAGGCCAAAGCAGTATGTGGCATCTCCAGAACATTTTTCCTGCCAAGAAGATTGCTTTCATGGCGCAGCTGGCCATGTGGATTTATACAACAGCGTTTCAAAGTACTTGGAGCGCCCGTTGCCATAGAATTAAACTTCACTTTCAGGGGGAAAGCTTAGTCTGTGATAAAAGACATAATAAAATACGAGGATGATTCTGAGATGCCTTTAAAAATAAAACGATAAAATATTAGTGTTATGTACTGAAGTTCTCACCCTGGGCCAGCAGGGGGATACTGTAGATAGTTATGCAAATAATGGATCGAAAGTGACGTTCAGTGATTGGATAGTTTTAGAAAATTGTTACAGTTACGTTGTACTGGAGCTCTATATAAGCAGGCTGACTGAACCCTTCAGTTCAGTTCTGTTCCAGCTTACAAGTAAAGAGCTGCTTTGGAGAAATCGCTGCGTCGTCTGATATGTTCACCCACAACTTAACAATTAGGCCCTGCATCAGAGGATTAAAATATATTCAAAAGTAGCTCTGGAAAAATCTACTTAACAGACAAGATTACGGTACTCACATAATCCTTTTACACCCTTTGTCTCCAACTGGTGGCTGTAACTCCCAGTGGTGGACATGGAAGCCTTGTGATTAAGGCGGGTGTGGAATCAAGCAAATTAACAACAACAGGAACATTGTTGAGTTCATATACTGTAAGGGAGCAGGTGGCGCTGTGGTCTAAACCACTGAGCTTCTTGGGCTTGCCGATCAGAAGGTCAGCAGTTCGAATCCACACAATGGGGTGAGCTCCCTTTGCTCTGTCCCAGCTTCTGCCAACCTAGCAGTTCGAAAGCACGCCAGTGCAAGTTGATAATTAGGTACCGCTGCGGCAGAAAGGTAAATGGCATTTCCATGCACTCTGGCACTCGTCACAGTGTCCCGTTGCAGCAGAAGCAGTTTAGTCATGTGGACAAACGCCAGCTCCCTCGGCCTGAAAGCAGAGATGAGTCGCTTTTGATTGGACTTAACCATCCAGGGGTCCTTTACCTTTTTATCATATACTGTCCAGACTTACCAGAAAATAAGCCCTATTGAAGCAATGGGGCTTCCTTCTGAGCAGACATACATAAGTCTCATACTGTAATTTTAAACATGACTGTGGTAGGGAACTATACTTGCATAAGGCACTGGGAAATATACTACTTTGTAGTGTCTGTGTGTTTTGTTTTAAAGTGTTATCCAGATGGCTTAAAGTGTTCACTTTGAAGATTAGGTTTCTGGAATGGTTTTGGGATTCATGCCAGCCTTCTGTGCAAATGAAATGAGCATCTTCCCCACCCTGGACAAAGCTCCCCTAGACCCTATTATTACTGAGGATTTCATTGGTCGCTAGCCTGTTTCTAAAGAGCATGTTTCATCTTTGCTTTCACATGGCTTCGGGTACCACACTCTGCCTGAACTACCTGTTTGGTACCACGTTGTTGTATGATCTACTGATAAATCAGTATTGGTAGTTTTAGAATGTGCTCTTATATCTAGTAAGCAGTATATATTACAAGGAAATGAGTGCAGGTTTTTCAGACCAGTAGGGAAGAAATGAGTGCTGTTTGAAGGCAAGCTGCAATAAGTCCATGTTGAAGCCAGACATGGTGTTTAGTGACATCTAGGGACCATATTGCGTATTTTCCTCACTGCATCCAAAGGTTTGAAGTTGAGGTCAAAATTATGGAATGTCATATGTGTTTTGTCTCTACAAATGGCCAGTTAGCCTTTCTAGGTGGTTGAAAAGCAAGCAAGGTATAAAGTTAGGAATAATAAATTGGGAAGAGAACTCCTCATTTCCTGTGGAAGGGGGAAAGGATCCACAGTGGCAGAACACTGATTGATTGATTGATTGATTGATTGATTGATTATCAATGAATTAAATTTATATCCTGCCACTCCTCGCAAAGGAGTCCAGGGTTGCAAACACACACAGGGTAACAATTAAAAACATCTGAAAACGATTCCAGTCCAGTTGTTCTTCAGAAGACCACAAATACAACATGTGCTGCTCATGTGCCACAAATGCTGTTCTGCGTGTGGGTGTGCAATGCTTTATACAAGGATGTGTGTGCAAACTTGTGCAAGTGGAGCCAGGCTAGATTTAAGCTGGACTCCCTTCATTTAAAAAAGAGGCTTCACAGTCTTGTTTTTCAACCGTGCTGCAAACCTGCCTTCGCGACTGAACAGCCAGACATGTTCCCACTGCCACCATTGCTTCAAGTTCCAGCCCAGTATTAACACCCCTGAAGGTACTGGTCTTGAACTTCTGCCTGTTTCTAGCCCAGCTCTCCCTCAAACATCTCTCTGGCTTTTGTCCTCACTACCAGTGTGGTAAGATAGGGAGTCCAACCATTGGACCTCAGTTGCACAGAGCAACTTCCTTTCTTATACAGAGGATCCATACTTGGGGGCCATTATCGTTCATGCTTTGCTTTGCTAATTCCACAATGGGATCCTCCATTAGATCTTAACCCTTAATGGATCCAGGAATTAGGAGAGACTCAGAAAACATACAGCCTCCCCCCTTTTCCCCAATACATATTTTTGTTAGAAGAATATGTCTAATAATCAGATATGCAGAGTGTCTCCGAACCCAAATGATTCGGAACCCGAACACCGGAAACCTGGAAGTAATTGCTTCTGTTTTCAAACATACCTTGGTGCGTTTCTCCATTTTTTCAATGGATTTTGCCAACTGCCCATTGATCCTCGGTTTTCGAACATTTTGGAAGTCGAACAGTCTTCCAGAACAGATTACGTTCGAAAACCGAGGTTCCACTGTAGTTCATATTGAACCCATTACCAGTAAAAGAGAGAGAAAGATGCACAATTTGCCCTACTTCAAAAGCAAAACTTGAAACATAAAACATCTCCATCTTTTGCTTAGCTTCCTGCTATTCTGTTTACAACACTTTCCCAATGGTTTTCCATTCCGACCTCCTTCCCACTCATAAGTCACAGATTTGACATCTTCTGAAAGAGAAAATGCTTGTATTCTGTCACAGAGCAATGAGTAGGAGGAGGAGGAGTTTGGATTTGATATCCTGCCTTTCACTCCCTTTAAGGAGTCTCAAAGCGGCTAACATTCTCCTTTCCCTTCCTCCCCCACAACAAACACTCTGTGAGGTGAGTGGGGCTGAGAGACTTCAAAGAAGTGTGACTGGCCCAAGCTCACCCAGCAGCTGCATGTGGAGGAGCCGAGACGCGAACCCAGTTCCCCAGATTAGGAGACTATCGCTCTTAACCACTATACCACACTGGCTGAGTGATGGAGACAATGGTCTCCATCACTCAGCTATCGGTGAAGCTGATTGCCTGATGTAGCTATTGATTTTGTAATTACCTTGCTCTGTGTTTTCCTTCCAGGTTGTCTGTAATTAGGGGTGGGGAAGAGACAGCTGACTCTATGGACCAAGCTAGACATTATCTGACCCATGTATCTCCCAATAACATCTAGATCCAGGATAGGCAACCTGTGAACCTCCACTTGCCATCAGACTCCAGCTCCCATCAGCCCCAGCCAACCCCACCAGTGGAAGATGGGTATTATAGTCCAACAACAGTCTACAGTTTTCCCATCCTTGAACCAGGTAGAGCAGATGTGTAACATTATACCATTACATTCAGTCTTACTCTAATGATCTTCACAGTGCACTCTTGCAGAAATCTTTCCCATTTACATGACAGTGGTGTGTGAGGTCTTCTGTTGTGAGAGACTTGGCTTTGCTGTTTTCCCTGGCCATATTTCTGCCAGTATACTGTTTTAATAAAACTTGGTCCTCTTACAGGGTCTCTAAACACCACAAGAGTCTTTGATCTACAGTCATAGCTCTTTTCAGAACACCTCCTGGAAAACATAGATATATTTTTCCAGATGGGTACGGAATCAGACCCAATATGGACTAAAAGTGTCTACAAACTGAGCCATTTGAGTTAGGGTAGTGTAAACAAACTCCATTGGCCTCCTGTTATTTATTTGTTTATAGCATTCCTCCAGCGTTAACTTACAAACGTTCAAGCCTATTTTTATCGAGTTTAATAAAAAGCTTCTCCTGGGTTAAGAAGCCGGAGGCCAAGTTTCTGCCTGGATCATAGCCACAAGGCTGATCTACAAGATTCAGAAAACACAGGTTGGCTATGTAAGCAGGGAAAGATGTTTTAACTTCAACAACACTAGCTTCTATTGCTCTGTTGTAAATTATAAAGTTGACTTGAGGAAGAGAAGTATATAGTTTTAAGGCTGAGCACATGCACACACACACACACACACACACACGGCTTTTTTCAGCTGGAACTTACTGGAACTCAGTTCTGGCAGCTCCATTGCCATTATAAGCGAACATTCATGGTGAGTTCCAACACCTCTTTTTCTGGAAAAATAGCACTGTGTACGTACACCGCCCCCCTGCAAGGAAAGGCCTCTATTCCACTTTACAAGCCGATGAGCACTGCTGTCACCCTGAAGCTGTAATTGCCACAATGTTCGTCTGGTGGTTCCCTCACTGCGAGAAGCCAAGTTACAGGGAACCAGGCAGAGGGCCTTCTCGGTAGCAGCGCCCGCCCTGTGGAACGCCCTCCCAGCAGATGTCAAGAAAATAAACAGCTATCTGACGTTTAGAAGACATCTGAAGGCCGCCCTGTTTAGGGAAGTTTTTAATGATTGATGTTTTAATGCATTTTTAAATCTTCTGTTGGAAGCCGCCCAGAGTGGCTGGGGAAACCCAGCCAGATGGACGGGGTATAAGTAATAAATGATGATGATGATGATGATGATGATGATGATGATAATGATGATGATGTACCAAAATAGCTAGAGCTGTACAAGAACTGGGAAAGATACCTGCCTCAAACCCTGCATAGCTAGGTGTCGGTGTTAACAATCAGAAGCTTGACGGACCAATAATTTGACTCAGCATAAGGCACCATCCTACACTTCTAAAGCTAAGATCTACATCAACTGCAATGGAAGCTGCTGAAAATGGAAGAAAAGGCCTTTTCATCTATCATGCCACATCTATCACACAGCTGGTTACTGAAGCAAAGAGGGGTGAGTTTCAGCCTAGAGAGGAAAAGGTTGCACATGATTTAACATCGTGATAGATGTTTCGAGTTCAGCTGTGGGGCTCAACACTGTATTCGATACACAATGGGTGGCAGTGACAAAACACCTAAGACTTGCTTGTCAGATGCAATGGTATGAATGGCTGCTAAGTCTCAAAAAGCATAAGGCAATTTCCGTCGCTTGTTCCCTTCAGATGTGAAATATACCCGGGGTCAAGTGTGAATTTCATGCTCTTTATTCAGTTTGTAGTAGCAATGAATGAAACTTTCCCCAAAACGTCTAGCTATACATACATTATTTACACAATGGGCCCCACGTGACTGGCTAATTCTGGGCTGCTCCTGTAGGCCAATCAGGTTGCGGATTCACTTCCTCCAGAAGCCTGATTGGCTGCTCCTGCAGGCCAATCAGGTCGCTGATTCACTTCCACCTGGAGCTGGATTGGGTGGCTCCTGCGGACCAATCAGTCTGCTGCATTCTCGATCCTATTGTTCTAGGATTCAGCTCAGTACATAACAAGATGTGTTGCAGTTGCAATGACCTCCTTTCAAATACACTTTCTTGGAGTTTTATTAGGGCAGCTCAGAGCTCTCCCATAGAGCTGCAGTAGATATAAACAAAACCAGGCGTAATTGTTTTATTAGTGAGAAAGGATATTGAGCCAAAGTGGTACACTTTTATCACGAGAAAATGTTCCATGCCCTCATGCCATCCCACCACTGACAGATTGCTGTATAGAAGGGTCCTGCTACAGGTTCTCACAGCACTGCTAGAACGTTACATATTGTTGTAACTCCAGCCAGACTGGAATTCATTTAATTCTGAAGGTCTTGCCCTTTTTTTTTTGAGCACATCCTGCAATATTGTAACATGAAAAAAAATAGATAAGACTTTCCTTTTTGTTTTTTTTAAAGGGGGCAATAGGTTACCTAATCCATGTGAGGAATATGGAACTTCCTTCCGAATTCAGCATAATATTCAACAGGATGAAGTTTCCTGGAAGCCTGGGATGTGAGGAGGGTGGGACGGAGAAGAATAGTAAAAATAAATAGGAAACAAAAAGACAGTTTGAAAAGAAATTCCTGTGCTTGGAGCTATTTTAGGACTATGTGAAATGGCAACGTTGCAAATTGGACTATCCAAATGCTCATAAGGTTGTAAGTAATATAGTACCAAGTGCTTCCCAGGAATCTAAAAACAAGCAGGATTTTACCCTGGCTGATCCTGCATTTGTGAATATTTTTCTTGGGCTTATGTCTTCCATAAAATTAGTCAAAGAAATCCATTTTCTAACTAAATCCAGTGATGTGCATGCTACACTTTAGAAGAGCATGGAAATCTGGTGCAGTTCCTAACTAAAATATGTTTGTTTCCAGTGGACTGTGGTCTGCCTTTTACCATTTACTACCTTATAGTTGCAATGACTACTTGCAACTTCTATTGATCACTTACAGATGTCAGGCTGGCAAAGCCATCTTTACCTGCAACAAGAGCCTGAGGAAATGTGCACAGCTCTACAAATCATGCAAGATTCTGCATGGAGTCCAAAACAGTGCTGGTACTGGTTCTTCTTGTTCTTTCACACTGTAAAAAGGCATCTTTCCCTTTCCTTTAGCTAGCAGAAGAGATGGCTACAGAAGTTAAACTACAGCAGCTGGCAGTACAAAGAGTCCTTGGCAATCCTGGGCTGCAGTTGTCAGACCTTGGGTTGGTGCTGGCTGACTGCAGCTTCCCAAATATGCAATAGGCTAAATTAATGAATTGCCACAGAGACCAAGGATACCAGCGCTGCTTTTCCAAAGAAAACCGTTCTTGCAAAAGGTGTTTCTGAACATTTCAACATCTACAGAAGGTGGTGGGGTGCAAGCGGTATCCAAAAGTTTGAGATTGCTGCAGAACAAAAAAAGAGAAAGCACTCTGAAGAAATTAATATACTGCATGTTCAGACCTAGAAACCTCCCCCCTAAATAAATTCATACTTGACTCAAATTTTTGGTTTGGTTTTTCGGCAGAATTTAGGCCACAACTTTATTGATTACAGAAAGTGACTGGTTGCATAGCTTCTGATTTGACTAGCTCCCTGCCCCGTTGCAGGTAGCACTGACCCAGGGCACCAGCATAGGTCAGCCTAGGGTGAGCACCTGGATAAGTGGAAAGCCGGGAACAGGCTATCTCTGCCACCCAAATGCCCCCCGGACTCAGGCACGGGCACAACCCCCTCTTAGGGGTTGACCAAACCATCGAGTCCCTGGATTCCTTACCGGAATACCCTTCACATAGGGATGGCAAGAGCGTTCTCCCATCCCTATCACCTGAACCAGAGCCTATCTACAACCTTACAAGTTGTGACGATTTGCTATGCGGCAGGCGAAACCCAAATGGCACCGACCAATCAGCCAAGTGGGGAAAATTCCTGCTGTGCCCCTGTCCCAACGACAGACGACACACGATGGCATAGCAAGGTCAAGCGCACCAGCCCTAAACATAGGGAGAGGTGGGCGGGTGTTCCAATGCACGAGCCAAAAGAGGAAGCTCTGGGTCACGTGCATGGGCATAAATAGATCCCTCGAACCGTTTGGACTGCGTCCCATTGGTCAGATTGTACCCAGCTTCAAGGGACCTACCAATCAGTGTTGTGGATGACCAAATGCACCCACCCACAACACAGGGTGTCAGTTGTCCAGGTCTCACCACATTATGTGCCCTCTTTAAGGGAGGACCCGATTTGTTGTGGATTTGTGTGTGCCCTGCTGACTCCCGTGGATTTCTGGGTGCCCTCCTTCTCCCTAGATTCCTGGGTGCTGGGGTTTAATCAATGTATAGAGAAATTTTATATTAGACTACCATGTAGTGTTCTGATTTAATTTATTTTTTATATTATGTTTATGTATGTGGGTATTGTTATGTATTTTGTTATGTGAATTTATTTGACATGGTTTATTGTGCTATGTGTGTATGATTACACAATTACATATTGGTTCATTGCAAACCACTGAGACCCTTTGGATAGTAAGTGGCTTATAAATGAAATTAATAATAAAAATAAAAATAAAGAGCAGGTTCAGCTCCCAAGCAAGTAATCTTATTGCTATGTAACACATAAACAATACACCAATTGAAATGACGATAAAGCAGCTTTTAAGAAAGAGAAGAGACAAAATATAGGTTAATTCAAATATTAACAGGGTAGGTCCACGCAATGTATTTGCTTTGCTCTTACGACCAATCCAGTGCTGTTCTTGCGAGGATAGAATTCATAATCCTTCAAACTAGGGAAGTGCAAGGTACTTTTTAGAATAGGAGAACATGTGAGGGGTAGTATGGCTGATCCATTAGACCATCTTCAAAAATAGACTTAATGAAAGGTAGTTGTAGAGACAAATCAAATTCATTCGTTAACTATTCATTATTGGCTCGGCTTAAGCAAGAAAGCCTAGGGAATTTTCCGGCCTAGGGCCGTGACCTCCATAGACGTGAGGGTCTCTTATTTTGGAAATCTGTTTATTTTTATTTTATTTTTTTGCACAGGGTACCTAAGTGCCCACGCAACTGGTGTCCCTATAAATAAAACGCAAGATGTAAACAATTGGGCCTTTGTAGGATTTAGCATTGTTCCACCAAAGTTTCCCCTTGCTCTTTTCCCAACTTAAGATTCCCACCGCTTTTGCTTGAAGAAACATTTTCCGTTCCCACGTTCTTGTTTCTTTTTAATAACATGCATTTAATTATGAAAATAAGGCAGGGCCACGGGGTTGCTTTGAGACTGATGGGTGTTTTGGACAGCTGGGGCTTTCAAGAAACGGCAGTTCTCTTTTTTGTGGGAATGTAGTCCCGGGACTGTGATCTTCTGTGAAATTGAGGCCTGCGGTCATGAGGTAAAGACATTTCAGGGACTCCCATTTTGCACAGCCCACTCCTTGCCCTTTTGCATCTCCTAAATTGGGCATCGTGTTTGGATGTAAAGGTACACAGAAACTGTGTATGGGGGGAAGTCACAAGAGGCCCAAAAGAAAAGGCTTTCAACTCTCAGAGACAGTTGTCCAGAGAGTTGTACAAGTCAACAAATCACTGACAATGCCCTGCAACTCCAAACATTTGCAAAAAGAAGGAGGCCACTGAATGAATCAGATGTTTAGTATCTACAACAAGAAATATTTCAACATGGAAGAGGTGCCACAAAGGAGCTCTGATGCTCAAAAGAGACCACCTTTGCTGTGAGTCCTGGAAGACCTGCTTCTTGCCTTGCAGGCCACTTTCTACCTGGCCTGAGAGGGCTTTGGGGCCCTGGATGACTCCAGCTACAAAAGCTGAGGCTGCTGAAGAGGTCAGAGGCCATCTTTGCTGTGAGTCCTGCAAGACCTGCTACTTAGGATACCTATGGACTCTTGGGGTGGAGTATTGGTGAGGCGTTTTTGTTGGGTCAAGATTTAGTTTTGGAGATGCTTAATTTCCATTGTTATTGGTATTAACTGTTTGCATCTTTATTGTTAGACCTTTTGTGAGGACTGTTCAATTTCATTGGTTTTCAAATGTAATCTGTTCCGGAAGTCCATTCCAAAACCAAAGTGTTCCAATAATCAACGTACTGTACTATAAAATAAATAAGACAGTATTGTAGATGATAAAAATGAAAATTATTTCGCCCCCTTACCTGCACTGATGATAGTTATTGTTTGGATGGGGGGCTTTTATCCATTTCCGTAGTCACACAATCAATCAATCAATCAGTAGCTGAACTGGGTTCTACAAAGTCACAAAAACAAATTAACCAAAAAAGCTTCAAACTCAAAAACACAAAATAAATAGCAAAAACAAAAGCGCCAAACTTAAATCCCTTTGACTTCCAACATGTTCAAAAACCAAGGCGCAGCTTCTGATTGGTGCAGGCACCCTGGAAACAATAGCTGACAGCTGCATTGGACGTTCAGCTTCTGAAAAATCTTCAAAAACCGTAACACTTACTTCCAGGTTTACGGTGTTTGGGAACCAAGGCATTTGAGTACCAAGGCGTTTGAGAACCAAGGCACCACTGTATACTTACTGAGACATTTTTATTCCTTGTTTATAACTACTTTTGTAATCATGCAAATCTTTCCATGTTGTATGCTGCATTGAGCCTGGTTCAACTATGGAAAGTGTTATGTACTGGTCTGAAACCTAGAACAATGGGATCCAGAATGCAGCAGTCTTGATTGGTCCGCAGGAGCCACCTAATCCAGCTCCAGGTGGAAGTGAATCAGCGATCTGATTGGCCTGCAGGAGCAGCCAATCAGGCTCCTGGATGAAGTGAATCAGCAACCTGATTGGCCTACAGGAGCAGCCCGGAATTAGCCAATCACATGGGGCCCATTGTGTAAATAATGTATATATAGCTAGATGTTTTGGGGGAAGTTTCATTCATTGCTACTACAAACTGAATAAAGAGCATGAAATTCACACTCGACTCAGAGTATATTTCAGAAAGGCAGCACACAAATAAACAATGATGGTGATGAAAGATGCATCAATATGAGCAGTGCTATTTTTCTAGAAAAATGGGCGCCGTAAGTCACCATGAACACCTCCCTTGTTCTTCTGGAATGGTAATGGTGCCCACCTGAGAGGGGCCAGAACTGAGTTCCAGCAAATTCCAGCCGACAAAAGCCCTGAATTTGAGGCTAACTGTACTAAGTTCATGCCTTGGGAACTACCACTTCTCTCAGGCCTCTGCCAGGGTCATTGCCTTAGTTTCTTTTCAACTATGCAAATGCAGATCAAAACTTTAATCCTATGCATGCTTACCAAAGGTGGGAGGTTAAGTGCATGCTTTAGCTGCAGAAGATCCCAAGTTCAAGACTGGTCCGAAGCCATGGAGAACTGGTGCTGGTCCATGTAGACAATACAGTGGTACCTCAGGTTAAGTACTTAATTCGTTCTGGAAGTCCGTTCTTAACCTGAAACTCTTCTTAACCTGAATCACCGCTTTAGCTAATGGGGCCTCCTGCTGCCGCTGTGTCGCTGGAGCACGATTTCTGTTCTCATCCTGAAGCAAAGTTCTTAACCTGAAGCACTGTTTCTGGGTTAGCAGAGTCTGTAACGTGAAGCGTATGTAACCTGAGGTACCACTGTACTGTGCTAGATGGACCAATGGTCTGATCTGGCCCTAGACTTCTTCCTCTTTCCCCATATATTTGGAAGTGAACGTTCTTAGGATTAGACTGCAAAACCCAACAATGACATTTCTCTTAATTATACCAGCTTGCCTTATACCACCACCATGGCCAGGGACAGTCCCTGCATCCCCTAAGCTAGCCTGCTGCCCTCAGGTGCAGTGTATCATTGCCAGCGTTGAAGGACTTGCTTAGCATTTCACATCCACCTTGGCTTGCCTCTATGATCTATGGATGCATCCAGGCCATTGTCTGGTCCTGTTTCACTGACTTGAGTTTTCAGTTCCTGCTGCCTGTGAATGAGGACAAGATGCTTAGCCCTCTGAGCTTATAAATTCCTAGCAGGGACAGGGGGCATCTGGGAGGCTATCAATGCCTCCATGATGAGAGGGAGGTGATCCCACATATCCTGAGGGAATCAGTTGTGAGACTACTCTAGAAGGAGCCCTTTCCTTAGACCTTGAGGGCTACAAGAGCATCAGCTAGCAACAAATCTACCCCTTTTCTGGGTCAAAGGCAGGTGGTTGCTGTCCAGCTTCCAGAAGTGGCATTTGAGGTGCAGTGGGGGGCATGAAATGCTGCAGAAAGACTCCACCCACCCACCCACCCACCCACAAATCTGAGCCTTCCTCACATGTCCAGAGTGTTGTGCACAGCCCTTAGATCCAAGACATTGCCTCTCAATAATGGTGATGAAAATAAACCACTAACATTGTTTTTTTTAAAATAAATCACCAGCCTGTAACTTGCTAGGCTTTTGCTGCCCATGCACTCCACTCCCCCCCCACCCCAATTCCTTCTTGCCCTCGCCGGCGTTCTTCTCCCCCAGCAATCAGGGTTCTGTTGAAAGAATGCTGCAGAAGAGAGGAAAGCGACTTTCATCCTCTCTTAATGATCGGATCTCTTCTTCCTGAGAAGAAACAGCCTAGAGGTCTTGGGTGAAGAATGAGATTTCCAGCATTGTGACAAGAATCCTGTTTGACAACCCTGTTTATGTTGTAGGAAATAATGACTGCTGACAATTTTGAGGACCACCCGCTGGATTATTTACTTTCAGAGTCAACTCTGTTTAGATAGTGTTACAGTTTCGCATCTGGCCTGCCCGCACATGCTACTTGAATGCTGTGTTTCAGTTAGCGCAATGCGCCGGGGGTGTAATCAATAATGTGTATATGTCACGTTGTCAAGCAAAGGCTATTAATATCACACTCTTGAGGCTCACATTAAACATTTTGCTCACTTAAAAGGCCGGGAGCCCATTAATGGAATTGGGGTTTCTTTACATAATAGGGATGGAAATGCTGGTGGAACAGCATGTGGATGATTGCAGGTTGCTTTTAAGATGGAAGAAAGTAGTTTGTGCTTGTATTAATTCAAGGGGCACTAGCTGGTCCTTATTTCAGGGATCAGGTGTGCTGTTTGGCCCCTTTTGGACTGTGCTACAGAGAGGGAAGGGACGCGGGTGGAGCTGTGGGTTAAACCACAGAGCCTAGGACTTGCTGATCAGAAGGTTGGCAGTTTGAATCCCCACGACGGGGTGAGCTCCCGTTGCTCGGTCCCAGCTCCTGCCAACCTAGCAGTTCGAAAGCATGAAGTGCAAGTAGATAAATAGGTACCGCTCTGGCAGGAAGGTAAACAGTGTTTCCATGCGCTGCTCTGGTTCGCCAGAAGCAGCTTAGTCACGCTGGCCACATGACCCGGAAGCTGTATGCTGGCTCCCTCGGCCAGTAAAGCGAGCGCCGCAACCCCAGAGTCGGCCACGACCGGACCTAATGGTCAGGGGTCCCTTTACCTTTACCTTTCAGAGAGGCAAAGGGAGATTTTGTGCTTACATGAGTCTCTACTGTACTAAGCCTAGGACCAGCATGGACTGCAATGTACAAAGATGAACTCCAGATTCATTTTACGGTAGTTTATATATTCCTTTTGAAGCTGCTTTATATTGAATTACTGTGTTCTCAATTTTTGCTTTGTAAACCATTTGATCCTAGAGGTCAGGATTGTTTCAAATAAATAAAACTTGCAGGTCTTCCCCAGCACATTGTCTACATGGCCAGTTGTCCTCTACAGCACAAAACCAGGAATGCTGGAAGTTCCCAGGACACTTGGCCCCTTTGGTTTATACACACTAGGGCAGGTTACAGCCAATCGGATGGATCTGGATATGTGGAGCCCTACCGTTAGGCAAAATGAGCCAACTGCCTCAGGCAGCAGATGCTGGGTGACGGGGAAGTGGCAAGATGTAGGAGGGCAAAGCTACATAGCTCACCCTGAGTTCCCCAAGCTAGACTGGTGACTTCAGGTGCTGTGGAGGACACTGTCGCATTGCCAGCGTTGAAATAAGACTCAGTTGCCAATGTGAGTGGCTTTTGTACATGGAATGGAGGGGGAATTGCTCTTTGCTTCAAGCAGCAAAATGGCTCAGACTGGCTCGGAACCCAGTCATGCTTTAATCTGAGCAATCATATCTGCTGCTATGGAAGTATCCACTTGGGCGCCATTTTGTGGAATGTACCCACAGAAGAAGGTGGGATTAGCTTCTAAGTAAATATGAGTGGGCTGTTAGTACGGATCCAACCCAATGTGCTTATCCTCAGAAACCTCCAGGTAGAAACTGAGGCACTATCTCCATGGCTGGTGAGGCTCTAGTATAAATAAACGCAGATTCACCAAAAAATTAAGGACTTCGCAATTAAGGAGAAGGTGTACTCAAGCAGAATGTGCCATCAGTGGGGTGGAGGGGAGGATCGGTGCGAAAGAGATATTCCTCTCAAGGCATGCTGTCATTCCAGCACATGCACGGAAATGGCTACTTCCTGTTTACCCATCCATGTTACAACAAAGCATACCTATGGGGTTTCATAGATAGCAGCCTGGTTCACACGCCACAGTAATCCATACCTTGGGCTCAGCTGCCGTGCTGGCCTAAAAGGCAAGTGGAAGAACAAATTTGTGTGCAACTCTTTGGGAGTCAGCGCAGTCCTGGCACACCATAATTTGGCTTACTATGCAGTTTGAATGAGAGTAGCTGAAGTTCAAAACTGATTACACTGGTCAACAACAAATTTGTTGTCTGGGTTTTTTCAGTTGATTTAGGACGAATCTGATGCACTGAATCCAAAAATCACATTGGTTTTGCTCAATCGGGTCAAGTTTTTGAGCTATGGCCACATGTCGGTTTTTAACGTTTTTGTAATCTTCTTTTTTTTGTGTTTTTTTACATTTTTGTAATCTTCAATCAGCACGTCATCCTGTAGCTCATTGTGATGAAATTCCAGTGCCTATCTTCGGAGAACACCCTGACATTAGTGACGAAGATGCCTCCAGTGTTGAAGGACATGAAGTGGTTCTTGAAGATGATGCTCCACATCCATTTTCCCAAAAGGAGTTGAATGATCTAGTTCACGACCTCAGCTTGTCAAAGGACTCTGCCAAACTGTTGGCATCCAGACTGAAGGGGGAAAACCTCCTTTCTGACAGTGCTCACATCAGCTTCTTCCGCAACAGGCATCAAGAGTACCTCTGTTTTTTCTCGGAAGAGAAGGACTTGGTGTACTGTGCAGATATTGCGCAGCTTCTGCTCAAGCTTGGAGTGCCACAATACGAACCCAAAGATTGGAGACTGTTCATTGACTGCAGCAAGCGATCACTGA
The DNA here is from genome assembly GCF_964106915.1 of Podarcis gaigeae. Lineage (NCBI taxonomy): Eukaryota > Metazoa > Chordata > Lepidosauria > Squamata > Lacertidae > Podarcis > Podarcis gaigeae. The sequence goes on from NC_139680.1 coordinate 25,073,961, forward strand.
AATGTGTTCTGCTACACAACGGCAACCAGTTTGCCTCTATACCCCTGGCTCACTCGAGTACACCGAAGGAGAACTATGAAGCAGTAAAGTATGTGCTGGAGAAAATTGTTTATGATCAGCATAAGTGGTTTATTTGTGTTGACCTGAAGATGGTGAACTTTTTGTTGGGACAACAGCCTGGCTTCACCAGGTACCCATGTTTTCTGTGCATGTGGGATAGTAGGGACCGTGCTCAGCATTACACGAAGAAGGACTGGCCTGTGCGGGAGGAATTGGTGCCTGGCAAAAAAAGGAACATCAACAACCCTCTGGTGGACAGAGACAGAATACTCTTCCCACCGCTGCACATCAAGCTCGGCTTAATCAAGCAGTTCACTAAGGCTCTGGACAAGGATGGTGACTGCTTCACTTACATGTGCCAGGCTTTTCCAGGATTGACCATGGAGAAGTTGAAAGCTGGCATCTTTGACGGTCCTCAGATCCATCAGCTCATCAGCGATCCAGAGTTCGGAAAGTCAATGAACAAAGTGGAACTGGAAGCGTGGAAGGCATTAGTTCTGGTAGTGAATTACCGTATTTTTCGCCCTATAGGACATACTTTTTCCCCTCCAAAAATGAAGGGGAAATGTGTGTGCGTCCTATGGGGCGAATGCAGGCTTTCGCTGAAGCCTGGAGAGCGAGAGGCATCGGTGCGCACCCTCCCCTCTTGCTCTCCAGGCTTCAGGAAGCTATTCGCAAGGCTTGCGGGCAGCAGCCTGCAGCCTGGAGCATGGGGTGCCCTCCGGAGGACGCCCCGTATTTCGGGAAGGTGTCCGCAAGCCTCCCGCGCTGGGCGGGAGGTCCTGCCGGGCGCGCGAGGCTTGGGGCGGCAGCCTGCATCCCGAAGCCTGGGGTGCCCTCCAGAGGACGCCCCGTGCTTCGGGAAGGTGTCCGCAAGCCTTGCGCGCCGGGTGGGAGGTCCCGCCAGGCTCGCAAGGCTTGCAGACAGCAGCCTGTTCTGGGGGCTGGGGTCGGGGGAAGCTCGGGCTTCCCCCGCTCCAGCCCCGCGCCTGGGGGGGAAATAATTTTTTTTCTTTATTTCCCCCCCAAAAAAACCTAGGTGCGTCTTATGGGGCGGTGCGTCCTATGGGGCGAAAAATACGGTACTTTCTTGGCAACAATAAGGCCAGAAACTACACAGAACTTGTCAACAACATGCTGACTGCTTTCAGAAACCTGGGCTGCAACATGAGCGTCAAGATGCACTACCTATTTTCACATATGGATCGGTTTCCTGAGAACCTGGGTTCAATGAGTGACGAGCAGGGGGAGAGATTCCATCAGGACATGAAAGAGATGGAGACCAGGTATCAGGGTCGCTGGGACGCAGTCATGATGGCTGACTACTGTTGGACTCTGAAGAGAGACCTCCCTGCCGCTGAGCATTCCAGGAGTTCCAAGAAACGGAAGTTCAAGCCCTGAAGTTTGAAAAATGGTGAAGCAACATGCAATTTACGTGTACTTACCTTTATCAATGCCCACCATTCAGTTTACAGTAAACCTGACCTGATGGAGAGAAACGGATGCCATTTCCTGATTCAGCAGTGCAAAAATACCCTAAATCAGTTGTAGAAATCTAGACAACATTCAAAAAGTAAAAAATTGTTGCCCAGTGTTATTAACCCCTTAGCATTTATTTATTTAAAGCAAAAGTGTTCCAAGGCAACAGAATTGTGCAGCAGTGCCACAGGGGGCCAAAAGTGAACAAATAGCCTGTGATTCTCTAGCCTGGATTGCTCGGTTGGTTAGAGTGTGATGCTGATAACAACAAGGTTGCAGGTTTGATCCCCGTATATTCCTGCATTGCAGATGATCCGCAGGGTCCCTTCCAACTCTACAATTCCATGATGCTATGAATGCCTCTCTTACTCTGTTACAGAGGATTGGTGCTATTTTAAAATCCTGCAGATAAAACAAAGGATGGTTTATCCCTTCAAACACCACACCGCTCACTTAAATATTATCTTCACTGCTGCCGCTGCTTCTCTAGATCAAGGACAATGCCTTTTGGAAAGTAGCAACCAGTCATTTATATACAACACTTGCTGAAAAGAGTCCTTAGTCGACAAAAGGCACACACTTGAGAATAAACTTTCCAGATGCCCACATCTTATAGCAAAACTCTGATGTGATAAACTGTATAAGAACTAAAACCCCGAAAGCCGCAATCTAGCTAAAACGAAGCACATGTTAACAGGTGCCCAGACCTCTTTAAGAGAGCCAGTGTGGTAGGGCTAGGACTGGGGACAATTATGTTGTCATGAAGCTCCTTTGGTAAACTTGGACCAGTCATTATCTCTGAGCTAGACTACACTCTCAGGATTTTATGCAAATCAGTGGGATTTATCAGTGGGATTTAACAGTGCTTCACTTTGGCTAGAGTATGGGACAGAGGAAGGAAGGGGGGATACATTTTCTGGGGCGAGTTGACAGCAGGGTTGTTGTTTTTAGCAGGGACTCAGGGGAACTGAGTTCTCTTGCATTTTTAAAATCAAATACCGGTAATTCGGGTTTTTGTCTGGGTGTGTGTGTGCTGGAACAGATATAAACCCAGTTCTTAACCTAAGGTAATATTGCTGGGTTAGCGGAGTCTAACCTGAAGTGTATGTAACCTGAAGTGTATGTAACTCGAGGTACCACTGTATAATCAATAAAATTGTGGCCATTTCTAATTCATATCATTGTCTGCTTGAGTTTATTAATCACATCTTACATTTAGCCACTGTCCAGGGAAGTGGGGTGGCACTGTGACTGGGCCAGCAATAAATTAACTAACCAACTTCGTGGTGAGTTCCCCCTCCTTTTTCCAGAAAAAAAAAGCACTGGGAAAGGGTATGACATATCTGTCATTCAAAACTAAAAAAAACCTTAGGCCTTATCTTAACGATGTACAGAAGGGCAATATTTGTAGCTCCGACAGGCTACTGGCACAGACAAAATGGTGACTTCTAACTTGAAAGCTAAGTCACCAGCTGAACAGAATGCAAACAGTTACTTCAGAGATACAAAATGCTAGGAAATGAAACTTGGGTTATGGAGCTAACATGTGCTGGCCAGGATTAGGTGTTCCGAGCACGAGAAATTTAAAAACCAAGCTAAACTTGACAAGAGGGTCAGTTACATGGGGATATCTGAAGAGAAAGATCCTGTTACTGCTAAAGCAAATGGAAACCCCATCCATTGCTTTGGACGCACGGAGACACTTTTTTGGACGTTAGTCCAAGGCCTAATGAAGCCAACAAAAAAACCTTCAGAAAGGTCCCTTAAGGTTAGTGGATCCATGGCATCCTGTTTATAGCCCAAGGCAAACTCTTCTTGTTGTATGTAATACATGGATATTTGATGGCCCAGATTTGAAGTTAATTAAACACACATATACAAAGCAAATGACCCGCAACACTTAAGTAAGTGACCCGCAGAACTTTTGTCAAGCTTTTCTAGGTCTGTTTGTCAGAGCCTGATGGATGACAAGCAACCAATTAAGAGTTAAAAAATGATGGCTTGCATTTTGTAACGCAACATGGGAGTTTGTTTTAGAAATCAAGTATGAGGGAAATAGATTAGGTGAACCAATGCACAAAGGATGTGCTAAAGAAATCAGTCTACATGTAACACGAGAATTATACGTGTGTGTGTGTGTGTGTGTGTGTAATGGGACTATATATCATTCAGTATTTTTTTTTAAAAAAAACAACCACCAATGAAGCACATGCATCTAGCATTTTAAAGGGAGACCATTCTGAACCATTACAAGAAAAAAGTTCCAATTCTGGGTGGACTTGTTGACCAAACTTTCAAAACTGCACCACTTACCATAGCAATGATAGATGACACAAGCATAACTGGCCAAAGAAAAATGATGTATGTTCTCGCACCGCCCCACTTTAAAACACTGATTTCTATTATTGTATTTCTAATAAGTCAATAACTTACCTTCTCTAGAAATCCTAATATTTGCCCCAAGGCTAGGCTGCAGTTGAGGCCATTTCCAAATCAGAGACTTCACAACACAAACTTTTCGTGATTTACCCTTTCATTTCATTTTGTTTGAAGAATATGAAACAAAAACAAAAGCTACCCAATTTTTACCCTGTTTACGTAGAGGAGCAAGCGGACTCGGACCCACACATGCAGACAAGCAGAACACATATTTAGGACTTTGACGAGCCTTTCCTTGCCTACTGAACACATGGTCCTTCTGGAGTAGCTATCCCTAGTGATTAAATATGTACCGTACATATATAGTGTGTTAAGGTTGTGTTTTGTATTGTTTATATATTGTATTGTATTGTATTGTTTTTTCGTTTTTTCTTTTTTCTTTTCTTTTCTCTTTTTCTCTTATCTTTTTTCTTTTCTTTTCTTCTCTTGTAAGTCTTAAAAGTAATGAATATTTGTTTTAAAAAATTAAATATATACATATAACCTGCAAGTATACAAAAACAAAAAAAAAAGTTCATAATCCCCGAAGGATTCTTGACATTAAGAGATAGATGGGGCTCCATGACTTTTTTAACAGCTCAGCTGAAAGACCATCAACTTTTGTCTGCTGTTCTCCTTGAAATAACCCTGCTGATCATTACAAGAATTCTTATACATGAAACAGTGGCTGAATTTGCTTCTCCTCTTCCAACTCCCTTTTCTTTTGTGTTGTGTCTTTTACACTGCTAAGCTTGAAAGCTGGGACATTCGGAAGATTTTCCTGCTGCCTTTTTTGGTTGAAGAACGAGATAAAAAAATGCTTTACAATAAGTAATAATAATGTTCAAACTTACTAGTTAATCAAGTTTTTGTTCTAAGGGAATGTATAATATCTATGGGCTTCTGGAAATACCCAAATTCCAAATTTTATAGCAATCAACACATCTTGGGTTCTTTGTGTGCTGAATTTCAACTTCCTGGGAGACTTGCATACTGTAACCATTTGGGGATAACACTTTGGGTGTCCTGTTATGAGTGAGAGGTATATACAAGGGACTCATTTTTCTGGCAGTCAGGTAGCCAAAGAAAACCACTTGGGTCTAGTTTATTGGGATTTACTCTTAACAAGTTCAGTGCTACTGTCAGTCAGAGAGTGGGATTCAGTCATACGCATGGAGAAATGAATTTAAAACAAAATTAAAAACCCTCCCCATCTATCCAATGGTAAAATGTGTAAATATATATTATTTATTAATTTAATAAATTTATACATTGCTTGAATGTAAAAAATCTAAAAAGCAGTTTACAAAAAGATAAAAACAACATTATTTGTCTAGTGTTGCAGCTAATGTGGAAACTGCAGGGTGATAATCTGCTGAACAGCAATACACAGAGCTGAACAACCTGCCCTACAGACACTCATAACATCCAAGCAAATCCTTTCCCAAGGAAAGCTTAAAATTTTGGTTGCCATTCACCTGTGAAAGGAAAAACTGAAACAACAAATGGTAAAATAAACTACAATTGACAGGCTGATTCTGAACATGCATTATTAAAAGGAATATACAACTCCTTAATGTCCTCCCTCTGAGAATTTCTTAGGAAAAATAAAATACGATAAACACTTGGTTTATACCAGGGGTAGGCAAACTAAGGCCTGGGGGCCAGATCTGGCCCAATTGCCTTCTAAATCCGGCCCACGGACGGTTCGGGAATCAGCGTGTTTTTACATGAGTAGAATGTGTCCTTTTATTTAAAACACATCTCTGGGTTATTTGTGGGGCCTGCCTAGTGTTTTTACATGAGTAGAATGTGTGCTTTTATTTAAAATGCATCTCTAGGTTATTTGTGGGGCATAGGAATTTGTTCATTCCCCCCCCCCCCAAAAAAAAATATAGTCCGGCCCACAACATGATGTGAGGGACGGTGGACTGGCCCACGGCTGAAAAAGGTTGCTGACCCCTGGTTTATACTCAAAATATGCCTGAGTACCACCAGAGGAGACAAAAAAAGGGGGGGCCACACTGTATAGAAGATGGTGAGTAAACAAGGCATTTTATAGGAGTTAGAATGTGTCAAATAACCAGGGGTAAACAGTTCTATGGATAGGAAAAAAGACCACAAGTTTAATGATGCATGTCTTTGGTATGTAATGAAAGCTACACTTCTCCTCGATTTTTCTAGTTACTGGTTAAGGTCCTCTTTGGATGGTATGAAAGAGGAAAAAACCAGGAGGCACAACAGGACTTCACCACTTTGACTCATGGATCTTCAATTGTGTACTGGGGCTTCCAGTGGAACGTCAAACCTCTGGAATCCAAGGAGACACCTATGCTCATGAAAGTGAGTAGCCTAAATATTTTGCCAAGGAACTGCTAACTTCAGGGCTAAGTCACCACACATGACAAAAAAATCCCTGCCCCTCCCCCCCCCTTTTTATTCACCATGACTCTCCTGGAGCAAGTCACAGACAAGGGGGGTGGTGGTGGTGAAACAGCCAGAAGACAAATTCAAAACATGGAATGGCTTTGTAAACGTTGTACACACTGTAAATGCTTGTTGGTTTTAAGAGAATGCCGAAGAATTCCAATTGGCAATATTTTTATTTAAAGATTTTATTTGACATTATTAATGACAAGTGTTAAATACAAAGCACACAACATTCAATCTAGCATCCCTGATGCAGCTCGTTGTGATTAGGCTCCATGATTTCACCCATTTACAAATAAGTTACAAAAAAAATACATTAAAACACAAATTTTCTGAAAATATTAAATTACAAACATAATCTGTAAAAAATATAGGGCTTGATCCAGCAGAAAGAAGGCACGCACCCCCTCACAAGGAGGAGCTGAATAAGGCTCAACAGAACCAGAGTGTAAGGCAGGACAGGGAAGCACTAAAATGAATGAGAAGCCCATGTGCTCCTCCCTTATCCACAGCCTAGCCCTTCCAAGGTGCATCAATGGGCAACAGAGATGGCGCACACAATTCTCTCATTCTCTGCAATATCTGCATGTACACCTGGGAGAGGAAGGGCAAGGGACAGGTAAACAGGGCTCCCAATGGCATTTCTCTGCTTTGGCCAACACGCAACTGGATCGAGCCAAATATTTGTAATTAATAATTTTTTTGTTGCATATTTAAGAGCAAGTAGTTAAGACAAAAAGGGCAAGGCCGCCTGAATGTGCTTTAATTCATGGTCACATAATTAGCAGGGAAAATGCCAGTCCTGCCTTGCAAACTTCCTTCCCACCAATCAAACTGTGAATCTGTTTTCGTCGTGATCTTGATCCTATCGCCCGCGTTGAAAGTCAAGTCGCCTGGCTGCTGTCCTTCAAACGGATATAGCGCTGTAACGAATGTAGGACTGGTGGCCTTTGAGTTTCCTAAGAAACAGAAGAAGTAGAAGAAGACGACAGTTCAGGACCTGGGTTGCATCTTGAACGATAAGTTTCACAGAGTGCTGAAGTCCAGCTTGCCTTGACAACAAGTGAGCCGCCACAAAGTACAATATAAATCACCCCAAACCACTCCAAGACTGGAGACCAAATCCTGTTAGAAGTTAAGCAGGAAGTCAAGCGTTTTCATGCATGATTCTACTCCAAGCCTTCTGTTTCAACTTTATTTTACAAAGGATGGTCTACTCAGCATGTTGGAGATTGGAGCAATTGAGGGGAGGGAGAAAAGGGGAATGTGGCACAGAGTAAGATATGGGGGAAGGTCTACACACATCATACTATGTTGGTTAGAGGTACACATCCAAGATCTGTTGAGTTTCGTAAAATTCCAATACATATTGCATAAGACACAGATACAGTTTACAGAGATGGAGAGATAAAGTGTTCAGAGGCCATGGAATGCGCTAGGCAACCAATCCATAACTGGCTATCTGAACAACAACTACAAGAGGAAGGCGGTCCATTTTCTTCATTCCCTTCTTGTATTTGGCTGGCTACTTCTGGGCAAGGTGGACCTTTGGTCTGAACCAACACTATAAGGCTCTTCCTGCATTCTCAAAATACTTCCTGTGAACAAAATATTCAAGATACTTCCTATTGGCAGACTCAACACCTTAAAATGTTGGCGTTGAATGGTTTGGGCAGTTCCTATTTGTGTTGCAGGCAAAAGGGGCTAAACAGTACAGTGGTACCTCAGGTTACATATCCTTCAGGTTACATACGCTTCAGGTTACAGACTCCGCTAACCCAGAAATAGTGCTTCAGGTTAAGAAATTTGCTTCAGGATGAGAACAGAAATTGTGCTCTGGCAGTGTGACAGCAGCAGGCCCCATTAGCTAAAGTGGTGTTTCAGGTTAAGAACATTTTCAGGTTAAGAACGGACCTCCGGAACGAATTAACTACTTAACCTGAGGTATCACTGTAAACAAAAACAAAAAATCCCCACAATGAAGCACTAGAAAGTTGAAATCTAAAGTCCTGCAGGAACTTAGATCTGAGCTATCTACCAGCTCAAGCATGACCAAAATATTTTTTAATTGGTGTGCAAGTAAGCTGTGAGGTTTTCTTCACAGCTTGCAGGGGAGAAGATATTTAACCCATTTGGCTCATACGAGAGCCTACAAACACTTTACCTTACAGTTGAGGAAGCCAGAGTGAAGGCAAAAATTAAATAAAATACTGCAAACTTACAGGACAAATTAGCCAAAGAATTGTGCACCTTCAATTCCAAACTAGACTTGGTAAACCTATAGCTGGTTGTGTGTGGCATCTGTTTATATTTAAGAAATTTACAAAAGCAGCATCTCTGGACAACTCTTGTTGGCAGCATTCCAGCCTTTTGAAAATACACAACAATGATCTGTTTGCCTTTAGAGTATTTTAGGGAAGGTTTGTGGGAAACAAGGCCATGTAGTTGTTACGTAAGTTGTTACATTGCAACTGTATTTCAAAAAGATTTAAAAAATGCTCAATCTACACAAGATGGTGCTACAGTGCTACATTCAAATGACGAAAACGCTATTGAACCCTGTTCATCTGTTAATAGCAAACTCGTAGACCAAACATCTGATGATAATCTTGTCTTGTGTTTTTGTTATGCTATATCCATGTAGAATGGAGGAAGATGTTTGCTACTGAGAAAGTTCCTGTGAGCTGGGAGGGGGGTGGGAAGGCCTTCAACACATCTAGCAAATTTTTATCTTGGAAAACTGGCCAAGGTGCTTGCTCAGGAATGGCTAATCCATTCAACATTAAGGCACTTGTAGCTTAGTTTTATAGGAGCAGGAAGCTCAGCAGATCAGCTTGTTGTGTTATGTGGCAATCCTAAATGACTGTTGCTCTGTTTGCTGCCTTGGGCACTTTGTGGAAAAAGCCAATTTCTGGGCTTGGATCCATACAAAAAAGCCCTGCTGAATGATGCCAAGGTCTAGCACTCTCTTTCCACAGTGGCCAACCAGAGGCAACCACACCAATGTGAGCATTAAAACTGTTGAGAAGGGGGGGAAAACCATCATCTGAGTTCATGTTCCTCATGCAGTGGGAGCCAAGGCAGAGAGAGAATTTCCCATGCAACCAGGAACCATGACTGTGCACGTTCTCAACCATGCCCATTAGACACGCAGGGGCGGAGCTGGAGAAACTGTGTGGTGCGTTTGTGTGCAGGCACACAGGATTCCTTGCATCCATGTATGTGCAAGTGTGTGAGAAAAGGGGGGGAGGCAGCTGTACTATCCCACAGGTATTCATGGACACCCCTTCATGAAACAACATAGGGGAGAGTTTTCATATTTTACTTCACTTCCATCAAGGGTGGAGATAGTTACCAGATTTTTGCAACTACTGTTGAATTCTAAGAGAGCCCTGCACTTACAAAACAGAGAGCTACCCAGAGCTTTAAAAGCCTACTGTTTCCTGAGAAAGATGCGTACACCATCATTTGCCTGCCTGTTGCGGGTGGCGCTGTGGTCTAAACCACAGAGCCTAGGGCTTGCCGATCGGAAGGTCAGCGGTTCGAATCCTCGTGACGGGGTGAGCTCCCATTGCTCAGTCCCAGCTCCTGCCAACCTAACAGTTTGAAAGCACCTCAAAATGCAAGTAGATAAATAGGTACCACTCCAGTGGGAAGGTAAACGGCGTTTCCATGCGCTGCTTTGGTTTCGCCAGAAGTGGCTTAGTCATGCTGGCCACATGACCCAGAAGCTGTCTGCGAACAAACGCCGGCTCCCTCGGCCTATAGAGCGAGATGAGCACTGTAACCCCAGAGTCGTCTGCGATTGGACCTAACGGTCAGGGGTACCTTTACCTTTACACTCTTGTAGATTACTCTTTTAATGCAGCTCTGCAGTAGGGCAAGATTGCACATGACTTATGGAGAAGCGTTGCAGAGAAGGGGTACGGTTGCGAAAGAAGCAAAATTTGCACTAACCAGTTTTGGGGGAAAGGCATCTATTATTAAGGGAGAGGCTCAAAGCACCAACACTGCTATTTACCCATTCCATCGTTTCTATTAAGGAGACATGCCTAAATTTTTGTGGCTTGCTCTGCACAATGGGTTGGCTCATTTTAACATATCTTCATGCGTTTATTTACTAAGAAATGATTGTGAGAGTCAAGAACTAGAAGTGAGAGGTGCCCTTTCTCTATCCATTATTACTCATCCAGCTTTGGTAAGAACACTTTGCCTCTCTTTCAAGCAATGCAACATTATTTAGGGGAAACGGTGTTCTGAGGCTCCTATGCATGCCACAGACATTTTCCTGCGCCGCACGCCACACTACAACAAATGCTGATAAAGCCTGCTTACGTTGAGAAGTGACCTATAGTAAACCCAAAACATAAGCTTTGTCAAAGACCACATTTCTCTCCCTTTACCCTCTTACGAAACAGATGTTGGGAGAGAGGTTTAAACGGCCAGCAACGGTGACCTGGCAACTCCATGGCTATTAATCCAATTCATATACAAAAGTATCATTTTTTTATTGCTGTCTGTACTGGGAAAGTCTTACAGCGTCTGCCATAACCGATCTCTGTCATAATCTCTAATCACGCTTCCCCCTCCGTCAGAGGGCTGGGGGGAAGGTTGTAGGGGTGGTAATATAATGCTCAGATCGTCTCCCACAGGATATTCGCTCCACAATAATAGCCTGCAACAAGGGGCTATTAGACCAACTCTCCCAGATTGCAAAAGTTTGCTTACGGGCAGTTAATTATCCACCACTCTGTTAGATACCAAGGTATGGAATCAAGTTTTGAAACTAAAATTAGGGTTGTTTCTCAAAAAGGCAGAGGAAGAAAACGAAGACATTAGGGGAGACGGATGTTTTTTGCACCATTTGTCAAGGCAGTGTGCTCACATCTGATCCGAGTCTCCTACTTTGAGTCTGCTTTTCAGTGGCACATTTCAGATCCACATCAGGAGACCCGGTGGCTTTCTACTTTGGTAGCATGATTCATTTGGTTAAGAAGCTAGCCCTATAAAACCAGGCTCTCTCTGTTCCTACGACATGCCCTGTTTAAAATCCATGTGCCTATTATAGCCTGGAGAAACTAAATACAACTGGATTTTGTATAGATTGATTCTTCTTACAAGTTCTTTCCAAAAAGCAAAATAAATTATATGCCTTTGTTCCTTGCCTCAAGCCTGGGGTGCTATTGGATGGAGAAGGCTTAACTTTTTTAAAAAAAATTCAGCCTTTAATTACTGCCAAAAAACCTCCATTGTACACTAAATATTATTTGTTTCCTCTGTGCAAATGGCATAGTTGCCATGTTAAGGATACTAAAAAGGTAGACGCTCTTAGTGGCTGCCTATTACTCAAGTTAGTTTTTAACAAAATGGCATTGACCCAAAACACACATAAAACAAAGACCTCAATTTTCTAGTCCTAGCATGCACTGACCTCAATCTTTATGTGCCTTTGTAATCAGCTGGCTCAGCAGCAGGAGATGGAGTCCCCCCCCCCCATACAATCAGAATTCCACATAGTATTCTCTCTCTCTCTCTATTTTTGCTCGTTTCATGACAGTATAAGCCAAAAAAAGATGTTCGATTTAAAATGATGGCACAAAAGTGCCAGAAATAATATTATAATAGCAGAGCAATTTCAAAAATAGGAATTGTTTCCTGGGATTTCCTGTTTAATGATGAGCATTAAGACAGTTTATAACAACAGAGGGAGGTAAGCTGCTAGATGGATGTTTATTTTAGATGGAAATAAGCTACAAGCCTGACTAGAGAAAGAGAACCACAAAAATAGCACTATGCTGCCTTAAACCTTTTAAAAGGGAGAGAGAATTCACTCTAATGTTTCCAAAGTCTCATACGTCACCGTGGCTTACGAATTTACAGAAACACATTATTCTCTTGCTTAAAGATCTGTTCATACAAATATCCATTAGTTAACCTTGATCTCATTTGCTGCTTTTTACAGTTTATAATCTGCTAAAGGTTTCTCTGTAGAAACCATTACACGCTGCAACTCAGCCTAGGCTCTTGCTGCCATTGCAGACATCTCCTGTCCCTGCTTAAAAAGAAAAAAATACTTCAAGTCTTGCTTTAGCCATTACACATACAAATGGTTTACATGCACGCTCAATATTATCTCTGTTATCTCTGTTACCAAAGAAATAGTCGAATATTCATTTCACTACTAAGTGGTGCTATCTCGCCATCTACAATAATCTCTTCTGAAGTCCCTTGAGAAAACAATCAATGGTTACAATTTTCTTGCTATGTGCAGCAAGGCATTGCAATGCAGTCTTATCCATGTTTACTCATGAGTAGGCCCCATGGTGTTCATTCCTAGTATACGTGCATGTATGACTGCAGCCCAAATAGCAAACTCCATGCTAGGGACTATTAGGAAAGTAACTGAAAAGCTGATGTCGTATACAAATCCATGGTGCAATCGCCTTCGGAATACAGTTCTGCTTGCCTCAACTCAAAAAGGTTATGGAATGTTAAGAAAGTTTCAGGAAAAGGCAACAAAAAATTAATCATGGGACCGAGACGGCTCTGGTTGCCCTAACAGATGATCTTCGTAGACAGCTGGATCGAGGCGGGTCAGGGCTGCTGATTCTTCTAGATCTGTCAGCAGCTTTCGACATGGTCGATCACGAACTGCCAACGTGGGGATCCAGGGCACAGTCCTTCAATGGCTGCGCTCGTTTCTCTCTGGTCGGGGACAGAGGGTGGCGCTTGGGGGGGAAGTGTCATCGCACCACTCCTTGGTGTGTGGAGTGCCCCAGGGTGCAATACTCTCCCTAATGCTTTTCAACATCTTTATGCACCCCCTCGCCCAGCTTGTCCGGAGTTTTGGGCTGGGTTGCCATCAGTATGCCGATGACACCCAACTCTATCTGTTGATGGATGGCCATCCTGACTTGGCCCCAGACACACTGACCAGGTGTTTGGAAGCTGTGGCTGGATGGTTACTTGGGAGCCGGTTGAAGCTAAATCCTTCGAAGACAGAGGTCCTGTGGCTGGGACGGGACGATATGGGATTGGGGGGCAACTCCCATCTCTTGCGGGGGCGCAATTAGTGCCAGCATCGTCCGTTAAGAGTTTGGGTGTAATCTTCGACACCTCCCTTTCCATGGAGGCGCAGATTGCAGCTATAACAAAGGCGGCATTTTTCCATCTCCGCCAAGCTAAGCAGTTGGCTCCTTACCTCTCTCGCCCTGACCTAGCCACTGTGATCCATGCGACGGTCACCTCCAGACTGGATTATTGTAACTCGCTCTACGTGGGGCTGCCCTTGAGACTGACCCAGAAACTCCAGCGGGTGCAGAATGCTGCAGCGAGACTCCTTACGGGGTCTTCGCTGCGAGATCACATTCACCCGGTGCTATACCAGCTGCACTGGCTCCTAGTGGAGTACAGGATCAGGTTTAAGGTGCTGGTTTTAACCTTTAAAGCCCTATACGGCCTAGGACCCTCGTACCTACGGGACCGCCTCTCCTGGTATGCCCCACAGAGAAACTTACGGTCCTCAAATAAAAACATCTTGAAGGTCCCAGGCCACAGAGAAGTTAGGCTGGCCTCAACTAGAGCCAGGGCTTTTCGGCTATGGCTCCGATCTGGTGGAACTCTCTGTCACAAGAGACTAGTGCCCTGAAGGACTTGACATCTTTCCGCAGGGCCTGCAAGACAGAGCTGTTCCACCAGGCCTTTGGCCAGGGCACAGCCTGACTCCCTCCCTCGGCAATCTTCGCGGAGCTCTGGCCCAATGGTGGCCAGTGGCTTGAATTAATTAATTTTATAATGAATGATTTTAGAGTGTTGTTTGTGCTGTACTTTTGTACTGTTTTATTGTTGTTAGCCGCCCTGAGCCCGGCTTCAGCTGGGGAGGGCGGGATATAAATAAAAAAAAATTAAAAAAGGAAAGGGGGTGGAACAACTCCTGTATGAGGAAAGATTGCAGCATTTGGCTTTTTTAAAAAATAAGTCAAGTAAGAGGCGACATGATAGAAATCTATAAAAAATTATGCAAGGCGTGAAGAAAGCAAATGGAGAAATTTCTCTCTCGCTCTTTCATAGCACTGGAACTCATGAACACCAACAAAGCTGAAAGTTGAAAGATTAAAGGACAGTTTAAAAAGTACTTTTTTGCAGTGTGCAGTCAAACTATGGAACTTGGTCCCATGGGATGGCCGCCATTTTGGATGGCTTAAAAAGAGGTTAAAGGTTACCAATGGTTACTAGCCACAATAGTTAAGTTGTGCCTTCACTGCTAAGAGGCAGTATGTCTCTGAATACCAGTCACTGGGAATTGCAGGTGGACAGAGTGCTGCTGTGCTAGTGCCCTGCTTGTGGTCACACCATGGGCATCTGTTGTGAGAAAAGGATGAGCCATTGGCTTGCTTCAGCAGACTCTTCTTGTTCTTATGTTTTAGGACAAACTACTACATTACCGGACGCAGGTGGTACTGTGGGTTAAACCACACAGCCTAGGGTTTGCCAATCAGAAGGTCGGCGGTTTGAATCCCCACGACGGGGTGAGCTCCTGTTGCTCGGTCCCTGCTCCTGCCAACCTAGCAGTTCGAAAGCACATCAAAGTGCAAGTAGATAAATAGGTACCACTCCGGCAGGAAGGTAAACAGCATTTCTGTGCGCTGCTCTGGTTCGCCAGAAGTGGCTTAGTCATGCTGGCCACATGACCGCTGTACGCCGGCTCCCTCGGCCAATAAAGTGAGATGAGCGCCGCAACCCCAGAGTCTGCCACGACTGGACCTAATGGTCAGGGGTCCCTTTACCACATTACCATTGCAGTGTAGGAGCCTGTTCCATGTGGTGAAGTCCTGTTTTGCATCAGGAATGCATAGACATTCAGAAACTAGCCATGCACATGCACACACAGCCATTCCTCACTCAGATCTGCAAACGTGGAGATAATCTCCCTTGGAGCATTAACACTGATGGGATAATGTTCAAATGTCTTCCTAACAAGTACTAGCAAGAACCACGATTGCTTAATTTGGTGTAGCTTGATAGGTGATCTAACAAAACCCAGTGCAAAGAATTTATTTATTTTTGGATGCAGGACCTTTCAACAACAAGAAATGAACACAACATTACATTAGCCTGCTCCTTGGATCTGGACTACAAATCTTGTAAGCTTTATTCAGCCATGTTAGGTACATTGTAAATAAATCTCTCTCTAAACATTTGAACCAAAATAAAGAAAGATGGAAACTCGTGTATACTTTCAAGGAGGTGGCTGGAATAAGAACAGAGTAGTGGCCCAATTTGGATTGTTAAATATCAAGATTCAGTCTTGTCAAGAGATTTTGTGAATTCTCAAATGCTACTTTGACACTGATGATGAATGATAATATTTTAATATCAACACTCACCCACTGCAGCAGAATAGCTGGGAAGTTCAGGGTAAAGTCTACTCGGTGTTCTTACAGCTGCAGAGGAATTCAGAATGTATTTTATTAGTTAATATGCCCACTTAATATCTTCTTTAATTGTCTCAGTTTGATTATCGTGAAGCTATAGTTGCTTTTTCCAGAAATGGGAGTCATAATTAAGCAGACCAAGAGAAAACAAATAATGACCAAAAATCATAATAATAGTGAAAACAACACCGTATTTTTCCATGTATAACACATACCCATGTATAAGACGACCCCAATTTTTGGGGACCCCAAATTAAGGAAATGGGGGAGAGATTGCTCAGAGTTGTTTCCCAACTCGCTAATTGCCTGCAAAATTGCAGCAGCCAATCACTACCATACCTTGACGCAGTCACAAATCATCCACACAATTGCCGCCGCCGCAGCAAATTACCACCACGCCTTGCCAATGCCAACAATCACCTGACCAGTCACCACTGACAATCTCCTGCTCGTGGCTGTCAACAATCACACGTCTCACCTCTGCACTATCCATGTATAAGATGACCCCCAATTTTTAACATTTTTCTATAATATAAAAAAGCTTGTCTCATACATGGAAAAATATGGTACCTCTGAGAAGACCTAAATAAGATCAGGGTTGAAGAGCCAGTGTTCAGCAGCGTGGCCCTTTCCCCTATATATGTCCCTTTGTATACAGCTATGCCTCCCCAACCCTCTACTCCTTGAAGTAAACAAGGAATGCACCATGGACAGAAGAGCTCTTTAGGTACAGGTGGCAGGTGATGCAACAATGAGACAACCCAAGAACAAGGCAAAATCCTACCTATACAAGACTTATGCACATACACAGAATCACACACATCTCATACCGGCAGTCAAGAAACTTACCAATTTATGGAGAAAAACAGAACCCAGGGCACATAAAATCAGAATGTTTTGGGGTTTTTTTTTACTGCAAAAAGCTAAAGCTGATAGTTATACAATACCTTCCGGTGTGGTTTGCGCCGGAGTCCTGCGTGATTGTCGCTTCGACGGTTGCTCGTTAACCTGGCAGGGGAGGGGGAAGAGAGATGTTTTACCTTCTGTTGCAAGTGCAAGAAACTCAAAGGTTGTGAGAATACACACACACACACACACACACACACACACATTCCGTGTTGACTGAAACACTCATAAGCCGAGCCATTCGGCTCAACGCAGTGCCATAATTGTTGTGCATTGCTCTTCCTGGCTGGAAAAGTGGTCCTAAACTGTGCTATTGCCCCTTGCATGTGAAGAAACCACCAGCTTGCATGTGGCTGGAATGCAGGATACTGTGCCATAGCAAGAATCGTCTCCATTGCTCCCACTGCCACACTTTTTGCCTTTAGGCCCTCCCCCCGCGCCCCCCACTATTGCAAAGGCAAGGGCGTCTTTTTCTTGGCTCTTCAGAAATACAGTGGTACCTCGGGTTACAGACGCTTCAGGTTACAGACTCCACTAACCCAGAAATAGTACCTTGGGTTAAGAACTTTGCTTCAGGATGAGAACAGAAATTGCGCGGCGGCGTGGCAGCAGCAGGAGGCTCCATTAGCTAAAGTGGTCTTCAGGTTAAGAACAGTTTCAGGTTAAGAGCAGACCTCCAGAACGAATTAAGTTCTTAACCCGAGGTACCACTGTAGAGCCAAGCAGAACTCGCATGAACCTGCCCCACACCTTCTTGGGTTCCCTTGTTACTGCCATCCAGCTTCTCCCCTCCTGAGTTTCATATTGCAGAGTGAAAGACTCGAGGATGTCGTAGAGGTCCTGCGCCAGTGGAGGAGGAGGGATGTCACCGTACAAAATGGCACTAGCACGGATGTCCCGACCGTAGAACCTGGGGAAAGATGTGTGTCACGTTTAGTATGCTAGGCGGAGAAGAGGAATTTCATGCAGAACCCTCACCATGGGTAGGCAACCTTCTTGAAGTTGAGGATTGCCCACTAGCAGTAAAGGTAAAGGGACCCCAGTCGTGGCCGACTCTGGGGTTGCAGCGCTCATCTCGCTTATTGGCCGAGGGAGCCGGTATGCTAAACTGCTTCTGGCGAACCAGAGCAGCGCACAGAAACGCCGATTACCTTCCCGCCAGAGCGGTACCTATTTATCTACTTGAACTTTGATGTGCTTCAAACTGCTAATTGGGCAGGTGCAGGGACCAAGTAACGGGAGCTCACCCCGTCGCGGGGATTTGAACTGCCGACCTTCTGATTGGCAAGTCCTAGGCTCTGTGGTTTAACTGCCCACTAGCAGTAGGTGAGGCCAAAGCCAAAAGGCATTGATTCCCACCCCCACCCATTCATTCTCTTTTTCACAGACACAGAACCACCCCACCCCACCCATCCTTCTACACACAAGCACATCTACTACACCCATCTATTATTAATTATAATTATTATTAATTCAATTTATATAACGCTCTTTTATCAGAAGATCCGAGGGCACTGCACAACATTTAAAACACATTACAAAAAAATCAGTGATAAAAACCTAATAGAAACACAGTCAAAAACATACTGGCAGACAGCCTAATAATAAAACAGTCATCATAATAACAGTCCACTCCTCCACACTTTCATAGGCCATAGATGATTATAATAGGGCTGGGTAAAGATGAATGTTTTTGCCTGGTGCCTAAAGACATGTAGTGATGGTGCCAGGCGAGTCTCTCTGGGGAGAGCATTCCACAATTGGGGAGACACCACAGAAAAGGCCCATTCTCTAGGTCTCTCTTCCTGGCCCACATATGCACGCAGAAATGCGTGTCTGCCTCTTCAGCTGTAGGAAGAGCAGTAAGGAGCAGGGGATGCCCTGAACTAGAAAGCCATAGGCTGCTATCTCTATGCTGTGATTTTATCTCTATGCTCTGAAGACAATGTGTGCTTGATTCTCTTGCTAGCCAGACTGAGTGCAAAATATCCTTGCCCGAAATCCTGGAAGAAGATGGGGCCTTCCTATGTTCTACAAGGTGTTCTATGTTCTTTCTTCATTTACAGCATGCCTGTTACTCTAAAGAGATTACGGGAGAGTCCACAGTTCCTCCTCCCTCTATTTTATCCTCACAAAGACCTTGTGTGGTAGGTTAGAGAGAGATCATGACCCGCCCAAGGTTAGGGCAAGCTCCCTGGACAGGTGGGAATTTGAACATGGGTCTGTCCTGTCTCAATTAGACACTCTAGCCACTACAACTCCAATTATATTATTTCATAAATGTATACCCTGCCCTTTGTGGGGCTGTCACACTGTTCTGACAACAGGAGCTAAATTTTGAGAAGAACGATCTCAACTGCCCAGCTACTTACTTGCCGTTCGTCTCCTTCCTTTCAATTAAGCAGCTTCCTTCTAAAGACACCCCGGCGAACAGCCCTCGAGATTTGCAGTACGTATAGACAGCGGCAGAGCTTCTCAAGGCAACGTCACCTTCGAGATTTCTAAGTGGGAGGAAAAAGCAGAGGGTGGGATCCAGCTCAGGAGTGTCATCAGCAGAAGCCCTGTGCGAGGACTTGCACTTGTGCAATGGGGCTTCTCCTCCTCTTCAGGGTGGGGGTGGGGCAGGAGAATCCCCGAGGACCTTACAGGGTCCTCACCGTGGGATCACATTCACCCGGTGCTATACCAGCTGCACTGGCTCCCGGCGGAATACAGGATCAGGTTTAAGGTGCTGGTTTTAACCTTTAAAGCCCTATACGGCCTAGGGACTGCCTCTCCTGGTATGTCCCACGGAGGACCTTACGGTCTTCAAATAAAAACATTTTGGAGGTCCTGGGCCACAGAGCGGTTAGGCTGGCCTCAACCAGAGCCAGTGCTTTTTTGGCTGTGGCCCCGATCTGGAGGAACGCTCTGTCACAAGAGACTAGGGCCCTGCGGGACTTGACATCTTTCCGCAGGGCCTGCAAGACAGAGCTGTTCCACCAGGCCTTTGGCCAGGGCACAGTCTGACCCCCTCCTTTGGTGATCCTCGTAGAACTCTGGCCCAGTGGTTGCCATTTGATTTTGAATTGATTTTAGAATGCTGTGTTTCTTTTATTGCTGTTAGCTGCTCTGAGCCTGGCTCTGGCTGGGGAGGGCAGGATATATATAACTTATTATTATTATTATTAGGGTGGAGCTGGAAGAGAGAGAGGGGAGACTGTTCTGTCTGCCAAGCTAAAATGATTGCTCCGATAGAACAATTCCTCCTATAACCACAGAATCATAGACTTGGGAGAGTGGGAAGGGACCAGGTGGGTAATCTAGTCTAACTCCCTGCAACGCAGAAATCTTTTTGTCCAGCATGGGGCTCGAACCCAGGAGACTGAGAGTCTCATCCTCTATCTGAGCTATCTCCTCATGATCTGCTCTCAGCTTGTGATAAGTTTCCACATTTCACCACTACTCAAGTTTGTGTGTGTGTGTGTGTGTGTGTTTGCATTTCCACATTTCCCCCCTTCTGAATAAGGCTGGCAGAACAGTGTGGTGAACTGCCAGTGGTGCCCCACTCCTTGGTGGTAATAGTAAGTAAGCTACTCTATATAAGAATAAACCATTACAAACCCAATTGTGTATAAAGATAATAAACCGGATTACTTGTATATAGACAAATGTGGATGTTTCCAACAGAGATCTTCACCCTAGGCTAAAGTCCTGTCCAGCCCACAGTGTACACTGTTGCAACGAGGAAACCTTATGCTGCAAGCTGCTTGCACCCACGTAGTGCTATTAAGAATTTTTAGGGATTTTGCAAAACAGTGCAATCCCCATGAAACAACTCTTGCTAAACAGAGTGTGCGTCCCCTCTCCTTGCTTGGGAGCCAGGGAAGAAAGACTTGAAGGATCTCCAGCTGTTTTGGGACTACGACTCCCATCATCCCTAAACTAGCAGGCCCAGCGGTCAGGGATGATGGGAATTGTAACCCCCAAAACAGCTGGAGACCCAGGTTTGGGAAACTCCACCCTAGAGAAAGCATGCCCATGTATCCCTTTGAATTCTCTTTTTTTTTTTTTTTTTTTTTTGGAACTAAAGGGAGAGAAAGGAAGTGGAAATCAGAGACATGAGTCACATAAGTGGGTGGAAAGCAACAATCTACAGGATCTGGCCCAAAGGCTTCCTTGCACAGCACCCATTATTGTCAGGAGCGCTTAGTGCTGTTCCTGACGTGCTGATGTTTTGTGTTAACTGTCTTGGAGAAAAGCCCTGCTAAAATCTTCCTGCCCACTCTGCCAGTAGGCGGTCTCCAGAGACTGGTTTTGATATGAGGAAACAAACATTCAGACAGCCGACTCCTCAAGGCACCGTGAACTAGAACAAGTCCCTGGAGCTTTCCCTCCACTCCACTCTCATTGGATGATCAATAACACCGTTTTCAGCTTACTGAAGATAAATAAAGCTGTACGGTAACAGCTTTTGAGAGCTCAGTATCCTTTAGCATTTCAGTGACACTCACCTCCCCAAAGGCCCAATTGCGACTGTAAAATTTCCTCCCAGAGTAAGATTGCCACCTTTTGCAAAAGCTTCAACAGCTCTCTCATGGTTCAGTATTACCACAAGGTCTGACACCTGGAGAGAGAAAATTAAAAAGCAGAATGTTGAATCTATTTTCAGAAGGAAAGAACTCAGATTTTTTTCGTTTGCCTACAAGCAGAACAGCATAGAAAAAGAGGCCCTATCGAAAGACTACTTTCGTGAAAACAAGCTGAACCAACAAATCTAGTAATCCCAGTGAATGTTTATCCTGGGGAACAAGAACTGAAGGTAGCTATTTATTTGTCTGACCAGGGCACACTGAAAGAGGTGGAAGGATACACACATCATGCAGGTTGCCCATCACCCCATTGGTGGATTTGTATTTTAAATAAAGGTAAAAGGTAAAGGGACCCCTGACCATTAGGTCCTGTCGTGACCGACTCTGGGGTTGCGGCGCTCATCTCGTTTTATTGTCCAAGAGAACTGGCGTACAGCTTCCGGGTCATGTGGCCAGCATGACTAAGCCGCTTCTGGCAAACCAGAGCAGCGCACAGAAACGCCATTTACCTTCCCACCGGAACGGTACCTATTTATCTACTTGCACTTTGATGTGCTTTTGAACTGCTAGGTTGGAAGCAGGGACCGAGCAACGGGAGCTCACCCAGTCGCGGGGATTCGAACCACCAACCTTCAGATTGGCAAGCCCTAGGCTATATGGTTTAACCCACAGCGCCACACGCGTCCCTCTTTATTTTAAATAGGCAACTGTTTAATACACTCTTGCATGTGTACACAGGGCACCACAGTCACCCTCTTCTGAGCTATCCAAACAGATCAGCTCATGAGCAGGGAGTTATTGCCCAACCTCTGCTCATCAAATGATCAAACTGGGTATACTACACCTCTTCTTCTTTTTGCTGCTGCAAAAACCAGTGGGATCTGGAAAAAGTTGCTTTCAAGTCATGCTTAAGCCCCCAAACTTGGGTGTGGGTGAACCACACTTTAGCTACTATGCATAAGTTTTTTTGGGTTTTTTAAAAGTGCTCTTCCCCTCATTTAGCT
This sequence comes from Podarcis gaigeae, assembly GCF_964106915.1. Classification (NCBI taxonomy): domain Eukaryota; kingdom Metazoa; phylum Chordata; class Lepidosauria; order Squamata; family Lacertidae; genus Podarcis; species Podarcis gaigeae. The sequence continues at coordinate 25,096,263 of NC_139680.1, forward strand.
TGATAAACCCATTGATCATATGGGAGACTGAAGGGAGTTAAGTAGCTGTCATCTCAGAAGGAGCAAAAATGCAATCAAGCCCTTAGGAAAGAACTGGAATACAGATGTTCGTTCTGAAAGCATCCCTTTGTCACCTTGACTCGCGCTGGCACAACCAGAACTGAATTGAGTGCACTGTTTTCAAACAATGCCTAAGAAATGTAGCATTTGTTTGAGTGAAGGGAAGCAACCAGGGTGACTTGCTGTAGAATGAAAGAAAATCAGGATGTAATCATTTTGGGGTGGGATGGGGAGCAGGGGTGGAGGAAGGAGGGTGCAGTAACGGCGGGCTGCCCTGGGTGTCACTACTGAGGGGGGGTGACAAAATGCCGGGCGGCACTCACTGTGGGGCCTGCAGCGCGCCTGAGCCACACATCTCTCCTGGGAGTGACGCGGTGACTTGGGTGCCCGCAGGCTCCGCACTGCCCCAAACGGTCCGCCCACCACCTCCCCCTCAGCTGTAGGGCGGCTAAGTGGGAGGCGGCAGGCAGACTCCTCAGAGGCCCCGCAAAGCGTCCTGCCCCGGCTGGCCCCGCCCTGCAGGCAGCTGGTCCCGTCATTTCATGTTACCGGGGAGGGTGACAATACAGACCACGATCATTGGGCCAGTCCTTGTTGTTGTTTAGTTGTATCCGACTCTTCGTGACCCCATGGACCAGAGCACGCCAGGCACTCCTGTCTTCCACTGCCTCCCGCAGTTTGGTCAGACTCATGTTTGTAGCTTCCAGAACACTGTCCAACCATCTCGTTCTCTGTCGTCCCCTTTTCCTTGTGCCCTCCATCTTTCCCAGCATCAGGGTCTTTTCCAGGAAGTCTTCTCTTCTCATGAGGTGGCCAAAGTATTGGAGCCTCAGCTTCAGGATCTGTCCTTCCAGTGAGCACTCAGGGCTGATTTCCTTAAGAATGGAGAGGTTTGATCTTCTTGCAGTCCATGGGACTCTCAAGAGTCTCCTCCAGCACCATCATTCAAAAGCATGAATTCTTCGGCAATCAGCCTTCTTTATGGTCCAGCTTTCACTTCCATACATCACTACTGGGAAAACCATGGCTTTAAATATACGGACCTTTGTTGGCAAGGTGATGCTGGGCCAGTCCTTGGTGAAGTGTAATTGAGACAATTCAAGTGACAATTGCTTTGCCCTAGTTATGCCTGCTGTACAACACAGGTAGCTGCATTGCTCCCAACTCAGACAAATAGGTGGGAGGGAGGAAGCTGGCTTTCCAGTTTGACTTCTGCGACTGCACCCTCACATGGCAGCTGCTTCCAACTTCCTTCCAAGTTGAAGTAGCTTTCAACAGAATGGGGAGCTGTAAGAATGGATCAGCTACTACACCAACCACACCACCAGGGTTTTGTTTAGATTTCTTTTGGCTAGCGACAACGGGTGGTATTCACCGCTAGTGCTATTCAGAGTAGACCCACTGAAGTTAGTGGACTTGGGTTCATTATTTTCAACAGGTCTACTCCAAGTAGGATTTAGTTGCATACAACCCTCTGCTCTAGTTTTTTTTTTTTTACCTGCTTGGGCAAGAACTGGTTGGCAGTCAACAAAGCATGCACAGAAGAGATCAAGGTTATACAACACTCGCTGGCAGCATCTCAGAGCTCCATAGCCATGCCAGTTATCCATCATCAGGAGTGGGCAGCTCTTTACTTACTTTACAGAAAAGCAAACAAATTGCATGCTTCCTGTTCAAGTTTCCTCTCTGGACGTAACTCTCAAGGAAAAGCATTATAGCTGTGCTTTGGTTTGGCAAATGAATGTACCAGATAGGCAAGCAACCTCTTTTTTCCCTCTTCCATCACTAATACTTGAAAGACACAGGTTGGGATACAAAAGTCCCTGCTAAGCTACCGTATCACAGGACTTTGACCCTCTAGCTCAGTGGCTCTCAACCTGTGGGTCCCCAGAAGTTGTTGGACTACAACTCCCATCATCCCTGAGCTCTGGCCCTGCTAGCTAGGGGTAATGGGAGTTGTAGTTCAACAACATCTGGGGACCCACAGGTTGAGTAAGACTGCATCGCTTCCCAACTTGGGTCTCGAGCTGTTTATAGACTACAACTCCCATCACCCCTAGCTAGCAAGACCAGTGGTGAGTGGGAACTGTAGCCCCATCTGGAGATTGAAGTTTGGGAAACACTGCTGTAGATGTTCACAGAATCGTAGACTGGAGAGTTGGAAAGGACCCTGAGAATCATCTAGCCCAATCCCCTGCAATGCAGGAACATGCACCTGTCCCCATACGGAGATCAAGCTTGCAATCTGGGGAATTATCAACACCATGCTCTAACCAATGGAGCTATCCAGGCTACAACTCCAATCATTCCTAAGCAGTGACTATGCTAGCTGAAACTGATGGGAGTTGCAAATCCAACATCATCTGGAAGTGCATGGGATCTCCATTCCTGACTACAACAGAGCCTCTTGCAGTCTGGCTACCATAAAGAAGTACAGTCATACCTTGGAAGTCAAACGGAATCCATTCCGAAAGTCTGATTGACTCCCAAAACGTTCAGAAACCAAAGCACGGCTTCTGATTGGCTGCAGGATGTTCGGTTTCCAAAATAGTTTGCAAACCAGAACAGTCACTTCCAGGGTTGCGGCATTCGGGAGCCAAAATGTTTGAGAACTAGACTGTTTGAAAACCAAGGTACGACTGTATCATAAATGTGAATGCAAATATGAATGCTTTAAAAAGAACTCTTGCCCAATATAAAGAAAATCTTATTGAACCATACAGTCATACCTCTTCTTGTGAACGCTTCATGTTGTGTTTTTTCGGGCTAAGAACACGGCAAACCCAGAAGTGTTTACTTCCGGGTTTCGCCACACACACACAGAAACGTTCTGCGCTGTTTGCACATGCGCAGAAGAATTCTGTGCAGTTCGTGCATGCACAGAAGCACTCTATAGCACTTCACACATGCGCAGAAGCGCAGCTCTGGTTATGGACTTTTTGGGGTGCTAACGGAAACCTCAACCAAAGGTACCACTGTATATGAGTTTTAGTCAATCACCTACCAAATCTGCCTAAGTTTGCATGCAAGAGGGAAAAAACAGTCCTAAAGGAGGAAGACATGCTCTCTGTGTCACTGTGTGATAAATACAACTGTTGCAGCAGGCACTGTCTTAAAAGAGAACCATTCTGCCCCTTTTCACACACAGGATCCTCATCTGTAATTTTTACTACGTATATCATCATAATTTAAAAACTCTGCCCGATTAACTAGAGACATGGTTTTAGGAGTCAATCAAAATGTGTGTGCGTGTTTTCTAACCAACTAACTAAACGTTGCAGCGTTAACTTACCTCGATTCCAATCTCAAATCCGCCACCAAGGCCAGCTATCCCAATGGCAGACGGAGCTGACCAGACTAGAAGAGAAATAGAAACACACTGTGAACATGCAGAGCGTTTTACTTTAGAACCGAACAAGGTAGGCAGGGGCAACAGAGAAAGAGGATGCCGCTGTATTAGATTCGTGCATTTGAAGTTCATTTGCAAATAATCCAATGCTATTCCTCATAGCTTTATTCACAAAGAAAAAGAACTTCGAAGGAAATCGCTTCATACAGTTCAGGAATTTCTACAACGCTGAATTTTTTGTTCCAATACTGACTTGCAAATGAAAGACTGCACGTTCAAACAAATTATGTAATACAATACGTAGGTCGTTTTGAAAAGCATGATACAAATGTTTATGTCAAAGTGTGCCAAGAAAAGCTGGAAGCTGTTCTTCAAAATGTTTTATTTTGCTCTGAGTTTTGAATCTCATGCACAGCTGGAGAAACTACAAAATCCAGACAGTTTTGGTAAAATTTAGAAGGCTCGAGTAAGGCAAGTCACATCATGTGCTACATACACCACTGAAACATAAACAAGCCACAAACTATTGTTCGGGAATCTTAACAGGAACTAAATTCCTTTCAAACCCTCCATTAGCTTCTGCCAGCCACTAATTGTCAGACTATCTGACATGTCAATAGAAGGAAGTGTTGCAAGTGGAGAGATGCTACTGTCTCATTATCTAATGTCCTATTATTCCTTGTAAAATGTGCCCATGCTGGTTTTTGCAACCAAGGTCCTGTGTTTGTGTCTTAGGGGCTGGCCACTGAGAAAATGGGATGCTTGACTCAGGCCTGCCCCAAGACATTTTGGCACCTGAAAGGGCCACAAAACAGCAAACAACCCAGGGAAGAAGGGGTGAGTGAAGATCTACCTATCAGGAACGAGGAGAGGAATAAAGATCTACATCGGGAACAAGGGTGGGAGGAGACCAGCAACCCTCCTATTCACCAAGAGGCCGTTGCAGAGGTGGCATCTGGGCTGCCAATGATGGAGCAGATCTGGCCTCAAAAGAGAGCACCACAGATGTTGCTGCAACTACAGCAGCGAGTGATGCATTCTTCCTCCCCTTGGGCATCCTGCCTCCTGAGGTGATTGCCTTGCCTTGCCTTATGGGCAGGCCGGCCCTAGCTGGACTAGATGAGCCATTGGTTTGAACAGTAGGAACTTCTTATGTTCTTAAGACAGTTCCAAGGATGTCACTAGGCATCTATTATATGAAGAGGGAACTTGTAGCCTCTCTAGATGTTGTTAGATTACAACTCCTATCCTCTCTCACCACAGCTTACGCGACCTGGGGCTCATGGGAACCTATCACTTGGAGAGCCACAGAGGTAAATATACTTCTTCTAAAAGAAACATGGAGCTGCTCATTTTTAGTCACTGGAACTAACCGAACAGGACTCTCACGTACAGGAATGCTCCCATTACGTAATCCGCAGTGTTTTCAAAACAGCAAACTGCAAGCTGCTTTTTATGACCAAGTATAAACTCAAGACAAAGGGAACATTTGTTTGCGAGCTATTCGGAGATTACGGAAGCGCTCAGTGCCTGCCAGCAAAAGGACACAGATATGTGCCTTTGAAACATGCCTCCACCAGCAAGACAATTCTGTCTCAGTTTTAGGATTTTTGTTTTCAACGAGAGCCTTCACACAAACTGATCTGCTGGGGGGAGGGGAAAGCTTCAGGCTTCTTGTCATGTTAATAAGAGGTTTGTGTGAATGGGTGTCAAGGTGCTTGTTGACCGGAGAAACCCTTTCCAACCTGGTGCCCATACTATGTTGCTAAGGCTACAACTCCCACTATCCCTGACAATTGGCCAAGAGGGCTAAACAGATAAACTCATAGAGCTTGAAGGGACCACAAGGGTCATCTAGTCCAACCCCCTGCAATGCAGGGATATTTTGCCCAATGTGGGCATTGAACTTGACCCTGAAATTAAGAGCCACGTGCTCTATGAACTGAGCTGATTGGAAGGAGGCAAGTGAGATGTGTGTTAAGAATCCAGCAATAACTGGAGGGCGCCAGGTTGGAAAATCTGGTCTAGAGAATAGCACACGGTTCTGTACTTTAACTTCACTATTACGCTCCTGGACATCATGAGATTGATTTCTTTTTGTACAACTAATAGAATGATCTAACCTTCTCTGCCTACCCCCTATCTTCCCATTTTTATAATGCATAAATATACTCAGCCAGATAATCAGATGAACAGACACATACTTCAAAGTAGTGAAATTTGTGATGGGGGCCTAAGACTCAACATCCTTTACGTTCAGCTGGGAGGGTAGTTGCCAGATATGCCCAATTCATAATAGCTCACAATTTCATCCCAATGGACATGCAGGCCCTGTGGAAGCTTGAGAAACTCTCGGCATCTCTTCTTGCATGCAGAAGCATTTGGACTGCTTTAAAAGGAGGAAAGGGCAAACTTACTTCCGTTAGGGAGGCGAGCCAGAACGATCCCACTGCCTCCTCGAGCTGTTACCAAAAACCCAGCTTTGATTACAGACAAGACTGCAAGACCTTTTGCTTTGGCAATTACATGGGCTGCAAATAATGAAATCAAATAGTTAGCTATCATGGAGGCAAAAGAACCAATACTAGGGTTGCTGTATTTCCAGAGGTAAAAATCTGGGCAAAAAAAGAAAAAGTTGTTGAGCCACCAAAAAGAGGCCATGACCAGGATTTCCTGGACATATGGCAACCCTAACCACTCCGAATTAGGGGGGAGAGCTTTTCTCATTTAATTAAGCTATTATGCAGAGACTTGACACTTTGAGGCAAAATTTTGCTTTGATACTCTTGATCAAGGAAGTCAATGAAGTCTGAGGGACAGACTTTAGTTTCACTTTCAAATCTGGGACCAATGGGCAAGTTAGTTTTGAAGCTTGCCCTTCTGTGTGTGACGCTGATTACTAAAAGCAGAGAGGCAGGAAAGGAATAACCAGATTGCCATTTAACTGGCATTTTACGGGGACCAAAATGTTCGAAAACCAAATCGCTGTTTCTGATTGGCTGCAGGAAGCCCCGTCGGACGTTCAGGTTCTAAATGAATGTTCGCAAACCGAACAATCACTTCCGGGTTTGCGGCATTCGGGAGCCAAAACGTTTGAGTTTCAGGGTGTTCAGGGTGTGCAAGGTACGACTGGACATTGCAAATGAATTTGCAGGACATGCCTTGGACCACTGCTTTTTCCTAGACTGCGATACCAGCTTCTTTCCGGGAAACAGTTTATAGAAAGCTGGGATTGCAAAATGTAACAGGGGCTTTAAAAAAGAAAAAATCTGCACACAATCCATTTCATGTTACCAAATGCAGATCCCAGGCCTTTAATCAGGTGAACTCACAAAGACAAGACTAGAGGGAAACTTAGCTCTAGAAAGAACAAACAAACTGAAGTTGTGAACAACAAGATGAAAAACTCTCTTTTACTAACCAGGTATGATCTTGTCAGGGCCATTTCTAGAAGTGATTTCTGTAAATTCTCTTAAAATCTTAGCTGCCTTCTTTGCTTCCGACTTCAAATTGGAAGGTATAGGGTTATTCACTGAAAAGAAGGGGAAATATAAAGGAGTATTGTAAGCAAAACACGAATATTTCAAAAGGGGGTAAGAAGCATCTGTTAGTTCCAAGAGCTGGCAACATTTGTTGCATCCCTAACAATCTGGTACAAATGTCTTGCTTAGTAACACCATATAATGCTACCACTATCTCCTCCATTATCAGCATAAAGACATGTCTGTGGAGAATCATTCCACAGTATAATTTGCTATTTTTGAGTATTGAGCCTATGGAGAAATGACACATTCTTTCACCAGTAGCTCTGAAGCTTATGTCAAGCTAAATAAAAAATTGATCCAATTTCATTCCACCAATGAGCAACCAAGAGCTGCAGCAGGCAACGTTAAAATGCAGATAAGTTCCAGCAAAGGGACTTACTAGCTGATGGCTTTGGAGTGATTATGCCACAGCTGATTCAAGAATGATGACATCGAACCCTACGTGAGTCAAGCATATGACACAACAGGAAAACAGGCAGGTTTCAAAAAGAAGCTTGAAGTCTGCAATTAGAATTCTGACTAACAGTGCTGTGTTGGTTGAATATCTCTGCAAAGTAGAGGCTCTCACTGCATATCAAGATGGTTTAAATAAATAAGGTTCCACTGCAATCTCCATTAGCCCAAGGGGGAAAAAAATCATATTCTTTTGGGTCCTCCTGAAATGCTTTGTAAATACCTGTCCTTCATTGCTGTCACAAGAATAAAAATGTAAACCATGATGCCTATGGAGCACAAAACCTATTGTTAGTAGCCAAATTGTTTGCATTCCATTCATCCATCCACACTGGACCTAAGTATTATTAAACATTAAGCCACTTAAAAGCATGGGCACTTAGGCTGCGCTATAAAGGTTAAAACATTTTATCTGTATTACTGAGGTGTTAAATGTTACTGAGGAGCAAAAGTAAATATGTGAATAGCTTAGGTGGCAGAACCATTAGACTTTTTGGCGTAGCCTTGAAATACTTTTCACCTAAGGAATGGTTGCGGAAACTTTATTCATGTAACACAATGTCATCATTGTGCATTGTGCTTGCAGCATAGGAAAGGTCAGGAGTATTTCTTGAGGAGCTTACAATCTAACAAGATACACAGCAGAGAGGCCACGGGGGAAGAATGTGCTATCATGAAGTTTCATGCATTTAAGGCTTAGTTTTAGTCTCACTAATGCATGAGCAGATTGCAACGAAGACTTCTCCAAGGTGGCATGTTTTGCAGGAGGGATTTGAAGAGAAAGAGGTGACCTCACAGAGAATACCATATTTTTCGCCCTATAGGACACACTTTTTCCCCTCCAAAAATGAAGGGGAAATGTGTGTGCATCCTATGGGGCAAATGCAGGCTTTCACTGAAGCCTGGAGAGCGAGATGGGTCGGTGCACACCGACCCCTCACGCTCTCCAGGCTTCAAGAGAGCCACAGAGCCAGCCCCACAAGGCCGAGGGACAGCTGGGAGGCGGAACGCCGCCATCCCGCTGTCTCCCAATGTGGTTTGGAGGCTGATGGCGGGGAAATGTGTGCTTCTCCCCGCTGCCTGCCCCGCAAGCTCCGGGGACAGCTGGGAGGCGCAGCGCATCTTCCCACTGTCCCCAGACCTGGTCTGCAGGCGGGCGGCAGGGAGAAGAGCACTTCTCCCCGCTGCCTGCCCCGCAAGCTCTGGGGACAGCGGGGAGGCGCAGTGTGTCTTCCCGCTGTCCCCGGACCTGGTCTGCAAGCGGGCGGCAGAGAGAAGAGCGCTTCTCTCCTCTGCCGGCCCCACAAGCGCCTGGGGGGGGGGGAGAAATAAAATGTTTTTTCTTTATTTCCACGCCAAAAAACCTGGTGCGTCCTATGGGCCAGTGCGTCCTATGGGGCAAAAAATACGGTAGTTTGTCATCAATACAACGCAAACATCTGTCTTAGTTTTAGTCCTCAAGAGAAGTTAAAAGGAGTGACTGATGGTAGCAGGACAATATAGGCAGTGCACATGAGAGCTGGTAAAGATTTTTCAAGTATTAACAGAAGCCCTGTTGAGCATAGGATTGCAGCCACAGAATGTGAAATACTTGGGGATTTTTAAACTCCTCTGACTTAGATCCAAATGAGAAACTCAAAACACTGCCAACCCTATACAATGGAGTAATCAATCAATCAATAAACAAACACTGTGTAAGATATTATGAGTTAACAAAGATCCACCCAGTAAGATAACAGAAGGCAAAACTAATCTGCTCATAATTTCTCAGGTGAAATATTTCTCAAAATTAATATACAAACAGCTATTAGATACAAGGTCAGCTGTGTCCAAAATAAGGAGTCAGAAAGATAGGAGATATCAAGAATGGAGAAAACTCCCTCCAATGAAATTGCTCAGTACAACTAAATCTGGAGCAAGGATTGGGTGGAAGATAGTCTTGTAAACGCACTGTACCAATCACGTTATCCTTTGAGTACCTCTGAGGTCTCCCTTCTTTTGTTCATGAAGAAGGGGGGTTGTCACCAAAAAGTCTAGCACAAAAACATGAACACAGCAGGTGGAAAGAATTTATACCCCAGCGCAACAAAACTGACTTGCAAAACTTTCTTATCAGCAATAGAGAGAGACAGAGAGCGCCATCAAGATGGTTTGCTGGAAATCTGGCCGCACATGGTTATCAGAGTTTAATTACGTTTCCAATTATACTTTCAAACTGTACAACGCCACAATCATAGTACAGTGGTACGTCGGGTTACAGACGCTTCAGGTTACAGACTCCGCTAACACAGAAATAGTACCTTGGGTTAAGAACTTTGCTTCAGGATGAGAACAGAAATCATGAAGCAGCGGCGCAGCGGCAGCAGGAGGCCCCATTAGCTAAAGTGGTGCTTCAGGTTAAGAACAGTTTCAGGTTAAGAACAGACCTCCAGAATGAATTAAGTTCTTGACCCGAGGTACCAGTGTACTGAGTAAATACCCGCCTTTTTAAAACATCACATACAAGGTACACAAAAGGCACATGTTTTAATCAGTTGTTATAAGTTCAGTTTTATGTTTGCTATGGGAACGGTGCAACCTTATCATTGGACACACAAAGTGATATATAGAGGCAAAACAGTAATGAAATGCAGCCCTGAATCTCTTTTCAGGCAAGTCCTTAGGGAATCTAACAATCCTACCTACAACTACTCAGAAAACGTCACATTAAGTTCAGTGGGGCTTGCTCCTAGGCAAGTGGGTATAGGATTTCAGGCCAAATGACAAAACATTATCAGAAGGATTTTATGAATCTCACGGCAAATTACCTTCATATTTGAAACAGCTTGAAATGAGCCTCTAAGTATGCACAGACTGAACTCCCCATCCCCCCCCAAGCAGGATAATCTTGCTGAATGAAAGCTGAAGGGTAAAATAATATGACAGCAGCTGAGCAGATTGAAAATATTTGCTTGAATTTACCTCTTTTAAAGTGGCTGCATAGATACAGAGATATTAGATGACTGCAATATTTTGGAGATGCAAAACCAAAAAGGAAAGCAGTGCTAAGAAGCATGAAACTTTCATGTAATTCAAGCTTTCAGACAATGTTTTTGTAGCAGTCAGGTGTCCACATATACAACAGAGGACAGCTGTGGTCCTGGCTTCTGGTATCTCCAGGTAAACTGGGGGGGGGGGGGGAACCTTTCCTGAAACCCTTGACAACTGTTGCTAGTCAGTGTAGACAATACTGAGTTAAACAAAGCCAAAGGCCTGACTTGGTAAAATTCGCTTTCTCTTCTTAAATTGCTTTTTATTGATTTGCTAAACAGTTATCAAGGCGGAATACAGAGCTTGGTAAGTGAGAAAAATATATACCAGGTAAAGACTGACGTCACTTTTGTTCCAACATAGGCAGTCAACTAAAGGTGTTGCTCCATAGTGCTGCATGTGATATAACGTATGGAAACAATGATCAACCAATTTTACCAAGCCAATAAAGGCATACCATGCTTTATAGAAAGTGTCTGGGGTTTTTGTTTTGTTTTGGATGCAATGCCTCTTTTGTATATGGTTAGTTAGTCCCTAAGAATGATGTCCCATACTTGTGAGATCCAAGCTTTGAAGAGGTTTGTATTTAGAGATTTCCAATAGTTTGCTATCACTAATTTAGTTCTGTAAGATGCTTATTAGTTATATCTTGGTTTCGTAGAGTAAAATAAGATATCAAAGCCTATTTTGGGTCTTGTTGCATGGACTGCCTAGTATGGGTACAAATATTATTCCTTAGGTGTAGCTGAAACCATTACAAAACAAAATACATTACACAATTATCAATAATTATTATAACTAGGCATTCTGTCAGATATGAGTAGATGGTGGTGAGATGGCTTGTTTTGAGCTCTGTGGTTTGTTTTTAGCTCGATTATTTTAAAAATCGCAGTTCCAGCTCTTTTTTGTTAACTGCTTTGAGGTTTTCTTCTACAACCAAGATATAAATAAATTTTATGAAATAAATAAATAAAATTGCATGGCCTCCCTATTTAAGGGGAAATGAATGCAGAAATACAGCTTTAGCATTATAAAACAGCATACTAACATTTAAAAAGCCCAGGTAGTATGTTTCCTGTGCTGCAGGAAAATGGGAGGTCGGGAAAAACGAGACAAGCACCTCAGAACAAATCTTTGCGTGATACTCCAATTCAAGGTTAGCTTTATCTGAAAACAGATCACAGTCAATTTAGCAAGCAGTGAAGATATAAGTGACCTACTCTGAAGAAAACAAGGACATGAGAAATGTCATATCCGACTGCTTTTAGTTCTCTTAACCTTGCAGGCTGCATATCATACTTTGGGAGGGCAACTGATGCACGTGTTGCCAATAGGATTTCACATGAAAAACCCCTTATTTGTATTCGGAATAGACAAATTTCAGTTTATTCAGTGGAATCAACATTATTACATTCCCTCTGCTCTCTCAGACTGAGAGTTTGAGGGCATATCCTGTCTTCTCAACAAAGTTTGTAAACCACTCTGCAATACTTACTCACTTATTCCATTTGTGCCCTGCTCTTCAGCCAAAAAGCCTCCAAGAGAGGATTACATTGAAACATTCTGAATTGCAATATCAAAGCCACAGATTTCAGAGAAAAGGAGAGAACATTGACCACAGCTAGACATGTTGGCTTTTGTAGGTTTATGATGGATACTTAGGATAAATTGATTTTTATTATTTTTTTAAAACTAACAGCCAAGAAGAACAATTACCAAAATTCACCAAGCAACAGTTCTTCACCATCACCCTTCCAGGACCCGAGGTACATGCAGAGGAAAATAAGTGAGTGCAGGCACAGTGATTTAGAATAGTTCCTTTGGATTGGATTTCCAGGTTACTTTTGACACCATGGCAAACTTTTTGTCATTGGCAAAAAAAACCCTACAGCTGGTCACAGCAGATGATGGAGAAATTAATGGCTTTATTGTAGCAGTGATTTAACCCTCCATTAGCTCCTGCCAGCCACTAATTGTCAGACTATCTGCCATGTCAATAGAAGGAAGTGTGGCAAGTGGACAGATGCTATTGTCTCATTATCTAATGTCTTATTATTCTTTGTAAAATGTGTCCATGCTGGTTTTTGCAACTGAGGTTCTGTGTTTATGTCTTAGAGGCTGGCCACTGAGAGAATGGGATGCTGGAATCAGGCCTGCCCCAAGACATTTTGGCACATGAGCGGGCCACAAAACAGCACCCTCCACCAGGGAAGAAGGGGTGAATGAAGATCTACCCATCAGGAGAGAGGAGGGGAATAAAGATCTACATTGGTAACAAATGTGGGAGAGACCAGCAGTCCCTCCTATTCACCAAGAGGCCGTTGCAGAGGTGTCCAATAATAATAATAATAATAATAATAATAATAATAATAATAATAATAATAATAATAATTGTACCCCACCCATCTGACTGGGAATAAAAATAGGAATATCATAACACACATGGATACAACATAAATGGGGATTTTGGCTAGCTTGCACCTATTTAGTCCAACAACAGCAACAACAACATTATTTGTACCCCACCTATCTAACTGGGAATAAAAATAGGACTATAATAACACACATGTTAATACAACATAAATGGGGATTTTGGCTAGCTTGCACCTATTTAGTCCAACAACAGCAACAACAACATTATTTGTACCCCACCTATCTAACTGGGAATAAAAATAGGACTATAATAACACACATGTTAATACAACATAAATGGGAATTTTGGCTAGTTTGCACCTATTTAGTATTATGATAATAATAATGCAGTACCCATTTTCTGGACCGCTTCGTGTGTGCGTATGGGAAAATATTCCATATAAATATACCATTACACATTACAATCATCTTTTGACTGAACAAGAAACATAAAACAAACATAAAACAAGAACTGGACTCAAAATCTGTGATTCTAAAAGTGACTTACACTAAGGCAGTCCTATTAATTTATCAGTGGACTTGTTTCACTCTTTTTAAATAATGATTTATTATTTATACCCCGCCCATCTGGCTGGGTTTCCCCAGTCACTCTTTTAAAGATTTGCAAGCCCCTCATGTGGGGAGGGGACTGGACTTAGAAAACTAGACAGGGATGAACTAGGGAAACTTGGGGAATAAATATGGCAAGACACACCCCACGTATACCCTTTCCCAAAACTCCAATTCCTCTCTTCCCCACACACCACCACCTTCCAAATTCCCACCTCCCCCATATCCACACCAAGCAAGCCTACTTACTGCTTCCAGGAAGGTACCATCCACACCCACCCCTGGCTTGGGAAAGCCTCGGGAGTATCTACAGCAATGCAGCCAACCACTCGCGACAGAAACTATCCCTGCGTTCCACTCTAAAGACCCCGCCTTGTAAGAGGCAGCAGCAGCAGTTGCTGCTGCTCACCTGGAGCAGGTGCATGGGCGGGCGTGAGGCGCGATAGGCGTCTAAACCACGCGCCTGATTTTCTTTTTTCTAACGTTGGAGTCGAAGCCGCGAAAGAGAGCTCGGGGCGCCAACTCCTGAAAGAGAATTAAAAAAATAAAAATGATTTCAACTTTATTTCGTATCCTTCACATTTCGCCCCCCCTCCACTCAGGCATTATACGAAGACGGCCGTCGGCTGCCGTAAAGCGGCAAGGGCGGCTTTTCGCGACAGTTGCGAGGGCCTCCGAACTGCCTCTTTCGCTGCTCGGTCCTGTTGGCGGTTCCTGAGAGAAAGAGAGAGAAAGAAAGAGCATGGCGGCCGGGGAAGCTAAGTCCGTTTTATTCGTTTGCCTGGGTGAGTGGAAAGTGGGGGTGGAGAATGGGGGAGGTAAAGACGCAGCTTTTTAAAAATAAAAATAAAAATGCATGGGGTTTCATGATTATGCTTTTCTATGTGTTGGAAACCGCCCAGAGTGAGTAGTTGTTGTAGTAGTGGTAATAGTAATAACAACAACAACAACAACAAGAAAATAATAATAATAATAATAGGAAGTGTTATGCAAGCTGACAAAATACGTTCATGGACTTGGAATACAAAAATGTGCTGCACGTTCATATTATTCAGTTCTCTATCTTTAAGCTGTCCTGTTTCCTCCCCCCAATTACAGTGGTACCTCGGGTTACATACACTTCAGGTTACATACTCCGCTAACCCAGAAATAGTGCTTCAGGTTAAGAACTTTGCTTCAGGATGAGAACAGAAATCGTGCTCCGGCGGCGCGGCGGCAGCAGGAGGCCCCATTAGCTAAAGTGGTGCTTCAGGTTAAGAACAGTTTGAGGTTAAGAACGGACCTCCGGAACGAATTAAGTACTTAACCCGAGGTACCACTGTATATCAGAAGAGCTAAGCCAGGAGCAGCTAGAAGAGCCACGACATTCTTTCTTGTGAAGAAAGATGGGCAGCCAGAGTGGAATCCAGTGTTACCACTAAATCTCTTAAAACTTGTACATACAAGAGCTGCCTAGAAGCGAGAAACATTTACATTTGGAGTAGGACAGAAGCTGCCTGCTCTCTGTGGTGATGGAAGGAGACTGTTTTACATAACACCACCTCCCCCTGGCTTTATAATACAGTGGTAATCTATTACTCATGGGTTTGGAGGGGGTCTGTAACTTGGCAGACAGAGAGAGAAGGCCTGAAATACAGGACAAATCTGTCAATACAGGACTCAGCATTTTACACTGAAATGCGGAACAATCCTGTATTATACAGGACAGGTGGCAACCCTACTTTCTGATGATCTCCTGGTTCAGATCTTCCACCTTCCTTTGTGGCACTGGCAGTACTATGTTTATCCTAGTAATGGGAAGGGGCATTGGTGAGTTTAGTGGTTTCCCACCACCATCACCTCCCCTGAGGAATGGCTGAGTTGGGAAGGTAAGATACAACTTAGATACAAGGGCTGGGTGATACCTTGTTTTCAACATCACAATATATCACCAGCTAAATATGATATCTTGATATATCCCAATATATATCTGCGGTGACGGAGGGCCTTGCTGCCCCCCACGAGGGCAGAGGGTCCCACCATACCTCCCTGCAGTGGTGGAGGGTGCATCACTCTTCCTCACAGCAGCAGAGAGCCTTGCCAGGCCTCCTCATGGCAGCAGTGGGTGCCACCCTACATCCCTGTGGTAGCAGTGGGCCCAAGTGTGTGAGGGCTTATCTTCATTTCTTATTGGTTAGGACAGAGGAGGGAGAGAGCAAACAAAGCTGGAGACAGCAGTGCCTGCATAGTATGTGCCTGCAATTTATCTGCAAAGTATCGTTCCACTGAGGAATGGGAAATTATTAAGTCTTCAGCTTTTATTTCACCGGTACATGTCCTATGTTTACATTGATTTGCAAAATATAAAGCTGGTCAAATATCACTTAGCCTCTGCTTTTGGTTTGTAATAGGAGTAGTGGATATTCTTTACATAGCAGACTATAAGTTACTTAATACTTGAAGAGTAACATGTCTGTGGATCTCTTGTGGTGTACAGTACATGTGAGAAATAAATGGGAAGGGTAACAACAGAAATGAAGGCTGTATGCTGCTACATTTGCTCAGAAGTACCACTGAATTATGGGGCTTACTCCAAAGTGCATAGCTTTGTTTTAATATTCTTGTTGGTCCCTAGGGCATCACTGGTGTAGGAAGGACTCCATCTGCCCCAGTGCTGCCCTGGCGAGCGAAAAGAAAGCATCTCTTTATCTTGGCAAAAAATTCTCCCACAGGCATGCTATCATTATTAGAAGGTCTTAGAGACAATCTCTCTCTCCCTCCCTCTCTCTCTCTGTGTGGTGTGGCATTGTTTTGAGAATGTCCCTGGTGCTGACTTTCTAGAAACGGTGCCAGGAGAGAGAGAGAAGAGAGGTTCTTTTACAAAGGTAAAAAGAGGTAACATTGTCCCTTCACCCTGTTTCTTAGATTAGTGGACAAGTTGAAACCTCTCCATTTAACCAGTGTAGTCCCCGGGGTTCAACAGTGTCACCTGCTGAGAAAATTATTTAAAGAATAATACTCTATTTTGAAAAGGGAAGCCAAATCATTTGGGGTTTTAGGGGCCACCAGATGTTGATAGGAGCCGATTACAGCTCAGGTTGGCTACTCCTGGTATTCAGTCAAAAAATCCTCTGGAAGAAATGGATGAACCTTTCCCTGATAGCCGGCACTGAAACTACCCTGCAGAGTGAAAGCAGGAGAGGAATTTTATGGAAGCTACAGCCTGATTATTAGATTGCTGTTACTCTGCCCAGCCTCATTGCTTCTGGGGCAAAAGAAACATGAAATGACTATTTTGAAACATGTATCAATTGGTAAAAATCAAATAGGTGCATCTAAACATGGGCCCTGTCCATAGTTGTACAGTCTGGACTATGTGTCAGTGAGGCATGCACAACAGTGGATTATGCCTGATATATCTCATTCCTTTGCCCACATGTGAAGTAGGAGATATCACTTTATGAAACCTTTTTGCTTGATTAAATTGTGATGATGGAGGTGCTGCAGCTGAGAGAGTGGATGACGTCTCTTAAAATCTCTAAACAAATGATAGTGATACAGTTTTTCTCTGACTGCATTTAGAAATCCTGCTTTTAATTGTGGCTGGTTGCTTTTGGAAAGTGTTTAACTAGGATTAGACTAGGGTCCGGCAGCATGGTGTGGAGACTGTAGATAGAGCTCTCTCCTTCAACACTTAGAAGCAGTGTTAGAAACTGAGATATGAAAACTAGGAGCTAAATGGCACCTTAAACCCAGGTTATGGGTGCAACAACAGAATGTCTAGGCACACTTTTTTAATACCAAGGAGACAAAGCTGAAAATGAATGAACTGCAGCTAAAATATTATGTTCATTTTCCACATGGTCTCGTCCTTCCCCTGCCCAACTCCCTAATATTCCTAAGAAGGTCTCTTCTCCAGTCTTCAGAGAGTAGCTGGAAGTGAGGAGGCAGAAAAAGGTCCTCCTGTCCTTACACTCTGCAGTTTTAATCTGAAATCATGGGTGTAGTACTGCGCCCAGAGCTCAGAAGCTGCTCACGCTAATGAAATTCCCTGTCGCAAAATGCACCTAGAGCATTGAGAGTTTCGAACACTGCTTGGAAGTTGGGTGCTACTCAATTAAATTGATTGGCAGTAGATTGGACATAGTTAGAAGACAATACCTATTTGTGCGACACATTTGTTGTTGTTGTTGTTTAATCGTTTAGTCATGTCCAACTCTTCGTGACCCCATGGACCAGAGGACGCCAGGCACTTCTGTCTTCCACTGCCTCCCGCAGTTTGGTCAGACTCATGTTTGTAGCTTCGAAGACACTATCCAACCATCTCGTCCTCTGTCGTCCCCTTCTCCTCGTGCCCTCCATCTTTCCCAACATCAGGGTCTTTTCCAGGGAGTCTTCTCTGTGCGACACATAGTTAACTTAATTTGCTTCCACGATGTGTGGTTTTGGCCATTGGACAGGGATAACTTTAAAAGGAGTTCAGAACATAGTCATTAAGTATTGATTCATCAACAGCTTCAGCCATGATTGGACATGGAAGAGACATCTAGAGCTGAACTAAAACTCCTGACTGGCAACAGCAGGAGTTGATGCAGCAGTGTGTACACCACTGCATCCACAGCCCCACCACTCACATTGGGACAACATGAAAAAGTTCCTCTTCACTACACCAGATCCTTGGCTGAGCCCATGGCCATCAACTGATGACATCAGAGCCAGCTGAAGAGCCAGTGAATCCTGCACTGGCACACATTTTGTGAGTTCCTGCTGGCTGTAGCCTCTATCTGCCATTTGAGGATCAGTATTGAGATTTGGCTGTGAACACCCCACCAACACTCTTTGCTGGTGGGGTTCTCTGCCTAACCTAGTCCTCTTCCAGCACAGGAGGGCGTAGCTGTTAGTGTACCTCTAAATACTAGCAGCTGGAGGGGACAGAATACTGGAGAGGGAAGGTGCTGTCAAGTCCTGCTTATGTGCTTCCTGGGAACATTTGGTTGGCTGCTGTGTGAAAAGGATGCTGGATTAGATAGACACTCACTCTTGGTCTAATTGAGGTCCCAGGAGATAGTTATTATATGCTTAGTAGCTACGTTAAAGTTGCACTGTAGACCGTTGTCAGCCAAAACGAGAATGTGTGCATGTTGTCATTGGAAGTTGCATTGCTGCAGAGTGATGAACAGACTGAAACTAAATAGTAATCCTGCCTTTACTGTTTTAGTATCAGAAGAGGGATTATCCATTAATGACCCCTTCACAATGCAAACACTGAGTTAGGCAACGCCACTTTTATACCCATTATGTTGAGGTGCAAGGAGAAGGTTGGCCTGTAGTTCATCTTGTAGCACAATTCTGTCTGTGTCTACTCAGGGGAACAAATCATATTAAACACAATATGACTTACTCCCAAGTAAACAACTCCAGGGTTTCAGATATAAGATTTATTTTGTAGGGAAAGGAGATGGGGCAGAAATGAGTTAATACCTTCCCCCATGTAATTTCTTGTATCTCCTTGTTGAGCCCCAGCTTGTATTTTACTAGTATGAAGTTAAAGACTGCATTACAGTGTACTTGTAGCTTGAGTCAAACCAGGTAGTTGTTACTCAGTGGAAAAGTCTGCAGGTCATAGGCTGTGATTTCACTAGGTGTCTTAGGAACTAGGCTTAAAATCTGGAAATGCTGGTGATTTCAGTGGAATGTGTTGGTGAAATTGTCTTTTGGGGATGTAGAATTCAATCTGTAACAATACATTGTCAGCAATGTTACTGGAAACCAATAAAGCCCATAGAACACTGGTGTGTACTGACTTGCAACAATCCGCCTCTGCTAAAAGTTGGTTGCTATTGGTGAACAATAATGGGCTTCTCGCAAGCCAGGTGTGGAAGTCAGGAAGTGAACACTGCTGTGAAACTGCACAGAAGGGGGAGCTGATAAACCCTGTGGCTTTCTTCAGTTCTTCACATCTACCTCCACAGGTTCTGGAATGTTTCACTTTAAGAACACAGGAGTGAGAGATTGCATTTTAGAGTCACTGTATCTTTATTTCCACAGGGAACATTTGCCGCTCTCCTATAGCCGAAGCTGTTTTTAGGAAACTTGTGACTGAAGGAAACATTGAAAACAAGGTAAGTTTTATTTTAGCCGCCAAAGCCGCCATTCTCTTAGCATGATATAAATATTTTGACCTTACCTGCATCTGTCTGTACCAATTTATCAGTGTTTCTTTACCAAAGCCAGATTAAATGTATTTCCATCAGAAGTGCTAAATGGCAGACTGAGGGGCATCCCTTATCAGAATAGGCTCTGTGTATGCTCTCAGGACATCAGTTGTATGAGGCATATGCTACTGCATTGCGGACAATATGAGCAAGCTAGGGATCTATTGATTAAACCCCTACTGGCAAATCAGCTGGGTAAACCTGAAACCTAGTATACTAAATATCTTCTGGACAAGTATAATGGTATCACAGTGGCCATGGCAAAGTTTCTTTCGGTAGTCATACGTATCAAAGATCATCATACTTAAGACTAAACAAATATCATCTCAGTCTCCCTCTGCCGGGGGGTTGTCTGTATGAATCTGCATTTTATTCTGAATCTGTGTTATGGATTTTTGGACTGCAATAAAGATTATTATTATATTTTGACTTGTTTTTCTGTAGTGGAGGATAGACAGTGCAGCAACATCTACGTATGAAGTAGGAAATCCTCCAGATTATCGAGGCCAGAATTGCATGAGGAAACATGGTGTTACCATGAATCATATTGCCAGGCAGGTACTGTACCCATATTGCTTTCACTGTATGTATGCATATGTTCTTGTTGTTCACAGTGGGTGATAGACAGCGGTGCTGTTTCTGACTGGAATGTGGGGCGCTCCCCAGATGCGAGGGCTTTAAGTTGTCTGAGAAATCATGACATTCAGACGGGCCATAAAGCACGACAGGTAGAAAGAGTCTGTTTGTTGTTTTCTGGAAACTATGGGTGGTGCAAAAGTCTTGGTAACTGCTGTAGGTTGGATTGCGCATGGATTGGCAAAGTATTAAATGTTTAACTACTCAGTGCCGTCGTGGTTAGAGCAGTGGAAATTCTAACAGCATCTGCGTAAAGTGGTTGGATGAAGCCGTGTTCCAGAGCCTGTTAACACTGTTCCCTGACTGAAATGATTTCAGTGGTTAGGAATATTACTATTTTATTTCTTTGCTAGCCAAGGTGAATCACTTTCCATGATCCTAGTTTGCCATTTTGTTGCCCATTCCTCCAGTTTAAAGAGATCCTTTTGAGTCATATTGCATTTGGCTTTTCATAGTACAGTGGTACCTCTGTTTACAGACGCTTCAGGTTACAGACTCCGCTAACCCTGAAATAATACCTCGGGTTAAGAACTTTGCTTCAGGATGAGAACAGAAATCGTGCCGTGGCGGCAGTGGGAGGCCCCATTAGCTAAAGTGGTACCTCAGGTTAAGAACAGTTTCAGGTTAAGAACGGACCTCCAGAACGAATTAAATTCTTAACCCAAGGTACCACTGTACTAAAGAATTTGGTGTTGATTGCAGGCTTGGACTTCTCACCCCTGGCTGCAGTTCATTAATAAACAAGTTAAATCACACCAATCCCAATAGAGACTCACTGTTAGCTTCCCTCCATTGTGACAACTGTTCTTGGTTCAGAGCTTAAGCAACTCTGCTCCAGTAGACAATTGTAGGATATAAGAGATGGCTAAATGATATTGATTTCAATGTCTCAGTTAAAATAAATGCACATAATTTATCAAAATTCCTTTAAGGCCTGACCTTCTTTAGATGGATTCATAACTGCAGCATTTCTGTTAGACAAAGGATGTGTCACATGTTCCCTTCTGACTTTTTCTTTCCTTTTGTGAGGTCTTGCTTTAGTTGTTTTCCCCATTTACAGATCTTTTTATTATTGTTCCTTTAGCTTCACTGGTGCCCTTTTTGACCTTAAACTCCCTTTAGTCCATTTCATGTAAAACCCATAGAACTCAGCATAGATGAGAGCCTCTCAACACTCAAACAGTTCTGCCTGCCTTCTGCTTTTTCTTCTATTTCTCTTGATATCTTGATTCCCCCCCCCCCATATTTAAAAGCTTAACAAGGAAAGCTTAAATGGTATAGTTCACATCTGTTGTTTTCAACACATCAAAATGTGCTCTGAATGTTATCACAGTTCAAAAGAAGAACTGATGGCATCTTTGGAAGAGCACATTGTTGAACAATAATTTTACGTCGTAATCATTACAACCCTACCCCAGAATTTCTGAACAGTGTTTGATTTTTGAGAGATAATATGAGCAATAATTTGTGTAAATGTTCCCTGGCTAAATGCTAAAACACTAATTGTTCTGTCTCCAGTTTTATTTTTCGACAATTGATTTCTGAGCTGCTTACTTTGCAGCTGTCAGTTAGCATACATAAATGTCGTTTGGCTTTAGAATTTTAAATATGTATTGCTAACTGCCATCACTGCAACACTGGCTTAACCTTATTTTACATTTTTTTTTATTAAGAATTGTTGTGACATGGATCTCTGTTAACAGTGTTTAAACATATTTGTTAAATTCTAGGTTACAAAAGATGATTTCCTGACGTTTGATTATATGCTTTGTATGGATGAAAGTAACTTACGGTAAGTTGTGAAAACTATGTGCTTTTTGCTTATAGACGATGATAGTTCTGATTATTCTAGCCTACATGGGTTGTTTGCTACATTTAGTGCCTCCTAATAGACACTAAAGCCCTTAAAGAGTATTCCCACTACACCCTTTGTCTAAAACATGGGGAGGGAAACAGATTAAATTCCAGATGTTATTGAACTACCCTCAGCTCTGGCCAGCATGGTCAATGCATAGAGATGATGGGGGGTTAATTCAAATACAGCTGGAGGACCACAGGTTCCCCGTTCTGGATCGGAATAGCATTGTACCTTTTGCATTATAGTAATCTATTCCTCATTTGAGCAAATGATTGCCAGGATTACTCTGCAAGAGGAGAACAGGCTGCTGTATGAAACCTATATTTCTGGTGGATCCAGGTGTTATTTCAAGTCAATGTTCTGAAACTGTTGCATATATTTCCTGAGCCTCTCATTAGTATTTTTGGCTCCATAGTGTTGGTATTCCATAACTTACACTTATACTTGGGTACAACATTACATAAAGATATGTGTGTTAGATGCTGCATACTAAATCACATCACACTGTTAAAAGTGTGTGGTTTTTTTCCTTTATACACTGTGATTTTTGTTTCCTTTATGCACTGCAAACTCTAAGGACATCTTAGTGTCAAAGGAAAAAAAGAAAGAAAGACATGCCGCACTTAATGACAAAAAGTTGCCTAAACTTTTGTCTTGTAGAGATCTGAAAAGAAAAAGCAATAGTGTTCAAAACTGCAAATCTCAGATTGAGCTGCTTGGGAGCTATGATCCACAAAAGCAGCTTATTATTGAAGATCCGTACTATGTAAGTATTCAATTCTATTAGTCCTTTTTAACTCAAAATCAGTGTTTTAGCAATCAGTGTTGTAATAAAGAAATATATTTAACTTAAATTGGTTCATTTTATTTTTTGTCTCTGCTTCTTTCTATAGGGGACTGATGAAGATTTTGAAACTGTTTATCAACAGTGCCTTAGATGTTGTAAAGCATTTTTGGAGAAACCTCATTAATGGGGCAAGTGTTTGTGAAAGCAAATAATATTTAGCTGTTCTGTAAAATTATTTTCAATTGATATTAAATTGTAAAGATTCTAAAAATAAGTTCTTTTTTAGCATACTTAATTTCATGGTGTGCACTGCACCTTGTACTTGAGAAATGGTAGGCTTATAAAATTAATATTGACCTTGATCAAGCATCTATATAAGGGGGAAAGCATCCAGAACTGACAAAATAAATGTGTGTGATTCTTGGTATACATATTCCACATAATATGTAAAAGAATTCCTGTATGCATACTCTAAATATGATACACCTATGTCTGTTTTCCATTGCTACTTGTATGTATGGTACTTTCTAACCTTAAACATCTTTCTTAGAAGTATCTTTTGGATGTTTTGTCACATGATTAAGAACTGAAGACTTAACAAAACAGTCTCTTTTTACTTTTTCCATTATTTGTGATTTGAAAGAGAGAGAGACTTACAGCCATATAGAGTTGTTGAGCTGTATGAATTTCACAAGTCTGCATAACCACAGAATAAGTTCATTGTGTGGTCTCTTGATGCATAGTACAGTCTCCTAGAGTCTTGGTCTCTCTTTTTTCTATTTATTAAAACAAAATCTAGCCTTTAGTAGCTGCTGAAATGATGCTTGAAAGAGGATTAGTACAGCCTTGTGAAGTCTCGGAGAAGTGTGCATGGCAGATCATGTGTACTAACGGAAGCCGAGCAAATTAATTAAATATGCTTCACTTGCCCTAACATATGCAAACTACAACCGTGTTAATTTCCACACAACATAATTTTGGCATTACCTCCTTTTTAATCATAAGTATACACAGCCCTGCTTTTGAATTATGGTGCTGGAGGAGACTCTTGAGAGTCCCATGGACTGCAAGAAGATCAAACCTATCCATGCTTAAGGAAATCAGCCCTGAGTGCTCACAGGAAGGACAGATCCTGAAGCTGAGCCTCCAATACTTGGGCCACCTCATGAGAAGAGAAGACTCCCTGGAAAAGACCCTGATGGTGGGAAAGATTGGCACAAGGAGAAGGGGACGAGATGGTTGGACAGTGCTCTCGAAGCTACCAGCATGAGTTTGACGAAACTGCGGGAGGCAGTGGAAGACAGGAGTGCCTGGAGTGCTCTGGTCCATGGGGTCACGAAGAGTCGGACACGACTAAACAACAACAACAACATACACAGCCCTGGCTATAGATGAGAAATGTTTGAAGAGAAGAGTTAAAAGGCCAGTAATTGCCTCATTGAGAACTAGGACTGCTCTCTTCTGCTTCATGGGCATTCCCTTACAGGTCTATAAGCGAGATTTCCTTTTGACATTTTCATTTAACATTATCATGGTAATCATAATCATTATAATTTTATAATTTTACACCACCCATCTGGCTGGGTTTCCCCAGCCACTGGTAAGCATTCTGTAGATCATAACCACATTTGCCACTTTTTAAAAAGTGATATATGTTTAGTGCCTACACCCGCCTGTCTCTTATAGCTGTGATGCCTTTCCTGAATATCCTCATGCTGGAACTTCTATGTGCCTCCATCATGTTTTTTCTTTCCCATCATATCAAACACATCCTCCTTGGTGGTTTGCTTTCAAGTGGCTTCATCAGTTACTCCTCGGAGCTTCTCTTCCTAAATTATTTAAAGGATGCTTTTAATACTCTTCTCCCATCTCCTTTCTTGTAAATAAGCTGTCTTTCATGACTGTGCCAGTTCGAAAGCATGCCAGTGCAAGTAGATAAATAGGTACCACTTTGGCGGGAAGATAAATGGTGTTTCCGTGCGCTCTGGCACTCGTCACAGTCCTCCGTGCGCCAGTAGCGGTTTAGTCATGCTGGCCATATGACCTGGAAAACTGTCTGTGGACAAACGCCAGCTCCCTCGGCCTGAAAGCGAGATGAGTGCCACAACCCCATAGTCGCCTTTGACTGGACTTAACCATCCATGGGACCGGGACCTTTACCTTTACCTTCTTATCCCCTCTTTGAGGTTCAGTTCCTCACAATGCAGAGCAGTACAAGAGAGCACATGGGTAGAATCCTTTTATGGGGTGCCATGCTTTTCCCTGAGTTGATTGCAACGTGACTTAGAAGAGCTAGATAGACCATGAAAAGATAACTAAATCCTTGATCCCAGCCTATTCCTTAAAATGTCTGGGCATGATGACAATACGTGACTCCCGAGTTGGCATTGCTTAGCTTCTCTCTTGCCCCACCTCCCTTTCTTGGAAAAGCATTTCATTATTGCTGCTTCAAAACTGAGCCAAAGAAAAGCTTCTGCTACACAGAAGCAAGCAGCAAAATCCATAGCGTGTCACAAATGTGCTTTACTGCTTCTAGTAAAGGACACTACTGAGTGCAAAACTCCTCCGGGTAATAAATAACTCAACATATAACATAAAGCACATACTGAAGGGCGTTGACATGAATAAATGTCTATTTGTAAATAGTTGGATGTCTGAGCTATTCCTGGTCTACTGCTTGGTTTCAAGCCCTGCAGTGTAATAATGCATGGGAGGCTGTCTTATCTTGTAAACAGCCAATTATAAAAAATGTTTGCCAAGATCTTCATCTTCCCACTTAGCAGAATTAATAAATACAAGCTGCAGACAAGAAAATAGGAAGTTGTCATAATAATTCCTTTGGCTGAGTGTTTCTATAAACAGTGTTTATTGGAGTATTTTGCACTGTGTGTACACATCAAGACATTAACGTTTCCCCTCTCGCCTACTGCTTCTCATGTCCCAAGCACATTTGCAATATTTATTTATTAGTTTATCTTATTTATTAGATTTATATACCACCCGCCATCATAAGATTTCAGGGCTGTTCGTGAGATTAAAACGCAAATAAATAGTTAGAAACAGCAAAACAATACCCCCTCCCACAGACACATTTAAAAGGCTGTGGAATATTAAACAGCCAAAGGCCTGATTGAAGAGGAATGTTTTTTCGCCTGGCACTTAAAGATATATAAAGAAGGTGCCAGACAGACCTCCCTGGGGAGAGCATTCCACAAACGGGGAACCACTGCAGAAAAGGCCAGTTCTCATGTTGCCACCCGCTGGACCTCATGTGGAGAAGGCACATCCTGTTGATGCTGCTGGACTGGCATGTTGTGTTCCTGGTTAAGGACTAGCATGGGCAGGGAGGTTTAATGGTGCTACTAGATAATACTACATGTTTACTGAGTGTTGAGGGCAAACTTTCTTTGAAGCATCTGGATTCAGGTAGGTAGCCGTATTGGTCTGATGCAGTCAAAATAAATTAAAAAATTGTCCAGTACCTACCCCCCCTTTAAAGCAGGAATACTGTAGTGGTCTTCGAAATTAGATACATATTTTGGGTACCTTTCCCATTTCAACCCTGCTGGATTTAAAATGCACCCAGAGCTGAATTTCATTGCATGCAAAACTCCATAGCTATTGATTTAAAATGTCATAGGAAATTCAGAGGCAAATAGCTGTAATTTATTTTTATAGGCTACGCTCAAGTGCTGCTAGGAATATATTTTTGTTTTAATAAAAATGCTAACTTTTATTCCTGTTTACAGCCGTACTAAAATTAACTGTCATGCCAATTGACTTGAAAATACAAGAGCAAATAAAATAGGAAAAAGATCAGCTTAGCTGTATTGATCCTTGTAATGTTTTCATTGCTTTAGTTTCATAATGTAGCAAATTACTTTGAGTACACTTTCTTGTTGTTGTTTTTTTAAAAAAACCCTGCGTGAAATACAAGTGACCATCTGAATCTCTGATCCTGATACACATGGAACACTTTTCCGTGGTTGCTTTCAAACTTCCATTTAAAGGAAAAACCTTCAGGTGTTGCAGGTATATGGAAATGAATGTTTCATATTGACGGGACCCCAAGGCAACACTTAGAGAGGAGGGACAAGAACATCATTTACCTTACTTTGTTTAATTATGGCTACAGTATTGAATTGGATAGAGATGGCTATTTTAAGAAGCCCTGATAATGGTGATTTGGCAGGATGGGAAAGGTGGTTGCACAGGCAAATAGAGTCATGGGTGGATTACCCTTCTGAATGAACTGTTTGCAAGGATGCTGTTAGCCCACATGAAGCCCACCTTGGGGCATGTTCCATCTCTCATCACATGAAACACCCCCCCTTTGAAAAGGAATTTGATGTCTTTGGTCTAGTGCAGTTCTCTCCCTACTACAAGTAGGAAGAAGAATGATGAAGAGCCAAGTTATAAACCCAACACTTTATTATGTATGTTATTTACAGTATTTACATATTGCACATTTAGCTGGAATGTTCATACCTCTATTGTACAGGAAACAGATGGCATTTTAGTGGATGCAGAATCCAGGTTTTACTTAAAACATGTTTGTCTCTTCCACATGGCATGCAGTTTGTACTCAGTAAGAGTACACCATAACAGATTTATGAAACATTTGTAACCAAACACTTTGAATTCCATAAGCAAGAAAGGTAACCTTCTCCACAGGAAGGCTTCCTTGAAAGTGTCCCATGACGTCTCTAAATGAAACATGTTCTTACTTGGGAGGTTGATAATTCACTGAATTTTTTGGCAATGCAACACTTCTGATATAGGGTGGCCTTAAAGTATGAAACATTTTAAATTGTTATGGTAGAAAAACTACCAGAAAAAAATGTGTATCTGTAAACAGTGGTGACAGAATAGAAAACACATGTTTTAAAGATTTTATGGGAAGTAGTCTATCAACTTGCAAAAATAAATCTCTTGTTCACAATGGAATATGTTACAAAGATGGTAAGTTCAATTTCCCTGTTGGTTTCCAAGGCACTTCTCTTGGTTCTTGATAATAGCTTTTTCCTTTGATAGTAGTAACATCTGAAGCAAAGATGAGACAACACCGCCCACCACAAAATATTAGTTTCTCGGTTTTCAAGAGAGCAAAATATTTTACTTTTGTTTTTGCTGCACAATCTGGCATACTAAAACTCTGGGTCGGTTACCATTTGCTGTCAAGGGATGGGGATTTAGGTAAGTGAGCTAAAGCCTTCACAGTTCATGAGCAGCAGTTCTTGGGTACTCCAAGGGCAACAATATATTTTTACTTCTTCTTAAATACACTGATTTCCCTACTTGTGGCAATCATTCCTATATGACAGGCACCCCCAAACTTGGCCCTCCAGATGTTTTGGGACTACAGTTCTCATCATCCCTGACCACTGGTCCTGTTAGCAAGAGATGATGGGAAAGTAAGAAAAGTCAAGTAAAGTATGAAGAATATTGAGCTTCACCCCGAAGTACAGTTTGTTTTGTTCTACAATGTTTTATTCACAAGGGCTGAAAAGGATCTCAATCTCCGCGTTGATTCCAAGAGAAATGAATTGGTTTTGATTCCTGATGTTGCTTACTGTTGTTAAATTGGTATTTCAGTGAAATAGAAATGTGCAGTTTTGGATACAGATTCAGCTGAATGCACATAACGTGTTTGTTCATGCATCAACTACATTATAACTGTATCATAGATACATTAATCACTCCTACATGTATATTTTTAAGCTGCATTCAAATATGGCATAATCAACCTGTAACTTTAAAGAGAGACCCAGTGTCAATACATAGATGCTGACTCAGCCCCTGAAAATAAGCTGTGCCTGGATGTGCTTTGTTTCACTATCTGCTAACTGCATACAGCTATGAATTCACCCTTGATGTCTGAGAGTCTTTATGCTGCTTTCCAGTAGGGGGTATCCTTTTATTTATGGCTGGTATTTTGCCGAGTGAAGGGCGTTGTGCCATTCTCTCTGAAAGGGGAATACCTTCTCCAAAGAGCTATTGCGCAATGCTCATTAATTGCATCAAATCCACAATGGTGATGTTGCTATGCATATACAGGCAGTGTGCAATTGGTCCTTTCAAAAAGCTTACCTTATCCTTCCGTGCACATTGGACTTACTGCCAACCGAGTAAGAAGCCTGGCACATCTTTTATAGTCTAGTGAAAAGATCATAAATAGAAGTTAACAAACAACCCGGCATAACTTGAGGGTTTGTTTTTTTTAAAAAAGTTTATTATCGTAAGGTAATACAAGGAACTGCAAGCCTGTTGCAATTCATTTTGAAACCATTTATTTTTAAGTTATAAGTTTGAATTCTTTGCTTAGAAATCTGGCTGTATAAATGAGATTTTTTTTAGTTTTTAAAGGGATTTTATATGCTTTTGCATGTATAATGCTATGCAGACTGGCCTGGAAGAAAGCACCTCTCAAGAAGAAACGGACGTGCACATGTAAACAGTTCGCTCCCATGGCTATGAACATGCACAGGAGAAATAGCTGCAATGCATGCCTGGACAGCTTAGGTATGCAGGATAGCAAATAAAATTGTGGTGTTCGTTCCATAAAATGAAAATTCTCATTTTCTACTAACAATGAACTAGCAAAGACTGATAATAATCTGAAGCTGAAAACTCGAAGGGGATAAAAACTAGAGCACTGTTCACCTTCAGTTTGAATTTCTTGCCATTTATTTGAGCCACAGATTACATTTTAGTTGTGTGTACAAAAATGTAATAATGTGAATATTGCCAACTTGTATCTGCTACTGTATATACATCAGTCAGGATTGGTCCCAGCTCATATGACATGTACACTTGGTGGAAAGCTTGAATATGGGACAATGAAATGGCCACAGTAAGATAATCATATCTCTAGGTTAATAAATCAAGACATGAGCAAGGATTTGATCTATGCATACGGGTCCTTTGCTTCCCCATTTCTGATGTAAGCAAGCAAATCAGAAAGTCTTCAGTTAACTGTAGTTTCTCATTTCATCTGAGCTAGGATATTATCACAGCTTCAAACCATGGCTTAATATCATGACTTGTTCCAAAATTGGTGAGCACAGTATGAAATGGAAAACTGGTTAATTAGAGCCTTGCGTACAGAGACTGCATGTGCAGAGAAAAGGCTTGTTCATATTACTGTCTGAAGCTGAGCAATTTGTGAAACCTCTAGACTTTGTAAAATCTAATGACAAGGATCAAACTTTTAGGCTGCTTATCAAACTACTAAGCTCATGAAAGCTCATGAAAGATGTATACCTGCAAAATTCATTCAGGTAATCAATTTTATGTGAACTACAGCCTGAAAAGAAACTACTTTGTGAGCCTTCACATTTGACTTAAATCGTTCTGCAACCTACTTTGAAGGTCAAAACATTAATGTGTGTGTAAAAGCCCTGCTGTTATGGTTTTTGGATACTACAAAAACACAGTTAATCTAGTAAGGGAATTAATTCTTCTGTGATTGGCAGTAGAATTAGTAATTTTCTCTAATACAGCAAATGACATGTGTCTGACTTGCACATGCAAGTAGTTTTTTTTATGCACAGCTGCCAAGAATAAACAATCAAAATGTGAGTCAAGGCATTTAAATGGCTGTCAAGTCAGGCTAAGGCTACTGGGGTAACAGACATTAAAGATGCACCATTAAGTACTCCTCCCTATATCACACTAATATAATCTATCAGCAATTTGTTGAGAGGACTATCTGTTGAGAAACTAGTCAGCAGCCCAAGCAGTGATGTGCAACGGTAAAACCAGCTGGATGGGAACTGTTCAATTAGTGTTGCCTCATTACTATTCCCCCCCCCCCAATGGTGTCCATAGGTTAGGGGGGGAAACTCAAATGCAATAGTTAAGAGTCATAGTTATCATTCTTAGGCTCTTGGATTATGGGTGTACAGTAAGCCTGCAATTTACAGGCATTTAACTTGTGCACATTCAGCTTCACATGCATGACGAAAAATAAAAAGGGGCCAGGGTTCTTGGTGAAATGACTTTGGCAATCCCACCCGCCATTGAACCCAGTGTGTTTTGACTATATGCGATTTTGGCTTTGGCCAATCCCCAGAATGTAAGGAAATGCATCATTTTAAAGTGTGACATTGGTGTCAGCTGTGACTTCTGCCAGTTAAACAACTTCTTAACTGCTTGCGCATCTCTCTCTCTCTCTCTCTCTCTCTCTATATATATATATCTCCCAGTGTTGCAAACCCAGATTTTATTCTTTAATGTCTGTTATCTGATGTACTATTAAGTTCCAAGTTACTATATTGCAAACCAAAGGCAAAGGAGTTGACAGATAATTGGCATACAAATTTGAACTGCCTGCGGAAAGTATATTTTAAGTTGATAGTTAAAGCCATGAGACCTCTTGGAGGAGTCACAGCAATTGCACTTAAAATATTGTCCCATGGGTTGCAACTCTGTGGGTGAAATCCAACAGTGTCTGTCTGCCAGCAGAATGACTGCTCTTGACAGAATGGGTTCTCCCACTTGCAAACTCCCAGCATCTGCTCTGGGTGGTTGGAAGACGCTATGAAGCAGATCTGTAGGGAGAAGTCTGCTCACATGATGCTGGATGTTGCCCTATGCTTAGGAAATTTAAGATGAAACTCATAGTTCACACTTATAGGTACTGCTGGTTGTCTTCAACAAACCCATTGAAATTAATAACCATGACTAGCTTATGTCCATTACTTCAGTGCATATACTCTTGAGTAAAAGCGAGTTGAGTACATCCCTGAATATTTACATTTGAGTCTCATTATACAGCAGTCTGTTTAAGTACTGTAATTCCACAAACTCCTTAAATAAACCGAATAATAATTGCATTGGAAGACAGCTCTTTATTGAATGCAACTAAATTAAATGTCTGGCAATGGATTTTTGGGTGATAGCACTTACATGCAGGAATGGTGCAGTCTCTTGTATGATGGTAAAGTCTATGAAAGTGTTTAGTGCATTTTGGACCAAAATAAAGATGACCTGGGGGAGAAAAGAAGCAGTGGATCAGTTGAATTAGTAGCGTAAGAGGATAATTACAGACAAAAGTACCATGATAGAATGTTAAATTCTGCTTACCTGTTAAATGGTTTAAAAACTTGTCTTTCATTCTCAAATCTCTAGGAACTATTTCTGTTAAAAGGAATGAAGGACATTGTAACAGAGTCGTCATTCATGTTCATTTAGCTTCCAGCTAATTTTAAGATGTTAAACTGGTTGAAAAAGGCAATGGCATTTGCATGGATCTTAAAAACCAATTGTAGGCTCATTATTTGCCCTTTGTAAAATTCTCATGTTCTAAAATTCTCATGTTCTAAAAAAAACACACAACCCACCTAGATACACCTAAGCAAGTGTTTATAGCATTGAACACCCACTGAAATCAGTAACATTTTGAGTAAAGACAGCTGGGATTGAATTTAATTTTGTTCACAATTCTGGGAAGCAAGTGCCATTGAAATCAAGTGGGATGGCTTTTGAGCAAAAGCAGTCAGCTTCTGTCCTACTCCAAATGTAAATGTTTCTCGCTTCTAGGCAGCTCTTGTATGTACAAGTTTTAAGGGATTTAGTGGTACATTGGATTCCACTCTGGCTGCCCATCTCTTTCTTCACAAGAAAGAATGCCATGGCTCTTCTAGCTGCTCCTGGCTTAGCTCTTCTGATGTAACTGGGGGAGGAAACAGGACAGCTTAACTGAATAATATGAATGTGCCTTACATTTTGAAATTCCAAGTCCATGAACATCTTTTGTTAGTTTGCATAACACCTAATATTATCATTATCATTATCTTTATCATTATTATTCTTCCACCCATCTCACTGGGTTGCCCAAGTCACTCTGGGCAGCAGAATATAAAAACACAAAAAAACCCAAATATTTAAAACTTCCCTATAAAGGGCTGCCTTCAGATGTGTTCTAAAAAAATCATATAGTTGTTTATCTGTTTGACATCTGACAGGAGGGAGTTCCACAGGGCAGGTGCCACTACTGAGAAGGCCTTCCGCCTGGTTCCCTGTAACTTCATTCTCACAGTGAGGGAACCGCCAGAAGGTCCTTGGAGCTAGACAGTGGGAGTGGAGACGCTCCCTCAGGTGTACAGGGCTGAGACCATGTAGGGCTTCAAAGGTCTGCACCAACACTTGGAATTGTGCTCGGAAACATACTGGGAGCCAATGACGTTCCTTTAGAAGCAGTGTGATATGATCCTGGCAGCCACTCCCAGTCATCAGTCTAGCTGCCACATTCTGGACTAGTAGTTTCCGAGTCACCTTCCTAGACATTCAGACGGCGCCATGTTTGTGCATCTGAGTTGAGCTGTTGAAACACAGGTGCCACTGCTTGGGTATGTGATGATTAATGGGAGTGTCAGTAAAACATGCAAATCTGCTGACATGTCAGAGACCAGCTGTTGCTCCATGTTCATGTTAACAAAGAATTTTGCATTATATGGTTTTACACATACAGTAGATGTTTGGGTTGCGAACGTGATCTGTGCGGGAGGCGCGTTCGCAACCTGCAGCGCTGCGTCTGCGCATGCACAGGTTGCGATTTGGGGCTTCTGTGCATGCGCGAGCCCCGAAACCCGGAAGTAACCCATTCCAGTACTTCCGGGTTTGGCGCAGTGCACAACCCGAAAACACACAACCTGAAGCATCTGTAATCCAAGGTATGACAGTACACGTACTTATGCAGAACTATAGACACCCATAATGAAGAACCTGGAGTTTGGCATAACTGAATCTGTAGTGTCCTATTTAGTTCCTAAGCTCAATTCTTCTGAAATAATTGCATTTTGTTATCCAGGACAGACAAATGTTCATCAAGCACAGTCTGAAAACTGACTGAATATTTTCAGGAAATGTAACCACAGTATTGTAAGGGAGGACAACATAATCTACTTGCTTCTTACTCATGTGGCTTGCTTTCCCACATCCTGTATTAAATGGAGGGGAATGCAACTAGTTCGTTGAAATCCTCTTTAGCTCCTTGTGGCTGTCTCCTTGATTTACTGTCACATTTTATTGCTTTTTGTTACTTACATTAAGACATCCGTGTTGATTGCACATGAAATGCTACACTTGTCTTTTTTTACCATAAATGAATGCCTAAGTGGCCTTTGAATTCCCGTGGGACCTCTTTATTGCATTTAAAGTCAGAACTACTTCCAACCAGATCTGATTCACTCATAAGTTTTAGACATTCTCGAAATTCACCATTTATTTACAGTACTTCTAAGCATAGCCAAGCTCAGTTGAATTGACCTTATAATATTTGACCTAATTGTGTCATGTGCCATATTAATTGCTTAGACATTTCTTTCAAAAGTCCCTCAGGGGACAGTCAGGCATTAGATGATTGATAGGTAGAGTTCTGGCTAGTAGTTCCTTGCAATGATAGCGAGACTGCTGGGGAAAAGCCTTTCAGAAGTTGGCAAGTTGCTTCAGCACAGTTTTATTTTGATTAGAACAGGTTCTACTTCAGCTGCTGTGCTCCAGTTATGTGCTGCACAGTGGTTCTACATCAAGCTCAAGCCGTTAGTTAAGCAGGTTTTCAGTGTGAAATCTGTTTCTAACACATTCCTCGCGAAAGTTGTCCAAAACATGAATAGCACCATGTTAGGGAAGGCTGATGCAGACTGTGATGGATTCTATGATTTCAAACTGCAGCTGGAATCATATTTTTGAGTGCTCCTCTCTTTATATATATATTTAAAACCATTCATCCGCCTGCATGACAAACAAAAAATAAAATCTTGTACAGGGAGAAATTTAGATGATTGTTCTTAATGTGCCAGTTTACTGTGTGAAGGGGTGTTTTCCATGTAGCAGAGAGACCAACACTCTGACCTATATCCAGCACAATAAACAACAAATTCTATAATTTTACAGGCTTCTTCTACATAATAGGCCGGATTCAACTAACAGATTCAATTAACGAGTCAACATCCAGCACACTTGGGCAGATACTGGGGCTTATACACTCTGGGAGAGACCAGTGGTGCTGATGTTTACCTTGCCTGGACCTCATGCAGTACGTGTCACTGATTAGTGTCAATGCCACTTAAGCGATTGTATTGGTGATGGTGGGTTTCCTAGGAGAGGTGGGCATTTGTTTGATTCTGATCAGTACTGGGCAGCTGCCATTTTATATTTCTCATAATGCAACGGTGCAGAATTTGCCAGGTGCTCTGGAGTGTTGCGGTGTAGCGAATTTTAAATGGTGACCACCAGGCACAAATTCAAACTAGTAGCCACTTTTGCTCCCCAAGTAAGAGTGTTGGTGCTCTTGGGTAAGCCCACAGGGGTGGGCCAATTGGTGCCAGAAGGACCCAATCGGAGCACAAGACAGGGAATCTGCATCAGCACCATGGCTGTCCATCAACAGCACCGTTGGGCCACCCAAGCCTGGTACCTGACCTAGATTTCAGGGTCTTGCAAAGTTCCTTGTTTTCCCTGTGACTAGCTGAATTGTGTATATTGCACATATATTGTGCAAAATTGTGGAAATTTATAAAGTAATTCAACATTTTAAGTCAGAGAATGCACAGTATTGTATACAACCCAAAGCTGCAATCCCAAGCAACCTTATTACTTTGAGAATTTACTTTGAAATGAGCTTGTTTAGATCTGGATGCAAATCTTATTAAACATTAGCTGATATTAGCATATTATAGTGGCTGACAGGAGCGGAAGGGAGGATCTGCATCTTATTAGAATAACTACAGATAGATTGAATCTACACAGGCATGTGGAACCCTTGCAAGTGAAATTTCACTTTCTGAAAATTTTAGCGCCCACTGCTCAATAGCAATGGTATACTTGAGTACTGTGTTTAGTGAGAACTCTCTGTAGGAACTCTCACTTTGTCAACAACAATTACTCTTTCAAGGAAAACCTCCCAAGTTCTAGATGCATCAGAACTTTGGGTGTTTTTCAGTACATAACTTTTTTCAGCCTTTTGGAATCTCCCCTTTTCTTTTCCTGTTGTGCTTTATAGCCATTTACTTGCAGAGAGGGAGCAATTCAGTGCCCCCCATGGGGTGTGGTCTAAATCTTTCCCATTCCTCTAAGGTGCCTCCTAAGCAATATAATATGTGATTAAGTACTACTCAAACAGGATCCAGCACATCAACTATATTTGCTCTAATTGGCAAGTATTTATGATAAGCCTAAATTCCCATTTTCAAGGGACTTGCAAGTGTAGTCTGCAAATCTTTTATTATTATACATAAGATTTGACAGTGCAATCCTGTGAATTCAATGGCGCTTACCCCCAGGAAAGTACACACAGAATTGTAGTCTAATTGTCTAAAGCCAAATTTCTGAAATAATTTACAGCAGAATTAAACCCCAACAAAGAAATGCTGTTTCAGAGTAACTAATGGCCAGTTAAGCCAAATAGTATGATTTTAAAGAATTAAAGTTCCAGTGATATAAGCACGACTAAAATTGGCTAATTTTTTAGTCTGCAACTAGTTCTGATTTCTGGTCCAGGAAACAGACAGTTCTTAAACTGAAAATTTGCCATTGGTAAGACTTCTTTCCAGAAACATGTTTATGGTGTCAAAAACACAGGCATAGAAATATAATTATAGCACATATAATTAGAGACAAACCCAGCCAGTACAAGCACTATCAAACCCCATTGATTTCTGAAGAGTAGCAGGAAAGAGAGAGAACTGCTTACATTTCAGCAATGAGTATGCTGCCACATTTTCTGCATACCTTATGTATATGCACAGCCTTGTTTGGAGAATTGGGGCGGGATAGCTGCTGCTCTGGTTTGGAGCTGAAATCAGTTTTGGACAGCACTGATGGGCTGGCCCTTGTATCAGTCATGAAGCACCTCCCTCTTAAGGACTGGGCTATGTGCAATGCTGATTGGTTTGCCCTTGTGCCAGTCACAAAGCTATCTCCCCTATCTGAGCAGATTTCAAAGTTAAACAATGTACAACCACAGCAAATAAACAAGTTGGATACCTAGAGGGGACTAAAAAAAAAAGTTGGCTGTCTCAAAGCCAGGGAAGGGTGCTTGCAAGCTGGAGGTTGTTTTCTGGTTGATAAAGCATGAGGAGTGGAGTACAGCTTGCACTGCAGCCGAAAAACCTGCCATGCTACTCTTTCAAGGTATGACTACAAGTAGCCTTAATAAGAAGTTTACAGAAAGTGACAAAACATCATTCCAATTGCAAAGTGTTCCTTTCCCCGAAGCTTGCAGACAATAGCATAGCTCAAACATTGTTGCCCTGAAGACTGCTCTAAACAGCTGATAGCAGACCTGCTTCAAAGATCTTCCTCAGATAACTTCAAAAAACAACAACCCCAAAAACATTCCACATGAGAAACTGAAAAATATTCATTCAACCAATGCAATTTAGTTGCTAAGGGAGGTCTCCAGGTGTCAACCAAAAACTCGCCTGCAGCCAACTTTTTAGAACATTCTTCAATACAATACTTTGCATTTGTAATTATATTTTTCCTGCTTTGTTGTAAATTTCTCCTCATCAGTATATTGTTACAGTCCTGTGCTTTTCAGGCCCCTTATACAGAACTGTATAACTACTTCACTCATCTATTAAAATCAATGCAATTTAAATTTGCTTAACCTTCAAGATAAAATCTAGAAAAAAAGAAACTTCAAAGAAGCAGAAAACCTGTGGGAGATATCCGAGTGACTAGCAGTAATCAAATGTAGATTTGCACACGAAGGTTGCCTTATACTGATGCAAACCAGTCTATTGGGGCGGGAACCCTCGAACTATGGAAAACTTTTAAAAAGAAACTTCGGAGAGTTTCAGATTTGCAATTGACTAGACTAGAGTAACAGACAAGGAACTGTTAGCGAGCCTCGGAGCACACACAGCGCAAAGAGATCTCCTTTAGATGATGCTTCTCGGATTTCAACCTATTAATTTGCTCTTCAGCGCCATCGATCGCTGAAGGAGGGCATAGCATGGTTATTCCGCGTTCAACGCGAGGGGAGCTTTTGCTAGTCTGGCGTTTGCCTTCAGAGCGGTTATTGAGGAATCCGCTGTACAATTAAGGACTGGAGCAATTTGCAAGCCAAGCCTCCCCCCACCCCCGAGATTTCTCAGGTGCAAACTGGCAGCTTGATGACCGAGCCCTCCGTTTTGTAAAGTTTAACGCAAAAAGAAAAATGAACGTAACAGGTTGCAGCGTCTTCTCTAACACAATGTAGTATTATTTGACTTACCAACTCTCTGTTCTTCTGAGTAAGATCCATAATCGGGTACTACTTCCCTTCTCCGGTCCAAAAGATAGTCTTGTTTGTACTGAACCCCGTTCTCCTCGTCCTCCTCCAGGTGGTATTTTTTCAGTTCCTGAATGATCTCCATGATCAGGTTTAAGAGGTTCTGCCTTTCCTTCAGCCCTGCGCTAGATTCGGGTCTCTCTTCGCAATGTCCCGCTGAAAGCATGGCCAGCACCAGCCCCACCAACGCAGGGGATCTCAGGAATCTGCCCATGGCGCTTCCGAGGTCAAACGAGGGATAGATGGAGCCACTTTCCGAGTCCACTCCCTGAAACCAGCTGTGGAGGGGAGATAAGTGTCACTGCCAGGTGTCACATCAACGCGAACAGTGAGTGGCAAGTTAAAGCAATTATTCTCCCTTCAAGCTGAGAGTGCCCAGATTTTCTAACCTCTGCCTTCTCTCCCCCCCTCTCTCTTTTTTTACTTAAAAGAGGGGGAGGACCCAGATCTTCAGCTGGCAGCTCTCTCTGCTCTTTAGCCAAGTAGGATCTAGTAGCAAGAAGAAGGCAATTGAATTCCCCAGCGGCATTCGCGTCTCACTCGCTTGATACTGAACTCACTGCCCTTGCTCTTGGTGCCACGGAGTTAAAGAGCGCTTGCTTAGGACAGGAAGATGGATATCGAATACTTTTAACACATGGTGTTTGGGCTTTGTTTGGGTTGGGACCTGGAGATCAATCAATCAATAAACTTTTCGCTTCGAAAACAAGGAAGAAGCATGGCCCTATCCCTCATTGAGTCCACAAGCAGCAGAGGGCTAGGAGAGATTTATTTGCAGAGGAGCTGCTTTCTTGGAGTGTTCAGATCAGCTTGGCAGAAGACAGCCATCTGAGCGCACGGCTTCCAAAGCAGGACCTGAGCGCCAGCGATGAAACTCCTCCTTGCTTGTTTGGCACGCGAGGGAGCCTTGCACGAAGGGAAGGGCTTACTCGCCCCTCTCGCTTAACTGGGAAGCCCCAAGAGTGGGAATCAATGCTTCTCAGCCAGAGGCAGTGCCACCGAGTGGTGACACTTTACTCCGGAGTCTTTACACCAGGGATGAGGACCCTCGAGATGCTGTCGGATTCCAACTCCCATCAGTCACAGACAGTCACAGACAATGGTCAGGGCGTGATGGAAGATGAAGTCCAGTAACTGGGGCCGCACGGGTTCCTCCCGCCCGCCTCGCAACAAAGGCGAGACCCGCCTCTCCCAACTCAACAGCCTGCCCCACAGCCTTGCTTGTCCCCTCTCTGCTTCCTATTGGAGATCGGCATGGCTTTATATGAAAAGCATACTCTAGGGGAAGCAAAGGACCTGAGGGATTCCTCCCCCCTTTCCCCTCCTCTTTTCCTTTTGGAAACCTGTTTTTGCGTAAGGAGAGGCAGTCCGAGGGAGGGGGGAGCAAGAAGCAAGCGCAAAATGCCAGGCAGGTAAATAGAGTCTTGCCTGGAAAAGTTTGGCAAGCTTTCACGGCATTCTGCAAGGGGGCGGGGGGGCGCAAGTGACGGCTGTCTATCAAGTCTACTCGCTCCCTAAGCACTTGGCTGCTTTGATCCGAGAAGAACTTGGCCGCTTTTTTGCTCCCCCTAATTTGTAATCTGATGAGGAAATGTGGCGGGGTTTCCCCTCTTCGCTCGGCAAGTAATTTATCAAGTGGTTACATGCTTACATCCGAGGGCATACACAGAGAATCCAATGTGACGCGCGCAGGCTCAGATGCTTTGGACCAGCAGAGTGGGAACTTGTGGTCCTCCAGATGTTGCTGAACCCTCGACCCATCATCCCTTAGCTGGGGCTAATAGGACCTGGAGTGCAACATCCGGAGGGCCGCAGGTCCCCCAGCCTCGACCCAGTCTAAACCCCCTCTTCTCCACGGATGCCAAACCCTACGCAGGCACATCAGCGGGTCTGGGAAGCGCCTGCCCCTTCGGCCCTCCGGCGCGCCTTCCTCCTCCTCCACGTGGCTTGCGGATGCTCGGGGAAGAGCAGCCTTCGCTAGCCTGGAGCCTCCCAGATGTCTGAGGTCTGCGACTCTCCGCAGCCAGCGCATCTGGGAGGCACCAGGCTGAGCAAGTCCGGCGTGGAGAGAGCGAAAGAGAGGTATGAACATCTGGCTGGCTGAGAGCGACCCATTCATTCGAAAAAGGCGGCTCGGTCCAGCCAGAGCTGTCTCTACACTTCTCGGCCCCGTCGATTTCGCGAAGAGAAGAGCCGGGATTCCACCCGTTGAAATCAAGGCGATTTCAACGAAGCGCTTTAACTTTGGCTAGGACTTTCTCTCCGTTCCAAGCGCGGCTGCTGGCTGCTCTCGGCTTCTCCTCTTCCTCCTCCCTTCCCCACCCGCGAGAAAGACTCGGGGCGCCAGTGCCACAGCCCTCTCAGCTCGACCCTCCTGCTTGCCGGGCGGCGGCTTGGTGCCTCGCGCTCCCTCCCCTCGCCGCTCAGCAAGTGAATCGGCTGGCCGTGCCGGCGAGTCGAGCCAGTCGAGCGACACCTTCCGGAGGTGCCCGAGCGCAAGGACACCGCCGCCGCCGCCGCCGCCGGCCAGAGAGCGGCTGAATTTGGCGAGAGGCGCGCGGTGTATCCCGCCATCCGGGCGCGTCCGCCCTGTCGTCTCCTGCTCCTTGAGCGCTCGGGAGCATTACCTGCCTCCGTTTGCCTTTTGAGGCGGTGTGCGTGACGGGGCGTCCCTGCCTCGCCGGCCGGAGCCTCGCTTCTCTCGCCGCGCTCTGCCTCCTTTCCCCGGCGCGCACGCCGTCCGCTCTCCCGCCACCTACTCCATGTCCGCGCTTTTATAGAGGCTTATATAGGGTATCCGCGAGTTGGCCGCCGCCGCCTCAGACGGTATCGACTTGCAAGTGG
Source organism: Podarcis gaigeae (assembly GCF_964106915.1). Lineage (NCBI taxonomy): Eukaryota > Metazoa > Chordata > Lepidosauria > Squamata > Lacertidae > Podarcis > Podarcis gaigeae. The sequence continues at coordinate 25,137,281 of NC_139680.1, forward strand.
GTGGACGGCCGGCTCTCCCCCAAGTCCCGCTCTGCAGCCCCTCGAGTCGCCTCGCAGCCACTGAAGTTCTCCCCTCACGGCTCCCCCGCCCCGGTCCCTTCTTATGCTGCCTCCCCGCAGACGTAAAATGAGCAGCCCCGGCTCAAGGGGGGGGGGGGGAGGGAGGAAGGAAGGAAAGGGGGGGCTCAGCAGCCCGAGTTTCTTTAATTAGAAACTCCGCCTGAAATATTCATTTCGCCCCCCTTCCCAACCACCCACCCCCACCCCGGCCCGCTCGCCCGCTTCCCGCCGTTTCCTCGGGGCGCGCAGCCTCCCTCGCGCACTTCTCGTCTCGGCCCGCCCGGCGGGCTGCATCTCTCTGGCATCACTGCCCGCCAGCTGAGGGGGGGGGGATTACCAGCAGCGGCTCGTGGGCTTGGCCGCTCGCCCCGGCCTGGCGCGCTTGGCGTTCGGTGGGGCGGGAAAGGGCGGGGTGCGAAGACGAGGAGCCGGGTTTGGTTTACATTATCTAATCTTCCGGAGCGAGAAGATCGATGCCGTTCCCACTCGTCGGAGAGAAGAAGAGAGACTTTCCCTTCCTTCCTTCCTTCCCCCCCTCCCTACTTGTGGCAGGATCTGTAATGCGGGCGGCTGTGCGGTTGGGGGTCCCTCACAGCCGACGGATGGGACGAGGACCCCACGCGGAGAGAGCCTTTGCCACTTATAATGTCGCAGGAGACAGTTCTGACTGGATTCTCCCAAGCAGAGGAGCCAACTCCTAGGGGCAGAGGTCCCTTCAGCCCCCCCCCCCAAATATTTGAGGGGGCCACCGCCTACTCCCCAGTTGATGGGCGTTGACATTTCAATGGCTTGTGTGCAAAGTGTCATGGATCGATTATGTGGGGTGGGGCTTACCTGCCCTCCCCACCCCCACCCCAAAATTTTATTCAAGTTGGCACCCCCTGCCACCAAGGGACCCTGCTGGCCTGTCTTCAGAAGTGACAGGCCAGACTGGGCTTGGTTCTGGGAAGCCCACCAGCAGGGCAGGAAGTCGGCAGCGTACAAACCCCAGCAGTTGTGTTCAGTGGCTGCGATCAGTTGGAAACATAAGGCAATAATTCAGAAACAAGTGAAGTAATAATCAACCAAACTGCTTCAGAGCATTTGCAGAGTGCCTTCAAATCACAGCAGGCCACCCTCAGACAATAGGGTACTATTAGAAGACAGCAATTCCTTCATTGGTATTGCCCTCCTGCCTCCTCAGGGTACCATTTGGATGGCTATTATTATTTTTTGCCTCAGGCTCCCAATTATTTCATCTTGTCCTTGACCCACACACCTGTCCACACAACCTAATGGTAAAAAGAAGAGCTTAAAGGACTTTGAAACCCGACACACATTTTATTTTCTAAAAAAATTAAGCACTATCTTTGGATGAAGGGTGGCGTAGAAATTTCATGAATAGTAATAGTAGTAGTAGTTGTTGTTTAGTTGTTTAGTCGTGTCTGACTCTTCGTGACCCCATGGACCAGAGCACGCCAGGCACTCCTGTCTTCCACTGCCTCCCGCAGTTTGGTCAAACTCATGCTGGTAGCTTCGAGAACACTATCCAACCATCTCGTCCTCTGTCGTCCCCTTCTCCTTGTACCCTCCATCTTTCCCAAAATCAGGGTCTTTTCCAGGGAGTCTTCTCTTCTCATGAGGTGGCCAAAGTACTGGAGCCTTAGCGTCACGATCTGTCCTTCCAGTGAGCACTCAGGGCTGATTTCCTTAAGAATGGAGAGGTTTGATCTTCTTGGAGTCCATGGGACTCTCAAGAGTCTCCTCCAGCACCATAATTCAAAAGCATCAATTCTTCAGCGGTCAGCCTTTTTTATGGTCCAGCTTTCACTTCCGTACATCACTACTGGAAAATCATAGCTTTTATTATATGGACCTTTGTAATAGTAATAGTAGTAGTAGTAGTAGTAGTAATATATAATGGTTCAGGCCCAATGCTTCGGCACAATGGCACCACAGACGCAAGACCTGAGAAAACTAGCACCTCATAGCTTGGGACACATACTGACTAAACTACGGTATATGAAAATCTTCACTTCTCTCATGAGCATTTATTTATACTCTACTTTTTAGGAGACTCTCGTAAAGCAGCAGTCATGGCATAGGATACCAATAGAAAACCCAGTTTTAAAAGTTGAAATTTAAAACACCACAAAATTTTAAGACAGTTTTAAAAAGCAACCGTTTGCACAGCGCACCATAAAACACAAACGTAAACAGAATGAAACAGCATGAAAAGGCTTGTTTATTGACTTGATTACAAGAGAATTAAGCTGGCTAAAGGGTATGGAATATGTAACTCTCTCCCCGCATTTTTACCTTCACAAGAACCCTACAAAATTATGGCTGAGTAGAGTTTGAACCTGGCTCTTCCCAAGCCTAGTCCTATTTCATATCAGCTGTAGTTTGTATTGGGCAACTACAGTCATTGCTATGTGTGTGTGTACAGACATGCATGGGTCCTTTAAATGTGATCATGTAAATCATGGCTGCATATGGTGTACACTCAAGGTGCGAAGTGGATGTCAAATGAAGTACTAGTTTTGAATCTCAACAGGTGACTTGCTCAGAAGTAGCTTACAGTCACTTGGAACTATTAGAGAGTGGCAAGCTTGTTTTAAAAAACTGCTTACATGAATGGTCTAGTCACCTGTACAGTCAAACATTCACACAGGATTACAGTTCTTCAATGAAATGAAAAAAGCAACGCCACCTCAATGTGGACTCACCAGATTCTCCTAATTATTTCATTTGCTTCCATGCTCATTTTGACACCTGTAAAATGGGACTAGCAGGTATTCCAAACACCCTCCCATGGACATAAAGGAATGTTAAAGTGTTTTGTGCTCAAAAACATATTATTATGATTAATAATAAAGAACAATGGTTGTGTTTGTATGTTTGTTGTAAAAAAACAACCCCTGTCTCCATGAAATCCATTAATTTTCCTACAGGGAAAAAAAAGATTTCCTTTAAGGTGCCTCCTAGGCAATATAATATGTGACTAAATGCTACTGAAACAGGATCCAGCGGAACAACTCTATTTGCTCTAATTGTGTGTATATAAACCTCTCCCTTTTCTGCTAATAAAGTAAATAGAAAGTTGGATCAGACGATGTGACCCTTTCCCAACCTGCGTGAAATGGATAGGGAGGGGGAAGAAGCAGTAGAGATAATCAAGATGCACTCTGGTTGACTTAGGTAAATAATCAAGTACTTACCAATGCAAATAATGTTTCAGGTGCAAAGGACAAGATATTTAGAAGCACCCTGTCCAGGTGAGGAGAGCGGCAGCCCACGGTGCTGCTGCTGCCGCTGAAGTCCAGCATTGGCTAAGATGAGCAGGAAAAAAGGAAACAGTCAGGAAAGAAAAGGAAGTATGCAGTGCCTCCCTTTAGGAAACAGCAAGCCGCTGAACCCACTGCTAGGCTTAAATTCCTAACTCATGTGCTTAATCTTGTGCAAAAGTTTAAAGAAGCAGTAGAGATTTGTTGCTCTTAGCCAGGGGTCGGCAACCTAAGGCCCATGAGTCACAAGCAGCCCATGGGGGTCATTTAACTGGCCCACAAGCTGCCCCCAAATTGAGCCACCCGCTCGGCGAGCCCCTGCGCACTGCACTAAACCGACACGGCACAGCACGGCACGGCAACTCGCTTCCATTGTGCCAGAAATCGTGTCTGCAGAGACACAGATGCTAGAAATCGCAATCCAGCCCACAGAGGGATCTCCACTGGAGTGAATCGGTCCAGGCGAGGTAAACCTTGCTGACCCCTGCTCTTAGCCATTGTTTTCGAGAGCCAGCTCACTTTGGGGGGAACTTTGCAGCCTGTTAGCGATGGCCTTTCCAAGCTAGCAAATTGACAGATCGTACACATTGTTAGATCCAAGTATACATAAAAACTCATTCTGAGCTATACAATGAAATCAGGACTAGATGTCTATTTCAAACAAACACATGTGGGTATTTCCCTGTTTTGTGTCATCTGTCTGTACGATGTAGGCACACAGCTTGTGTTCTGCTAGTTGAGATATATTCCTGGCTCTCCCTGGGAATTATTTCTCTCCCAGTGCCAAGATTGTTAAAGCAAGTGAAGGGGGAAGTGTCACACTGTTGCATTATATGACATGTATGGGTTGTCCCGTTTTCAGACTTGCATTCCTGCCTGCCACTGCAAATTTCTTTCCTCCCAATCCGAGGCTGTTTTGGAACTCCTGCAGCCCAGCATTCAGCCCCATGTATGGCTTGACTTGCTCCGTGTTGGAGGGCCGGCTGTTATTATGAGCTAAAAACTGTTGTGCATTTCAGCTTGTGGATGTAAAAATGTCGTCTTTTCAGAACTGCTTAATCGGGTTTCCTGGACTATGTGTGAGCCAAATTTCAGCTTTCCAGCTGCTGGGGAAGTTCCTCAACAAATCTTATACTCCTCTCAGTGATGTTCAAGTGATGTGTCTGCGATGTATCATTGCAGTGAAGCACAAAGATTTTACCAGCATGCCTCTCTGCACGTAAAAGGGCAGTTTGAACCATGGTTATAGAAGACTTAACATTTTTCAAGTCCTGGGCAAACGTCTACTGGCAAGTCTGTTGATGATGGAGGTAATGGTGGATCCTCAGGCAGACGGAAAGACAGACAGATGGCTAAAAAGTTGTTTCATGTACTATTGGAGGTTGCTTCATAATCTAGGACTGAAGCTGAAGTAAGCCTAGGTTTGTCTAAAGGCAATGGCTAACCATTCAAGATTCCTATAAGTGTATTCTATGTTCTTGTGGAGGTTTGGGACACACTGGCTTTGATCAGTTCAACCTGATATTCTTATACATCAGCTATCATAAGACAACTGTATTGGCTGCCAAGTAATTTCAGGACCTAATTTAAGATGCTACTTTTGAACTTTAAACCCTTAAACCATCTGGGTCCTAATTATCTCAGAGGACATTTCCTCCCAGTAAGCATTAAATATTTACTGAGGACATTTTTGAAGATTCCAACATGCATAATGGAAGCTAGATTGAGGCCCAGCAAAGCATTTCAGTCATCTTGAGTGACTGCAAGCCAGGAAGAATTGCTTTATAACATGTAGTCCTTTAGATATCTATGCACCTGAAGAAGAAAAGGAAAAGGGATAGGTAGGTGGGAAAGAGATCACTCTACGATTTATGAAGAAAACTCATTTGTTTCAAAAAAGGACTTACAGAAATCGGAGACAGAAAAACACAGTCTTCATCTGTCCCTCTGGTAGGGGCTAGATATTTTACATCTAGAATAATATGAAAAATGTGCTTATGAGGAACTCCAGATACTACTAGTAGGGCACCTCGTTGTTGTAGATGCTGCTTCTGACCCTACTGTGCTAATGCACAGTACCAACAGCATTTCAATATAGTGGACACACCTTTAGGCTAGGAAATAAATAAATGCTAAGTTGTGATGTTTTCTTTTCTGGAAATTTTTGAGGAAAGGCTGGTTAAACGCCTGTCAGAGATGGTTTAGTGCAAGGGAAGTTGTTATTATGCCGAGGAGGGAAAAGGGCCAATTTGCACTTTCTGAAATAATAAGTAAATTGAAATGCAGCTACCCTTCAAAATTTGCACTGCTCTGGATTTTGTAATGCAGTTCTCCCATTAAGTAACGTGTACGAAAGTGCCCTCCATTTTAAAGCAAGCCCACCTAATTCATACCTCACAGACAAGATACCCCTATGTTAAGCTTCAGAATTCCCACATCAGCAAATGATGCGGTAGAATTCTTCGCTCAGAAGACGTACCGAAACAGGCTGAAAATTTACATATTCAAATACTAGTTTTGTACAGTTTAGAAACAAAACAAACAAACAACCCACAGCTTACTGCAGGAATGGGATTGAACAGACTTCTGAAGGAACACATGCAAAGCTGGCATGGACCCAAAGTAGAAGCGCCATTCCATTCGTACCTGCCAATAAATAAATAAAAATAAATAAACAATAGAGAAGTCACTCCTCAAACAAAAGGCTACCTAAGTTAATTCACAGCCAGCAATGAGAGTTTTGTCAAGAGCTACTGCTCATGTGCCTCCAAAGCAGCTGCCTTTGTAGTTTGCAGAGCAACCAATAGTTTTGATGAAGGGGGTTGACAGACATTAAAGTACTTTTGCACTACCTATAAATCAGCTGGTTTGGAGCAGCTGGTCTGCTCAGTGATGACAGAATTTGCTCCGAAGCTAGAGAAAACTGGGCTAAGGAAACTCAGGGGAGCATGGGGGATAGCCAGGAATTTTTTTGGGGGGCAGTGACTTTGTTGGGGGGCAGGACTTTTGTTGGGGGGGGGGCAGAACTGATGTGATTGGTCAGTTAAGTATTTCCATTGTTTTACTTGACGGGGGACGGATGGACGGGACCCTTGGTTACACCCATGCAGGGAAATAGTACTTGATTTGTAATACAGTGGTACCTCGGGTTACATACGCTTCAAGTTACATACGCTTCAGGTTACAGACTCCGCTAACCTAGAAATAGTACCTCAGGTTAAGAACTTTGCTTCAGGATGAGAACAGAAATTGTGCTCCAGTGGTGTGACAGCAGCGGGAGGCCCCATTAGCTAAAGTGGTGCTTCAGGTTAAGAACAGTTTCAGGTTAAGTACGGACCTCCAGAACGAATTAAGTACCTAACCCGAGGTACCACTGTACAGCTGAACATCACAAGGAGACAAAGTTGATACCAAACTATGGGGAAAAGCTCTTGACATCACTACTCCAAACTATTTCTAGTTTCTGTTCTTTACTGGAATATAGGTACACAACAATGGGCCCGATCTATCTCATCAAGACTGGAGACTTCTCAGTTTCACTGATTAAAGACAAGAATAAATGCTCTCACATTGGAAGAATCAATAGGATATAAAAGTGCTTAACAGTGATAGGTCGTGCCTAAGATCAATAGCAAAAAGACAGTAATCATTTGAAATTATAAAACTTTCTCTGCCTAAACATAGTCCTGATAGCCATAGATTCACTCTGTGGGTACCGCTTCAAAGGTAAAGATGTTTTGACTTTAAGATTTAGTTGGCCTATATAAAAACAATGACAAAACATGCTCCATTTGAGTCTGCCCACGGAAGATTGGTGAAATTTTCATGCTAAGAGGCTCAGTGCTTCAATTGCACTCTTGTTTTGGCTGATTAAAACAGACATAGGATTCCCATCTATATTTAATAAAAGAAAGTACTATAACTTTCTTCAGTTGTGGAACAGAGTTGACTGTTTAAGTGTAACTGCAATGCAAACAACATCCAGACAGCATCTAAGCTTGGGAAAAAAGATTGCTGACAACAATCCTGAATGTGGATGATAAAAAAGTATTATTGGATCAAATATTTTTTATTTTAAAACCCACAGATCTTCAAACAATATTTTCTTTGAATCTTCTTTTCCTAAAACATCAGAATGGAACAGGAGGTTTTATTTTGAAGACCAAAACAGAAAAGCATACTTCCTCCAAGCAAATGAGAAGTGCTGTGTGAAACTCTCAGACTGACTGAGACAAGAGGTGCTGGTAATTCTGTCTGGTTCATTGAATGGATATCAGCTGGCTGACAGGACAACTGGACTTGCCAATCAATGCATCCATCTATCATTCAAAAGGACTGACAGAGGTACATTATAAAATTCAAATTTCAAGTCAAATATAAAACTTAACCATTAAAAAATATCTCCACTGATGACATCTGTTGTTTTCTGTTGTCTATGCAATGCAGTTCATTCACTCATTCTTCACACTACAGTGGTACCTCGGGCTAAGTACTTAATTTGTTCTGGAGGTCTGTTCTCATCCTGAAGCTTCTGTTCTCATCCTGAAGTTCTTAACCCTAGGTACTATTTCTAGGTTAGTGGAGTCTGTAACCTAAAGTGTATGTAACCTGAAACGTATGTAACCTGAGGTACCACTGTACTTTCCCACCATTGGCTCCAGAAAGAGGGCAACTGTGGCTTGAGTACAGTAGTGCTCTGCACAAGCGGAAAAACTCCTACCATTGCACAAGGGATGAGCCACCAATTTTTGACCTCTCTCCCTCTCCCCCACCAAGCTGTGCCACATGCAATACTATTCTAGAGGATCCAGCCTTGAACACTTGGATTTCAAATGGGGATATGGGCAGGAATGGGAAGGGAAGAGACAGAGAAAACCCATTTCATGAGCAGACGTTTCAACCCAGTAGATTTTGAAATGCAAAAATAAAACTAAAAGAAATTAACACAAAGGGTGAGCGCCGCAACCCCAGAGTCGTCTGCAACTGGACCTAATGGTCAGGGGTCCCTTTACCTTTACTGCTACCAATACTTAATTTTCAGAGTTGTAGACTGCATCCTGTTGTAGAACTGCCACGTCCGTGGAGGTAGAATTCAACCTTGAAATTTCATTTTGTAAAAAATTCTTGTGTACATCTCAGTATGACTTCCCTCCCTCATGTGTATTGCATTGTTAGACACAAGTAATACAATTTTGTGTATTTTTTTGTATATAATTTTATTAACTTTTCTGTTTTACAATTTAAAATACTCATATCCTTAAGATAACAATGACTTCCCTTTCCATGGTTCATTTTACATATCATAAATCCCTGCATATTTTACAAAAACTATACTATTCAGTATTCCATTATTGTATCCATCAAAACTTGTTTACACTGTTGAATTTTTCTTAATGCTGCCAGCATTTTCAGCCGTACACAATTATTTCCCATATATTCAATAAACCTTTTCCAATCTAATTTAAACAGATGTTCTTCTTGTTCTCTTATTCTACATGTTAAGTATGCGAGTTGTGCATATTCTGTCAACTTAAGTTTCCATTCTTCTTTAGTTGGGACATCACTCGTTTTCCATTTTTGGGCAGTAATAAAGTTTCGTAGATCAGATTCGACATGAGTGTAGCCACTCCACCTTATACAACTGCAAAGTTGCATGGTATGTTCCCAGCAGGATTCGTTTTGCATAAGTGTAAAATAATATTTGTATGTCGGGCTCATCTCATGGAGCACTTGACTCCCAAGCTAATGTTTGCTGCAACAACAGCTGCTGGCAAGGGCAAAGAACTGAGAATTCCTCCAGAGTTGAAGTCAGCTGGGGAACATTTACGACTCCAACAGATGTAGAAATTCTTAAGGTAACCAAACATATTGAGCACTTTCCCCCGTTTTCCTACATGGTGCACATGCCAAGAAGATTAAAATCCCATTAATCACCATTGGAACCAAAACCCGAGGAATCCTCACAGAGTGTCACCACCTCTGTTAGTTAAATGTTGCAGTGAAACTTTGTAAATCAGATTTCTGTGCAACTCAGGCAGAACACAGGAACATATAGGACCAAAGCAACAAAGAACATTATTGATATTTTCTGCTTCATTCTCACCTGCCCACTACATCACTGGCCAGGTAACTGCAAATTTGGAATATTTGACTAACTCACAAATCTCCTGTCTTTCATGTGTGTCTTCCACTTGTCTTGCATGTGGAAAACATATACGCTCAGCACTCCCCTATCCCAGTACTGTCCTAGTGAGCAAAAACAAATTCATGCATTTCTGTGTCCTGTGTAGTTTAGCAGTGTAAAGCAAGAATGAATGAATGGACCAAAAACTAATGAATGAACGAACAAACGAACGAATGAACGAATGTGGCTGTTCTACAGTTGTAGAACTCCCTTCTCCCGGGAGAAAAAGCCTGCTGTTTTAAAGACACACAGAGTGAAAGTTACATTCCTTTCCATTAAGTGGGGACAGGATATTGTGCTATTGGCAGGCGATTGGAGCTTGCAAGATCACCCTAAGGATAAAATGCAGTTAGGAAACATTTTTTTTATAATTGTACAGAAATGCCCTAAGTGGACACCTGATGAGTACTGTAAATTCTGAGTCCATATCAACCGTTCCCAGGGCAATTTGCCAGGCTACAGAGATTTCCTGTGTTGAAGAAAATCCCACGGTTAAAACCATATGGATAATATAAAACTGGTCCCAACTCATTTGCTGAAAAAGCAAAAACAATATGTGACCACCTAACAGGATATGGAATGGTGGGGTGACTAGCTTGATTTGAAGAAAACCTTGAAATGTAAATACTAACAAGGACTGGTGTTTTAGGTTGTGCTTCTTCATCTGACATTTATTCCATTTCACCATCCCCTAGATTAGTATGGTTCTTTGTAGGGACTTGTATCTTAGAACTGCAAAGCATTCCTTATATTCACAGTGTGGCAGGATAGCTAATTAAATGGATTTTCTTTTTCTTTTTTAAGTACAGTCGTACCTTGGTTGATGAACACCTTGTGAGTCAAACGTTTTGGCTTCTGAATGCAGCAAACCCGGAAGTGAGTGTTCCGGTTTGCGAACATTTTTTGGAACCTGAATGTCCGACATGGCTTCCACAGCTTCCGATTGGCTGCAGGAGCTTCCTGCAGCCAATTGGAAGCCGCGCCTTGGTTTCTGAACATTTTGGAAGTCAAACGGACTTCCAGAATAGATTCCATTTGACATACAAGGTACGACTGTACTCCTAACTCTAGTGAATGTCAAAGGATCTCGACTGATGTAGGCTCAGCAAAGGAACCTCTTGGTATGACATCTCTCTGCATCCAATTAAGACTCTGACTTAAAAAGTTGAATGATACTATGTTCACTTAGAGCACATACACACAACCTTGTAGAGCAGCCTTTCTCAACCTGTGGGTCCCCAGATGTCGTTCAACTACAACTCCCATCAGCCCTAGCTAGCAAGGTCAGAGCTCAGGGATGATGGGAGTTGTAGTCCATCTGGGGACCCAGAGGTTGAGAACCACTGGTGTAGAGGATCTGTTGACTGGCTGACTACGCAAAGACATTTGAGCCCATGCTGAGCACACAGACCCCATTTTACTTCACACAAATAGTGGGTTAGAGGCATGCTAAATCAAGGATAGTTACACAGAGGATTGACAAATTGATTGCTTTAGCAAACCATATTGATGAGGTTGTCAAGGGTGGAGAATATTCACCAGAAGTGCTTGTGTGAATTGGCTCTTAAAAGTTGTAAGTGGGGAAACCAGTGATGGAGGTTGGAGTCAATGCTGAGACACGATTCAAGACTGTGTAGCATTGCCAGATTAAACCCTGTGGAGGCCCCTAGGCAGTCAAAATCTTGGGGGCAGGGGGTCCTCATGTGTGAGCTTTAGTGGGATAACATTGAATGTGATTTTCTTTCAAGATCAAGTCAATATTATTTTGATCCGTTGTCCTGGGCCCCCTAAAAAGTGTAGGGCTCATAGGCTGATGCCTACTCTGACTATTTGGTAATCTAGCACTGGTGCATTGTAATAATATTACACAGCAGTTATGAATCACTTCTCGTACATTATCTCTGCAATCCTTACCACAACCCAATAAGGTAGATCACCGTCATCCTCTAGATATGGCATATGGGGTGCTTGATATGGGCATATGAGTCTGAGATAGCTGTCTAAAAGCCACTTGGAGAATTTCTGTACTCACAGTTTGCATTCTTTACCAATACACCAATACAACTTTTGAAAGACATGGAGATATTAATGGTTCAAAACAGGGGGAGAGGAAGGTTCTTAATCTCTTCAACCATAATAGGTCGTTCATCCCAAAGTTTTAACCAAAAGAATGGGAACATTTCTGGTTGGGTAAGATCCAGTGCAGTGCAAGTGGGCTGTGCTGGTCCCGAGGGTTAACCGTGTGGCGAGGTCCGAGTCCAGTCCGAGGTCGAGGGTGCAGTATGGAGGCTGTCCGTCAAAGCTGAAGCTGGGTCCAAGGCAGGGAGTCGGGTGAGGTCAGGAACTCTGGCAGAAGAGCAAGACAGGGTGCAGGCAGGAACAGGTTACCAACAATGTTGCTCCCGCAACCTGGGACTGGGGCTGGCTGGCTTTTATCTGCCCAAAGGCATAGGGCGGCCCCAATCCTCAGGTGACTCGCCTCTCCTGGCCTTAAGGCGAGCACTCCTCCTGCGGGAACTTAGTTCCCTTCGCCCTGAGGCTGGAGGGTTACTCAGGAGAGGCTGGAGGGTTACCGGACCCAGAGGCAACCTGACCTTCCTCTGATGGGGCTGGGAGTGGAGCACCTGAAGGCAATGGGTCCTCCATCACCTCAGGAGCCAGAGAAGACTCAGCTGGTGCCTGTACCTGAGGATCCAGCACAGGTGAGGACCCTTCAGGCTCATGCCCCAGCCCTGGCTCAGCTGGTTCTGGAGGCGGGGACTCCTGTGCAGGCTGGGATCCCTCAGGTTCAGCCTCCAAGTCCGAATCCCAGGCACCCACTCATGTAACAGGAGTTCTCTTTCCTCTCCTCTCCATTATAGTCCTATATCAGATTTTGGGGGCACGTAGGAGGCAGGAGAGAAGGGGAACAGAGAGACCAGAAGTCCTGTTGCACAAGTGGATTTCCATTGCACAAGGAGCCTTCCACAACTGGATTTCCCCCTAAGATTTTCCCCTCCTGAACCAGTATATGAATATGAATGTCTATATGTAGATGAATATACATGTGCATATACTCTACTATGTGCTAGGTTTTGTGCAGAACATGCGTGCAAGTAGGGCTACCCAAGTTTCATAATGTGGTGTTGAAAGGACTGATCCATTACTCACAATGCCCTTAAATAATCCTTTCCTTTCTCTTCTTTGAGTTGTAAAGGATGAATAGCAATGTCACTTTGCATTATTTATAAAAAGACACAACATGTTTATTGTACATCTGGATCACAGCCGTCTCTCTGCACATAACTCTGCCATGATGCAATAACATGATCCTTCAGCTCAGAACTCTTACCATCATGAAGCACAGCCACACTCACACATTGCACAGTTTGCATGTTGGACTGTGTTTTGGAGCCAGTTTATCCCAAGGCTTATGTTTATAATGATTATAAAACACCATCTTTTGTAGTTCTTTTTGGCGAGTTTGCTAGTCCCGAATATGGCATTTGCTTTTTATTTCTAATACTTCTTTTGGCTTGCTCCAGTTTACTTTATTTGATGCCCTTTAGTGTGCAGCAATGGCGAAAGAGGCAAATTCCTTCCATTTTAGGAACTATTAGGAAAGCATTTGAAAATAAAACCGCCAGCGTCGTAATGGCTTTATACTAATCTATGGTGGGATGGTAACGTTTGGAATTCTGTGTACAGATCCACTGACCTCATTTCAAAAAGTATATTGTAGGGCTGGAAAAGATGCCAAAAGCAAAGAGGAGAGAAGGACAGCAGAACAATCAGGTGGGGTGGAGAGTCTTCTGTACAAGGAAAAGTCAATGCCTTTTGAGGTTTTAGTTCAGAGGGGAGAAAATCTGATTTGCAGGAGGAATATGGCTGAGTTTTATAGTATGGTGTGGAGAAAATGTATTTTTCTCCTCCTGCATCACTGGAACCAATAAAATGGATTAGCAGTACAGTGGTACCTTGGGTTAAGTACTTAATTTGTTCCAGAGGTCCGTTCTTAACCTGAAACTGTTCTTAACCTGAAGCACCACTTTAGCTAATGGGGCCTCCCGCTGCCACTGCGCCGCCGCTGCGTGATTTCTGTTCTCATCCTGAAGCAAAGTTCTTAACCTGAGGTACTATTTCTGGGTTAGCAGAGTCTGTAACTGGAAGCGTATGTAACCTGAAGCGTATGTAACCCGAGGTACCACTGTAGTTTCAAGATTAAAACAAACAAAAGTACAAATTCACCACCATGGTGATGGGTTGTGATTCTGATGGCCTTAAAAGGCGATTATTCACAAGGGAAATGGCTGTGTGAGCTCAATGGGATCTCCAAAATTGAGAGTCAGTTTATGCTTCTGAATGCCAATTGCTGGGAGGCAAATAATGAAGGAGAATTGATTGTCTTCATTATCTGGGATTTCTGGAATCATTTGCTGATCAGCTGCCAGAACAACCCAACAGTGAAAACTAAAGACATTTCCCTCCTCTTGTGTCTCTCTTTTCTGCCTGCTACAACCACTCTTTCTCTTCCATTATTATGATGATCATGCTTGGATACATCCTCCCACTCTATCTGTCAAAACTTGCTTCTTGTCATTCGCTATGCATCACAGGCTGTGAAACTGGACTCCAGTCTGATTGGAAGCTCAGGACACCAGTGCAGCCAACCTTCATCCAAGTTCTTTCAAAGTTCCGTCCATGGTCAGATTCACTTAGCTTGGAAGTCTGAACAGTATCAGACCCTTCAGCCCATTCTCTGAGGTCTGACTAGTCTTGGCTTTCTTTCACGAGAGGTTGGTACACTGTTGAAACCTATCATTTGACGTGTCACTCATGACCAGGGACCTTGAGAAACAGTGAGAAGCGCATTGCTATACACGACATCCATCCTTCGTTAGGATCTTCTCGTATCCTCTAGATTTAGGGTTCTTCCTGCCAGTGCTGTTTTTTCTTGGAAAAGAGGTGCCTGAACTGACCATGAACACCTCCCTCGTTCTCTTAGAGTGGCAAACGTGTCCACTGAAAGGTGCTGGAACTGAGTTCCTGTGAGTTCCTGCTGAAAAAAGTCCTGTTCCTGCCCAATCTGGTCAAATTGCTGTGCTTTACAGTCCTGGAGAGGAGTAACTCAGCTATGCTGGTCTGTTCAGAAAGGAAAACAGCCACACAGCAGCGTAGATGCCCACCTTCCCCCCTCAAAACCCACTGCTTGTATGTTTAAGCAATCAAGTGTGTATTGTAGTTCCCCTACAGCGGGGGTGGGCAACATTTTTTTGTCACTAAAGGCTACATGCAACATTGGGTGATTGCTTAGGGCCTGTATGTCATTGGTGGAGTGGCGGAACATGGAAGTATGAATAGCTATAAACATTCAGTGCACAGATACACACTCAGTGATGCACATATACTCAACATACCCTTACAGTGGTACCTTGGGTTACATACGCTTCAGGTTACATACGCTTCAGGTTACAGAGTTCGCTAACCCAGAACTATTACCTCAGGTTAAGAACTTTGCTTCAGGATGAGAACAGAAATTGTGCAGCGGCAGCGGGAGGCCCCATTAGCTAAAGTGGTGCTTCAGGTTAAGAACAGTTTCTGGTTAAGAACGGCCCTCCGGAACAAATTAAGTACTTAACCCAAGGTACCACTGTATACACTCTTTTAAAACACACACACTCACTCAACACACACACAAACATTTAGGCTGTACTGGATCACTAGGTAGGCTTTAACTCTACCCCTCTCTCATTCCCCAATGATCTCCATGCTGCCAAGATTGCCATCTGCCTGCGGGACATTAGCAGTGTGGAGACAGAGACTTGGGCTGCATCAGGATCGCTGCAGGTGGGAGATTTAACCTTCTCATGGCAGCAATCCTGACAGGGAGTAGCCATGCCAGTGCAGCCAAGTGTCTTTGTTCTGCTTGGGGTTTTAACCTCAGTCACCCTATTTGCCCCGCTGCCCAGTTGTTCAACAGTAGGAAGCAGATTGGGCTTCTGAGGCCTTGGCAGGCTTCCCACACTTGTACACCCACTAAGTCAGGAGTATCAAGCTTACTCAGGGGCCCGTATTTTCGCAATGGACCCTTTTCATGATGAGCTGTTCCTACAATATGTGCTATACTTGCTAAACTGACAGAGCTAGTATATCAATCCACTTTGGAAAGGTCATTCCAACACTTTCCCTCACACACAGCATTATCAAATGGGGACGGATTCACTGAGGCAAATTTGACCAAACTCTACGGGGGAAATTCTGTTTATAGCAAAGTCAAAGCTCTAACTGATGTCAGGTTTTCATCTACTATATATAATGAAACATTGTTTGTTTGCTATGCATTTATGCACCAGGCAGAGGGCCTTCTCGGTAGTGGCGCCCTCCCTATGGAACACCCTCCCTTCAGATGTCAAGGAAATATAACAACTATCTGACTTTTAGAAGACGTCTGAAGGCAGCTCTATATCAGGAAGTTTTAAATGTTTGATGTTTTAGTATGTTCTGATATATGCTGTGAGCTGCCCAGCATAGCTAGGGAAACCCAGCCAGATGGGTGGGGTATAAATAAATAAATTATTATTATTATTATTATTATTATTATTATTATTATTATACCTCTTGACCAAAAAATTTGGTTCCTGAGACAAAGCAGCAGGTTTTCATCTATGTCTGGATATTATTGGATGCCACTCTGAATCCATACCTTCCAACATTTCTCTTATTAAAATAAGGACGTCCATGGAAAAGAGGGACAGGATCAACTCAGAAACTGGGATGGCTTCTGTAAATCAGGGACTGTCCCTCGATAATAGGGACATTTGGAGGGTCCGTGAATCAGGATGACAGACTCAACCTTTCAAAACTGCACTGGCTTTAACCAGATTTTTCATGAGATCAAGGAGCAGCATTTTGTCTATTTGCCATTTTAAAAATGAAGATAGAAGACTGAAACTCAAAATTGTACTGATCTTTTGGTTTTGATTTCAAAACTTCACTTATTATTATTTTTTGGATTGCCAAGTATGAGGCTGCTAGTTTAATATAAATTTTTCACAATGGTAGCAAAGATTATTACAAATAAAATGCAAGCAGATAATGATGCTTAATGAATCTATGTGTGAGTTTAGTGGCTTCACATCAGCCATGGTATTATTCTCATGATCTCATGCACTGGCATCATGTTTGGGTAACAAATCTTGTGTGGGAAAGTTTATTTATTTTAGGGAAAAATGAATTTTCAAGTTGAAGGGACTATTTCTTTTGGCTTGGTGTTCTTTAAAAAGCAATTTTCATTACGCCTAAGGCACTGTTTTTTTGCAACTGAGGGTATGACAGATGAACTGGACTGTCACAACCGTGTAGAGTCTACTAACATAAACAGATTTCTGGCTGCCAAAGGACCACATACCCAGTCCATTAAAAAGCATTTTTTAGTTTTATACACTCTAACCAGCCTGTCATTCAGTCAAACAAGTTTTCCACCCTTTCAGTGCCAGCCTTGGAGAGAAATGGGGAGTCTATTCTCGATCAACAATTATATCAACGGAAATATATATGGTGTCTATTCCAGGTTAATTAATGCAAAGCACAAGGGTTTATTGCTTGCCCATAAGGTATAAATTGCAGGACTGGAGAAGGAACTTATGGATGCCTTCTAAAAAGTCCATCTGTAGTAGCAAACAACTGTGAATAGTACTGATGAAGTAAAATGGATGTAGATGTTACATGAAAAT
Organism: Podarcis gaigeae; assembly: GCF_964106915.1. Taxonomy (NCBI): domain Eukaryota; kingdom Metazoa; phylum Chordata; class Lepidosauria; order Squamata; family Lacertidae; genus Podarcis; species Podarcis gaigeae. Next base: position 25,154,503 of record NC_139680.1, read on the forward strand.
GTCCACAGAGCCTTTACTGACACGGCTCATTTTTTTAATGCAGAGTTTCTAGAATCCAGGCAGCATGGGAATCCAACCTTGCTTTATTTTATGTTGATGTAGCACAATTATTGGCACATATATGACTGTTCAGATGAACCATTTCAGGGCAAATAAGCTTAAATTAAGCTCACAAGATTAGTGAGACAATTGAGCCAATCCTAGGAATAAGAGATAATTAATGACAGGTGGAGTTATTTTACTATCTTGTTTGGCACCAAGCACTAGGAAAAGAATATAGTCAGATGATCTTAACTGCATTTTGCAAAATAACTTTCCCAAAGCCCCCAAACCATCTAGAAACCAGGAGTGCCAAAATGGAATTTGCTTGGCTGATCCCCCCCCCCATTTGAAATATGATGGACTTTGTTATTCTTGAAAAGCTCTTAGAACATAGCTTTCTAATTCTGAAACTGAGCATTAGTCCACAGACCAGTTAGAACAATGTTCTAGAGATGGCGTAAGACCAGTTGATTTCAGACTAAATTACATAAAATGTCTAGTTCAACTGAGAATTGAGAATTGGACAACAGCAATAACCCTAAACAAAGAAACACATTGGTTCCATATTGAAATCTGAATGGCTGTTCTCAATAGGTGATTTCTGAAAACATGTGTGTGTTTATTTGTATGTAGAATAAAGGATATTAGAGCTTTGAGAACCTATCCATGACAAATGTTTAATACATTTAATACATCCTTGTAGAGTCAGCTGCTCAGTGGAGCAAAGCCAGCTTCATTGTAGTTTGCACAGGGTTTTTCAGGTGCTGCTGATCAGCTGGTCAGCAGTGGCTGCAAACTTCATTTTGGCTCAGTCACCTCTTTACCTGCCACACACTGACATCATATTTAAAGTCTCATGTTGATTGGATGAAATGGCCAAATGACCTGATGGGCATAACTACCACTGCCATAGAAATTCTAATCTAAGCCAATGGCTTTAACTGCTATGTAACATTTATTTAGCACTAGAATATGCTAAGAACTGTTCAGCCCATCATAAAACAGATGGCATGGACTAGTTCAGTTCTGAACGCAAGCACAAACCAGCCACTGAATCTGAAACGCCATATGTAGGTTTCAGTCCTATCCCTGGGAGTAAAAACCAATTGAGCTCAATGGGATTTACTTCTGATCCGCATAGGATTGTGTTGTCAGATACTGACGGAAGATCTATTCTGGCATGTACCATATATATATATATATATATATATATATATATATATATATATATGCAGGTTTTGGTGTCCTCGGGTGTCTTCCCGTGTAAAAGTTGGGGTGTCTAGGCGACGTTTCGACGAGGTCTCACTCGTCATCTTCAGGCTGGTGCTTTCGGCTTCTTGTTACTGGAACAGAGCGGGATCTCAATGTTTGAGTTCCTATAAATACTGTAGAGGGGGTGTGGTGTCTAGCCTCCAATGTTCTGGGCAGAGAGGAAGTTCCCAGGCTAGTGTGCCTTTTCTTCTTTTGTTCCTTAATTACTTGAGAGATACCTTGAGTGATTTCTTGAGTGATATCCTGAGTACCACTTAGGTGGGTCATTAGGTGTGGATTAGTTGCTAAAGTCTTTGTGTCTTGACCTCTTGAACTTTGTGAAGAGTTTTCCTGAGAAGATGGCTGTATTGCACTTAGTTGTGCTTTGGCTTGGCTTCGTGTATAGGGGCGAGCTGTGGTTTTGTGGCTTGTGTCAGCCAGATCTGTGTAGGGATTGCAGGGGGGTGCAGCATCCGGAGGTGCCACCATGGATTGGCTACTGGATGGTGTCAGTAATTCATCTGTGGAGAGGGTCTGGGTTTGGGTCTGGTGTGGTTGATTGGTGTTGGCGTTCTGTGTGCCTCTGGATCTGGTGTCAGTTTTTGTGGGGAGGGCTAATTTCCAGATGTCTGGCAAGCGGGATGTGTCGTCACGCTTGTTCATGTTCATGTTGTGAGAAACACCCTCACAACATGAACAAGCGTGACGACACATCCCGCTTGCCAGACATCTGGAAATTAGCCCTCCCCACAAAAACTGACACCAGATCCAGAGGCACACAGAACGCCAACACCAATCAACCACACCAGACCCAAACCCAGACCCTCTCCACAGATGAATTACTGACACCATCCAGTAGCCAATCCATGGTGGCACCTCCGGATGCTGCACCCCCCTGCAATCCCTACACAGATCTGGCTGACACAAGCCACAAAACCACAGCTCGCCCCTATACACGAAGCCAAGCCAAAGCACAACTAAGTGCAATACAGCCATCTTCTCAGGAAAACTCTTCACAAAGTTCAAGAGGTCAAGACACAAAGACTTTAGCAACTAATCCACACCTAATGACCCACCTAAGTGGTACTCAGGATATCACTCAAGAAATCACTCAAGGTATCTCTCAAGTAATTAAGGAACAAAAGAAGAAAAGGCACACTAGCCTGGGAACTTCCTCTCTGCCCAGAACATTGGAGGCTAGACACCACACCCCCTCTACAGTATTTATAGGAACTCAAACATTGAGATCCCGCTCTGTTCCAGTAACAAGAAGCCGAAAGCACCAGCCTGAAGATGACGAGTGAGACCTCGTCGAAACGTCGCCTAGACACCCCAACTTTTACACGGGAAGACACCCGAGGACACCAAAACCTGCATTCCTGTACCCGTGAAAATCTACGAAAGCATATATATATATATATATACAATTTAGGATGTTTTCCCCCGACATACAGGATTTATGGGAGATCAGAGCATGTGTACACATCATGAAGTGTCATCAACATGCATTGGCAATGTATTAAGGATATTTGCTTCTCTTGCCACAACAGCCTTATAATGTTGCTTATCTTAGCCCTTTGTGAAATAACAACATGCACGTGTGATAAATCAGATGAGTAACAATGCAACAGAATATATATGAACAAGCTCAACCTGTTATGACAGGAAACCGTCTGGTTAATCCATTTGGCTAGAAAACACAAATATTTCCAGCTTGTAATCTGTATTCAAGGCTAAACCTCCTTCATCTCTAACTTGCTAGGTTGTCAACAGCTGATCTCAGGAGGATGGGAAATAGATATTGCAGCCCTCCGTATTCTGTTTGGAAAAGCAGGATATGTTGGATCATTATTGGTGAGTATTATATATGTCCCACAAAGGCTGAGTCCATGAGTTGCTTTGAAGGTCGAAGATATGTGCAATGTGTTCCCAAAGGTAGGAAATCAGATACATTTCCCTGCATTTCTTCTCCTCTTCGAGACTACGCAAAGAAGATGGGTTGCGTGATTAAAAAATAATATACAGGTCATTTCATTTTATTGGAAATGTATGGGGTTAATTTTAATATCAAAGTGAGAATGTACAACGTCGACCTAATGAGATTCCACTGAATGGTTTAATTTGGGGAGGAAATACTTTTCATGCCAAAAAGTTGTTTAAAATGAAACAAAAGTTTTGATGTATTTCAGGGCATGGGGAGGAGGGATCCTGCAGCAGACACAGGCAGAGACTTGGAGAGATTGGATGTCACAGAAAGGTAAGGGATATTTGGCCACAGCAGTTTATCTCTCACCTAAGATGCAGGAGAGGGGAACACCATAGCTCAGTGGCATGCAGAAGGTCCCATATTCAATCCCCAGATAGGACTAAGTGAAACACTGGGGAACCACTGCTGGTCAGTGTAGATAATACTGATGGACCAATGGTCTGAATTGGTGTATGGCAGCTTCCTATAGCCCCTGTCTAATGGAAGTGGTGGATGAATGCTGGATTCCAAACGTTCATACACATGCAGCAGTGGACTGATTTCAGCCCATTCCCTACATCCCTTCTGTGTAGGGATGAAGAGGTAATTGCTGCTGGGTTGAGGGTCCTCCCATAAGGCAGAATGAGTTTTGAAGAAGTGATGAGTTTCTGAAAAGTATTGGGTTGTGTAGCCAACTAAGCTCTGCTCAGAATAGATGGACTGAAATTGGCTGACCTACGTCCATTAATTTCAACAGGTCTACTTTGACTATGGCCAACAACTTCACAGAGTGTTTTCAGTGCTGTGCAACAGGGCTTCCTCTCTCAGAGTGTTTGATGTGGGGGAGGAAGGGAAAGGAGATTGTTAGCCGCTTTGAGACTCCTTCGGGTAGTGATAAAGTGGGATATCAAATCCAAACTCTTCTTCTCTTCTTCTTCCATTCCCTTTTCATTTTAGTCCATTCGTCTTCCATTCCATTGCTGCTTTTAGCTTCCTCACAGGCATCTAGTCGGCCACAAGATGATGTTCTAGATGGTGCAATAGGCTTTTCTTATTACCTTAATTCATTTTGGCTGTATGCAGCCCAAAATCTGCCCTGGAGGGTCCCATAACCCTCTGGAACAGATTTTGAGGGTGCCCAGTGGCCTGCAAGGGAGCAGATCAAAAAGGGGAAGTTATGCTGCACAAGTAGAAGTTTATTGCACAAGTAGAACAACAGTGTTGGATGGAATGCAATGAGTCTAGCAGAACTGTGTTCTTTACTCTTCAAGAACTGAGCATGCCCAGAGATAAACGGCTAATGCTTTCCAGAAAGGTCCAAATTCCCCACACGTACATGTGCCCGAAACATTGAAAATAATGATGTTTAACTTTTCAAAGTTTTAAATAGCTGCCCCAGCCCCAATTTTAGTTTTAAGCATAAGCAAACAAACACGGCTTGGGTTTTTCAAACAACGAATGCTTCATGTTGTTGAATCCTTCAGAATATTTTTGTACTTTCTCAAGAATTGTTCTTTCATGGTACAAAGAAATCATTTCAGGGTTCACAAATGTTTAATAACAATGCCGAGACTGGTTTCTATTTTCACCAGGAATGTTTTAGTTTAACAGGAGGACACTTCTCCAAGTTAAAATTTTTGCTCCAGGGACGCGTGGGAATTGCCATTTTCTGAGGAAACATCCTTTTATCTCATTACATGCCATGGATTATATGCAAAGGTTTGCAAAGCTCTGCACACTGTGGCTTAGTTCCAGAGCATACCTTCCACAACCAGAAGGTATCCTACCATTCCAGCAGAGGCTCCCAAGCATGGAAGGAGGTGGTGATCTTCACTGATTTCCTCATGCGCTTCCTTTGACACTTCTCACCATCACTCACGGATTTTCAGGTGATGCACAAAGAGCTGCAGAGGGGAAGTGGAATCATGGAAAAGAATCTCTCCCCCCCCATTCCTTTAGACCTTCCCACTCAACTTGTGAAGGGCAGAGGTGAAGGTGGCGGAAATGGGGATGTTGGGCGTTGGTGCTGGTGTACACCATTCCCCTCAGAACACCTGAGCAGGATTTCAGTTTTAGCCAGCCAAGCACAAAAATCAAAGGTTTTTCATACCCCCCTAACAGACACTGATCCTCCCTCCCTCCAGACAAGCAGGAGAGGCAAATTTTAGCTCGGCAGGGCAGGGAAATAGACCAGCGAGAGGTGGGGCCTGGAGAGAGGCTGAGGGAGTGTGGTTTGTGTAGAATCCCAAGATCCAGACAGAGAGGTATGCAAGACTCATAACCTCCAACTTTTCTCTGATGAAAATAGGGGTGTCCTTTTTGATGGTGATGGTGATGATGGTGATTATACCCTGCCCATTTGACTGGGTTGCCCCAGGCACTCTGGGCAGCTTCCAACATATATAATAACATAATAAATCACTGAAAAAATTCTCTCTACAGGGCTGCCTTCAGTTGTCTTCTAAAGGTTGTATAGTTACTTATCTCCTTGGCATGGAGGTCACATAACTCCATACCGTCCAACTTTTCTCCAAGGAAAATAGGGACATCAGACTGTGCTTGGTTCCTGAGCCAAGGTTGTCCCACACCTAGTCTAAAATTACCTTGCTGTGCCATTGATCACAAACGGCAATTTGGTGTGAGCTGTGCCCTCTTGCAAGTCCACTGTGGCCCCAGGCACTGCCAATGTGCTTGGACTGAAGCCACAGTGATTATGAACTAGCCCATAGTCCATTATCAACAGGACAGGCTCATTCAGATCCATTTCAGACTAAGTCAGACTCCAGATGCTATGCTTCAGTCTTGCATTTTCATAGGGACCCTCTGATAACGTATGACGAGCTCATGGATTTTGCAGATTGCTGGGAGCCTGATTCAAAGTGAATCAACAGAAACCGGACTTGCAGAATCCAGTCTTCCAGACTTCAACAGTCTTCTGCTGGTGTGCCCCCTCTCTCTCCCTCTGTGTGTGTGTGTGTGTGTGACCTACAAAGGCACACAATGTGCCTGGACCCGCAAATGCTCTAGTGTACCATAAAGTCATACTGTTGTTGTCTTCTTATTTTCATCATTTTTAAAAACAGTTTATTTCAACACTTGAAGACATTCCCAAACTTTGTCTGACAATGATAATCCTGAGATATTCATTTATAAAATATCTTATCTAGAAGCTTTTGAACCACGGAGGAGGCTTTTCATGATCCAAGCCACTCACGATTAATGAGTAATCAGCCACCCTATCTTGATTAACCAAGTCTTTAAATCTGAAGTTGGTGTTGCTCCAAATCTTGAAGCCAAACTGAGTTCTAGTTCCCAGGGCATCAAGCACTGCTGTCAGAAGAGAAGTGGCTGGGCTCTGTGACCTTTTCTATGTGTCCCATATTCTTAACCAGCTAGTTAAAAATCATGTGTGCAATGGACAATCACTTACTTGAGCTACATGCATTGTTTCTCATCCAGTTTGGTTCTTAGCATGTTTCAGGCCCAGATCTTACACCTGAATTTTACTTGCCCCAGAAGTCAGGCAGTAACATTTAGAAAGCTGAAACTGGAAGGAGGTGTGTTCAATCATCGTCCTGCTTTTATTGATTGCAGTATGCTGAGAACTTGGCCTCTGATGTAATGTGAAGAAACCGAGCGCATTGCAGTCCTCCAGGGACTAAGAAGCTTTGTATTATTACATGAATCTTCTTTTCTAATAGGAGTGCAAAGTTTTCATTTCTGTTTCCAATCTCAAGGCACAGTTTTCTTCATGAAGATTTTGAGGTATGTCCAAGATTGCATGCTTTCCAATGTTTCTCTGATGAAATAACATCCGCTCCAACATTTCCCCAATGAAAATAGGGACACCCCCCTCCAACATTTCTTCAGTGAAAATAGGGACGTCCTATTCCATACCCTCCATTTCTCCAATGAAATAGGGACATCCTAAGGAAAAGTGGGACATTCTAGGATCAAATCAGATGGGTTCTGTAAATCCCAGACTATGCCTGGAAAATAGGGACACTTGGAGGGTCTGAGACTGTGCTTGTTTCTTCCTACAAATACCAGCCCACTGGTGGTCTCTTTTAGACCATGGATGCTATCGTGCTTCTCTCCTGAATCTAGGAGGTTGGTTACTACACTGAGGCAGCCTACAAGATGAGTGATTTAAAGCAACCCACGTAGCAGCAACTGTTTGCCTATACCTGTTCTGACACCGATAGAGCCACAGGGGATTTCTCTGTCACTATTATAAGGGTGGAACATGTTAGCCCTCTCCTACCCATGGACAAATGGGCCTGCTGTTAATTCGAAGTGATGCATTTAGTGGTATGCCTTGTTTGCAGTGCGACAATTCCTTCTCTGTACTTCCTTTAGACCAAACTAGTACATTACCTCCAATGGATAAAGAAAACCTGGGGACATACACATACAGGAGTGTCCCAACTTTGCTAGGATCTAGTCCTTTGGATTCTGGATCAGTCAGAGACCACAGCAGAGTCTGTAGAAGCAAAAAGCAGCTAGGAAGCCTGATCTTTATTGTTGCAACAAAGTTTCAACTGCTTTTACCCAGATCCCATAGGAAAGTGGCATGTACTGTATGTGCTTCTCTCTTGAGGTCTCCATGTATATGTATGTATGTATGTATGTATGTATGTTGCACATGGATGCCTGAGAAGAGAGCGAGGCACCCGCTCCAAAATCCAAATGTGCCCATGAATTTTAAATGGCTGCTACTCCTTGGTGTGAACATGTGACACGATGCTGAAAAGCCTCCAGCGATCTTATTTCAAAGGGAACAAACCCCAGGGTAAGCCCTGGAACCTGTGGAACTCTTTGCTACTTGAATCTTAGAAGAGTTTGGATTTGATATCCCGCCTTTCACTCCCCTTCAGGAGTCTCAAAGCAGCTAACATTCTCCTTTCCCTTCCTCCCCCACAACAAACACTCTGTGAGGTGAGTGGGGCTGAGAGACTTCAAAGAAGTGTGACTGGCCCAAGGTCACCCAGCAGCTGCATGTGGAGGAGCGGAGACGCGAACCCAGTTCCCCAGATTATGAGACTACCGCTCTTAACCACTACACAACACTGGGGGCACATAACATCATGGTTGTTTGAGTGTCAAGATAGGTAGTACAGTGGTACCTTGGTTTGCAACCGCTTTGGATTACAACCGTTTTGGATTACAACCACATCAACCCCAGAAGTGCGTGTCCCTTTTTTTGGATTACAACCAATTTTTGGGGGGGAGGCCCCACTGGCGAAAGTGTGCCTTGGGTTACAACCGGTTTTGGTTTATAACCAGACCTCCAGAATAGATTATGGTTGTAAACCAAGGTACCACTGTAGCTTTCAGCTACTGCTTTTCATTCCTTCTCCCTTCATTTACAACCAAGGGGGAACATCATAAAGCTAGTAGCCAAAGAGAATTTTTCAGGCACCAGGAGATTACAGGGAAGTGTTGTACATGTAGGAGAGCATTGTAGGAAGCAAGCTATGTAATGTATCTTCAGAACTTGCCTTTCTTTCTATGGTAATGTATCACCATTGAGCTTATGAACACATTTTCTTCAGGTGGCATCCAAACACCACCTTCTCTTCTCATCTTGGGGAAAGGAGAAAAAAAGATTAAAGATACCCAAAGAACCACTGATTACATACTCTCTAGATTTTGTCATTCATTCCACACAATTACATTCTCTTTCTGAGATCCTGAGGGCATGTGATAGGTTTCAAAAGAAGTAAACAGCACAGGAAAGAAACAACATTTTAATTACACTGGCAAAGCAAGAAGCCTTGCTTCGCATCCTGCACTCATAAGAAAGTATGCGTCACAGGAACTGGAGAAATGATTCACTGGGGTGGGAGGGGGCATAGCTCTGACTTTTGCCCAGTCTCCCATGCATTTCTGGAAACTAACTTCTCGAGGTCCAGAGTACCTTACACCTTCTTGAATAGATGCTGCCCAGTGCCTCCAATGGGGAAGGTACCTAGTAGAGGAATTTGGAGAGGGCATTTTTCAGAACAGTTAAGGCTGCATCTTAGGATCTCTGGATGTGTGTCTTTCCAGCAGCCTTACATCAACATCTCTGCTGGATCAGACCAAGGGTCTGTCTAGTTCAGCATCTAGTCCACAACAGCAAAGCAATTGGCTCTGGGAAGCAGATCTCGAAGACAGTAACCCTCTCCGACATGTCTCTCCCAACAACATGAACTCAGTGGCATTCTGTATCCAGACTTAAAGGTAAAGGGTAAAGGGACCCCTGACCATTAGGTCCAGTTGTGGCCAACTCTGGGGTTGTGGCGCTCATCTCACTTTGCTGGCCGAGGGAGCCGGCGAACAGCTTCCGGGTCATGTGGCCAGCATGACTAAGCCGCTTCTGGCGAACCAGAGCAGCGCACAGAAACGCCGTTTACCTTCCCGTCAGAGCAGTACCTATTTATCTACTTGCACTTTGTGCTTTTGAACTGCTAGGTTGGCAGGAGCAGGGACCGAGCAACGGGAGCTCACCCATTTGTGGGGATTCGAACCACTGACCTTCTGATTGGCAAGCCCTAGGCTCTGTGGTTTAACCCACAGTGCCACCCACGTCCCATATCCAGACTTAGTGGCATTCTATATCTGGACATGGGTGTAGCCTACAGCTGCCATGAGAAATACCCAAAGGTAGACACAGCACATGACATCATCAGGCATCTGATGTGGTCACAATGCTCCCATGGGGCACACCAGTGATGCCTGACCTGGACCACCATTCATCCCCCTGTGGTCTAAACCACTTAGCCTCTTGGGTTTGCCAATCGGAAGGTTGGCGGTTTGAATCCTTGTGACGGAGTTAGCGCCTATTGCTCTGTCCCAGCTCCTGCAAACCTAGCATTTTGAAAGCATGCCAGTGCAAGTGGATAATAGGTACCACTGTGGCGGGAAGGTAAATGGCGTTTGCATGCACTCTGGTTGCCGTCACAGTATTCTGTTGTGCCAGACGCAGTTTAGTCATGCTGGCCACATGACCCAGAAAGCTGTCTGTGGACAAACGCAGGCTACTTTGGACTGAAAGCTAGATGTGCGCCACACCTCATAATCACCTTTGACTGGACTTAACCATCCAGGGGTCCTTTCCCCCCGCCCTTTTTTAGATAGAGGGTGGCACCCACTCCAAAATCCAAATGCATCCATGAACTTTAAGTGGCTGCTACTCCTTGGTGTAAATATATAACAAGATGCTGAAGAATCTCCAGTGACCTTATTTCAAAGCGAATCAACCCCAGTGTAAGCCTTGGGACCTGTGGAACCCTTTGGAACTTGGATCTTAGGGGTATATAACATTATGGTTGTTGGAGACTTAACTGTCCAGGGGTCCTTTACCTTTTACCTTTCATGCTAGAATTATGGGAAGCTGGAAGCTACCATTAAAATTTCCCACAATGCCCCTATGTCTGGGGCATTGTTGGAAATGTTAATGGTGCTCCCAGTCTCTGGGTGCTGTCACCACCAGGTAAGCCATTCAAGGCCCACTGGGGCCCTTAGTATTGGGCCCACTCTGTCAACATCCAGTGACATATTAAGTGTCTCTATGATTCTTTCTTTCTGCTTGTTGTTGGCTGTGTTGAGTCATCAGGGAAAAACTACTTAACCCTTTGCCCTCTGGTTGTTGGGCTTGTTTGTTTTTTAGCCCAAGCTGCCTTTTCACTTTGTAGGAGGAACCACAGAGGATCTAAGGGGAACCCAAGTCTGTAGCAAAAAATAAAGTAAAATAAAACATGCAGGTCCCCCAATTTTTCCTCTGTGTATCTACATACATAATTGAGTTATGTATATTTTTATCGTGTTGCAGAATTGCTTTAGGGTGCTTCAAAGAAAGCAATTCACAAATGAAATAATTAATAAATAAAAATTTAAATCCAGTAAATCCTAGATTCATTTTGAAGGTCTAACAGTTATTTCTAAATGCCTCAGGGAACACAGGCTCTCATAGTAAAACACCAGAAGTTGTTGAGATGCTACTTATTTACTGTATCGTTATGATTAATCAAAAACACTTGTCTCCTAGAACAGTCTGGTATCCCACCACTATGGCATTGATCAGGGTTGCTGCCTGTGGCTGGGACATAATGGGAGTTTTATGATGCCTCTGGATTCAGAGACTGCCTTGAAGGTTTACGTAAGCTGACTCTATGACTAATATTCAGAAAATACTTTAGATACTTATCATATAGCATGGAAGACAGATGCTTGATATGGATTAGAATAACATTCAGTAGCCTTAGGCTAGTAATCAAGCAAAAATCCCAAAACACAATTTTAATAACTAAAGTTTGACTCGTTAAACTTATTAAGTACTTTTATTGAGTACATTTAGCTGACTATAGATGGGGAGTGTTGATCATTCTTGGAGTGCTGATGATCCTTGGAGTCTGTCTGTCCTGGAGCATCTGTCTGTCTCAAGAGACAATGGAACAGTGCACCACCGGAGCACCGTTGGAGAGTTACAGCGCCTGCTGTGGCTGTAGAGACCAATACAGGAGAGACATGTTTTGTTGCAGCGGGGGCAGATGAAGACACCCGGTTGTGCTGCTGCAGATGCACCATGGTGTTTCTTCACTGCACTCCTCCCAGTGGTCATTTCTCCTCTGGTCAGTGCTGTGGATACATGACTTGGCAGTCTGTCTCCAGGACTATGGTTACCTGCAAGAAATTTCCACACAGTGATGTTAATGTTACCAACCTTCATGTCACATGACGCCTTTATAGCACAGAGTTGGTGTGCTAACAGGACTGCTACCTGAAGCCAGCTCCTTGGAGTAGATCAATTGAAATCAATGCCCATTTATTTCATTGGGTGTACTATGAGAATTACTTCATTGGATACCACTCACTGATTATAATGATAATAAAGTATTTCAAGCAGTGCTTTTCTTCTGGGGGGACGCAGAAGTACACGTACCCCAAAACATTTTCTGAATCTAACAGGAGAAGAAACTATATATTTTTTTTAGTTTCTTCTCTAACACAGTGAATCATCAGTTCCATTGCTACCCCCAATGGCGGCCTCATTTCCTTTCCCAGTATTTCTTGAGTCTCAGATGGAAACGAGCATATAATGTGTGAGTTAGCATGGTGATTGGTCAGTTTCATTGTTACCACCTCCAATGTTGGCTTCATTTCCTTTCCCAGTGTATCCTGAGTCTCAGATGGAAGCAAGCGTTTAATGTGTGAAGCAGCTTGGATTTCACCAACAGCAAGCAGAGGAATCAGGAAGATGTTAGTGCACGCAACCTTATGCCAGTGTGGAAGTTACTGTGAGCTGTCAGCTGTGTAATATGAAGTAATGCATATTCTTTGTACTTTTGTCCATTTACTGTATTTATTTTCCCCGATTTGAATTATAAAATGATGATTTTCTTGAGTCAAAATGAGAGTACTCCTAAACATTTTTTTAAGAAAAAAAGCACTGATTGCAATTCTTTGTGCCTATTTTAGTTCATGAAATTAGACATAGTAGAGATCCATCACCAGTAGAAGCTTCCTATTCTGCACATTTCCGCATCTTGTCATTGCTCTCCATACAGTCCAGCAAATAAAGATGAGGAGCTGTGATTCAGAACCCCACACCACAACGTATTGGAGCTCCGTAGGACTCCAAAGCCAACAAAAGAAAAATCTCACTTCCACATACAGTTACTAACAATGTGACCAAAGTTCATAATTCCTTGGCTCAGAGTACAAACCATTGCAACACATTAGGGTCACCTTTCATTTTAATTGGAGCCAGGTTATTTATTTGAAGTGGGGTTCTCCCCCCACCCATGTCTGCTCTTCAGCCAAAAAAGCCTTCCAGAGTGACTTGTAAAGATCAGTAATAAGACGGCCTCTTTCCTCAAGCTAACAATCTAAAAGAGACAAAACAAAAGTGATTGGGAGGTTGGAGATAAAAGGAAAACATGGACATTATTAGTTCTGAGTTTTTAAAAGCAAACTCCTGCCAGCTGATCCATCTCTGACCAATGGATGGGGCCAGTTTTGTCTATCCTTCCCCATGCTTCTTTCCTGGGAGAAAGGAGTACCTGTAATGCGGCTACTTCATGTTACAGATCCGGGGGCTCCTGCAACTTGTAGTTTTCTCAGGGTTCCTGGTACCTACAACCAACGGCATAGCTAGCTGCAAAGCCTCTTCGGCACCTCCTCCTCAGCTGTATGAAGGCTGAGGGAGAAGTGGTGGGCAAACGCAAGCCCCACGTTGCCGTTTCAGGCAGCTCGGAGCTTGCAGGTGCCCAAGCCACCACATCACACCCAGGAGAGATGTATGGCTCTGGCACGCTGCAGGCCCCAGGGTAAGTGCCAGCCCCTGCAATGTGGCACCCAGTGGCAGCCGCGTTTCATTGTGTTTGTTGACTGAACTAAAAAGTTTCATGAGAGCCAGTGTGGTGTAGTGGTTAAGAGCGGTAGACTCGTAATCTGGTGAACCGGGTTCGCGTCTCCGCTCCTCCACATGCAGCTGCTGGGTGACCTTGGGCTAGTCACACTTCTTTGAAGTCTCTCAGCCCCACTCAGCACACAGAGTGTTTGTTGTGGAGGAGGAAGAGAAAGGAGAGTGTTAGCCGCTTTGAGACTCCTTAGGGTAGTGATAAAGCGGGATATCAAATCCAAACTCTTCTTCTTCCTCTTAAAAACCCCACATATTTTTGCCATTTTGTCACCCCCCCTCAGTGGTGACATCCGGGGCAACTCACACCCACTGCACTCCCTTCCTACGCCACTGCCTGCAACATGGTATAGCAACTTTATGGCTGTCAGAAAGAGGAAAGAAAGAGAAGGATAGAGATACAGTATTTTGAATTTTTGACAGGCAATATTACTAGAACCTTGACGCTGCTACAAAACGCTAGAAAGTTTGTAAATGTGATGCTCCTATAAATTGTACATATCCAGTACATAACTGAAAAATGACTTGGAGTATTTGTGGTGTGCTTTCTCGTTTTGTCTTGTCTTGTGATGTCCCAAACCATTTTTGAAATAAGAAACCAAAAAACTTCTGTTTTTAACCTTTTAAACTAAGCTAAAATAATCGCAATTGCCATAATGAAGGTGCAAGTGTATTTTTATTGTAAAAAAAGAGAGAAAAGGACCCAACCCTTTTAGAAATGAAAAAGAAAATCCACTAAAAAACCCACACACATCAAACTAGTTTTAGCCTTAGGCTTTTGTTTTGTTTCATAAAAATGAAATGAAATAATGGATTGAAATTTCATAAAATAATGGAGTACAAAGTCAGGCTTGTTGTCTGACTACTACCAGCAATGTATGCCAAATCCATAAAGAACATCAGTTTGGATGCATGAGGCAAGGAAGCCAAAGCTACCCATATGGAGTGTAAAATCAGACTGTATCATGCACAGTTTGCTGGTATATAGAGAGTGGAAGTATGCATTATGCACACCACGGTGCTGTCACTGAAAATGGAATTCCTGTGTAATGCCGTAGAGTCGTCAACATGCTTGCCCTCCCTATCCCACAGCCTTACTGCTGGCATTGCATTTAGCATCCATATGAAGGAGCTTTTTGCATGTGTGCCTTCAGTGTGTTACCAAAAAGGAGCAATGCAGCAGCGAGCAGCAGCAGCTTCTTCAGCTGCAGGTGGCTGGAAAGCCAAACAGGATGTTTGTGACTGTTACCATGGGAAGAAAGGGGCAGTCCATTCACTGTACTGAGCACCAGTGTTAGCTCAGTGTGTCATCTGAGCTGTACTGGAAGTACATGGGAGGAGTTATATTCTCTCTGCTGTGGATGTAAAGAGAGTGCAGACATGTTTCTCTGTACTGCTGCAAAAGACAGAAATAAAAGCATGTAAATACATTTCTGTCTGTCCCTTTCCCCTCCCTGGGGATAGCAGGGAGGAGAGTGAAGGAGTGGTGTGTTCTTCTCACGTCTGGGAAGGATCGCCGATTACAGACCTCGCCTGTTTTCCTGCCGGGAGTCGCAGGGGGAGGTCAGCGAGGAATTCAGCCGGTGGCTGGAGAGTGGCACATTCCTCTGACTAGGCTCGGATTCCAACACAGTGTGAGGGGGAAAACCTGGATTAATCAGAATCCCCTCTTGCGTGGGGTTGGCACATGTCCTATGTGGTGTGGCCTCCACAACTGCCTCATGCATTTGTTCAACACATGAGGGGACTCAGGTGAACCTCCTATCTGTTTCCTGCTTCACGTTATTGGATGCAACTGCTGGTGTGTGTGTGTGTGTGCATAGATGTGTGTGCATAATATGATGCCACAAGAATGATTCCTTACATTGTGGCATAGAGGAGGAGGAGAACGAAAGTCCTTTTCTCTTCACACAACACTCTTCTGGAAGGCCCATTGGGTGACTGCACCTTTGGCAGTACCTCTGATGCTCCACAGGTTTCTTCAGCCTTGCCATCTATGCATTAGGATGACTGTCTGAGGTGGGAGAGCCTATGCACAGCTCCAAGGACCCAGGGAAGAAGCCCATGCATGCAGGATTTCCCACTTCCAATGTTCATGCTGATAATGGGTGGGCTACAGTGCTGAGGAGAAACTCATGTGATCAACCAAATTTTGCACTATAATGCTCTGCTCAAAAGAATATACCAGAAGTGCATTTTGTGTGTATGCGCTCAAAATGCATACAAAAGTGAGCACTTTTAGGATATATTATGTTGGGAAATGTGCATCGTCGGGGAAAAATGCATTCAAAACAGTGCCAATTGTCAGACAGGTTATTATTATTATTATTATTATTATTATTATTATTATTATTTAGAGATTAATGAAGAGATGGACTTGTGGAAAACCTGACAGCAACTGGACATAGACTGAACTGTCCATTGTTAGCATGTAAGGGACTCCTCTGTTATGTGTAACGTGTAGTACCATCAAGTGATACTCCTCTGTTGTTTCTTGATTTGGGATTTCTGGTTTGGGATCTATCTTCAACCTTTTGTCCATTCCCACTTAGTTTGGAATCTGTTCCTGCCCAGCTTGCTTCATAAATGTTCTAGATACCTTCTTTGCACCTTTCCACATGTGCTCCTGCAAAGAATATGACTAGGCCTCAGGTAAAATATATACCCATTACTGTTCTTTCAACCTACCACCAGCAGATTTGCTGCTGGTTTTTGCCATGGTTTCACAAGACTTTCTTTGTGACTGGAGTCGAAACAAGGGCCTAATCTCATTTCCAGTAGTTGAGATTTTACCCAGAAAGAAAAGACTATAAATTTGGCTTTGGCCTTGCTCGTTGTTGCCAGCCTTTTCTGAAGTTAATTTTCCTCAGGATTCTATTTTGTCAATCCTGTTGGGATGCTTTCATCCCCCCCCCCGACAATAAACAATAAAATGTTTATTGTGTTTACATTGTTTTAGCAGATGACTAGAGTCCTGTCACATTCCTTCTTTAGCTACACAAAGAGGCCCTGTCCAATCCAATCCAGCTACATGGTAGTTAATGGGCATAGCTGTAATTGTTGTATAATGCTTTTAAAAATGAAACATGGAAGGAATGCAAGACCTTGCTTTTAAAAAATCACTCCACAACCTTTCTCTTTTTGGGGGGGGGTGTGTGTGTGTAAGGGATTGTCTTTCACCACAGCATACAGATCTAGAATCACAGAGTTTGAAGGGACCATGATGGTCAACTAGTCCAATCCCCTACAATGTAGGAAACTTTTGCCCAACATGGGGCTGAAACTCATGATCCTGAGATTAAGTGTCTCATGCTGCACCAACTGTGATCCAATTTGCCTTCCTTAACAATGACTCAACTTTCTTAAGGCCCTGCTGCCTTCAGGGACTCTGGTGAGCATCTACTCAATCTAACCAGGAATAAGTTAGGGCCATGAAGTTACCAGGTCTCAGGCAGCTGGTCCAGGAAAACTGACATAGTCACATCATGGCCCATATCACAACACCATGCTCTTATTGAGGTGCTCTACCATGATGCAATTTTTTTTACCTCCTAGCACAGAGGTGAAAAGCCTCCCCTCCCCAACAGAACTCAAATATACTGTGTGTTACTTATTGAAGGAAAACCACATGAAAATGATCTACAGATGGTGCTGATCAGAAGGTTGGCGGTTCGAATCCCGGCAACAGGGTGAACTCCCGTTGCTTGGTCCCAGCTCCTGCCAACCTAGCAGTTTGACAGCACACCAAAAAAGTACAAGTAAATAAATAGGTACCACTCCAGCGGGAAGGTAAACGGCGTTTCCATGCACTGCTCTGGTTTCACCAGAAGTGGCTTAGTCTGTGGAAAAATGCCAGCTCCCTTGGCCTCCCCTCCCCTTCCATGAGGGCTTCAGTCCCTTAGGGAAAATGTCACAGGGACCACATACAAGCAGAAGGTTGGACCAAAACATATATTCATATTACACCACATGTGCACAAATGCACACCACATTCTCTCCACCCCTCCTCTCCCTCTTTCTTTCTTTTGCACACACAGACACACACATTTTTTTATCTATGGACAGACAATAGGTTTTCTTTCTGTAGTTTTTCCGTCCTCCTCCCTCTCAAAGGACACACACACACACACACACACACACACACACACACACACACAGTTACCACAGTTCAGGGACACATTTCAGCCAGAGATAGACAATAGACTTTTCTTGCACTTCAACACCCAGCACCCCTCTCCCCAGCTCAGAGGTTCAGCTTCATCTCTGTGATTAGGAAGGTTGTGATTGGTGAAGAACACATTCCAGCAAGACACGTGTTCCTACCTCCCTTCTTTCTCTCTACCACCAAACATGGACATATTCTAGCTAGGGAAACACACACACACACACCACAAGCTTTTTTGGCAACTTTTCTGATAACAAGAGGAGTGAAAAATGGTGTGCACTAGCTGACCTCATCAACATAAGATGGGCTTGCCCTCAGTTCCTACCTAGAGATACGAGGAATCTGAATGTGTGAAAATATCGTGCCCTGCACCTGATTCCTTTTGCACATGACCTCAGCAAATATGCTTTCCTATTTTGCCATTCAGTAGCCCGGACAAGAACAAAGGGCTTTCCCCTACAGCACTGTCACTGTCCAGTTTCATGGGAGCTCTGGGTTCACAGGGGAATCCGGCAGTGCCAAGTCCAAGAGGAGAGAAGATAAAAACAAAACCTTGGACAGCTCCAAGGGGCCCCTGCTGGCTGAACTATTTTCTCTCAAGAAGGTGGCTGTAGTAGAAGAGGTCGACTCTGCAGGAAGCTAGAGCCACTGAGAGCCATTTGTGGGCTGAAAAACTCCCTGGAGGAGTTGACTGGCTGTTCGAAAGGCTCTTGCTTTATTTTGTAGTCTCTGAGGTCTGCAAGGCTGGTGTTAGGGTTGTTCAGTGGAATCCCTGATCCGGACCTTGTGCAGGAATGAATTTTATGCTTATTCGTAAAAAGAAAGAAAGCAAAGTGGTTCCCAACAACAGCACATAATAAATATTATTAATAAAGTATATGACTTAGATATAGCAACATGTCAAGGGAATTTACTTAATTACAAGACGCAACAAAAAGTTTAATGGATACATCACCTCCTGGCAAATAGAAGGGGAAGAAATGGAGGCAGTGAGAGATTTTACTTTCCTGGGCTCCATGATCACTGCAGATGGTGACAGCAGCCACAAAATTAAGAGATGCCTGCTTCTTGGGAGAAAAGCAATGACAAACCTAGACAGCATCTTAAAAAGCAGAGACATCATCTTGCCGAGAAAGGTCCGTATAGTTAAAGCTATGGTTTTCCCAGTAGTGATGTTTGGAAGTGAGAGCTGGACCATCAAGAAGGCTGATCGCCGAAGAATTGATGCTTTTGAATTATGGTGCTGGAGGAGACTCTTGAGAGTCCCATGGACTGCAAGAAGATCAAACCTCTCCATTCTTAAGGAAATCAGCCCTGAGTGCTCACTGGAAGGACAGATCGTGAAGCTGAGACTCCAATACTTTGGCCACTTCATGAGAAGAGAAGACTCCCTGGAAAAGACCCTGAGGCTGGGAAAGATGGAGGGCACAAGGAGAAGGGGACGACAGAGGACGAGATGGTTGGATAGTGTTCTCGAAGCTACCAGCATGAGTTTGACCAAACTGTGGGAGGCAGTGGAAGACAGGAGTGACTGGCGTGCTCTGGTCCATGGGGTCACGAAGAGTCGGACACGACTAAATGAGTAAACAACAACAACAACATGACTTAAATATAGCAACATGTCAAGGGAATTTACTTAATTGCAAGAAGCAACAAAAAGTTAAATGGATAGTGATACCAATAATAAAAAGGCTGAGTCCTACTTGACCAGGAGAAGGTAGGAGCCCAAGGCTGCCTGACTCTTTTCCCTTCCTGACATCCTGCGCTCTCCACTCAAACAGCACCCTGCTGTACTGAAATCCTGTTCTCTGCTGGGGTGCCGGGAAAAGAGATGCCACCTCCAGATTGTGCAATTCAATTGCTTTCAAAAAGGGGACAATTCAAAGGCGACTCTGCTCCTGGCTAATCTTCTGACCCTTTTTGTGTGGGAAGATAAACTAATAATTCTCCATCGCATTTCATAAGTGGTTCATTTTGTATTTGGGGATGCAGTAGCTCTCATTCACAGAATTTCTACCCTGCAATTTCCTTCCTATTGTTGTTTTTTTTCTGAGAAGGGAAAAAAACCCCTGTTTATGCCACAATTAGCCAATTATTGTTAGCTAGAGAGGAAATTGCTACATTTTCAATGGAGCACCAAAATCCTTTATTATAACGCACAGGAATAAATGCTATGTTATTCTTATGCCTAGGAAATTAATTTCCAGTGTTGGGGAATGTATACTCCCCCCCCCCCAAGTCCCTTGCAGAAATATAGGAGTCATATAGTAAAAATCCTAAGTGAGGCACAGCCATGTTATATCTGAGAGAGCAGCATATGGTTGCAAAGAACGAACTAGCACATTTCAGCTGGATTATATTGCATATCAATCATATAAATATATAGATATAAATATAAATATATCCTTCTAGTTAAAAAGCCATGAATAGAATTCATAACCAAAACATTTGCTGGAAACATACACAGTCAAGTGCAGGCGCAACTCCTGCTCTAAACTGGTTTGGTGTTTAGTTTATATTGTTTTAAGCTATTGTTTTGGGGCAGAGAGATCCAAAAATGAAGCAGGAAGAGAACCCAAGCAGAGGAACAGCCAAATTTTGCTGGGTTCATGTTGGCAGGTAGATGTGGGATGGCCTTTAGAAAACGTTTCCTCTCCCTACAACCAGCTGTTAATAAATTGACTGCCACCTCCAAATCATTTTCTCTTTCTGTCATCTATCTATCTATCTATCTATCTATCTATCATCTATCTATCTATCTATCTATCTATCTATCTATCTATCTATCTATCTATCTATCTATCATCTATCTATCTATCTATCTATCTATCTCTATCTATCTATCTATCTATCTATCTATCATCTATCTATCATCTATCATCATCATCTATCTATCTCTATCTATCTATCATCTATCTATCATCTATCATCATCATCTATCTATCTCTATCTATCTATCATCTATCTATCTATCTATCTATCTATCTATCTATCTATCTATCTATACCCAAATCCCTAAACATACTCTCTTGAACTCAAGAGTTGTAAGATAACCTGCCACTTATGTGCTGGTATTAGGGCCCAATTAAAAATAAATAAATTGAATGATAGGGCACTCCCTAAATAAAAATATCAAATCCTTTCTTCTTACCCCATTGGAAAAACAATAACGCACCATCCTTATATCAGATTACATTGAGGTAATCTGGTTCATTGTAACAATGATAAAATTAACTTGCCTTCAGAGAACACAAACAAATCAGCCAAAGAGATTTATGGGGGAAATGGGCTATGTCCCTTATATTTTGGAAATGATAAATGCCAAGACAGGGTAATCTTATAAAAAATATATGCCAGTATTTCCATATTGTTGGGACCCTTCAAACTCTATGGTTTGATGACTCAGGGTTGGTATACTGCCCTTCCTCACTCCCATTTCCTGTTCCAGGGGTGCGTCAAGGGAATAGGAGGACTTTGAATCGAGCAGATCCCAAGTTTCCCCTGATCTACCCACAAAGCCTCTTTCCCCCATTCTGAGCCCACTGGAACCAATGGCAACGGTTTCTGAAGCTGCCACAAGGATCCCTCTGAGAGTGATAATGGTGATAATCGGTGCTTTCTTCTTCTTCTTCTTCTTCTTCTTCTGGTACTCAAGGGTACACAGTACTGGCCCCTCTTTTTGTTGTTGTTAAAAAGTGTGGCATTTACTGTAACAACTTAATGGTGAGCACCGGCAGCTATTTTTCTAGAAAGAAAGAAAAACACTGGTGATAATGATTTATTAAATTGGTTTGTCACTTTTCTTTGCCATTGCAACCAAAAGAGACTTACAACAACAACAAGTATTTTAAAACCGCCATAGAATTCAGTGCTGAGGAACCCCACATGGAAGGCTTCAATTAGGACTGCAGCCACTTCAAAGTGATGCTACGCAGCCCCAGCTCTGATAGCTGCTCCAGAAGGATAGCATGGTCAAAGGCAGGCCCTTTTTAAAAAAAAGCCGGAACTCACCGGAACTCAGTTCTGGCACCTTTCAAGTGGGCGCCATTGTCATTCTAAGAGAACAAGAGAGGATTTCGTGCTGAGTTTTGGCTCCTCTTTTTCTAGAAAAATAGCACTGGTCATAGTTATTTAAAAAAACAAACCACTTGGAGATCAATAATAATTAAGAGGGACACACTCCCCCTCTTTCTCTCATGGCAAAGTTCATTATACAGGGCAGCCAAAGCACTTTCTGGTCTAAAACCAGGCCTAAACCAGTTGGACACAGATAACCCACAGATATCCCTCTCTACAAGTGAGGTCAAGGAAGATTTGCGCTAGGCTTGCCCTTTCAGAGACCACAGGATTGCTTCCTAAGGTGTATTGTTGTATAATTAAAACGATTCATAACCTATCTGGAAGGCAAATTGTGGTAGAGAGATGAGATAGGCAGGTAGATAAATTCATAGGCAGATAGATAGTTGTTACCCTTCTTTGTCTGTTTGATTCTGAAATTCTTTCACAGATACTTACCATTTTCCCCTTGAAATTTTTCACAAAGATATCATGTCACTTCCTCATCCTGTGGCATCATTAACTGTAAAGCATCCTCTGCAGTTCATTTGCTGTTGAGAATTCCAGTAAGCTTTCAGACACGAGCATCGCTTAACCTGTTTCCCCTCCTTTTTCTCCTCTTGCTAATTAAACTATAGAAAAGCTGTCCTGCTAGGAAGTGGCAGAGAAAAATTAAAAACATCCTCTATTGTAGAGAAGGCTGTAATAATAGCTGCTGTCCACAACTTTCCATGTAAATTACCAGAAAGGAATCAACTGACTTCTAATAAACCAGAGTACTGGGACAGTTCCTCAAAACCACATGGGCTCATTATCAGCTTATTATTCTGACTTCTCTAAAAATAATAATTATTATTAACTTTGAATTTCCTTTCTTTCCACTCAAAGGCTGATGCTCTTTTAATTATGATGCAAAGGGCAGCTTTTACTTTCCTACTACAGTTGCTGAATTTGAACGGAAGCTTCATTCCAGCTTTCTTATATTAGCAACATCTTATGATTTATGCTTTCTTCTAAGATCAGTAAGGAAAGTGGTATTCTGATAATGGTTCAAATAGGAAGACGAGGGCAAGAACACAGCTTATTGAAACCTCTCAGTATTTGAAACAACATTAATATTAAAGTACTGGTACAGAATGGAAGACAGGAGTGCCTGGCGTGCTCTGGTCCATGGGGTCACGAAGAGTCGGACACGACTAAACGACTAAACAACCATTGGTACAGAAGTTGTGGGTTGGTGGGGAAGGAAATATGGTCCCATGAAGTATATGAAGGAAGATATAGAGCTTGCAAAGCAGCAAGTGGAAACAGTAGCCTTATATTGTGGCCTTGCAGGTGCTTGGCCAATGCTCTATTTTTACTGTCCCAACCAGACAGCAAACACATGACATTTGTCAATGGTCATTTTCTCTAGTGAAATTCGCTTTTGCATTGAACACTGAACTTTGTTGCCTAGATTTGTATGACATGTTTTCCCCAGGGAGACCCGCCTGGCCCCAAACTTGTCATTCTTTCAGCACTAAATTAAAGACATCTTTTTCCTGGGCATTTGGGCATTGCCAAAGATGTTATTAAATTTGATTAATCATAATGTTTATGTGATTTTTTTTAACTTTGTAAATTGCTTCAGGGCTTTTTCAAAAGTGGAAAGTGATGTGAAAATTTAGAAAAAAACCTTTGACAACATTTCTTGGATGTTTATGAAGAAAAATTTGGAAGGGATGGGAGTGGGGCGGGGGTTTGAAAATGGAATAGAAGCAATATATTCAGAACAAAAAGCGAAATTGATAGTAAACAATGTGGTGACAGAGGAGTTTAAAATTGAAAAAGGGACACGGCAGGGGTGCCCCCTATCCCCCCTATTGTTTATTTCAGTTCTGGAGGTGCTATTGAACATGATCAGAAAGGACCGGTTGGTACAGGGAATTGAGGTCGGAGTGAAACAATATAAATTGAAAGCATTTGCAGATGACCTGGTATTAACATTGCAGGAGCCTGTCTCTAGTACTAAAAGAGTGTTAGAATTAATTTCGGACTTTGGTCGGGTGGCGGGATTTAAGCTGAACAAGCAAAAAACTAAGGTTATAGCAAAAAATTTGACAAGTACAGAAACAGATGAGTTTGTGAAAGAAACAGAATTAAATGTGGTTAAAAAAGTAAAATACCTAGGGGTGTATCTGACCTCCAAAAATTTGAATCTGTTTAAGGACAACTATGAGAAATGTTGGTTAGAAATCAAAAGAGATTTGGAAACATGGTCAAGATTGAAACTTTCCTTGTTGGGCCGAATAGCAGCTATAAAGATGAATGTATTGCCAAAAATGTTATTCTTGTTTCAGACCCTACAGATCGTGGACAAGGTGGAATGCTTTGGAAAGTGGCAGAAGGATATCTCTAAGTTTGTTTGGCAGGGCAAAAAGCCCCGAATAAAGTTTAAGATATTAACTGATGCGAAAGAAAGAGGGGGATTTGCCCTGCCAGACTTGAGGTTATATTACGAATCTGCAGCCTTCTGCTGGTTGAAAGATTGGATTTTACTGGAAAACACTGATGTCCTAGATCTGGAAGGGTTTGACAATGCCTTTGGGTGGCATGCATATTTGTGGTATGACAAGGTCAAAGTGCACAAACTGTTCAAAAACCACATTGTCAGGAGAGCAATTTTAATGGTCTGGACAAAATATAAAGACTTATTGGAGAGTAAGACTCCGAGGTGGCTCTCACCGGTGGAGGCCAAGGCACGTAAGAGACCTAATATGGAAGCCAATTGGCCTAAATATGAGGAAATTATTGAAAAGATTGGAGACAACTGGAGGTTGCAGAGCTTGGAAAAACTAAAAAACAAGGTGCGAGATTGGTTGCATTATGCACAAATTCAAGAGGTCTTTAAAGTAGACAAGAAGGTTGGATTCCAGGTGGGAAAATCGAAACTAGAGACAGAATTGTTAGAACCAAAAAGTAAACTACTTTCGAGAATGTATAACCTGCTGCTTAAATGGAATACTCAGGATGAGACAGTCAAATCCGCCATGATAAAGTGGGCGCAGGATTTGGGGCATAACATTATGTTTGAAGACTGGGAAAGGTTATGGAACACCGGAATGAAATTTACGGCATGTAGTGCCTTGAAGGAAAACATTATGAAAATGATATACCGGTGGTACATGACCCCAGTCAAGCTTGCTAAGATATATCACCTGTCTGATAATAAATGCTGGAAATGTAAAGAGGCGGAAGGGACATTCTTTCACCTCTGGTGGACCTGCCCGAAAGTGAAGGCCTTTTGGGAAATGATTCATAATGAACTAAAAAAGGTACTTAGATTTACCTTACCTAAGAAACCAGAGGCCTTCCTCCTGGGCATGGTGGACCAGAGAGTGCTTAAGAAGGACAGAACCTTTTTTATGTATGCTACTACAGCAGCAAGGATCCTGATTGCAAAATATTGGAAGACACAAGATTTACCCACACTGGAGGAATGGCACACGCAGTTGATGGACTACATGGAACTGGCCGAAATGACTGGCAGAATCCGAGACTCGGGAGAAGAAACATTCGAGGAGGATTGGAGAAAATTTAAAGACTATTTGGAAAAACATTATAAGTTGTATGAATGTTAAAAAACACACCTTTTAGGAAATTCTAGCTTCAGTAATGTTAAATTAAAGAAATGGAAATTAAGGTACAAGGAGTCAGAGATAGAATAATGAAACAACTTTATTGTGTTAAAATGAAAACGTACATGGGTTATAATTTAATTTGAAATTGGGTAACATGATAAAAAGGAAGATACAATAAGTATTGAAATAAGTTAACAAATTGCAGACGTTATGTATCACAGAGAATGCAGGGTTGGGAGGACGTGGGGAAGTCCAACAGATTTGGAAAAAAGAGTAAGAAAAATTTGTAACTTTTCTTTTCTACTCTCATAATATGTTCTTTATTCTTTTTTCTGTATTTCATAAAACTAATAAAAAAAAGAAAATTTAGAAAAAAACCTAAACCTAATACTTCCTTATATATAATAGATTAAGAACTAGTACACATAACCATCCTAATTCAATTATCTGTTCTCAGTGTGTGCCAGTCCAGGGCCAGAACAAATCATTGTGCCACCTGAGGCGAGGCAGAGTCAGAAGGCCCCGGCTCCCCACTATCAGAGGCAGAGGTCAAGGATTCAGAAGGTACATCTAACTGGGAGGATGATACTCTGTATGAGCCAACCTGCAACGTCCATGCTTCGGCTGAAGTTCCAGCACTAGAAGAACTTGCGGTGCCAGCACTCTCCGGCCTGAAGATTTTGCATTTTTAGAGTCTATGGACTTCAGCTCAGAGGTCATGGCCAAGCCACAGCCTCCTCTTCACCACAGGAGTCCATGGCTCCTAAAGAAGGCTGTGTCTTTTTAAGTGTAGAGACATCATTCATCAGGGAGGCTGGAGGCTGGAGTCTTATCTGAGGCTCCAGCATGGGTTCCACTTGGAGCTGTCCAGGGTCTACTCACTTTCCATGCCTTTCATACTTTGATCTCTGCTTCACCTGACCTTCCTCATCTGGTCTCGTGCTCTACATTACTTGACTTTGCATCACTAGAACTTTGTTTCTTAAATCTGGAACTGTGGTGGTATGTGACCTGGCGTTCCCTAGACCCTGTGCTTAGTACAAGCTCCCATCTGAGCTAGAACCCTGTCATCCAGCTGGGACAGAACACCATCTCCCTGTGAACCAAACTCCTCTGCTTCCACTGCTGACAGCACCTTCTTTCTTCTCCTAAAAGACCCCTGGGACCATTTTGCCCAGGTCATGCTCTGGAGAATGGAGGGTCCTTCCTCAGAATGAGGCATTGTGGGAGAGCCGACCTTGGAGAGTGCTTACAACCCTGTGGTGGCAAATGCTGCTTAAAATTTCACTACAGAGCCTTGGCTAATAGATGGATTTGCCCTTGCCAATCTTCAGTAGGGCACAACCAGGTCGCTGTTCCCTCTGAAGTTCTCTGCACCTGCTAAAACCTGCTCCTTAAGTTTGGGTATCCTTCAGAACTGCATGGGAGGTGTTACTGAGGCTGCAGTAAAAATAGGGGGTTGATGATACAGTGGGCAAAGGATTTTGGGTACAATATTCAATTTGAAGACTGGGGAAAATTGTGGAAAGAGCATATAAAATTTAGGGCATGTACATCACTGAAAGAGAATGTGATGAAAATGTTTTACAGATGGTATATGATACCTGTAAAATTAGCAAAGATGTATAAGGTTGATAACAAATGTTGGAAATGCAAAGATAAAGAAGGGACATTCTTTCATCAGTGGTGGGAATGTAAGAAAGTGAAAAGTTTTTGGGAAATGATATATAATGAGCTGAAAAAAATGTTAAGATATACTTTTGTGAAAAAACCCGAAGCTTTTCTTCTAGGTATTGTAGGAAAGGACATAGGAAAAAAGGACTGCAAGCTTTTCCAATATGCTGTAACGGCAGCCAGAATCCTGTTGGCCCAGAAGTGGAAACAAGAGGAGATACCGACGATAGAAGAATGGAGATCAAAAGTGATAGACTATGCAGAATTGGATAAATTAACTGGGAAAATCAGATATACTAAAGACCAAAAGTTCATCGAGGACTGGGGAAAATTTGTGGATTATCTGAAAAATATATGTGGTGTAAACACAACGCTAGTGGGATTTAAAGAGGCACTGTAAATAAAAATAAGTATTGTTTATTAGAAATAATGGGAGTAAGGAGGAATAATGGCAATACGAAAGAAAGGAATGTGTATTAAAGGTATAAATATGGATGATTGTTAGAGACGCTGAAGGAAGTCAAAAACAGTCACAATTTGTTGTATGCGGGATTAAATGAATAATTGGATGGAAATTTATAAAATGCAAATAAAAAAATTTATAAAAAAGAAATAGGGGGTTGAAACAAAAATATGAGAAGTATATATCACTATAAATTTCATCAGTATCCAAATCCATTAGTTTTACAGATGAGCAATGAGTTCTACTTTATTTTATTGTACTTCATTTTTGGTTTGATCCATTTCAACACCCAGCTTGTCTACCTGTGATAGCTTTTTAGGTTATTGAATGATCTTCCTCCTAGAACAAGATCTCAAGGTTTGGCAGAATCTAATGTTGGGTTATTCTGCATAAAGATGTAAAGAAAGGGTAGAAGTGGCTTTCTTCCATTTTTAGGAAATGTGCTACACACACACCCCACAACCCAATCTGTTGGGAAACAGTCTCCTGATAAATATTCAAGCAACGGAATAAGATTGCCAAGATACAAGTACTTCTCTTTAATAAACCATGTTTCATATTGTATGCTGGCAAAATGCTTTAAATGAAAACAAATATAATCTTGATGAGTGTTTGGACAAGGTCTTTTTCACTTATGTCTACTGTACATCCTGGGTTGCCAGATTAAATAATTGAAGAAACTTCTAGCTGCCTGGGCTTTTTAACAAGCATGTTAGTTTAACTCCAGGTTTACTAAATTATTTAAATCAATTCAAAGATTAGGGCATTCAGGCTATATGCTTTTCTAGGCTGTTTTACCTCTAATTGCAACCATTGTGTATATAATAATTCAGATGGATAGGGAAATGACTCTGGCTGTTTGCACCTTCTGATGCATTACCTGAGTGGAGTCCCAACTGTATGGTCAAATACTTTAAATGCAAAATAGATTCACCATAATCCAATATTTCAAATTCAAAAACTGGACCTTGCTATTTCTTCCATTCATGCATTCATTTGGATGTGCTGGCTTGTAAAGGAATCAGATTTTTGGCTGAAATTTCTTACTGCTGTGACATGTCTAACTAGATATCTGATCAAAACAAAAACAATTCCTTCCAGTAGCACCTTAAAGACCAACTAAGTCAGTTCTTGGTATGAGCTTTCGTGTGCATGCACGTGTGTATCTGAAGAAGTGTGCATGCACACGAAAGCTCATACCAAGAACTGACTTAGTTGGTCTTTAAGGTGCTACTGGAAGGAATTGTTTTTGTTTTGACTATGGCAGACCAACACGGCTACCTATCTGTAACTAGATATCTGATCAAATTTCAAGAGATGTAAGCCAGACCAAGCCCTGTAGCACATGGTTGCTTTGACAGATAGTGTGAATTAAAGCCGGAGACTCCCCCAATGTCAAAGCTATACATTTTCAGGAAGCACTAGTGTAGTGGCTAGAGAGTCAGACCAGGGAAATCCAGGTTTAGGGTTGAAGCTCATTAGATGATCTTGGACCTGTCACAGCCTAACTTAGTGCTGTGGTCTAAACCACTGAGCCTCTTGGGCTTGCCGATCAGAAGGTCGGCAGTTTGAATCCCCACAACAGCGTGAGCTCCCGTTGCTCTCTCTCAGCTCCTGCCAACCCAGCATTTTAAAAAATCACCTGAACAGAAATTCTACCCCTGAAAAAGAGGATGTGTCCTGGAAAAAGAGGACACATGGCAACCCTATGTGGAGAAAGTGGATAGAGGAATGATTTTCTCCTCTCACTTTCTTGATGCCACACGTAATTCCCTCATAGGGGTGTCCTCTTGATCATTTTGCTTGCCCTTTTCTGGCTCAATAATATCATTTTTAGGTGAGGCAACCAGAACTGTACACATTATTCCAAATGCAGTCACACCATATATTTGTATAATGGTATTATGATAGCAGCTGTTTTATTTTTAGCACCCCCCCAATAATCCATAGCATGGAACATGCCTTTTTCAAAGCTCCCACACACTGGGTTAAACGTTTTCACTGAACTGTCTATTATGATCTGCAAGGTCACATTCCTGGTCAGTCACCAATCCCCCTCACTTTCTACCCTGGGTGGAGCAAGCCCTCAGGGTTTAGGAAGCAGATAGCTCTTCTTCCCAGAATCACGACACCAACACCACTTTCTGTTCCACAGGCCATTTGCTGATTTGATTTAGTGATTATATCATTTTAAGTATTATTTGAGATTTCTTTAAGACTATTCAGGAAAGGCTCATTTGCTATCCAAAATATTTAGAGATGAGGGGTTTTACCTCAGCGTTTTGTCAGCCGTGGCCACAAATGGGCTTCTTTTCAGCCGGAACTCACCAGAACTCAGTTCCGGCACCTCTCAAGTGCCTCTCAATTGCCAATATAAGCAAACAAGGGAGGCATTCGTGGTGAGTTCTGGCTCCTCTTTTTCTAGAAAAATACCACAGCGCTTGCTTGTTTTTCAAGTATTGTGGGAAATGGGTAATATCTCAGTTACTGCTTCTTAACAGTGAGTGTATTACCGAAGCATTAATGGATTCACATTTATTAATTCATTTAAATTGTCTTTAAAACTTAACTTGGTACACATCCAGAATTTAGCATGATATGACAAGGCCTAATTAATTTCAAATGTCCAGGTTATGTCCTTCTACGCAGATTCTAAGATTGAGATATTAGGGCTCCAGGACAAGGATATTATATTACAGTTGGGACCTAAAGATAGCCAGAAATTAAATATGTTTGGTCATTTTTCATGTTCTGTTTCTGACATCAGAAATAAACACTGAATCAAACTCATGGCAGAGCCCTCCACTCTGAAGCAGCTCTGCCAAAATTTGTTACATTTGTCCAGATTCAGTAGTTGAGAACCGCAGACTAAGAGTGCAATCTTGTACATGTCTACACAGAAGTAAGTCTCAGTGAATTCAGTGGGGAATTACTCCCACGTAAATAAGTTCCAATAGATGCAGTCATTAGATTAAGGGGTCCAGTTTTGCTAGGGGGATAAAGATCTGCATGTGAGTGAGGAACTTCTAAATTGAAAAGTTTGGGCTTTATGCCTACCTCATACCCTCCAACATTTCTCCAGTGAAAATGGGGATGTCCTATTTATTACTACTACTACTACTACTACTATTACCCCACTCATCTGACTGGGTTGCCCCAGCCACTCTGGGCGACTTCCAACATATATAAAAGCACAAAAAACATTAAACATAAAAAAACCAACTTCCCTATACTTGGCTGCCTTCAGATGTCTTCTAAAGGTTGTATAGATATTTATTTCCTTGGCTTGGGGGTTGCATAATTCCATACCCTTTCTCCAATGAAAATAGAGACATCCTTAGGAAAAGTGGAACATTCTGGAATCAAATCAGAAACCAGAATGACTTCTGTAAATCTGGAACTGTCCCTGGAAAATAGGGAAACTTGGAGGATCTACTCTCTGCACATGACTCCACATCCTTTCCCAAACCTAGAAGATATTGTCCCAAATCTCGTACATGACACAGGTTGATTAGGATTAGTCTGGTGTGATGAACTCTGAACACGAGCAGAGATCATTACTACACTTTTCAGGACTGAGCTATACATTGCAAATATGATTTGATGTGCTCCCCACGACGGGGTGAGCTCCCGTAGCTCGGTCCCTGCTCCTGCCAACCTAGCAGTTTGAAAGCACGTCAAAGTGCAAGTGTGGGAGTCATACAGCTAAGGCAGAGGCTTGTAAAAACTGCAGGGGCCTCCTGACATTCCTCTGGGCAATGATTACCTTATACGGAGAGGGGAGTGTCAAGCCTTGACCGGATGAGGTAACAGGAGACCTTGGAAAACGGCCATGCGGCTGGGAGAACAAAGGAGATAATAAAAAGTGCCGGAGGAGAAAGGCTGAAAGGAGCTGCCCTCCAGCATTATGAAAATACTCGCTGCCTCATTGTGTCTTCTTTCTATGCTATGCTAAGCACCACTTGACTGGCTGGCTCCAACAAGTGGTGCCCTCTCTGAGGCTCAATTAAAAGAAGAGGAAAACTTAAAAGAAAGCAGTGTGAGACAGACTTCAAAGAGAACCGTGAGAAGCAACCTAAAGGAAACAGTCTGAGGCAGACTAAGAGGATTTTAAAAGACACTGTGAGAGGACTTTCGATCCAAGCAGTGGATATCATCGGCTCACCACGTCCGGCAAGGATTTCAAAGCACTTATACATCTTTAAAAAAAGATCCCGGTGAGTCGATCCCTTATATATTGATTTTAGAAATATGGGCAGTTCCCTGTCATTTCCGCAACAGAAATTTTTAAAGGACTTAAAATTTCTCCTCTCCTCCAACAAATTGGAAGTCCCTGATGGCGATTTGATACAGCTCATTCAAGCCATCGATGAGCATTGCCCCTGGGTTGCTGCACATGGGACATGGGAACTAAAACAATGGGATAAGATTGGAACATATTTTCATGGACACCCCAATTTCAGTGTTCGAATTTTAAATGCTTGGTGTAAGATTCGTTATGCTATGGGCTCTTTATCACCAAAAAATATCTCCATGGCTGGAGATAATTCTTTAATTCAGCCTGCTGTCCTGTCATGTGTTCCAGCACTTGCTTTGCCAGCAGCCCCAGACCCCAAACCTCCAGATTACAGTTCCTCACCAGAGGACCCAATCCTGCAAAAATACAGTGGTCTGGCTGGAAATGACCCTACTCTTTCAGCGGCAGAACAAGCTACCCCTTTTCAACGTGCAGTACTTGCCTGTTCTTTATCACAGGATACCATGGCATTCCCTGTTATCGTGCCCCCTGCTGGTGCCCCAGCAGGAACTCAAGCCGAGCACCAACCTTTTGATTTTAAAATCTTGAAAGAGCTGCAGCAGTCAGTAAAAGTCAAGGAACAAATATAGCAAATGGGAACTTTACAACCTGGCATGCCAAATCCAAATATGCTCCCACGAGAATATCAGTTGGCAGTGATTGATTTAAAGGACTGTTTCTTCTCTATCCCACTGGTTCCAGCAGACAGGGAAAAGTTTGCTTTTACATTGCCAGTATATAACAATTCGCAGCCCACCCAGCGATATCAGTGGGTTGTTCTGCCACAAGGCATGCGGAACTCCCCTACACTTTGTCAACATTTTGTGGGTGAAGCATTGAAACCTTTCCACATGCGACACCTAGAGGACAAGCCTTTGTGGGTTCCAGCTCGATGTGTGCAGCCATGGCGAGTCCCTTCAATTGCGGAAGTGCCTTCCCCACCATCTGCCTCGCCATCCTTTGTTGCACTGTTATACAAGGAAGAGAAGCAGACGACCCAGTCCAGTTGAAACCACCATATTTCACCTTATCAGCTGGCAAGCCGCTGTCATCAGAATCCTACTCTGGCTGGCAGCATCCACAGCTCAGCCACTCTCGAACTATAAGAACAGCTTTGTTGAATAAGACTTTTAGGGGAGAAAATTATCATAAAATATGGAGGGATAATATTTCTGTACAAGATATGATTATGTTTACCAGTTTATTGCATGCTTCTAGATGCTGGTTGTGTAAAATATGTCCCCTTTTACCCTTCATTCAGGCTTAATGCTTCATGGTGTGTCTATTAATGAATCTTTTCAATTTACAAATGTTATATCACCTAACCAAACTTTTTGGCCTCCAGTACAATTGACCCTCCATGAGCCTGCCCCCATTTGTTTTCAAATTAGAGAGGGGAAAGAATCATGGGGCATATATCCAAACTGTCAATATACATTGAAATTCATGTTTAATAGCTCTTGTTCTCTTACAGGAACATACAGTGACCAATCTCAGTACTATAGAAGCAAAACCAGTGCATGGTTAAAAACTAGCAAAGGAAGCCTACCATGCAGCTTGGAATCAGAATTCTTATATTCTTGGCTTCCGGATGGAAGTTGGCTTCGACATTTATTAATTTTAGTGATCATTATAGTAGTTATTTGCGTTATTTTGTGTTGATGTATTCAATGTATTCCTTCTTTAATTTCTATGTGTACTGCATAGGTGTCCAGTCCGCGGCCCGCTACCGCCCTTACAAGAGCCGCTTATCGCACTCGATATAATAAAATAAAGAAAGAGGGCATGTGGGAGTCATACAGCTAAGGCAGAGGCTTGTAAAAACTGCAGGGGCCTCCTGACATTCCTCTGGGCAATGATTACCTTATACGGAGAGGGGAGTGTCAAGCCTTGACCGGATGAGGTAACAGGAGACCTTGGAAAATGGCCATGCGGCTGGGAGAACAAAGGAGATAATAAAAAGTGCCGGAGGAGAAAGGCTGAAAGGAGCTGCCCTCCAGCATTATGAAAATACTCGCTGCCTCATTGTGTCTTCTTTCTATGCTATGCTAAGCACCACTTGACTGGCTGGCTCCAACATGCAAGTAGATAAATAGGTACCACTCCGGTGGGCAGATAAATGGCGTTTCCGTGCGCTGCTCTGGTTCACCAGAAGCGGCTTAGTCATGCTGGCCACATGACCCGGAAGCTGTACGCCGCCTCCCTCGGCCAATAAAGCAAGATGAGCGCCACAACCCCAGAGTCGGCCACGACTGGACCTAATGGTCAGGGGTCCCTTTACCTTTACCTACATGTGCCCAAAAAGGGTTTTGGATAATGAATGGTTAAATGGATTGGGTGCAGAGAAGCAGTCAACTGGAATCAAGTTCTCTTCTCATTTTAAAAGTTTTTGTGTGTTTAGTTCTTTTAGCAACAGATGTGTAGATGTAAACAATCCATGAATTCAATTTGTGTCATGTGGTACCGCTTAATTTCTAAATAAGAGGTCAATCTTGTCCGAAAAACATATTTGGGCCCCTTTACATGGAAGCTCTTCACCTGTCCATAGCTGGGCAGAGAATAATTGATTTTTTAATATATATTTTTCTTCTTCGGGAGGCAGAAACAATGGCACTCTGCACATGTCTGGAGTGCACCCAGCAATGTTCCAGTTATCCAGTTATCTTTTTAGTTCTACATTGCTTTGGTCTAGGTGTGGTAGTAGGTGATGTGCCGCTCTCAAATTTAATTTCATTTATTTTTATTTAACCAAAGCTATGCACTTCTTGATTTTTAGCAAGTGGTTTACAAGAAATATTAATCAGGAAATACAGTTAAAAAGAATGAAAATATTTAAAAGTAAGGCGATCAAGACGCACCAAAATCTCTGTGTCCAGATAAGCCTGCCTAAAGAAAAGCATTTTAAGCAGGTGCTGAAAAGAGTAAGGTAAAAAAAAGATAAAGGACCCATGGGTGGTTAAGTCTAGTCAAAGGTGACTATGGGGTTGTGACATTCATCTCGCTTTCAGACCGAGGGAGCCGGCGTTTGTCCACAGACAGCTATCCAGGACTAAAGCACTTTTGGCACAATGGAACACCATGACAGAAACCAGAGCGCACGGAAACGCCGTTTACCTTCCTGCTGGAGCGGTACCTATTTATCTGCTTGCACTTTGACGTGCTTTTGAACTGCTAGGCTGGCAGGAGCAGGGACCGAGCAACGGGAGCTCACCCCATGACAGGGATTTGAACCACGACCTTCTGATCAGCAAGCCCTAGGCTCTGTGGTTTAGACCACAGCACCACCCGCGTCCCCTTGCTGAAAAGAGTACAGTAAGGGTGCCTGCTGGATGTCAACTGACAGTCAGCAAACGCTCCAATCCCAACACACTTACCTAGGAGTAAGACCAACTGAACATCATGGGACTTATTTATGAATGCACCATGTGTATGGTTGTTCTATAAGTTCACTGTTGATGTAAGAAGTGGTCCAATAACAGGTTTTTATGATCTCTAATTTTACAGGCTTGAACGTGAAGAACAGCTGATCAATATATTTTTAATATTTGGGCAGCAGAACCCAGTAAAAGTGCGATCTATTAATATGTGCATAAACAGCATGAGTGTTGTTAGAAAGAAAACAGCTGGGCTATTTCCTCTTTTTGGGGGGTGAATTCTAAACACATAACGGTGGTATCAACTGTGTCAAATACCATTGACTATATAAATGTTTAATGACCGGTTCAGCTTATTACAGGAATTTATATTTCCTTATGGGAAAGGATAGATTCAATATCAGTATAGCATCTCTCTCTTATCCCATTGCATGTGAAAGTATGTCAGGATTAGGAACAGATCAAGGGAGGCTGCATATTTAGCAGTGTTTTGTCAAAGCAAGATAATTTGCGGCTTCTAGTAAGTCAACCGCAAATACGTGTTTTCTGTTAACTTACAAATGCCTTGTTTCACCAAACAGTATAAAATAACAAGCACACAAATATGGAACTGAACGAACATATATATTAGAGAAAAGCCAGATAAGCCCGGTGGTAGCTATTATTTAGTTCTTTTCAAAACAGGAAGCAGAGCAATTTTAAGTATGTTTCTGAGCACAATTCAAAGTGTTGGTGCTGACCTTTAAAGCCCTAAATGGCCTTGGGCCAGTAAACCATTGTTCAGCCTGGACACTGAGGTCCAGCTCTGAGGGCCTTCTGATGGTTCCCTCACTGTGAGATGTGAGGTTGCAGGGAACCAGGCAGAGGGCCTTCTCGGTGGTGGCACCCACCCTGTGGAACATCCACCCATTCATCCCCTTAGAGTGGTGAGTGGCACTATTTAGTGGGAAGAAATTTCAATGAAAATCCTTGTTATTACATATTTTACATGGGTGTTTATTTGTATATATTTTAAATTTTTATATATGGATGTTTTATGGTGGCCTAGGCTTGTAATGCCTAATAAAGGTTTGGCAAAGTAAGGACATAAGAAGCTATCTGCACAGACAGGCAGTGGCTCTCCAGGGTTTCAGCTGTATATGGAGATGACGGGGACTGAACTTCTGCACAAAAGAATTATATTGTACTGCTGAGTTATGAACATTCCCCAAAGGAGATACAAGCATATGTTCACTGCATGATATATTAAATCACATATACTGTTAGGAGGATGCCAGATATCTGTACAGTGGTACCTCGGGTTACAGACGCTTCAGGTTACAGACTCCACTAACCCAGAAATAGTACCTCAGGTTAAGAACTTTGCTTCAGGATGAGAACAGAAATCGTGCGGCGGCAGTACAGCAACAGTGGGAGGCCCCATTAGCTAAAGTGGTCTTCAGGTTAAGAATAGTTTCAGGTTAAGAACAGACCTCCGGAATGAATTAAGTTCTTAACCAGAGGTACCACTGTATAAGACTTCTAGTTTGGAGCTTGTCTGAACTAGGCTATGTCATATAGTATTTTCCTTGATGAGTATTTAGATGCTCCAACAATGCATTTATTTTATCCTGGACACTCTGTACTGTGGCTCATATTAGTGCACTTCTTAGACCCCTATGAACACCATTAATCACTCTGTTTTGCTTCTGCCAGGAGAGGCTAACTCTCAATGACAACACACCACACACCCAACATGTGTTTCTGCAACATACTGGCTTAGAAAACATACAGTAATTGGCCGTTTATTATACCGACTTAAACCTTCTTATTGATGCCAGGAATAACTGTACAATTTCGGGAGGGGTGGGGGAGGAAAGAGCACATTTTTGAAATGTAAATAATAGATAAAGGACACCAGCGGAATGATCACAACCCAGCAGTAATCCCCCCAAGAGGAAAATAGAGCCATATAAGTCCAATTTGTGTTGAAAAATCCATTAGCCAGGAAGTTAGTAAGCCAGATTCTGCCCTACGACTCTGAAGGGAATAACTTAATGTTAGGAGTTTGGTGCCGTGGATAAGAAATGGAAAAAGGAAGGAAGAAATTTGTCTGCATTAAATTATTTCACATTAAGAATTTTCTGTCCAGGAAAATGTGTTTCACAGTACCAGAGTGTAAAATGATGGAACATAGTGGGCCATTTTTACACTAACCTGATAACCAACCTGATAACCAAGAAGACAGGGCTGCATGAAACCTGCATTGCTTCATCAGCAGTTGCCTCCATCAAGAGCATCATTTGCCAGTAGCAACCTGCCACTCAGAGGTCACCTGTCCGTTTTCCATTGCAGTTCTATGATGGCTTGGGAATCGGATTCAGAGGCTGAACCTGAGGAATCCCAGCCTGCACAGGAGTCCCCACCTCCAGGACCAGCTGAGCCAGGGCTGGGGCTTCAACCTGAAGGGTCCTCACCTGTGCTGGATCCTCAGGAGCAGACACCAGCTGAGTCTGCTCTGGCTCTGGAGGTGATTGAGGACCCATTGCCTGCAGGTGCTCCACTCTCAGCCCCGTCAGGGGAAGCTGAGGTTGCCTCTGGGTCCGGTAACCCTCCAGCCTCTCCTGAGCTGCAGAGGCTCAGGGCAGAAAGGCGGAGGGAACTAAGTTCCCACAGGAGGAGTGCTCTCCTCCAGGCCAGGAGAGGTGAGTCACCTGTGGACCGGGGCCGCCCTATGCCTCAGGGCAGATAAAAGCCAGCCAGCCCAGTCCCAGGTTGTGGGAGCAACATTGTTGGTAGCCTGTTCTTGCCTGCAACCTGTCTTGCTCTTCTGCCAGAGTCCTCACCCGACTCCTTGTCTTGGACCCCGCTTCAGCCTTGATGGACAGCCTCCATACCACACCCTCGACCTTGGACTGGACTTGGACCATGCTGCACGGTAGCCCCCCGGGACCAGCACAAGTTCCACGGTTTTAATATCACCCTTGTTATTGGCAAGAATAGGAACACAGGAAGTTGACTTATGCTGAGTCAGACCATTGGTGCAGCTAGCTCATTGTGGACCTACTTGCAGTGACCCACCCAGCAGGGAGCAACGTGTGAGCCAAGTAGGGAAACAGGACAGCATTCTGGGATTTAAAAATTGGCCACAACTTTATTGATTCCAGATATAGGTTGGATTTGGCTGAGGCACTGGGTGTGTATCCTTCACAGCCCCCCTGGTAGCGGGTTGTCACATGACAGGCTCAAGCCCAGGATTGATGGGTTATCTGTAAGCTGCAGGTCTATATTTATGACCCTCCCAAGCCTCTGAAGAGAAAAAAGAGTTTGGATTTGATATCCCGCTTTATCACTACCCGAAGGAGTCTCACAGCAGCTCACATTCTCCTTTCCCTTCCTCCCCCACAACAAACACTCTGTGAGGTGAGTGGGGCTTAGAGACTTCAAAGAAGTGTGACTAGCCCAAGGTCACCCAGCAGCTGCATGTGGAGGAGCGGGGAAGCGAACCCAGTTCACCAGATTACGAGTCTACCGCTCTTAACCACTACACCACACTGGCTGAAGGAAGCTCTATGGCTCATCTGCCACCCACCTTGGCTTTTAGACAGAGATTTCCTGCTATAACCCTCTAATACCCTGTTTTAAACACGTCCATTACCGACTTTATCCCTTCCAATCTTTTACCTCTCATGACAGTGTTGGATCTTCTGGTTCTCTCATATTTTAAAATCATGTGAATATCTCATGAAGGATGAACACTGCCTTGACCCATGAGACCCTGAAAGTACTATTGGGTTCTGCCTTCTGTTCTTTATCCATCATATGAGAAGAACACCTACAGATGTCAGCCTTTTCACACACCTAAAGGTTGAAGGTGGCTCCAGCTGTGGAGCCAATTATACATTAAAGAAGACAATTGCCCCCAAACCCCAATATTTGTAAGATAGAAATATGCTTGCATTGGAGCCACTGAAACTTGGCAACACTCCCAAGGAATTCAGAAATGTTAAGGCCTATTGAAAACTGATGTAACTTATCATTCTTTTTTCCCCTTTTGTTTTGAAACTCCAGCTTTAAATATCTCTTCACACTGACCTTGACATGTTGTGAGGATTTTTTAAATGACTGTTTATGAAGGACCTGGGAGTTATCCTAAGGATGGCCAGACCTTCTCTTCCCTTCTATGGTGGTCTTCTTAGTGATGGGATCCCACTGGCAGATCAGTAAACTAAAGGCTATGTTTTACCTCTCACTAAAGTGAATGGGGAGGTTTGCATGTATGCCATTGAGAGAGAGGTCCATTGTTAAGCATATACATGAACTGAGCATAGAACAAAATCACCATGCCCCTTCATGACCAATGCATAAAGGTGCCCACTGATGAAGGAACGTAAAGAAGACAATATTGTAATATTAGAGGGAGATTGATGATTCTGTGCAATAGAGAACTAGTCCAGCTGACAGTGATTCAGAACAGAGATGGGAAAATATCCTAAAGCTTGGCTATTGCTCTCAGTTGTTACCAGAAGCCAGCATCTCAGGCCTGTTCTCCCCTTGCAAGTAGCTGCAAATATCCTAGAGGTTGTCTCAGTCCCTCCACAACCTGAAAAAAATTGGGAGAACCCCAGAAATGTTCATATCAAAGTAAGTCTGCCTGCTCTAGGACCTTAGCCACTGGCATGTTGGGACTCTAGGTTTAGTCATACAGTCAACATTTTTGACCAAAGACCACAAAGTAAATTTAGAGGTGAAGCGAAATTTGAACAAAACTCTTGTTTTTTTATTTTGCAAGGTGGCATGTGTCACATCATCCCAGCTTCTGCCCCTAGTCCAGATGATAATATTCTAAAATATTTGCACAGCTGCTGCAAAAATCATTCTGAATCTCTTCACAGTCCAATAAAACTGATATTGGGAATGAAAGGCCAACTGGAACAGATTACTAGGATTGAACAACAACATTCCGTCCCCCCACCAACTGCTGTATGATTCTCTGACTAGACCTACTGTATATATTTTATAGATTGTGTAAATCTTGGGTAAAGAAAGCAGGCACTGTCTCTCTGCTTCTTCTGTCTCCGATCACAGCTATTTATCCAATAAAATGTTTACAGATATTACAGAGTACTGATGGAGTTAATACAGCTTTTTGTTGCAACACTCCTTGCGTTCTATATATCTACTTATATCTATCTGTTACGGAAGATTCACTTTGTTACAGAAATTAATGTTTTCATAAAATACAAATGCCTGTGATA
This sequence comes from Podarcis gaigeae, assembly GCF_964106915.1. Classification (NCBI taxonomy): domain Eukaryota; kingdom Metazoa; phylum Chordata; class Lepidosauria; order Squamata; family Lacertidae; genus Podarcis; species Podarcis gaigeae. The sequence continues at coordinate 25,195,053 of NC_139680.1, forward strand.
GCTGTTAAAATAATATTCATCTGCTCATATACTGCTATATAAAATGTGTATTAAAAATAGTTAGTTTCTTTTATTTCAAGCAGCCTGTAATAATGGAAGATACTGGGAATTTTAAGGGATAAAAAGGTAAAGATAAAGAGACCCCTGACCATTAGGTCCAGTCACTGACGACTCTGGGGTTGCGGTGCTCATCTCACTTTATTGGCCGAGGGAGCCGGCGTACAGCTTCCAGGTCATGTGAACCAGAGCAGCGCACGGAAATGCCATTTACCTTCCTATTTATCTACTTGCACTTTGACATGCTTTCAAACTGCTAGGTTGGCAGGTGCAGGGACCGAACAACTGGAGCTCACTCCATCGTGGGGATTCGAAACGCCAACCTTCTGACCGGCAAGCCCTAGGCTCTGTGGTTTAACAGACAGCACCACCCACATCCCTATTTTAAGGGATATGTGGTCTAAATTCCCTACATTCTAAAGTCACTTTTCCTTGAGAGTCTGTGCAGTGCTAGTGCCCTGCATATTGCCAGTTTTATTTCTGTTGGCATGATTCCCTCTCCTGTTTAGTTTTAAGCTGTTAAATAAGTTTAGTTTATTTGCATTGTTTTATACAATGTTCTACGTGGTGTGTGTGTGTGTGTGTGTTTCTCGACATTATGATTGCTTGTAATTGTTCTGAATATGTCTTTCTGAATTGTTGTATTATTCATTTGACATGTTGGGAGTTACTTGGGAAGGATTTTGTGGGAAAGCAGCATACAAATAAACAGACTAATGAAGACGTGAAGAGAGCTTCTGTCAAAGCCAGGATAGTGATATGGGAAGCCTTATATTTAATCCATTCCAGAATTATGTCCAACAGTGGTTCAGTGTCAGGGCCACTGCCATGGATACCAGGAGCAAAGAAAACAAGTGAAAATGAACAATGGCAGCTGATTAAGAAATGGTAGGCAGTGTTGCTTGTTGACAAGGGCAAAGTGCTAGGGTGGATGTTTAGTCCTGGTTTGACCAATCCAGAGGGCTTTTACTTGACAGCCTATGTTGGACAAACCTAGATAGTATCTTAAAAAGCAGAGACATCACCTTGCCGACAAAGATCCGTATAGTTAAAGCTATGGTTTTCCCAGTAGTGATGTAGGGAAGTGAGAGCTGTAGTGATATAGGGAAGTGAGAGACCATAAAGAAGGCTGATCGCCGAAGAATTGATGCTTTTGAATTATGGTGCTGGAGGAGACTCTTGAGAGTCCCATGGACTGCAAGAAGATCAAACCTATCCATGCTTAAGGAAATCAGCCCTGAGTGCTCACTGGAAGGACAGATCCTGAAGCTGAGGCTCCAATACTTGGGCCACTTCATGAGAAGAGAAGACTCCCTGGAAAAGACCCTGATGTTGGGAAAGATGGAGGGCACAAGGAGAAGGGGACGACAGAGGACAAGATGGTTAAACAGTGTTCTCGAAGCTACCAGCAGGAGTTTGACCAAACTGTGGGGGGCAGTGGAAGACAGGAGTGCCTGTCGTACTCTGGTCCATGGGGTCACGAAGAGTCGGACACGACTAAACAACTAAACAACAACAACAACAATGTTGGACATTCCTGGACCTGGCATGGGAACTAGTTCCAGGCCTGCCCCAGCCACAAAAGGTTTACAAAGTTCAGTTATTGCAAAAGTTTTTCAGTGTTAATTTTATGCATTTTTTAAAATCACCATGGTATTTAACAATAATATCTTATGTCCTTTAGAGGAGAAATTGTGAATTGTAGAATTTTAAATACCCAATATCATCCTTGGGTTCACTCAATTTTGTTTAGAATACTGTTTGTTTATCATACTCTTCCATTTTCTTCTAGTTGTGAGGGTGAGAGAAGGGGTGGGGCCTCACAAGTGGAGTAGTCTAGGGCCTCTCTTCATCTAAATCCAGCCCTGGGCAGTACCTGGTTTTGAAAGGATTTTTAATTCTCTATTAAAAATCTTTGCTGCGATCTTTAACTACAGTTTGGAGGCATTGAAGAGAAACAGCTGGATTTTTTCCCACCTGATTCAGATTAGCTTATCTGATAGTAATTCAGTGTCCTTATTTGCGAGCTTTTTACCATGTGGCAAACAGGAACACAGGAAATTACTCGTAAAATAGAAATAATTGTTCAGATGTTCACCAAAGCCCCCTAGTTCAAGGGAAGAAATCTCGCTGCTTGTTTTCAAGTCTGGATACACAGTACAGAGATACTATCCCAATATTTTGTTTTCTCCGGACATAATTTAGGTAGCTCATAATTTAGGTAAAATCATCATCATCTCAGGGACACTCACAGAATTTCATCCATTGTCAATGTTTATCATCCTAAACAGCATGAACTGGCACTTGTACGGCCACTTCACAATTCACAGTGATGAGCGGGAATCATGAGTCAAAGTATTCATCATTCCACTTCTTTGGAAGCCTCATTGCATAACACCTTGCAAACGGGTGCAAACCATAGCAAAATAGATACATGGTTTTTTATTTTACTTATGAAGGTGCATACGGGTGTGGGTTTTTTTAAAAGAAAAACTCCATGAAGGGTGTCTAATGGGTCGTGGTGGTAGCAGGTGGAGTCACATATTAAGTGACGTTGAGTACATAAGAAAAGCCTTTTATGGGTCAGGACAAAAGTCTATCTAGTTCAGTATCCTGTTGCAGGACCCAGACACAGTGAAGCCATAGACGGGGTGGTGGTGGTGGTCTAGGTATGGCAAGTTGGGATAAACATGGGACAACCAGTGGGGATATAAACAGGACACAATTGATTACAGTGTGGAGAGCCAGTGTGGTGTAATGGTTAAGAGTGGTAGACTCATAATCTGGTGAACCGGGTTCGTGTCTCCACTCCTCCACATGCAGCTGCTGGGTGACCTTGGGCTAGTCACACTTCTTTGAAGTCTCTCAGCCCCACTCACCTCACAGAGTGTTTGTTGTGGGGGAGGAAGGGAAAGGAGAATGTTAGCCGCTTTGAGACTCCTTCAGGTAGTGATAAAGCGGAATATCAAATCCAAATTCTAATTCTTCTTCTTCATCATCATACATCAGTGGGTTTTGACGCAGACTCTGGGTGCGTATCCTTAACCAACCAACCCATTTTCTGGTTGGTTCTTTCCACAGGGTTAGCCAAGGTAGCGGGTGGTTGCCCTGTGACATACACCAAGTCAGTGTGAGCCTGCCTAAGATCACCTTGATGGAGCTATGGCCCATCTGGGCATCTGGGCAAAGGCAGCTCCACCAGATCCCTTAAATGGGATACCCTGAATCCTTGGACCCAAGGGGGTTCTGACCCCGCCATCCAGCTAGACTAAGGATCCACTCCCAATGCCTTATCCACTGCTCGAGTTGGCCCTTCCCCACCAATTCACTGCCGAACCAGTCACATCGGCACCCAATCCTTGATGCCATTACACAAGCCGAACAGCCAGTCTTCATGACCCACTGGTGAAAAGTGCACCCTGTCAAGTCTGTAGAGAGTTCAATTGTGAAATCGATTTTATTGATTTCCCAAATTTTACCAAATCGGCCACAAATTAAAACAAATTTATTACAATTTTTTTCCAAAAATTGGCTTCCTGCAATCCTTTCTTGATGCATCCAAAGTTTCCTTTTGTTGCTGCTTTTCCCCCCTAGTTGTTTGTGGGACACAGTCCATTAAACTTATTTATCCTTGCCATGTACAATATTTTAACATTTGCCATATCGACAAGTGATGTTACTCCACAAATGCCCAAATCCACAATTTGAATTTGAATTTAAAATAAATTCCTTTCTTTCCTTTTGCATGTATGAAGCCAAATGGTTCACTTTTACTAGATGTTTCCCCTTTTTTTCTTATCTGTGCGGCACACTCTGTCAAAGATTCTGTCCAGAAGTCCTAAATTCCCAATTCAAGTATCTCCTGTTGTTGTCCCTTTTTAAAAAGGGAATTTTAAAGCTCCATTGTCAAATATAATGGGTGCCGATTTGGGTGCTGAATCACCTGCCCCCTAGTGGCATCACAGAGCGCTGCATAGGGGGTTGGACTACCTGAACTTTGAGTCCCTACCAACTCTAAGATTCTATGATTGTGCTGTTCATTTCCTCCTGAGCGCTATTGACTCGAAACCAAGGCCCCAAGCAGCATGTAAATGCAACAGTAGTATTCTTATGAATCCAAGCAAAGGGTATTCAGAGGCAAGGACAGTGAAGGTACAAATGGTCTTGGGTAGGAAGCCCTCAGGAGAAGTTTTGTGTGCCCTGCTACCAAACACATTACTGTCAATTAGCAATTCTCTCTGCCATTGACCTCTCCCCAAGATTAAGACAAGGGAATGGAGAAATAAGCCTCCTTCCTGAAGCCTAAAATTTTATTTGGATTCCTTAAGCAGAAGGCCTAATCTTTGTTTAAACAACAGCAACATAACTCGTTGTTATAGATTCCTGTCGATGTCTACCACATTCGTAAAGTACTGGTTATACATTACGGTCAGAAACCAAAGGAGAATGAGTGAAAGGAAACAGATCCTGTCACAAACACATCTGGATATGTGAGGGATTATTATATAAAGCAGTAAAATGGCTACACATAGGCATAAGAGAACAGCTGGCGCATAGAGGGCTAGATGTCTGGGTAAGCTTGTGCAGGTCCCTTCTTAGAATGCCACCACACTGTAAGGCAGAACTAGTCACTATGCGAACCCTTAATGGTGTCCTCCAGCTGTTATCATTCTTCTGGCAGAGATTGTAAAGAGGTGGCTTGGACTTAGAACATGTTTTGCATGCAGAAGGTCCCAGGCAAAGTTCCCAGCATCTCCAAAGAGAGCTGGGAAAAGAACTCCTGTCTGAAACCCAGCAGAGCACTAGTCAGTGTCAACAGTACTAAGCTAGATTGAGTAGTGGTCTGATATGGTACAAGGCAACCTCATATACCACTGTGATTTGCTAGATCTGGTCATGTCTTTATTTCATCAGTCTTCAGTTGCAAGGTTGGAATCATTGTATGTATTCTTTTAAAAAATGAATGCTTATCTATCTATCATCGATCATTTATCTATCATCCATCTATCTATATCTATCTATCTATCATCTATCTATCTATCTATCTATCTATCTATCTATCTATCTATATCTATCTATCATCTATCTATCATCTATCTATCTATCTATCATCTATCTATCTATCTATCTATCTATCTATCTATCTATCATCTATCTATCTATCTATATCTATCTATCTATCTATCATCTATCTATCTATCTATATCTATCTATCTATCTATCATCTATCTATCTATCTATCTATCTATCTATCTATCATCTATCTATCTATCTATCATCTATCTATCTATCTATCTATCTATCTATCTATCTATCTATCTATCATCTATCTATCTATCTATCTATCTATCTATCTATCTATCTATCATCTATCTATATATCATCTATCTATCTCTATCTATCTATCTATCTATCTATCTATCTATCTATCTATCTATCTATCTATCTATCATCTATCTATCTATCATCTATCTATATCTATCTATCTATCTATCTATCTATCTATCTATCTATCTATCTATCTATCTATCTATCATCTATCTATCTATCTATCTATCTATCTATCATCTATCATCTATCTATCTATCTATCATCTATCTATCTTGCTCTTACATATTTGAAACAACTATTTGATCCTATGAAGGATTTCTATAGGATGCTTTTAATTGCTCCTCTGCCAACACACACATATAAGCATAACTGGCCATTAGAAGAAGTGGGACCTGTGCATTAATTCATACCCTCCAACATTTCTCAGATGAAAATAGGGACATCCTAGTCTTCTTCTTTCTCCTCCTCCTCCTCCCTGCACATCTGACTGGTTTGCCCCAGTCATTCTAGGTGGCTTCCGACATATATAGTAAAGGTAAAGGGACCCCTGACCATTAGGTCCAGTCGTGACCGACTCTGGGGTTGCGGCGCTCATCTCGCTTTATTGGCCAAGGGAGCCAGTGTACAGCTTCCGGGTCATGTGGCCAGCATGACTAAGAGCAGCGCACAGAAACGCTGTTTACCTTCCCGCCGGAGCGGTACCTATTTATCTACTTGCACTGGCATGCTTTCGAACTGCTAGGTTGGCAGGAGCAGGGACCGAGCAATGGGAACTCACCCCGTCGCAGGGATTCGAACCGCCAACCTTCTGATCAGCAAATCCTAGGCTCTGTGGTTTAACCCACAGTGAAACCCCGTCCCTTCCAACATGTATAGAAACATAATAAAATATTAAATATTAAAAACTTCCCTATACAGGGCTTCTAAAGATTATCTCCTTGGCTCAGGGGTCTCATAACTCCATGCCTGCCAACATTTCTCTGGTGAAAATAGGAACATCCTACCATACCCTCCAAAATTTTTCAAATGGAAACAGGGACGTCCTAAGGCAAAGCGGGACGTTCCAGGATCCAAACAGAAACCAGGACGGCTTCTGTAAATCCAGGACTGTCCCTGGAAAACAGGGACACTTGGAGGGTCTGTTCCTCCCATTATCCTGCAAGCTCTCCTTGCCCAACGTGAGTGCTGGTGCCTGGAATCCTCCTCTCATACCATGGAGGAGAAGGCTACCCATGGCTACTTGCCTGGATGGCTCTGCTCTCCAGAGGCCAGTTGTCCTTCTGGATGCCAGTTGCTGGAAACCAAAGGAAAGGGAGAGTGCTCTTGTGGTTGGCTCCTGCTTGTGGGTTTTCCAAGGCATCTGGGTGGCCGCTATGAGAACAGGATGCTGGACTAGATAGGCCATTAGCCTGATCCAGAAGGCTCTCCTTGTGCTGTTAAACAACCTCAGGTGGTAGGACATGAGACCTTTCAGAGCTTCTGCCAGTCAAAGCAGGCAGCCCAGGGACGAGGTGCTTTGACTCAGGATATGACAGTTTTGTGTATTCAGGGGAATGCATGTGACTCATCCGCTGTGTACATTACACAAAGTTGGAACGGCTTTCTAAATGATTCATCAGCTTTCCACTCGTACAAATTTGTCAGGGTTTGGCAATGAAGATGAACATTTTTTGTGAACACACATGGGTTGAAGGCAGTTTTGTGAAAAAACAAACAAAGGCGCACACTGTATGGATAAATCGGTGTCATTGTTTATATGAGTTTGTATATAAAAGGCTTGGCTTTTAGGGATAAAGTTTGGAACAGAAGCATGAACCATTGCTAGCTTTTGCCATCCAGCAAACATCCATTATTTTATTAGTTGAAACAGTGTTGACATTAAGAGTAATTATACTTAAGTAATTTGGCATTTGTAACGTGGTCCTTGTACTGGCTGTGTATTGCTGCCAAATCTTGCACATAAACTATATCTGTAATATTATCTCAAAAGGAATAGTAATCTGTACTTGAATTTATTTATAGCTTTTATATTTATATCTTTCATTTGATCTAATTGCAATTTTGAGGCAGTATGTATGAAATGGATGTAGTGCCCCTCAGAGAGTTTATATCGTTCTTTGTCCTGACCTTGACAGTGTTGCCGGTTGAGTCGATTAGAATGGAGTTCATTTATGCCGGCATTAACCCTATCATTATGTCCGCCCTACACATGCACTCCCATTGTTCAGCCCAGACACCGAAGTCCAGCTCTGAGGGCCTTCTTGCAGTTCTGTCACTGCAAGAAGTGAATTTACAGGGAACCAGGCAGAGGGCCTTCTCAGCAGTGGAGCCCTCCCATCAGATGTCAAAGAGATAAAGAACTACAGAACTTTTAGAAGGCATCTGAAAGCAGCCCTGTATAGGAAAATTTGACATCTTGTTATGTTTTGATATGTGATTGAAGCCTCCCAGAGTGGCTGGGGAAACTCAGCCAGATGGGCGTGGCATAAAATAATAATAATAATAATACCGGAAGACAGTAGAACTTGGGGGTTAATGATTAGGGTAAAATACTGTAGAAATCAGGATACTGAGCTCTACCTCTGAACAACCTTTCAGCCCTCCAGATTTTGCAGAACTCCCATCAGTTCCTACCAGCATAGCCAATCGTCAGTGCTGATGGGAGTTGTATTCTGGCAACATCTGGAAGGTTGTCTCTTGGCTCCCTCTGTTCTAACTCTGCAAAAAAAACCCTCACTATAACACACATTTGTCATTGTTTGATGAGATTATCTAGCAAGAATGAGGTGAGATTCGATTTTTACTCATAGTTGCTGTCACAGAAGATATCAGGGGTATTTAGCAAGTATGTTTGAAAATATGAGGCAGAATGTGAACATGGAAATATAAAAGGAAATATCAGAGAAACTCTTTCCCTAGGAATGATTTAGTAAAGCAGGGTCTTCTTATTTGTTTAGGAGCCATGGTACACAAAATGCCAAGCTCAGCCTCAGTAAGGCAGATATTAAAAGTAGGTATTGTGTTGTTGTCTTGTGGCCAACATACCTTCTCTCACTAAGTTGGATGTTATGGAAGCCCTTGGCTTCAACTTCATTGAAAAAGCTTCCTCTGGTCCAGAGTAATGCTGACAGATCTAAGAATAGGACAGAGACACCATTGTTGGATGTTGTCGGAAGAACAATATTCTACCTCTGTACATGGGAACTATATTGACCAATGTTCTCCTGCCATGTTTCCTGCCATGCGGCTTTCTGTATAGTACAAAAAGGAAGTGGCAGCAGTAAAGAGCAAATGAAAAGCAGGAAGTAGCATTAAATATGTTGCATGGCCAACACAGTGCCTGAGGATACAGCTGTTGTTGCAATCACAAACTTAGGACAGTGACTGGCACAAAAATGGCTTCCGACAGAGCAATTAGACAGGTGGTTTGTTGGAATTCCCCTGCATACCTCAGCATGATCTGGTTCACAATATGAGCTTTCGGCTCTGCTGGCAGTCAGTTCTTTCATTTCCTGCTTATTTGGGAAACCAATTTCTAAGTGAACCGAATTTCTGGAGCAAAACCAAATCCCATTAAATGTAATACCATCAATTAACATCTGGCCCCCATATTCTACTGGCTTAGCTTTACCTGATAAGAGTCTAGGGACTATGGATCTATAGTTTCAGAGATTTCTAGGAACTGATGTCTACCGTAAGGAGCAGAAAGTGCAGCACCTCAACCACCTTGGGCCAATGATTTAATCTACTGCTGTATAGAATTTCAGTGCAGAACTCTCATGGTGAGGATGAGGCCACAATATTTCTGCTTGATCTTGTAACTTATACTATTCTCCAAATGACTGGAAGCAATGCATTCAAGCTTTCAGGAATGAAGTGTCATGCACAGAGTTACAAACTGCAAATTCATCGTTTTCCTGGTACTACGCAGCTATCAAGTTATTTAGTGTAACGAGGCACCGTTTCTTTTTTAGCCTTATTTTCTTTTTTCATAAACATGTGCGCATTTTTTTTTGAAGCCCATAAAGCAGAGCAACAGAGTCTTTCTAAGTAATTTGAAAACTCTCAATCCTTAATCTGAAGTGTGATGTGTAAATAACACATCTTCCAGTACAGAGGACCGCCATCTTGGATGACTTTAATAGAAGATTTGACAGATTCATGGAGAATAAAGCTATTGGTGGCTTCCAGCCATTATGGCTATACTCTGCGTATCAGTCAGAGAGAGTAATTCTTCTGAATTCCAGTTGCTGGAAACCACAGGAAGGAAAAGTGCTTTAGTGCTTCTATGCTGCTTGCAGGTTTTCGACAGTCATGTTGGGCCTATCCTCCAATGTTTATCCAATGAAAATAGGGACGTCCCATTTCATAATGATAATTTTACTATTTATAGCCCACACATCTTACTGGGTTGCCCCGGCCACTCTGGGAAGCTTCCAACATACGTAAAAACACAATAAAACATGAAACATTTTTTTAAAAATCCCTATATAGGATTGCCTTCGGACAGCTTGGGGGTCGGATAACTCCATACCCTCCAACATTTCTACAATGAAAATAGGGACATCGTAAAGAAAAGTGGGACATTCCTGGATCAAATAAGAAACCAGGATGCTTCTCTAAATCAGGGACGTCCTTAGAAAATAGGGGTACTTCGAGGGTCTGCCTGGGTGGCCATTGTGAGAATAGTTGCTGGACTAGCTAGAACATAGGCCTGATCCAACAGGTTCTTATGTTCCCATGTTCTTATTTATTTATTCTTAAAGTATGTGTCTAGGAGCCACATGTATGCCACCTTGGGTCCTATGATGTAAGAAATGCAGGCTATAAATATAATAAAGGTAAAGGGACCCCTGACCATTAGGTCCAGTCGTGGCCGACTCTGGGGTTGCGGCGCTCATCTCGCTTTATTGGCCGAGGGTACAGCCGGTGTACAGCTTCCGGGTCATGTGGCCAGCATGACTAAGCCGCTCCTGGTGAACCAGAGCGGCACACAGAAACGCCGTTTACCTTCCCGCCGGAGCGGTACCTATTTATCTACTTGCACTTTGACGTGCTTTCAAACTGCTAGGTTGGCAGGAGCAGGAACCAAGCAATGGGAGCTCACCTTCTGATCGGCAAGCCCTAGGCTCTGTGGTTTAACCCACAGCACCACCCACATCCCTATAATAAAAAAGTGTAAATAATTCAAATGATATTATAGACTCTCAGTCCTATGAACCAATCTGCTTAGCGATATAGAAGTGTGCTGGGCCACAAAGCCACCACATTTCATATTGTGCCCAGTTCTGTAGAATCAGTGTTGTTAAGGTCCAAAAGAACATCTCCTTTCAACTTCCTGCTGCAAAGAGCTATCAGTGCTTTCAGAAAATTTGTAGAATGAGTATGGTACATATATCCAGGGTAGAGGGGGGTGGGGTGGGATACACTCAGGAATGTAGCAAAACATGCAGTTAAGATGAGTAAGCCAGGTTTGCTGTCGTTCTATCCCCTGATTGAAGTCAATGATAACATATATGTCCTCACTGGCAATAGTCACCATTCATTTGTGTCCACTAGGCAGATTTCCATTTGTTATACATTCTCTTTCGACAGATTCTGAAGTTTAAAGAACCTAAACCCTTTTAACGACATGCATTGAGACAGATGTACCAGAGAATTAGTGACAGAATGATGGCTCTTTCCCTGCTTCACATCTGCTGTTCTACAGAGCTGAGAAATTCGTTGTGAAGCTACTATGCCTCCTACAATGAATTATTCCCATGCTGCTGGCAAAATGGCTTGTTCTTAATACCTCTGCATTTAACTGCCATCATGGGAAATATTTATTCCTTCCTATATTCCTGCCAGTGGAATGTTTCTTCTTAAGAAAGCCTCCCGGTGTTTATTTATTTTAGCTCCATGTTTCACTAGGTTTGTATGAATAGATCTTAACCCTTATGCAAAGGAGAAGATTAACCCAGGAGTTAATTCAACTCTTCAGGTCAGCCCAGTGAATTATAAAAATGCACAAAGAAGGAAGGAAAGTGAAATGAAAGGGGAATTGGCTCTACTAGTTATTGGCTGTTCTAGTTGGTGATAGGCAGCTCCCTGCACCTCTCCTGGGTGTGTAATGGATCAGATCAGTTTAAGCCAAGTTATTTCAGCTTTAAATGGGAAAATCAATGAGTTCCCTCTGAGAAAATCCTGTATCAATCCAGACCTATTTGTGTACTGCGGGGTACCATCTCTACTTATGCATTCAGTCCCCCATATATTCTCCCTTTTACCCCCACATCCAGTAGCCACTGGGGCAGTAGCATAGGTGTAGTGCAGCTGTACTGCTTACCTGTCCTCACTGCTGTGCACTGGGACAGAGAGGAGAGCCAGTGTGGTGTAGTGGTTAAGAGCGATAAACTCATAATCTGGGGAACTGGGTTCGTGTCTCCGCTCCTCCACATGCAGCTGCTGGGTGACCTTCTCTGAAGTCTCTCAGCCCCACTCATCTCACAGAGTGTTTGTTGTGGGGGAGGAAGGGAAAGGAGAATGTTAGCCGCTTTGAGACTCCTTCGGGTAGTGATAAAGCGGGATATCAAATCCAAACTACTACTACTACTGCTACTCTTCTTCTTCTTCTTCTTCTTCTTCTTCTTCTTCTTCTTCTTCTTCTTGGCTAGTGTGGTGCAAACATGGCAGCAGGAGCACCAGATTGGCTCTGCAAATGCATTTGCACTCCATCACTTTATTTTTTAGAGAGATTCTGTTATTATTTATTACATTTATAAACCACCCTTCATTTGAAGACCACAGGGTGTTAAAGAAAGTGACCTATCTGAATCAGGTCACCAGGTCTTTTATCTTCTTCTCATTCACCTGGCATACTCTGTCAAACAGTCTTTGACCACTGATACGCAACTTAACTTCCTGCTGAAATCTTGTGATTTTTATTTTTTTTTGCACCACAAATGTTTTGCAGAGAAGGTCATCCCACTTTTGTTGTGCTATATAGTGCAAGGCTGAATCTAGACACGTCAAATAAGTGATTCGGTTAAATGTGTTGTAAACTCAAACAGGGAAATCCGGTAGGGAAAGACGGGACTCCACAGTGCCATCTGGTGCCACAGTGTTATATTGCATATACAACACATATACAACGCTTTTTATTTACCAATCTAGCTGAGCTCCAAGGGGGCCCTCCAGATGGCAGCAATGTAGTAACACTGGGGATGTATCACAGAATTAAGTGAAATAATGTGAGGATTGACCACCACTTATGCATTTTTGTTGCATCAGTGCAAAAAACTCAGTCTGGTGGGGCCACTGATTGCTCTTTTCAGAATTGTTGAAACATTTGTATATTCTTTCTAGCTGTAAAAACTGCTTTGGTCAACAGTAAATCAGAACATTATATTAGTTATAATAACTACATTCTATGCTCCTTTTGCAATGCGTGGTTTTGTTATATTATACTAAACAAGTCTTACTTTTGCTTAATAGTTTTCTGATTAACTCTTGCTCTGAGCAAAGGAGTTGCCAGCCACAATGATCACCATCGACCAAATGCCTAATAATTTATGGATCCACATGACTATTTCTGGGTCCCCTCACCTGGTTGAAAAGAACAGGGGGAAATTGTTGGTGGCAACAAGTGAAATTAATCTCCCTGTGTAGAATCTGGTTACCTGGTCTTGACTTGTAAACATTGTATGGGGTGGATGATGTCAGAAGAGTGACAACAGTGTGGCCGCTACCCAGAACAGACTCTCTACTAGGATGCACTATTAATGACTGCTCCCCTCATCAAATGGGGGGTGCATTTTGCATGGTTGTGCGCAGCCCCCTGGATCCCAGTGTGGCTCCTGGTAGTTAGGGTTGGCTTCACCCTCCCCAGGCTGGATACCTGGAGATCTCCACCTACCTCAGCCAATCACCCAATCCCGCCTGGGGAAGTGTTGCCAGGGGATTGGCCAGGTAAGGGGAGGGACCGTCCTGCCCACACAACAGAAGGTGAATCTTACCTGCGAAGCGTCAGTTGGCTCCAGAGCTTCTCTCACCCTACCCTCCCTCAGTTAAATCTTCTTTTGCAGGTTAACCTCTTCTCCACAGGTACGTGGGCGCTGCTACGTCATGGTCGCTGTTGAAGGGCCGGAAAGGAATTCTCCTGCATTGGCAGGCTTTGCCTTTCCTGAAGCAAAACATCACAACTTTGGCGGTTCAGGCCTTGGGCAGAATCCTTTAGTCTGTCTTTCTAAATGTGGGTGGGGTGTGAAGCGGTGACCCATGCCCCCCTAGCGGCAGTGATCCCAGGGTTCCCCATTAAAGGGGTCTTGAGGGGAGGCATTGGCCATACGCCAAGAGGTTGTCATTGCTCTCCCCTCCAATGGCAGTGAAATGAGGGGTGGGCTCTCTGCTTGAACATATATTCTCCAGAGACAGCCCAATACCCACATATTCTAGATAACCCTGATGTCTCCCAGATCCCTGGCTGGGGACCGGGAAGGATAGACACCCAATGCCTGAGCCAAGGTCTCCCTACATCTGAAACTTAATAAAGTTGTGGCCAATTTTAATCCCATAGCACATTGTCTTGAGTCATTATTCCGCTCGGGGGTCGCCTGGGGTTGGGGGGACTCTGCCTGTCCACACAATAGGAAATCTAATTACACATTTAATTGTGCTATTGAAGCTGTGCACTCAGGTCCAGTGCAATTTGCTTTGCTTATTGCCACCACCCACGTGCTGCGCTTACTGCAATAGCATCCAATAGTCGCTGCCATTTAGGCCACACTGTGCTCTGCAATAGCGAATATTGTGACAATCTTGCCCAAATCATCAGAGTGGAACCCTCAGATCAGTTCCCGCTCGCCAGGCCATGACTGATGCCTTTTCACATCCATTTGGCACCGATGCCAGGATTTCACAATCACTTCAGCTGTAAGGTTGGGTCAATAATGATGAAAACACGGCTTGTGTGGATCGGCTTTCACTCAGGGAAGTTGATTGGAAAAGCAAACAGCTGTAAAGTCACAGTAGACAGATGGATCAGCAGGTAAGCACCAAAGCTGTAACAGTACATGAGAAGGGGAAAGGGGAGAAAACACACTGCAAATAAATGCGATTTGGAACAGTTCCGCAAAGCAAAATAGGCCCTTGCTCAAAAATAGCATCTGTATTTTCTTCCCAAACCAGCCATGTAATTCAATCTGAGAAACTATTAGTCTCCAATCCCCCCTGCCAATCCAAGAGTGGCTGACTTCACATCAGTAGCAGAGATGTCCATTTCAGTCGGTGAGCTTCCTTGCAGGAAACACAAAACAAGATCTATGATTTCTGTATAAACAGAATGGGGAACCTGAAATCCTCCAAATGGTGTTAGACTATAGCGTCCATCATGCCTGACCACTGGGCCATGCCAACTGCAAATAAATAAAAATAAAGTAATCAAATTATTGAAAAATAACTAATGTGTTCAGATAAAAGAGAAACCTTTCAAGCAAATCATTAGCTACACACATTTCTCTGAGTGATTCATAGAATCATAGAATTGTAGAGTTGGAAGGGACGCCAAGGGTCATCTAGTCCAACTCTCAGCGATGCAGGAAGTATCCATGGCAGTTGGGCATTCAGCCTCTGCTTAAAAACACCCAAGGAAGGAGAGTCCACAATCTCCCAAGGGTGTGCTAATCCCATGGGTTACCCGAGAGGCGAGGTCCAAGTCCGGTCAGTGGTCAAAGGGGCAACATGGAGGCAGTCCGTAGTAGCTGAAGCTGGGTGCAGGGCAGGGAGCCAGGTGAAGTCGGGAACAGGCTTGCAGCACAGAGCCAGGGCGGGTCAGGAGCTCAGGCAGGAAAGCAGGACAGGATTCAGGCAGGAACTAGAAACCAACAATGTTGCTCCCGCAACTTGGGACTGGGGCTGGCCAGCTTTTATCTGCCCCGAGGCATAGGGTAGCCCCGATCCTCAGGTGACTCGCCTCTCCTGGCCTGGAGGCGAGCACTCCTCCTGCGGGAACTTAGTTCCCACCGCCTCTCTGTCCTGAGCCTCTGCGGCTCAGGAGAGGCTGGAGGATTACGGGACCCAGATACAACCTCAGCTTCCTTTGACGGGGCTGAGAGTGGAGCACCTGCAGGCAATGGATCCTCCATCACCTCAGGAGCCAGAGCAGACTCAGCTGGTGCCTGCACCCGAGGATTCAGTACAGGTGAAGATCCTTCAGGCTCATGCCCCAGCCCTGGCTCAGCTGGTTCTGGAGGCGGGGAATCCTGTGCAGGCTGGGATTCCTCAGGTTCAGCATCCGAGTCTGAACCCCAGGCCATCACAAAGGGAGTTTGTTTCACTGTGAAACAGCCAGAAAGTTTTTTCGACTGTTTAGTCAGAATCTCTCTTCTTGTAACTTGAAGGCATTGGTTTGAGTCCTACCCTCCAGAGCAGGAGAAAACAAGGATATCATATCTGCTCTCAGACTCCTCTTCTCCATGCTAAACATACCCAGCTACTTCAACCACTCCTCATAAGGCTCGGTTCTCCTTTGCCTGTGGGAACTCCTTGAACTCCAAAGATTTCAAAAAAAAAAGCATGCGTTCATGGGTTTCCTTTTCCCCTTGTCCTGGAAGGAAGATATGGCCCAAGGTCACCCACTGCATTTCAGGGCAGGCACATCAATCCTAACTACAGAAAGCCAATCAAACTTATGTGGTTTAAATTCAACTTGTGTAAATTACTCCTATTCCAAACTCTGTTCAGGAGAGCTACTGTCAGCTGAACTTTTGCAGGTGTTGAGTTGCCAGGTCATGTGACCAAGCTGAACCGAGTTAGGATCCAGTGGGGAGGTCATTACACTAACCTCCCTGCCACCTTCCCACTCCTCCACACCGTTAGGCAGTGTCCTCTGCATTGGGAAAGCAGGTAAATAACACTGCCCACACTCTGCCCCACCAGTTGCTACAGTGACAAAGTGATTGTGGCTGCATTTTGACTGTTGCCTGTGGCTTCCTAAGCCATGGCTGCACATCCCTCACACTCTTGCTCCTTCTTCCCATCATGCACCAGCTTCAGTTAAGCCAGCATTCTCCATTAAGTCTTAACCAGAGAACTCTGGCTTAATATCAATTAACAAACCAGGATAATAAGTCAGGATATAATCGCACAGAGGCTTTTTTTGTCAGGGGGAACCCACAGGAACTGAGTTCCAGCACCTCTCAGGTGGGCACCATGAGGAGACCAAGAGAACATCGTGAGTTCTGGCACTTCTGTTTCTAGAAAAATAGCTACATATCTCCCCAAAAGGAAAACCCATTGTAAAAATGTGCCCCCAGTATCCTGCTTCCACTGGTACTGGTATGGAACTGGGTATGGTGGAGAGATGAAAACAAGCATAACTGAGGCAGAATTCTGAAAAAGAATATACTCTGGCCTAAATATTTTGAAGTTATTTTGAAACCTGTGGGGAATGGGGAATTCCTTACCACCTTCTGTTTTTACAGCTTTTAACAGTTTTGTTTTGTTTAAAAAATTCAGGTCCATCTCCAAAATTGACTGTTTATTACTTTAGTTGTTAGTTATGTGCCTACTCCTCTTAAGATTTAACATTTTCCCACCCTGCCCCCCGTTTTATTGTAGGTAACTTTAGAAGTTTAGTAATAGTCAGTGCTTTTTTTCTTTAAAAAATGTTTAGAGAACGCCCTTCCAGCAGATGTCAAAGCGATAAACAACTCCCTGACATTCAGAAGACATCTTAAGGCAGCCCTGTTCAGGGAAGTTTTTAACGTGTGATATTTTACTGTATTTTTGGTTTTTATGGAAGCCGCCCAGAGTGGCTGGGGAGGCCCAGCCAGATGGGCGGGGTATAAATAATAAATTATTATTATTATTATTATTATTATTATTATTATTATTAGGGGTACTCTCATTCTGTCTAAGACCCAGGAAACATTGTGGCAGGAAATGAGGCCACCATCGGGGGTAGCAACAAAACGGATGATTCACCACGCTATTCAACGGAACTGACGATTCACTGTGCTAGAGAAGAAAATAAAATTTTAATTTTTTTAGTTTCTTCTCCCGTTAGATTCACAAAATGTTTAGAGGTATGTGTACCCCTGCCCCCCCCCCCGAAAAAGCACTGGTAATACAGTCATACCTCTTGTTATGTTTGGTTCAGGTTACGTCATTTCAGGTTGCGCCCAGTGGCAACCCGGAAGTACGGGAAAGGGTTACTTCCGGGTTTCACCACTCACGCATGCGCAGATGCACAAAATGACATCACATGCCTGTGCAGACGCAGGTTGCGTTCCTTTCAGGTTGCAAATGGGGCTCCAGAATGGATCCAGTTCGCAACCAGAGGTACCACTGTAGTTGCATTCGGACCGGTTACTTGTTTGTTTTTCTTGCAGCACGGTTGTCACAACCAGACTGATGTCATTATAGCTGATGTCATTAGAACCGACGCCATTCTATATACTCAGTCTTTCCTTCGGCATCTTTGTGCACTGGCATCTTTATGAATTGTGTCTTATATGATTGTACTCTCAAAATGAAACTCCGAGACCTCGGAGAGGAACTGGTGGAGGAGGATTGGAAGAAATTTAAGGATTATTTACAAAAACATTGTAAATTGTACGAATGTTAAGAAAGATGTAAGACTTGTAATTATATGGCTCCAACAAATTAGCAATAAGGGACTAAATTTAAAGGTAACTGAAAGAAAAGACAAATTTTGGATAAATAATATGCTAGAATTAAATTTTAAAGAATAAGTGGGATTTAAATTCTAAAATTAGAGATTTAATATTGGACAATTACATAATATAAATTGAACTAAGTAAATAATTTGCTAGAAAAATTTATGCGTTCAGAGTGCAGCAACAAGAGATGAGAGGAAGTCCAAAGATGAGAATGAAATGTGGCTATTGGAAAATAATATGTTTTTATGTATGTTGTTTATTGTTTAAAAATTTAATAAAAATTATTATTAAAAAAACCCCAAAATGAAACACAATAAATGTGATGCCACAGTGGCACCAAGATTTCTCGATTGCAACCAGCTCAGATATATGCTGGCAAGCACCTAAGGCTTTTAAATTGCTGTGTTTACATCGACTTCAGCTTCTGTTACTTCTCTGTATCGCTGAGGGCTGGCGGGTGTCACAACATAGCAGCTATCAAACAAAAGCAAAGTCAGAGCTGATTGTAGCTGCTCCAGAAATGAAGTGCAAGCAATGAAACACCCACACACCTGTCTGACTGTCTGTCTGACACACCTGCCGAAGGAGATGAGAGTATCAGACTTCGGAAAAGTGTGAGTTTTACCCATCTGAGCCTACTTCTTCTTCAGCAGGTTTGCTGCCATCCGTTCCCTTGCCCTCTCCCTGTGCCCAATCTGCACCACTGCCAATGGACGAGACGGAAGCTGCTTCATCACCTCCTTGTTTGCATGCTCAGAGCAGAAACACTCAGGGTGCAGCAGTGCAGTTCCCTCCCAACAGTGGCATCATTGCTGCTTGCTAGGACAATGCGCAGTGAGCTTGGGTCCCTGTAGGCACACAGGCAGAGCCAATCCAACATTCCTACTACTGGCGTGCATGCACAACCTCAACAGGGATGCTACCTCCATCCACTCCTGAGCCATCCTGGTAAGTGACAGGGACATCACTGTTGGGAGGGCAGCAGAAGAATAAGAATAAGAATAATTTATTATTTATACCCTGCCCATCTGGCTGGGTTTCCCCAACCCCTCTGGGCAGCTCCCAACAGACTATTAAAAACACAATAAAACATCAAACATTTAAAACTTCCCTAAACAGGACTTGCCTTCAGACGTCTTCTAAAAGTCAGTTGTTTATTTCCTTGACATCTCATGGGAGGGAGTTCCACAGGGCAGTTGCCACCACTGAGAAGGCCCTCTGCCTGGTTCCCTGTAACCTCACAGTGAGGGAACCGCCAGAAGGCCATCAGAGCTGGACCTCAAGTGTCTGGGCTGAAAGATGGGGGTGGAGACGCTCCTTCAGGTATACTGGGCCGAGGCTTTAAAGGTCAGCACCAAAACTTGGAATTGTGCTTGGATATGTACTGGGAGTCAATGTAGGTCTTTCAGGACTGGTGTTACATGGTCTCGGCAACCACTCTGTCACCAGTCTAGCTGCCGCAATCTGGATTAGTTGTAATTTCCAGGTCACCTTCAAAGATAGCCCTATGTAGAACTCATTGCAGTAGTCCAAGCAGGAGATAACTAGAGCATGCACCACTCTGGTGAGACCATCTGCAGGCAAGTAGGGTCTTAGACTGCATATCAGATGGAGCTGGTAGACAGCTGCCCTGGACACGGATTTGACCTGCGCCTCCATGGACAATTGACAATGCCCCACCATGCCAGTGGCTTCTTGTTCAGAGAAGGAAGGCAGAGACAAATAGGAGGAACGGAGACAACAGGGGTCTACAGCAGCCTCACTAAATAGGTGCAGAAGCTTCCTGTTTATACTGGTTCCCAGTATCAGGACTGAATTTGTGCCCTACCTGCCTTCAAGCTAACTTCCTGCCTTCAGTCTTTGACTGCTTAGAAACAAAGCTTTAAGAGTGTATGTACTTTTATTTTTCATATTTTTGCGTAGTATACAGTTTTATACATCATTGTACTTCACTCTGCAATCTTCCATGGATGTGTGGTCTAGAAATGATGAAGAAAAAATAATAGTATTAACAACAACAACCATAATAAATGGAAATCTTATCCAATCTGGGAATGGAGACATTAAAGGTACTTAAATACCACATCCTTCTGTAGCATGTTATGTGTTTTCTGTAAGCCAGAGGGCAAGGTGGGGAAAAACTACTATTCCCACACCAGCCAAATATACTATTTAATGTTTCCAGTGAATTTTGTGTTAAATGGCTCCAGACGAGTCACTGGGAATGATTCCAAGTTTGAGTGTTGTTAATATTTTGATGAGACAATATTTCCTCCCTGTCTTCTAATACTTGGCATGCAATATTCAGTATCTTCCTTGTGTGTTCAAGGTAGCAGGGGGACCCTTCTGTTCCATTTCAGGCTGCATACAGGATTCAAAAGAGCACCCAACAATATCAAAACATAAACTAAAACTCACTCCTCACTCTTGAAAACCACCACACCAAGTTGGGGAATAATATATTCAGAGGCATCCTAATCAGCACAGTGTGGAATGATTTGATCCACCACCTGGATTCAAAATGGCACCCAACTGTATCCAAACACAGACCAAAATCTGCTCCTTGCTCTTGTGAACCAACAATTCTAATTGGGCAACAATACCTGTAGAGGTGTACAAACTGGAGCAGTTTGGAATGGTTTAGTTCACCACTGGACTTGAAGCAGGATCCCATGGTACTCAAAAGTAGGCCGAAATCCATTCCTCAATCTTAGGAACCTCCATGACAAATTGGTTGCTGATATTTCTGGAGGCATCCAAATTGGCTCATGTTTGCAATGTTTCGATCCACCATCTTGATTCAAAATGGCATTTGATAGCTTACAAACAGAGGTAACATCTCCTTTATCTTAGGAACCCTCATAACAAATTGGGTGGTGATATCTTAAGAGGTGTCAGGGACTGGTAGGGCTCCGAAGAGTTGGTGGCAGAAGCAGGGGACCAGGGAGAGTGACCCAGGAGAGGGGAACTATCAGGCGTGTGCCTTCCTTATCTGGGACAGGCTGTTACAAGAGATGTCCAAACCCATGGACAACAGTCAGATAGACAAAACACTTTACAAAATATATAGTAGATTCAGAACTTCTGTTGTCCATGTCTTTAGAGGTGTGCAGAGATAGAAATATAACGGAGAAGGGGGATGTAAGCTCACACTGACACTAAAAATAATCCATTAATTCTAATTTGATCATATATATTGATATGAGCAGTCCATATGGCCAAAGAGATATCCAAATGAGACTGATGATTATAAGATATACCTTCAAATGTAGAAAGGCAGTAAGTTCTCCAGACCACTGAGTAATGGATAACACGTGTTTATCCACACTTCCACTCACCCTGTGCTATCTAGGCATGGGCCTGGGTGGTTTTGCCTTTGTCCTGTCACTTTTCTTCAGAAAACCCACTCTTTAGTACTAAACTGAAGCCAATGTCAATTTGGAGAAAACCAGGTTGACTTTTGCTCCAGTTCAGTGGTAAACACCAGGTTTTCCCAGGGGAAAGTGACTTGGCAAAGGGAAGTGTGCATGAGCGTCAGGTCTCTTTGCAACCACAAGATCTTGCAAGATCCATAAGGGTTCGCAGGAGTCATGAAGACAGATAGAGGAAGATGACCTTGCTACCCCCCGACACACTGCCAAAGACAGGCTCTCATTCTCCCAAAAGCTTAAGATATCTATAGCCAAAGAGTGAATTTTAATTTCAGCTTCTTATCCTTTTCCTTCTTTCTTCTGTATTTCTGCATTTATGCCTTTAAGTCTTTCAGCCCTTTTTGTTTCATCTTCCAAAGATCAGACAGTTTAAATATTGTTTGCCTCCTTTTATCTGATACACAAATACTCCTTTCTATCACGGCCATGCAGCTGCTCTTCCATACTTTTATTACAATCACATTCTGAGCCATGGACTTTATTGCTCTTTGCACCAAACAGTCTTTAAACTCTGCAGATATTGTAAATCTGGGTCTCTTCATCCTTTTCTTTGCGCTCAGTTTATGCCTGGGCCAGGTAAAGAAAAGAAAAAGGGAGCTGAAGGCTATGAAACAGCAATCTAAAGCTGTGATGTCAATGACCACACTCATTTTGGCTTGTTTTCGTAGACGTGTACATGCCAAGACATAGAAAGTGATAACATTGGCAAGATCTTGTCAAAAGCCTTAAGTTCTGAGAGTCTGAATAAATCAATGGCAAATCGTTCTTCTGCTCCTATGCCATTGACCATCCTTGAAGAGGACACTAGCTGGTTTCAGATGAAAAGGTGATCCATCTGCACCTCTGGAGTATGGCAGACTTGCAAACAGCGATATCCATGTGGCCCTGCTGTCTGTCTATAGCAGATGTGTAAGCAACCCAGTGCCCTCTAAATATTCTGGACTTCAATTCTATCAGCCCCTTGGTCAAGAATCAGGGATGGTGGGTCTTGTAGCCCAGACACTTCTGGAGGGTCCCCACACTGCCTGCCCTTGGTCTACACCCCAGATCATTTTATATGCCAATTTATGAAAGCAAGATTTAGTTAAAACAGGGGTTCCCAAACTTATTTGCCCTACCATCCCCTTTTCAGAAGAAAAAAAATACTCAGCGCCCTTGTGGAATCAGTCCGATTTGCCCTACCTACCAAATAGGTAGGCAAGCTGCAATCCACTTTTGAGGCCTGAGTGAAGCCGAAAAGGTTCACCCAAGCCCAGGAAGACACATCTCCAGCTCACCCATGGATCTGGGGGGCGGTATTGTTGCCATCCCTCAACAGCTCCTGACCTGGTGGGAAGCGTCATTACACAACAGATGAAACATGCATGAATGGTTTTTCAAAATTTCCATCTCTTTTTTCTTTTTTCTTCCACACCCCCATATTTTCATTCAATGCCCCCCAGTAGCACCCGAGGCTACTACTGCCCCCCCCCCGATCGGTCTAGTGTTCCCCAGAGGGTGGTATCGCCCACTTTGGGAAACACTGAGTTAAAACATAAAGGCTTAATTCCAAACTTTAGAAAACGAAGGTGTATGATTCTCCTAGTTTACACTTCAGAATTTGCACCGTAGGAAATGAAAATGATGAGATCTATAGCAGAATAACGACAGCCAACATTCTGAGTGCTTTTAATCCTCTGTGTGCTTTGCAAATTATCACATGCAGCTGTGTCAGTTTCACAACATTCCTGGTTGTGTGTGTTGGGGGGGGGGCGGGAATCCAAATGCCTGAACGTTCCAGCTGTAACCAGCAATGAACTAGAATACATCATATCATTAGTTCCTCATATTGTGAAGTGAAAAAGCTGCAGACACCACAAACAAACACATTGGGGCTGCGCTTTAAAAGCCTATTGCAGCAAGCAGTCTTTACATTTATTGCAAAAAGAACGATCCTCTATTATATATTAGACAGGGGAGTAAAAAGTTCCAAAGCACACAGGGTGCATAGTCATTTCCATGTTTGGCTGGCAAATCCTCTTGCAATATTCGAAAGAGGACCTGCTTCTTTGCTGGGGCCTGGAAGGCAGCCCATATAGCTTTATCAAACCACCTACCTCCTCATGATGTATCATAACCCTTTGGGGCTAAAGGAAAAAAATACTGTAATTCGCATGTATGCAGATTGTGAACACGACGAAAACCCACGATGATGCAATGTTTCACAATAACAGATCTGCCTACAGATCCACCAAATTCTTATGGAGATTTACAGAATCCCTTCTGTGATTTCAGATCAGAAATCTCAGAGTATGTTTCTCCGGAAAGAAAGAAAACAGCCTACTTTAATCATTTTGGCATGGGCAGCAGAATCAGAACAGTTCAACATGGTACACTCAGAGATTGAAAACACTTTTTTAAAAAAATAATAATAATGAAGTTCTATTTACGCAATAAAACTGAAACCTGCCTCGCTCGTTAGCCTTTAACATTTCACAGAGCAGCCTCATGTTATTAAACTGGTTAAGTTGTTTTCCTATGTCTCCTGCGCTATGATGAGCTCGTGAGTTAGTCAGAATGCCCAAGGTCAATTTACTTGACTATGTTCCTGATTCTTCTGAATCAAGGTAAATGCCGCTGCATCCACTGTTCTAGCACTCAAGCTCAGCATGCTTGCCAGCTTCACCCCTTCATCCTTGTCTGTTCAATGGAAAATCTGGAAAGAGACTCCTAACTATGTGCAGCTGTATGCACATAGCTCTCCATGCGATTCGCAACACTTGATTATGTTGTGTAGAGAGAGTTGACATGCGTACAGCTGTGTGCCAATTGGATTGCCTTTCAGACATTGCATTGCAGTGGGACCTACATGCACAACCCCTTCCCTCCCCCACTGCGTGTTTAGTGAACACACGGGTAGTTCATGTGGAGATCCCTGTTCTTCTAAAATTGCAGGGATGTGGGACCTGTGGCTTTCCAGCTGTTGTTGGGTGTCAGGGAACTGCCATCAGAGCCAGAGGGAGAGGGAGGGCTCCAGAGGGGTTCAGGAGAGCATCCCGGGAGGGAGAGAAGCAGCCCATCTGCTGGGGAAGGAATTCAGCGTAGCACCAGTGGAGAAGGGGGGCAGATGGGCGAATCGGAGAGGTGGCTCCATGACTCCTCGCCGGAGACCAGCGGGGAGAGCACAGGTCCTCCGCTGCCCACACCCTCCCTGCGCAGAAGGCTTCCGCGCAGGGAGAGTAGGCGGCGACTAGGCGTCAAAGAGCTTCTTTGCTGGAAGAAGTTCAAGAAACGCCCACTGACGGATTCTGCCAGTGACTGAGACAGCCATGGGTGAGAGGCTGTCCAGACAGAAAGGGTTCACCCAGGTAACCTAGCCAGGTGTGGTGTCGATTTACGCACGAGCAACCCCTAGAACCATTACATTGGGCTTCCAACTCCCATCAGCCCCAGCAAGCATGGCCAATGGTCAGGGATGATGGGAGGTGTTGTCCAACACCATCAGGGGAGTCTTTAGCATATGTGCCACTGGGGTGCAAAGATCCGCCCAGCACCCCCAAGTCTGACAAGCACTGCCGTTGAGAATGACAAGCGCCATTGCTGACGCGGCATGTCTTTGATAAATGAGCGTACAAAGTTAAAAGTCCTTTAGTGAAACAGTAATTATACATTTTAGTAATACCTAGGTATATATGTATTTCTTTTTCTAGCTAGCTTGATCAAAATAATTTATTATTTCATAACAGGTAGATGATAGTTAAGAGCTTAGGTGGCTTCGGTGGTGGGCACCGGGCGCCCCCCAGAATTCGGTGCCCGGATGCCCCACACCCCTTGCACTCCCGGGTACAGACGGCCCTGAACACTATCCAAACGACCATGGGTTCCTGACCACAGTGGAGCCTTAGGATGGATTTACACAACATCCTCAACAAACATGGGTTCCCAGAGCTGAAATCAACAAACTAGCATGAATTTGGCATGCAAGGAGTCATTTGCAGTGGAGAATTAGTAGACAAGAATGGTTGCTTCCTTCTTCTGCCCACTGATTCGTCTCTGCAACCAACCCCACCAGCCACCATTGTTCCTGCCGGGGCCTCTGCTTTGCATGCAAAAAGATGCCAGTTTCACTCCCCAGGTGGACCTGGAAGGGCTCTGACTTGTGTATGAGGCAGCCTCCTAAGTGCCTGTGTCATGAAGCCTACCTAGAGTGGGGCAGGGAGAAAGCATGAACATGAACAGGAGAGCCTGTTGAATCAGGCTAGTGGCCTATCTAGTCCAGCATCCTGTTCGCACAGTGGCCAACCAAGTGCATGGTTAGGGTCAGTATATAGCTTGGGTTGATTGGAGTTGATATTGTTGTTTTTGATGTTTGTTGGACTGGTCATGTTGTTCAAATGCCTGATTATCGTCTGCCAAAGCAACTACTCTATTCCGAAAGCGTAATGCTGGTGGTCAACAAAAGCGGTTCAAAGACTCTCTCTAGGCATATCTAAAAAAAAAAAAGTAATATAAACACCGACAACTGAGAAATGCTGGCCTGTGAGCGCTCCAATTGGAGAACAGCCTTTACCAAAGGCGTCATGGGTTTTAAAGACGTTTGAACTCAGGACGAAAGGGAGAAATGTGCTAAGAGGAAGGCAAACTTGGCAAACCCTCAATGTGATCACATCCTGCCTGGAAACCTATGTCCCCACTGTGGAAGGATGTGTGGATCCAGAATTGGCCTCCACGGTCACTTACGGACTCACTTTTAAAACCGTGTTAATGGAAGACAATCTTACTCAGCTACGAGTGAATAATAGCTTGGGTACAGGGTTCGAAGGGAGAACTGAACAAGAGTACTTGCGTGCCATTACCCAACCCATTGCTCCCCTTCACACTGGGATACAAGAGTTTGGGAAACCCAATGTTGTCCTAGTGGTATATTTATTTTCTTAACCAGCTCTGAATCCAGCTGGCACATTCCTGGTCAAACATTTGAACCCCAAGAACACAGGCTGAAGAAGCTTTGGACAGTGCTTTGGATCCTGAGACGTTTCAGTGGGAGGGGTTGGCAGAATGTGACTGTTCTGCACCCAAAACCTATGCCCTGAGGGTTAGGAGATTCTTCTGAATGGAGTGGGCTGTGACAAAGAGGGCTGAGGAGGAAGATGGGGTCACCAGAATTTGGAATGAGGCACCCATGCATAGAAGGAGCTGCTCCTCCCAATTTCCTGCAATTCCCTCCTTCCCCCTTTGCCATGCCACCTTTTAAAGAGTTTCCTCTGACCGTCAATAGATGCTTTTGAGGATGTTCATGCAGCCAAGGAGAGGAAGAGGAGGGAAAGCCCCTCCCTTCCACTAGTGCCTCTGAACATCTGAAGCATGGCACCCAGCATTTTTAGAGTTAAGCAGACATCCAGATATCCAGTTGCCGTTCCTGTGCGGCAAGGTTGATAAACAAAAGCTATGGGTTTGGATAACACCCTTTATTCAGTGTTTGGGAAGGCAAAGAATATTACATGCAATGTATTTCTTTTAATAAAAATTGGCAAAATTGGTGTTTTCTTTTATGACCAAACCCTGCTCACCTTCCCATAAAAGTATTCACAGTGGAATTCAGTGGGGAAATGTGGCTCCCTTCCAGCTATCACCTCCTTACTGTGCTCTATTGGAAAGGCTAAAGCCGTTGTTGGGTCATGGCACTTGGGATTGGGGGGCTGGGCTTGAGAACATCACCCCCTTCCTTCTCTCCTCAGCTTTGTCTAAACGTTTTTTAAATGACACATTTCTCCTTCCCTCAAAGCAGTGAATGTTTTTGAAACCGTGAAGGTCAACTTCACTCTCACACAGTTATTAAAATTTATTTTAAGATGGCCACATTTACTTATTCTTAGATCAGCTTTTGAGATTCATCTCTCCCTGGGTAATTTTCTGTTGGGCTGGTTTATAGCAGCCAGTGACCTGCCATGCAATGGCCTCCGGGAATGTTGCTGCTGGAATCACGATCCAGCTGTGTTCCCACTGAGACACTACAAGCTTGAGCAAATGTCTGCAGGCAAGAGGTTGTGCATGTAGCTGCCACAATTTGAACAAGAAGAAGGAAGGAAGGAAGGAAGGAAGGAAGGAAGGAAGGAAGGAAGGAAGGAAGAACATTGAGGTTTAGAACTCCTCCAGCCTGGTGTTTTATTGCCAGTGTATTCTTGATACGGGATGCAGGTTAAACCACAGAGCCTAGGACTTGCCAATCAGAAGGTTGGCGGTTCGAATCCCCGCAACGGGGTGAGCTCCCGTTGCTTGGTCCCTGCTCCTGCCCACCTAGCAGTTCGAAAGCACATCAAAGTGCAAGTAGATAAATAGGTACCGCTCCGGCGGGAAGGTAAACGGCGTTTCCGTGCGCTGCTCTGGTTTGCCAGAAGCGGCTTAGTCATGCTGGCCACAAGACCCGGAAGCTGTATGCTGCCTCCCTTGGCCAGTAAAGCGAGATGAGCACCACAACCCCAGAGTCAGCCACGACTGGACCTAATGGTCGGGGGTCCCTTTACCTTTTTTATTCTTGATACAGTGGTGGATTTATTCTATTTTGTTATTCATCCTGTGATGCTTTCCCAATGCTGTTACATTATTGTTATCCAGAGCGATAATAGTACAATAAAGTGGGACAACACCCCATCCCTCTCCCCAGAGCAATTGTGGTATGAGAAGTGATGTGATTTCATCAGGAAGAGATAGGATATGCACTGAATGGAAGTGAAGCAGTAGAACCATTCGCAGGGCCAAATAGTATTGAAAGCGGAATCGCCTAGGACCACTGCGAAATCATCATGACTACTAGATACCAAATGTGCACAATAAAAAAAGATTTTTTTTGAGGGGCCATTAGTCTTCCACTCCTGCTGCCACATAAAGAGCCTGGGTTGGGAGTACAGCCTTTTTGCCACAGTGCTGATGTCCACCTTGTTCCCCCATACAAGCATTGCTCATTCTCCATGAATAAAAAGTCTGCGAAGGATTGTACCACTCATCAGATAACGGACAAACCCCTCTGAAGAACCATGTCACAAGGAAAACTTTGTCCATTAAAGGACATTTAAATGTGAGTAATAATGCTCAACTCCTTTTGAAAGGGTTTATTCATTTTTATTTGTTTGCTTGCTTGTCACATTTATTTATTCTGTTGGGGCATTCTTGGCCGATTGCAATTTAAAATACAAAAACTTATTACTTTTTTTTAAAAAAAGCTATGAAAGACTAATACAACAAAACAGCAGAATTGGTGGTTTTTTCTGAAGCTGGTGGTATGCACTTAGAGTCAAACTGCATTATGGTGAATGCACAGGACTTGTTTGTTTGTTTAAAATACAGATGCAGAAGGCCCCAAATATTTTTGGAACCATGGTATGTGGGGAGGAGAAGCTTGTCCCTTCACCCCCGCTTCCAAGCTATGATCACGATGAAAATTGGCTTCCCCATTGTGACTAGGAAGCTTAGGTCATTTCCAGATGGTTTGCTTTATTGAGGATTCATCCGGTTTGTTTGCACAAAGTTTGCAGCTAAGCGTAGGCTATTTACTGAGCATTCTTTCTGATATGTTTCCAACAAGTTTTATGACATTGCGTCAAGCAGTTGTTTTGCCACCTTTTCTAATGCATTTCCCTATCACCTTCTTTGCAACAAAAAAGTCAGTTTTGGGGTTGGTGTGGGTGGAAGCAAGTTTGTTGAGTAAGAGCATCAAATCCATCTGAACTGCACAACCTAAATTTGATGGTATGCACTGAACCCCACCAGCAAAAGTGTGTTGCTCTGCTAACACCCTAAGACAAAAGTTCTCCTTGGTGCCAAGCCTCCTCTAAGCCTCCTCACCACACAGGAAGATTGGTTTTCACCCCATTCATGGATGAGGAGTCAAGAGATAAGCTTACCCCTTCCTCATAAAAGTAAAGGGACCCCTGACCATTAGGTCCAGTCGCGAACAACTCTGGGGTTGCGGCGCTCATCTCGCTTTATTGGCCAAGGGAGCCAGTGTACAGCTTCCGCGTCATGTGGCCAGCATGACTAAGCCACTTCTGGCGAACCAGAGCAGTGCACGGAAATGCCGTTTACCTTCCCGCCAGAGCGGTACCTATTTATCTACTTGCACTTTGACATGTTTTCGAACTGCTAGGTTGGCAGGAGCAGGGACTGAGCAATGGGAGCTCACCCCACCGCGGGGATTCGAACTGCCAACCTTCTGATCGGCAAGTCCTAGGCTCTGTGGTTTAACCCACAGTGCCACCCACATCCCCCCCTTCCTCATAGCATGGTCCAAATAACAACCAGCAGTTGTAATAAAACAATTCAAGAAAAGCAGTGTGCAATGAGATGCGATGGCTTTGTTGAATTGTATTGAACATCT
This sequence comes from Podarcis gaigeae, assembly GCF_964106915.1. Classification (NCBI taxonomy): domain Eukaryota; kingdom Metazoa; phylum Chordata; class Lepidosauria; order Squamata; family Lacertidae; genus Podarcis; species Podarcis gaigeae. The sequence continues at coordinate 25,224,887 of NC_139680.1, forward strand.
TGATGCATTTGTTGTTATTTGCTGTTATGTTTGATAGTATAGTGATTGCAATGTTTGCTGTTTTTAATGCTTTTGTGATGGTTGTGAGCTACTCTTTGCTCAGTACAGTGGTACCTCGGGTTACATACGCTTTGGGTTACAGACTCCGCTAACCCAGAAATAGTACCTCGGGTTAAGAACTTTGCTTCAGGATAAGAACAGAAATCGTGCTCCAGCGGCACGGCAGTAGTAGGAGGCCTCATTAGCTAAAGTAGTGCTTCAGGTTAAGAACAGTTTCAGGTTAAGAACAGACCTCCAGAATGAATTAAGTACTTAACCCGCGGTACCACTGTATTTGTTGTTAGAAAAGCAGAATACTCATATCAGGTCATATCAAATCAGATGAATACTTTGGCTCTGAGCTTCTTTTTTCCATGGCATCCTCTTAGGAAGATAGGTGAGGGGCTTCCTCAGCTGGGGTCTTACACCACTGATAGTCTCTTTCAGAAACCAATGGTCCCTGCTCAGTGCTTGTCTTTTGGTTTCTCCAGATTGCAAAGGTTTTTAGCCCTGGAAGGGTGAAGAAGGTCTGCCCCATGGGATTCCCTCATGCCATTGGGAAGTCTCTCCAGAAGCTGATGGTGTGACTTCCCAACCTGCTGTTGAGGTGTTCATCCACGTCTGGCCACAGCAGAGAACTCTGCTCTCAGTAGGAGAAAGATTACAGGAATCGAAAGAACTAATATTTTCTTCCTAGTTTGCTTTTCAAACACACAGGTCTCTAGGGCTTCATTAAATCTCTTCTGAGTAATGGAAAGGTGAATAATGGGATAATTGTTTGTAATGCAGCTCCAGCACACACAAAAAAGGGGGGGCACATATCTCATCCACCTTTTTCTGGAGTGCTTTATTGCTTTTAATTCCACCCCACCCTGTGCTTGTAGAGTTCCCGAAATTCCCAGCATAGGCCCTGAAGTCACCAATGGACCCCTAGTGTGAGAAAGATATTGCCCTTGACCAGAATCTCCTCAAGGCTTCATGCAGCTTCCAATAAAGTCACAACAGTAATGATACACTTTAGGATGGAAGGACTCGAAGCAATTTTTCATTTTATAAATGTACCACTTACAAGCACTCTTAAATAACCCCACCTACCCATCCAGGATATGTGAAAAGCAATAATTGGAGGAAATGATTTAAAATAAACATTCATGTTTTTATTTTATTTTTTCTCCCTCAAACCACTTTTCCTAACATAAGCCATTTTGTGTGTGTGTGTGTCCCTCTGTGTGTATGATTTCAAAGCAAGCATAGCACTGGCTAAGGTGGTTCCGGGAGGATTACAAAGGTCCGTATCAGTTTTATGACACACTCCTATACATGTCTGATTCTGAAGGAAGCCCCGCTGAGGTCCCTGGGACTTACTCCCAGGTAAGTGCAGCCTTAGGAAACCACACAGCAAGGACTTTTGAAAAATGATTGTTTGGAAAGACCCTTAGAGACATATTCTAGCCCGAATCTGAAGAAAGTAAACCAAGCTTGTCCCACTTAAATCAAGTTAACCATGACTGATTTGTCATTTGCCCTGTTAATTACAATTGCAGTGGAGTGCAACTTGTTTTCTCTGAAATGGGGCTGGAATTGGAGACAAGATGGCAAACAATTCCAACATTATTTGTATGTAGACAACTCTTAGGCAGGGGTGGACTTTGGTCTTTCAATTTTAAGTGGTTCCTTGTGTGAGGCCAAAATTTGACACCCCCTGCCTCTCACTTTCTGTTCTCTCTATTCATCATGTCATAGTTGAAATGCCCTGCAGCGCCCCCTAGGCTCAGTGCCCAGTGTAGCAGAACCAGTCACTCTGCCCTAAAATCCCCTTCTGTGTTAGGAAAGGGTATTCTTTTCAACATCTCAGTTCATTTCTGGATATTTGACATAGCCTACTGTTATGTACTGAGCTGAATTCTAGAACAATAGGATCCAGAATGCAGCAGTATGATTGGCGCGCAGGAGCCACCCAATCCAGCTCCAGGTGGAAGTGTATCAGCGACCTGATTGGCCTGCAGGAGCAGCCAATCAGGTTTCTGGAGGAAGTGAATCCACAACCTGATTGACTAATTCCGGGCTGCTCCTGTAGGCCAATCATACAGGGCCAATTGTGTAAATAATGTATATATAGCTAAACGTTTTGGGGAAAGTTTCATTCATTGCTACTACGAGCTGAATAAAGAGCATGAAATTGACACTCAACTCTGAGTATATTTCACCTACCAAGTGAAAAAGCACTCAATTCAGATTCACATTCGTACCTGTGTATCAACCGCCCCAAAAAACCTTACATGATTATAACCATTCCGTATCTACTAGCAATCCTAAAAATCCCAAAAATGGCACTACAGACACAGGCAAAATTCTGGCGCCATTTTAGAATATCTTTTCATCCTTTCGTTGACCTTTTGCCAATATAATAAATTAAAGATTCCAAGCCTCTCTCCTCCCCCTGCTCTCCCCTGATTCCTGCTTGGTTGTTAATCAGTGAATCCACAGGGAACTTAGAAAGTGCAGTCATAGTCTTTACAACTAAAAGGAAGCGCAGGGCAGAAAAAATATGTTGTGATGAAATATTATCAGTTTTTGGCAACAACATTTATCCCAAGGACTAAAACACCTGCAATTAGCAGCTCTCTGTATTTCCAATTACAGTGGTACCTCGGGTTAAGAACTTAATTCGTTCTGGAGGTCCGTTCTTAACCTGAAACTGTTCTTAACCTGAGGTACGTTAGCTAATGGGGCCTCCCGCTGCAGCGCGATTTCTGTTCTCATCCTGTAGCAAAGTTCTTAACCCGAGGTACTATTTCTGGGTTACCAGAGTCTGTAACCTGAAGCATCTGTAACTCCAGGTACCACTGTATCAGGTAAGGAACACACAAGCTTGGATCACTGCAGGAGATGCAGTCACATCAGGCCCCACACGTAGCACATCTCTGCTCCTCTAAATATAGAAAACTGCCTGATAGTGAGTCAGATCATTGGTCCATGTAACTCAGTCTTGTCTACACTGACTGGCACTCTCCAGGGTTTCAGAGAGGAGATCTTCCCAACCCTGCCTAAAGATCCTGAGGATTGAATGAGGGACCTTCCACAGATGCTCTACCACCAAGCCCATTCTGATGTATGTCTGACTTTCCATGTTTGGCTTTGCTGAATTTAATTTCATCCCCCAACCTAGGCAGTCTACCCTGGTCACGAGAGGGGTTGCTAACAGGCTTCTGCCCGCTGTACCATTGGACCCATGTAAGAAATGCTGGTCTGGTATTTTTTAAAGTTGTAGAGGGTGTTGTTTCTATGATCCCAAGTTCATGTGTACGTTGTGTTACATCGTAACCCACCCTGTGGGTAAACGGTGGGCTGTAAATGGAAGTAAATAAATAATCCAAGCCAGAAGTCATCATTCATCCGGCACTGGCTCCTGAGCCATTCTGCCGCCTGAGGCAAAAAACCAAGATGACGCCTCTCTCCATTCCTCATACAGAAGGTGACTTGAGCAGAAGCAGACTCTTCCTTCAATACTGGTGATGTGACAGTGTTCACCAGCACACCAGAGGGCAGCAGGTGGCCTGGGGAGGCCATGTGTCCTGTGTTTTAGAGGACAGTCCTCTATTAGAAGGGCTGTCAGGTTCAAGTCTAGTAAAAAGACAAAGAGGCAGAAGAACACTGGGTGTTTGGTGGGAGGGCAGTGGCCTTGACGTTAGCCATTGGTAGACTGAAGCAAACAGGGCAGCTGGTCATAGGCTATATCTCGATGTTTTGATGGGTTGTAGTCCTATTGAAATCCTAGGAATTCTTTCAGTATTCACACCTATGCATTTATATGAAAATGTTATGCAAATCTATTTTGCCCTATTTTTTGTTGATGCTAAGTGATGAGGTACAGGTCAAATCATGTGGCACACATTGCTCTGTCTTTCAACATTTCCTCACTGCTCTTGGTCTATCTTAGCAACCATGAAAACATTATTGCTTTTTGCCCTCAGTGGATAACCAAAGCAAGCTCGTGTCAGAGCCAGGATTAATCTCCTGAGTTCACATGCAGATCTTGTGAAACTTGTTAGATCGTGAGGCAGCAAAACCTTTGCCGGCAGACCTTGCAGTGTTGAAGTCAATACAATAATAAAATTTACTTAGTGGCATTGATATATGGCAGTGGGAAGAGCCTCTCATTCTGTCTGCCAGCATGGAGACAATGACTCACATTTAGAGGGAGCACACACAAAACTCTTTAACCTGTGTCCTTGGGGAGAGCAGGACACAAATAAATAATAGGCATTGCCAATTGCTATTTGATTTTGGGAGCTACAGCATTTGGCAGCTGAAATCACACAGCGCTTTGCCACTATGAAAAGCGCAGGACTCGGAGACCAAGAAGGTTATTACACATGCTATAATGATTATCTTATATTTATGGATACAGTCTCATCAGCACACAAATGATACCTGAACCCTTGGCTTCCTTTACAAACAACTGAAAAGACTTGTAGCTTTCCCACACTCCTTTCTGGCAGTAGTTGCATACATAACTGGATAAATTACAGACAGGAAGGGATACAGGAATACAAATATGACTTTGATTTTCTTTTTTTTCTTTTCTTTTTAAAAACCTGTCTCATAACAAGCAAATAAAGCAAGAGATAGATAACCAAAGAGAGATAGATAGCAATAGATTGATTAATAGGTAAGATAGGTTGGCAGACAGCTATAACTAGAAAAACTGATAACAAGAGAGAGATATTCCAGATTTTAAAACTTAAAGTAATGGTGCATTTCAGGAAGATAAATAGACTATCCTTAGCAATAGATTTGCTTTGCATACAGTTCGTGTGTGTGTGTGTGTGTGTGTGTGTGTGTGTGTGTGTATAAAATTTCTCTGAGCTGTGATTGACAGTGGCAATGTCCAAGTCTGAGAAGAGGAGCTAAATCTGCTCAACATTCAAATTCTGTTCCATTAATTCCCCCTCGCTCCCCATTTGACCCAAAATTACAGAGCTGGAACAAGGGCCAGATCCCAGAGAACCGACTCTCCAACACTCTGTGTGTTCCCAGAGAGAGGAGGAGGTTTGCCAGGCTGGGCTGCTTGGGCCAGGATGCTTCAGGTGTGACCACTTCCTAAAATAATACATCTTACCTCTATTTCCGCTGTATAATGTTTTCCGCATTTGTTGAATTTAATATTATTGTCCAACCTAGACATTCTGCATGTGATGTTTTTCTCCATCAACTGCAGGGGGAAAGATATGTACACAGTTTCCCTCCTGGGAAGAAAAGCTTTGAGGCAATTTTGATTAATAAAATAAGTGGCCTGTGTAGGAAAGGATTAAGCTCACTCTTAACTATGGCATTGTTCCGGGCAACATTCGCCAACTTCCTTTTGGAACAGCAGTTCTCAACCTGTGGGTCCCCAGATGTTGTTGGACTACAACTCCCATCAACCCTGAGCTCTGGCCTTGCTAGCTAGGAGTGATGGGAGTTGTAGTTCAACAACATCTGGGGACCCACAGGTTGAGAAAGGCTGTTTTAGAATAAAACAGGTTAGTAGATCATTTATTACATTTTGTGTAGTTGGTCTCTCACGTAAGCGTCCTTTGGATGTCAAAGTGTTGTGCCCAAGGACACTCAGTGACTAAGGATGAGCTGGACATACTATCAAGCATCCCAAACTCTATGGCTTGGATCCAAAAGTGCCTTTGATACCCTGTGTGTGTATGTCTAATTAATCCTTTCCAATGGCAAGATTGGGCCAGCTGAGACCAGGTTACTTAGCATGCTGTGGTCTAAACTACCAAGCCTCTTGGGTTTGCCAATCAGAAGGTCGGCGGTTCAAATTCTCCCAACGGGGTGAGCTCCCATTACTCTGTCACAGCTCCTGCCAACCTAGCAGTTCAAAAGCACCCCAGTGCAAATAGGTAAATAGGTACCGCTGTGGCAAGAAGGTAAATGGTGTTTCCATGTGCTCTGGTTTCCATCACGGTGTTCCATTGCACCAGAAGCAATTTAGTCATGCTGGCCACATGACCTGGAAAGCTGTCTGTGGACAAACACTGGCTCCCTCGTTCTGAAAGTGAGATGAGCGCCGCAACCAGTCGCCTTTGACTGGATTTAACCGTCCAGGGGTCCTTTACCTTTACCTTGCAACAAGAATTTGATATATTTCTCCAGTGTATAATGCTTCCCATATTTACTTTGCTGAAGCTCACTTTATTTCTTCACCTAGATATTGAGACTATATAAATCATCCATTCATCTAGGATTTTAATCCTCCCTATTGAGCTTCTGCGTAGATCAGATAAACATATGTTCCATCATGCCTCTGAATACTAGTCACTAGAAAGCAACAATGAGAAAAGAACTACTGCACTTGTGCCCTGCTTGTGAAAAGATAGCTGACTGATCGCACAATGCTGGACTGGAGAAGTTTACGGTCTCACTCAGTGGGACTTTTCTTATGTTCACTTCTCCAGATTAATAAATATGTTAAGTGGTATTGGATCAAGTTTCTCTTGGACATCACTGTCACGGTCCGGTTTATGGGTGGTCAAAGTCCTGGCAGAGGACGTTCGTACCGGGGGCAAGACGGCACGGTGGGAGCAGGAACGGGAGTCCGGAAGCCAGGAGTCAGGAAGCCGAGGGTCCAAGAGCCGGGAGTCAAGAAGCCAAGGGTCCAAGGGTCAGGAAACCAGGAGTCAAGGAGTCAAGGGTCCAAGGATCAGGAAGCAAGGAGTCAAGAAGCCAAGCAAGGAGTCAAGATGTCAGGGCTGCTGGGGGAGGGGTCACCCATGCCAGCTCATCCTTAAGGCAGGGATGAAGTCCCTGACGGAAGTGGAACCGACAGGCAGCTTCATTCAACAGGGTGTCCGCAGCCCACCGACGGAACTCTGCGGCGTACTCAGTAACCTGCCGGAGATTCTGCAGGGCCATCTGAGCCATAATTCGGTTCCCCGAACATGCCCTCCAGGGCAGCAATAAAGTCATCCAAACTCCCCAGCAGAGGGTCATCAGCCTCAAGGTACGGAGTGACCCAAGAAAGTGCCAGGCCCGTGAGTAGGCTGAGCATAAAGTACGCCCGGCTCCGTGGGGTGGGAAAGTCTGCTGCACAAGTGGCGAACATCAGCTGACACTGGCTTACAAAGTCTTGAAGAGCCCCATGCTTCCCCCGAACCTCTCCAGCGATGGGACGGGGGGAGCACGTCGGGCTAGGGCCACAGCAGGGGCCACTCAAAGTGTTTGAACCTCCCGCTGGAGCATGGTTAACTGCGTGTGGAGGTTCTGCAGCACCGTGGTGAGATCTATAGGCCGGGCTCTGTCCATCTTGTACCCTGGGCGGGACGTAGGTTGGCCACAGCAAACTGTCATGGTCCGGTTTACGGGCGGTCGAAGTCCTGGCGGAGGACAGCGGGACCAGGGGCAAGACGGCGGGGTGGGAGCAGAAACAGGAGTCTGGAAGCCAGGAGCCAGCAAGCTAAAGGTCCGAGGGTCAGAAAGCCGGGAGACAAGAAGCTAAGGGTTCGAGAGTCAGGAAACCAGGCATCAAGGGTCCGAGGATCAAGAAGCAATGAGTCAAGAAGCCAAACATAGCAAGGCAGGAAGTGTGTTGTTGTGGCAAAGACCCAAAGGGAAATGCTGACCTTATATCTCTTCCCGGCTCTTGCCACCAGGTGCTGTGAGTTACCAATTGGCCTTGCCTCTTCAGAACAAACTTAGGAAAGCCCCACTCCTGCGAAGCCCTACCAGTCACAGGATTTGGCTCCTGCACACACTTCTGACAACCACAAATTAATTCTCCATTGACACATGCATTAACTAATTACTCTTTTGAGATGAAGCTTGCCAATAGCTATTAAATCAAACTCATTTCACGGGATTCATATTTCTGATCGAAACAACATATGGTACCACACTGAAATTAAGATATATTGCATATAGCACATGTTCCACTTATTCACTAAACCTGTTGTCAAGTGAAAGAAATTACTTTTCTCTTCTCTTTTTTAAAGGAATTTCCATATGATATTTCCAGTGACGAACTCTTCCCTGAAACCCAAAGCACTGGTCATGACTGAGTCCCAAATAAATAAGCTTAATATGTTCCACATGTCCAAGAGTGGAGAGCCTATGTTCACCCAAGGGTTTGCAGTCATGTATCTGTGGCGCTGTGGGTTAAACCACAGAGCCTAGGACTTGCCGATCAGAAGGTTGGCAGTTTGAATCCCTGCGACGGGGTGAGCTCCCATTGCTCGGTCCTTGCTCCTGCCAACCTAGCAGTTTGAAAGCACGTCGAAGTGCAAGTAGATAAATACGTACCACTCTGGCGGAAAGGTAAACGGTGTTTCCGTGCGCTGCTCTGGTTCGCCAGAAGCGGCTTAGTCATGCTGGCCACACAACCCGGAAGCTGTACGCCAGCTCCCTCGGCCAATAAAGTGAGATGAGCGCCGCAACCCCAGAGTCGTCCGCAACTGGACCTAATGATCAGGGGTCCCTTTACCTTTACCTTATCTGTCCCCGTCCCCCCCACATGAGGTCCTTGTGTAAGCTCTGTTCATTTTGGTCTATGGCTTGTGAAGCGTATGGCCAGTTCTCGCATTGTGGCTGAAAAGTTCCGCACTGATAGCTTTGATCTCTATGAGTTTTTTCTGCAACAGGAGACAGTCTGGGTAAGACTCCCAATGATCTAAACCATGTTCCTGCACAAAATGACCTAACTGGAACCTCAGATGTATCTGAATCAATAAGCTTGCAACCTTTATTATAGATTTTTTTGGATCTATGATGCTCATAACAATGACTTCATAGAGCATCACATTGGATCAGTAGACTGGTACAAAGCATTGTTCATTATGACCAAAATATTTTCACTGTTCTGCAAAGTATTGGGGGTTCCAGCAGAATCTGAGAATAATACATATCCTTGCAGCACTTGATTATCTCTGCAGCACTAAATGTATGGTAAGTAGCACATTTTATGGTAAGTAACTTGTTCTCCCATGTAAGAAATTCCATGGAATGCTTTAACATCAAAATTGGCTATTATTTGATATTTGGGAGCATATTACCAAAAAGCAGATCACAACATTTTCAAATAATCTTTTGAAAGCAAAACACTGTGTTTGGCACGAGGGGAAAGCAACTTTTTATAAATAGCCTTTGCAAATTCTTCTTTGATTGCTATCTCAAGGTCTCTATTATGCAAAAATAGGCACCACAGCTGCATGTCTATAATTTAGAAGACTTGGTTTTAAAAATATCTTCACTTTGGCTGCCTTAATAAGTTCCTTATTAAGAGTCCCATGATCCAGCTCTTCTTCCGCAGGGAGTCTCTTCTCTGAATGAACGAGGTGGTGACAGCAGATCAGGCTGCAGTGCCAGTGTATAAGCAGCAATGGGACAGAGTTTCATCAAACTGAAATTTAAGGTAGAAGCACAGCTTCCAGTTGCGACAGAAGTATTTCCAGAGTAGGCTCAACAGGTGGACATCTCAGTTGTCATCTTACCATATATGTGTTTCTAGTTCTCATATTTGAAAGCAGTAAATATGAATATATTAGGACAAACATTTTCAGCATTTGAGAAAGTTTCCCACCCTTGTAACATGCCAAATTTCCTCCAGGCCATGGTTGTAAACCTATTTAGAACCAGATCAATGCATGTTTATGCCATGGAATTCTACTCAATATTTATCCAGAGCAGATTCCAATGTATAGTTAGCAGATTAAAAACTTAGACACATTGCAGGATTCCCCCAAAACAGACCAGAGGCAATTAATATTTCATCCAGCAGAGCTTTACTGCTACTGAAGGCAAGAGAGCGTAATGGTCACAAATCCAATACATTCAGGATTGGCACTGTCCATATGAAATCCAGTTGCAGCAGATTTAACTTACAATAACATAATAAGACTAAACATTAACAGTCTATACAGAACACCACACCAGAAGGAAGACAGATAGAAAGAGAAAGTGAAGTCCAGGCTCCTTCTGGCCCTACTTTTATAGTCAGCATGACTTTGACAGAAGAGATAACAGAACCAGTTTAAACCAGCTGTACTCAGCTTCTCTGGAGGTGTAACCCAAACATCATGAACCTTCTGCTTGTTTCTTTCATACAGAGATGCTTCCAGAACGCTCTTGAATTAATTAGAATAGGAAAGATCTCTACACATCAGATCAATACTTTCTGCCCTAAGACATGCAAACCGACAGTTTATTTGGAAGTAGCAGTTCGAAAGCATGCCAAAAAAGTGCAAGTAGGTAAATAGGTACCACTCCGGCGGGAAGGTAAGTGGCGTTCCCATGCACTGCTGTTCCGTTGCATCAGAAGTGGCTTAGTCATGCTGGCCACATGACCCGGAAAAACTGTCTGCAGACAAACGCCAGCTCCCTCAGCCTGTAAAGCAAGATGAGTGCTGCAACCCCAGAGTTGTCCGCGACTGGACTTGACTGTCAGGGGTCCTTTACCATTTTTATTCTTGTTCATCACTTCAGTCATGAGGATTAGTCACAGTAGGCTGAGATCTGAGTTAATCATCTTGCCAGTTACTGGTGCTTTTCACAAATGTATGGCATGTGGGCCACTTGTTGTGCTATGAGTGTTTGTGGTTCAGACATGTTTGTTTCAAGAGTTTACATAAAGAGACAAGCCTGTAAGTGGTGGCAGGAATGTGTCTGCAAAGGTAGCATTAGTGGTTGCAAAGCACTGTGTGCAAAACAGTTCCTTTAGGGACATATTGATGAGAACTTTCCCTGCTTATATTAATTTAGTTTGGTTTATACCATGGGATGGTGTCCAAATAATGAGCTGTGATTCATCCGAATGACTCATCTAGTCCCCAGCACTGGGGGACAGGAAAAGGTGGGGAGGCTGTAATTCAGTGACAAACATCAGTTGGATGACATGGTTTATAGTCAAGAAATAATCTGATATGAAGCCACAAAAAAACAAAACAAAAGAGAGAAAGCTTCTGCTGCAATAGAATAGGCACCTGATACCACAGCACTTTTAGTTAAGTCACAAACTTTCTTTGTGTAATATGGAAGCATGGAGACTTGTTTTACCCAATACCTTGTTTAATATTAAACAGAAAAACTACTAGATCTTTGACCTTTTCTAATGAAGACACTAATTTAAATGTGTGGATTTCTGCAGGATAACAGGTAGATTAATGTTTATTGGCAGACACTGTTCAAGCATCAGCAGCCCACTCACAATTGTGCAACTGAAAGATTATAATGAATGTTTCAACGCATAAGCTGCAGCTGTTAATCAAGGACTGTTGTCTCTGTCCTTTTCCTTATAGGCAGGATGATGACCTTAGGGAGCCTTGGGTATCTTCCATTTGCAATATTGAAGGTGTGTCTCCACCTTGACACTGAGATCCACTGAGGGCCTTCTGGTGGTTCCCTCACTGAAAGAAGTGAAGTTGCAGGGAAACAGGGAGAGGGCCTTCTCAATGGTGGCACCTGCCCTGTGGAATGTCCCCCCATCAGATGTCAGAGAAATAAACAACTACCTGACATGTAGAAGACATCTGAATTTGCTGCCAAGGAGTATGGTGGAGTCTCCTTCTTTGGAGGTCTTTAAGCAGAGGCTTGACAACCATATGTCAGGAGTGCTCTGATGGTGTTTCCTGCTTGTCAGGGGGTTGGACTCGATGGCCCTTGTGGTCTCTTCCAACTCTATGATTCTATGAAGGCAGCCTTGTTTAGGGAAGTTTTTAATGTTTGATATCTTATTATGCTTTTTATATTTGTTGGAAGCTGCCAGAGTGGCTGGGGTATCCCAGTCAGATGGGTGGGGTATATATAACAAATTATTTATCATCATCATCATCCTGGCCTACCATTCAGAGCTGCTGTAAAGCTGGTCGGCATCCATTTGAGGTTAAGCTATTGGAAGGTTGCAGCGCCTACTGTGGCTGTAGAGACAGATGCGGAAGAGACATGTTTTGTTGAAGCTGGGGCAGATGGAGGCATCCAGTTGTGCTGCTGCAGATGTACCATGGCGTTTCTTCTCTCTGCTTTCCTCCCAGTGGTCATTGAGCCAGTGTGGTGTAGTGGTTAAGAGCTGTAGATTCGTAATCTGGGGAACCGGGTTCGTGTCTCCGCTCCTCCACATGCAGCTGCTGGGTGACCTTGGGCTAGTCACACTTCTATGAAGTCTCTCAGCCCCACTCACCTCACAGAGTGTTTATTGTGGGGGAGGAAGGGAAAGGAGAATGTTAGCCGCTTTGAGACTCCTTCGGGTAGTGATAAAGCGGGATATCAAATCCAAACACCTCCTCCTCCTCTTCTTCCTCCTCTTCTTCTTCTTCATTTCTCCTCTGGTTACTGCTAATGGATACATGACTTGACTGCCTGTCTTCAGGCACTGAGGTAGTCTGCAAGGGATTCTCACATTGGCAGGGCTGATGTTGCCAGCCTTCATTCCACGTTTGCAGACATCTTTGCTGGTCTGCTAATGAGCCTGGTGCCTGAAGCCAGCTCCCCATAGAGCCATTCCTTGAGGACCCTGCCATCTTCCATTCTGTGGGCATGACCAAGGCAGCAGAGACGTGGCTGAGACAGGAGTGTGAACATGCTGGGAATGTGCTGTAAGGAGCACATAGAAATAGTACTGTATAAATATGAAGTGTTGCTGTTACTGTGGTTGCTGCTACTATTACCATTAATAATGGGATGATAGTGTCAGGCTACATTCCTGGAGCAAGAAAGCCAACTACTATGGTTTTTGGAGGGACGTGTGTGGCGCTGTGGGTTAAACCACAGAGCCTAGGACTTGCCGATCAGAAGGTCGGCAGTTCAAATCCCCATGACGGGGTGAGTTCCCGTTGCTCGGTCCCTGCTCCTGCCAACCTAGCAGTTTGAAAGCACATCAGAGTGCAAGTAGATAAATAGGTACCGCTCTGGTGGGAAGGTAAACGGTGTTTCTGTGCGCTGCTCTGGTTCGCCAGAAGGGGCTTAGTCATGCTGGCCACATGACCCGGAAGCTGTACGCCGGCTCCCTTGGCCAATAAAGATAGATGAGTGCCGCAACCCCAGAGTCGGCCATGACTGGACCTAATGGTCAGGGGTCTCTTTACCTTTACCTTTATGGTTTTTGGAAGGTTAGAATATGAAAATTATGGAGGCTCATCTAACCCTTTATTGTTTGGCTTGTGTGTGGTGCTGCAGCTAGCGTGTTCAGTTGCATGTGAGAGAGACCCAGTGTCAAAACCTTGATGAGTTATAGATCTCATTAGGTTCATTGCCACTTTGGGCTCCATGATGAAAGAAAAAAACTAGATGCAAATGTAAGAAAATTAATTGGGTAGGGTTGCAAAAATTGCTCTAAGCCTTATCTACCTTACATTTAGCAAAGACAAAAGGAGATTGGATTGTAATCCATCCCGAGTCTTTGGAATAGGGAAAGAAGGAAATACAATAAACCAGTGCTTTTTGCTAAAAAAAATTTTTTGAGGGTACTCTCATTTTCCTGTTCATATTGAAATACTACCCCTCAATGAGGCCAAACTTAGATTCACAAAATGTTTAGGGGTATGACTTAAATATAACTATGGCATCACAGATGAAAAAAGAATAAAGTGATCAGAAAGACAACTTCTATATGATCTTTTAAAATGTACATTCTATATATTTTCAAAAGCACAGTTGTAATGCAAAACAATTATATCTGTACAGATTTCAACACATCCAAGGTTGAAGACATTGATGGACTCCAGCTCCCATCATCCCTGACTAGCATGGTCTACATTCAGGGATGATGGAAGTTGTATTCCAGCAACTTCTGGAGGAATGCTATTTAGGCATCACTTGGTTTAGGGAACAGTAACTTCAAAAGTAGTGTTCTAACTTGAGATAATCATCTATCAGCATCAACCTCTGGAATGAAAACTTTGTGTGTAGACAATTATGGCATCCTAACTACACATTCTCAATATGCCTGATGTGAGCTCTTTAACTGCTCCAGGTGTCTATTTTCTTAATTGTTGGTAAAACACAGGTGTGGATGTGCAGTATGTTTCTGATTAGTTAGAAAGGCTTGAGGCTTACTTAAAACTCTTAATGCTTGCCTGATTATCACATCAATAAAGAATACATATTTTTAATGTAGATTTTCAGGAAAAGTAACAACTCCACCGTAATACCCACACACCTGTCTTCAGTAATTAATGAGGTGGGGCAGTGACATTTCGCAGGGTCGCAATTGAATTAGGCCCTGGAGAATAAGTAACACATAAACCTTTTCCCGCCAGTCCTTTGGTAGGCAACTCCAATGTCATGCTCACAAAAGCGTTCAGGCTGTGTACAAAGGCCAGATTTTGCCCTTGTGTTTAGCATTCTTTCCCACAAGCATTTTTTTAAAAAATTCAATGAAAATTACAGGCCACATCTGTCTCAGGGCTACATTTAAAGCAGGTGGCTGGCTTGGAGGGGAAAGATAAAGGTAAAGGGACCCCTGACCATTAGATCCAGTCGCGACTAAGCCACTTCTGGCGAACGAAAGCAGCACACAGAAACACCGTTTACCTTCCCGCTGGAGCGGTACCTATTTATCTACTTGCACTTTGTGCTTTCGAACTGTTAGGTTGGCAGGAGCAGGGACCGAGCAACGGGAGCTCACCCCGTCATGGGGATTTGAACCGCCGACCTTCTGATCAGCAAGCCCTAGGCTCTGTGGTTTAACCTACAGCGCCACCCGCTGTAGGAGGGGAAAGATAGTAGCTTCTAAAGGAATCATTCTCTCTCTTTTTAATCTAACTCTTGTCATACAACATAAGAACCCGGCTTCAAACTTATAAGAAAAGTCCATCTTCCAGCCAAATCCAAGAAATACTGTGGGAATGAGCCATCAAAAAGGGATGCACAGCTTGAGCTGCAGTGACCTCAGCATAATTATTTATCATTGTAAATATATATGTCTTATGGGTGTCTAGATCAGTATTCTTCAACCTCGGGTTCCCAGATGTTTCTGGACTACAACTCCCATCACCCCCTGATGGCTTAGTCCTGGGTAATGGGGATTGTAGTATGGGGACCCAAGATTGAAGAATATTGGTGTAGATTCTGTGCAAGGCTATTTTTAAAATGAAACGTTGTTTGCAGACCAAATTGAAGAAAGGCTAAAGGCATTAGGGAAGCTTTTAATGTATAGATTTTATAGATTACTGAATTTTAATATTCTGTTGGAAGCCGCCCAGAGTGGCTGGGGAAACACAGCCAGATGGGCGGGTATAAATAAATTGTTGTTGTTCTTGTTGTTGTTGCAGTTGCAGTTGTTGTTGTTATTTTATTTCCTCATGTATTATAATATTGTAATATACAGTTACTGACACAGATTTGCATGAAGGGGTTAACCTGAGCTCAGGTTGCAAGTGGATGTGGCTTAGCAGGTTCTCAGCAGCCACTGCCCCCCCCCCCCCCCCAGTCTCAGTTTCTCCATGCTTCCTGGAACAAGTGAAGAAGAAGCCATGCAGCCATGGCTCCCTGCAGATGATCTGAATCTCTCCAAAAGGAGATTTCAAGGCCTGCATCTTTGCTAACACAAAGATGGCATGGTTCTTTTTGTAAGGAAACCAAGTTCTTTTCCTTTTAAGTCATTTGGAACATTTTCCATCTTCATTTTGCTGCCAGCAGATGGAGGCTTGTTTGCTGTAACTTCTGGACACGCTGTGAGTAAAATTCTTCTTCTTTGGCGATCACTCATAGCCGAGTAAGAGAAGAAGAAGAGCAGCCATAAGAAATCAGAAAGCAGGCTAAAACTGGGTATATCTGAAATATAGTCAGAGTCGAGAGTGGATTTCATGCTCTTTATTCAGCTCATAGTGGTGAGGAGGAAGAAAGTCCCCCCAAAGTATCTGCTTTATATGCATTATTTACACAATGGGCTGCACGTGATTGGCTAATTCCGGAATTCTCCTGTAGGCCAATCAGGTTGTGGATTCACTTCCATCTGCAGCTGGATTGGGTGGCTCCTGCAGACGAGTCATACTGCTGCATTGTTCTAGGACCAATCAGACTGCTGCATTCTGAATCCTATTGCTCTAGGACCAATCAGACTGCTGCATTTTGGATCCTATTCAACTCAGTACATAACAATATCTATCTCAGTGCTCCCCTTGGCCCATGTATCTCAGGTTTGTCTACAATGATGGGCAGCAGCACTCTCGGGTTCCAGGCAGGAATCTCTTCTAGCCTTACCTGGAGATGCTAGGGGATGAACTTGAGGTCTTCTGCATGCAAAGCAGATGCTCTTCTACTGAGCTACAGTCTTTCTCTTTCATGTAGAAAGTGGGCAGGGATGCTATTTGAGAAGCTCACCGAGAAAGCTCTTTTGGGAAGGTACCACAAGTCATCACTTGTTGCTTTGGATCCAGGTCTTCTTACTGGAAGGCACCCCAAAAGTTCTGGTAAGAGTTTCCAACGCAAGTATTAGTGGCAAACACTATGAATTATTCACCATGAAATAAAATAATTTATTCATGTGGTCTGACATCAGTGCCCCAAATGAAAAATACACACTCCCAGTTCCGTAAGATTCAGTGTGGTCAGGAAAGGAAAGGCATTTCAATTTAAAAATAAGTGCCTCATTCATTTTTTAAAAAATGTTTTGTTTAGGGATAAATGAAATTGTCTCATACAGTCATTCTGAATATTTTATGCCTGCAGTAAAGTACTGTATATAACATTTATACACCCCACATAATGTAAGTACCTTTTCAAATTCAGCTTGAGTGAATTAACAAGGTTATTTTAAGGCATGCATAAATTTATGCTAAGATTTACAAATTGTGTTTCGTCAGCTTCTGCATTTTTCTTAAGCACTATGGGTTGTACAGTGGTACCTTGAGTTAAGAACTTAATTCATTCCGGAGGTCCGTTCTCAACCTGAAACTGTTCTTAACCTGAGGTACCACTTTAGCTAATGGGGCCTTCTGCTGCCGCCGCACGATTTCTGTTCTCTTTCTGAAGCAAAGTTCTTAACCCGAAGTACTGTTTCTGGGTTAGTGGAGTCTGTAACCTGAAGTGTCTGTAACCCGAGGTACCACTGTATTCAAGTAAGCCCTGCTCAGAGTAGACCCATTTAAATTTATGGATCTAAGTTAGCAGCAGTTGAAAATTAAAAGCTGTATTATCATGGAAAACTGCTGGGGGGATAGCCAATGCAAAATCAGCTATTGCAACAAAGTTAAACTTATACAAAGTTATATTAAAATATATGCCAGATATGATATGAGTTGCCTGGGAAAGACCGACTGACACCCCATGAGTTTGTGTAATAGCATTAGTAACAATCAGTAGTAGTAGGAGTGAACAGATTTGCATTTAACAAGTACTTTCACCCACTAAGGAGTTCAAAATCAATCTTCAAACGGAGCAGAGAAGAATTACAAGTAGAAGAGAATCGTGCACTTTGGAACAAAATGGTGGCTCTGTTGTACCAGGAGGAAACAGATCATCCAAGATGCATAATTGAAAGATGTCAGGTGGGATTCAAAGCACTACTCTGGAGCACTTGCACATGCCAGCAAGTTTCAACATTTTTCATTTGAAGAGTATATTCTTCCCTGGCAATGGCTATGTCACAAATAACTTTGGGAACTCCTCTTTGTTCCATCATTCTTTTGCCATGCTGCATGGGAGAGAAACAATGGTTTGCTAAAGCCCCCTTGGGAGATGGATGCACAGGGTTGTCTCCAGCTCAGACAAACTCTGAGTAGTCTGGCCATGTTGTTCAGATGCCTGATTATTGTCTTCCAAAGCAACTACTCTATTCCGAACTTAAAAATGGAAAGCGTAATGCTGGTGGTCAACAACAGAGGTTTAAAGACGCTCTCGAAGCAATCTTTTAAAAAATGTAGTATAAACACCGACAGCTGGGAAACACTGGCCTGCGAGCGCTCCAGTTGGAGAACAGCCTTTACCAAAGGTGTCATGGACTTTGAAGACACTCAAACTCAGGAAAAAAGGGAGAAACGTGCTAAGAGGAAGGCACGCTTGGCAAACCCTCACCGTCATCAACTCCTGCCCAGAAACCTATGTCCCCACTGTGGAAGGATGTGTGGATCCAGAACTGGCCTCCACAGTCACCTATGGACTCACTGTTAAAATCACCAAAGAAGAAGGAGACTTGTTGAAATAAATTGGTTTAACATTAGTCATGCCCATTGAGTTCAAGGGGTCTACTCCAAACACGAGTTGCTTAGCCACAAAACACAGTTCTTCTTTGGATCACGGCTCCATTATAGCCCCAGTCATCACTTGAAATTACTGGTTTCTTCTTGATCTAGGGATGAGCTTTTGGTCTGGCAATCCGCCCCACCACCACACAAGGTGGGGATGGTGGTGGTGAATGAACCCTGTAGCAGACTGGGTGGCTGTGGTCAGTTGACCTCCCAACACCTCAATCACTGCTGCTTATTGGAAAAGAGAGTAGGACAGCAGGGAGGTAGGTGCAGTACAGACACATTGGTAGGAGCGCCGGTTTGGATCCGTTGGTGTGTTTGCACCATACCAGCCTCTCCACCACCTTGACCCTACCCCTCCAGATAAGCAGGAGTGGGTGAACTGTTGGGAGGTCACGTGAGCCCTCCCACCACCACCCCTCACTGTCTGCTACGGCATGAAACTTTACACACACAGTTCTAGGTGTTTCCAAGTACACTGTATCATAGGATTAAGCTGTAACAAAGCTCAGCAAACCTAAGCATATCTACTGAAAAGGAAATCCCTTGAACTCCATGGACATTATTTCCATCTAAGTGGTTATAGCTTTGCAGCTGAATCCATTTCCCAGTCAACCTAATGTTTTCTATGGCTTCCATCTCCATCAGACCATATTTTTAAAAATGATCTTTTCTAGTAAATGTGGTGGCGGGGATGGCAACTTCTTAATTTACACAATCAATGCAAAAAATCCATGTTGATACCTTATTTTAAGAATGCAAACAGGAATTTGGTTTACCCTTTGGGAGTTCACCATGTTCATGAAAGCATCTTAATTCCTAACCATATTGTACTCTTCAGGACCAGCATATGTCCTCTGAGTGATGAATGTGTTGGTGCCTCATGATGCGAGGAGCATAATGTCTCGTTAGGTTTGGTCTCCTGTGGACCTCAGCAGTTTTAATTTGTTCAGGCTGAGTAGCGCAGGAATCCCTGTACGCGAAGGTTAAAAAAGAAAATGGTGTGGTTGAAAAACATGGGAGCTCTGTCAAAGCTTTCAATTTTCTGCCTACAGTTATCACCGCTCCTGTATCCTGTTTCTGTTCCACCCACAGGGTTGGCCCCAAACATTTTGCTACTAAAGCCAAAAAATTGCCCTCCTCGTTCCACTTAAAAAAATCCAGCAGCTAATCTTACTTCAACCATGGCAATAAGATAATATTATGCCTTAGGGCAGAGCAGAGTAGCTTAGGGGACCCAAGAGGAACGAGGGGAGGACGGCTGCCAGCTCCCAGCATTATACCAGATCGTTCTCCATGGAATTAAAACAACAATAAAGGTAAAGGTACCCCTGCCCGTACGGGCCAGTCTTGACAGACTCTAGGGTTGTGCGCTCATCTCACTCTAGAGGCCGGGAGCCAGCACTGTCCACAGACACTTCCAGGTCACGTGGCCAGTTTGACAAGCTGCATCTGGCGAGCCAGTGCAGCACACGGAATGCCGTTTACCTTCCCGCTATAAAGCGGTCCCTATTTATCTACTTGCACCCGGGGGTGCTTTTGAACTGCTAGGTTGGCAGGCGCTGGGACCGAACGATGGGAGCGCACCCCGCCACGGGGATTTGAACCGCCGACCATGCGATCAGCAAGTCCTAGGCGCTGAGGTTTTACCCACAGCGCCACCCGCATCCCTAAAACAACAATGACTATCAAAACAACAATGACTATCAAAAAACTGGAGTCATGGCTGACTCTGGGGTTGCGGCACTCATCTATCTTTATTGGCCAAGGGAGCCGGCATACAGCTTCCGGGTCATGTGGCCAGCATGACTAAGCCGCTTCTGGCAAACCAGAGCAGCGCACGGAAACGCCACTTACCTTCCCGCCGGAGCGGTACCTATTTATCTACTTGCACTTTTTGGTGTGCTTTCAAACTGCTGGGTTGGCAGGAGCAGGGACCGAGCAACGGGAGCTCACCCTGTCGCGCAGATTCAAACCGCAACCTTCTGATCGGCAGGTCCTAGACTCTGTGGTTTAACCCACAGCGCCACCTGCGTCCCAACAGAAATTAGTGTGTGCACAGTTATTAAAAAACCCTTCAGTGGTGCTTGGTAAGGTGGAAGGGAGACCCACTGTAGGTGGAGCCAGAACCAATGGCAAGCAGAGCTAACTCATTCTGTCTTTTTCTCCATTCTCCTCCTTCCTCCAATGGCAATAAGGGCACTAGGGAGGAGAAAGCTGACAGCCAGCGCCACCCCTTGAACTGGTTGTAAGAAAGAAGGCTGGCAGGTGGGAATGGATTGGTGGCAGGCTGAGGTTGGTCAGTGCCCAACTCATCCTAATGGACCAGCTTCCATTGGTGTCCCCACTCTTTTTGAACAAATAGGGAAAGAAACTGTCAGTGAAGAGCACCGGTCTTCCTTTTCACATGCAAAAGAATCCTACAGAATGACATTCACTATTAAGCCAGGTTAATAGGTTTTTATACAGAGGGAAATGACAAAAGTTCTAACTTATTCCAGATTCCACCTCCACCTTCCATTAATTTCCATCGGTGTTATGCAAACCCTGTTGTGAGAGCTGAGTTTCATCATGATTGTTTTACATTAGTTTTCCAAAACATAAAGCTGATGTAGTGAAGCGCGAGAGGAGGGGGGGGGGGAGGAATGAAAACATGTAGACAGCAACCAAGCGCCGACGGAATTTGATTTATTAACACCCATTCCTGTGATTCACCCACCGATCCACCTACAGCTACGCAGATTAGATGCTAGGTCCCAGAGTAACAATCTGCAATTGCAAACAAATAAGACCTTGAATAATACAGCCCCCTTAAAGAGATATTTCTCTCTCTCTTTTCCAATTAAAATGTGGATATGTGTTATTTTTAATAATCCCTGGGTTTCAAACCAAAAATGACAAGTGAGCAAAGAAAAAGGCATTTGCATGTTCCCGTGGTGTTCATTGAGGAACGATTTGTTCTCCTCAGGGCCTACCTTGGCTAATTTATTAAGATGCCATTCACAGTCCTACTACTGCAGCTTATCTGCTTCTTTTTGGAAGTTCTGAAGTTTGTAAACTTATATAACCCAAATGCCTATGTCCACCCGATGCCCCTTCTAGCAAGACCTCTAGGTTGGAAGTCATGTGAAAGAAATCCACAATGGGGCCTTTTCCCATTAGCGCTGAGCCAGTAGCAGATGGTGGGTGGGGTGGAGATGCTTACCTGGCAAGTGAATCATCACTGCTTACCAGCGGGGAGGGTGGCATAGTTAAACCACATCAGCGGAAGGGCTGGATTTGCTCTGCTGGTGCATTTGCCCTGCACCAATTTTGCTCCTCCCAATAAGCAGCAGTGACTTACCTGCCAGGAGGTCAGGGAAGAATTTCCACCCTGACACCCTGACTGCTCCTATGCTCGTCTGAAATGGGACACTGCACTTCCATCCCCTGAGAAACAGCCATTCCCTGTCGGTGCTATTCAGCAACCTCTTTGGAAACAGGTGTGAAACTATTCATAAGAGGTCAGATGTTGGGTAGAAAAGGGAACAACATCCCCATTGCCTTAATGCTCTCTCACACTGATTCAGACGCTCCTCCCAGACTAGCTGGGGTGGAATATGAAAAGGAATATGCGACCAAAGGTGCATTTTATTTGAAGCAATCCAGTAAGAGTAGATAGACGCGACCCACATTCAAATACACTTAGTCATCTACATTCTGTGCCAAACAGGAATTTGTAACTACGCACAAATTTAGAAAGTATATTTGGGCAAAAGTATTTCTCTGCTGGAGAGCAATGACATTGGTCGTACACAACACAAGGCAGGAAGCGTTAGCCCAATCAGCCAATGGTCAGGGCAATTCAGAGGGAGGGGAATGTGAGAGCGTGGTTTTCTCTCTGCGATGACATCAAATAGCTATATCTGACTGGCACTTGTCGCCAGCACATCATCATGACCTTTATATGATCCCTGATTGCTTGGGATTGTCCAACGTTTTAGCCAAGTTTTTTTTTTTAAAAAAGGCACCAAAGTTGTAGTGGAATGAAGAAACAATGCATAAGAGTGGGCATGGAAAAAAATGTACAAAATACCAAACCATTTTGTAGATGCTTCTCACCTCTCATACCCTCCCCCCCAATAATAAAAGTTCCTCCAAATGCAGTAAGGCTGCTTCCCTCCCATGTCTTTTCCCAAAAATGGAGTGCTGCTGACATGAGAGGAAGCTGCAACATGGACGCTTCCCATTGTGACCACAGACTTCGGAAAACACTGTGTAGAAGCAGCCGCCTTGCAGCACCTCCTATGCCACTAGAGGCTTTGACTTTCTCTGTGGGACTGTTGTGGGTAGCAGGAGAGGATATATTGATAAAATATTATCCTTCCTAACGCACACTAGTGAGTTTATTCATACAGCAGAGTACATCCTCCTCTTTACACAGCAGGAAGCTAGTTGCAGATTCTTTAGAATCTCTTAAGTTCTGTTATTCCTGGTACGGTCTCTTTGATTCCCTCCTAAAAGAATAAAGACACAGCAGTCTTCTTTTAAAAGTAACAAGAAGTTTACTCACATTCACTTCACAGTTGAATCCCTGAAGGCAGGCTTTAGCTTAGAGTTACAGAAGAGGGTTTGAGTTCATCCCATATGGGAACTCATCCCACATGTTGCTGGCTGAGAGCCAGCAGTGCAGTCCAAGAGAAGAAAAGGCATTAAAAGAAAAAGGGGGCTGCATGACTGGACCTTTTGTGTGGTCTGGAAGGGTCACGGCTAATTACCTGGTCACATGGAAAGGAAGGATGCTCCAGACCAGGTGTAACAGGAAGTTCAACTGGCTGGATCAATATTCCCCTGCATGTCCACTCTAGGCAAACAGGAAATGTGTATTTGTCTGCTTGTGTTAAATCCCACACTACCCCATTCACAATATTCACGTGTCAGCTCTTGCCTTCTTCCCATGCTCATCTTGCCCGTACAGGGTAGTCTCTGAGCAAAGATGACACCTCATTGAATTCTCTAAACAGTGCTTAAGGTAAAGGTAAAGGACGCCTGACCATTACATCCAGTCACAGATGACTATGGGGTTTCGGCGTTCATCTCACTTTACTGGCTGAGGGAGCCAGCGTACAGCTTCGGGTCATGTGGCCAGCATGACTAAGCTGCTTCTGGTGAACCAGAGCAGCACACGGAAATGCTGTTTACCTTTCCACCGGAGCAATACCTTTTAATCTACTTGCGCTTTTTGGTGTGCTTTCAAACTGCTGGGTTGGCAGGAGCAAGGACTGAGCAACGGGAGCTCACCCCGTCACGGGGATTTGAACCACTGACCTTCTGATCGGCAAGCCCTAGGCAGAGTGCAAATGCTCTATCATAGTTCTGTGTTTCTGCTCTACCTGCTGGACAAGTGACCTGTCTCGCTTCCGAACAACATTAATTTGGCTCTGTTTGGCACAGCAGATGTAAGTAACGTCGTTTCACTCAAACATTTACCAGGGGGTCGGAGCAGTGATTACTGTTGTTCCACAGGAGAATGAACAGTATCTGAAGGGGAAAAAGATGCTGAAGGGAGAGGAAGATGCCCTGGAGGCTGCTTGCTGTTTATTCTGCACAAGAAGTGAGCCAGCCGCCTCTGTCAGCTAGTCACAACACTGGAATTACTCCGGGAAGCCTGCAAACAATAATGCTTCAATGGTGATTCCTGCTGACACCCAGGCGATGTGAAGTGTGTGTTATACAGTATCTTTGCAGTACAAAGATCTCTTTCTTCAGTCCTGTGCACCTACAGGGACTTTTGTTGGCTCGACATTACAGAGCAGAAAGTTTTTTTAATTGACATTGCACAGGTTTCAAAGCCAAGAGATAATCACAGACCCTTTGCTAGGGTAGTTGATTATACACAACAGCCTTTCCTGACATTTTGGGCTACAACTCCCATCAGCCCCAGCCGACATGAACCATAGTGAGGGATAATGGGAGTTGAAGTCCAGAAATCTGAAGGGCATCAGGTTGGGGAAGACTCCTGCAGGAATTATGCTTTTCTTTGGAACTTATTTGCTGGTTCTACCCCATTCCCTATGAGGACAGGGCATCGTACTCAACTTTGTGTGGTTATCTGACCGAGGGACCTAGCCATTCCTTTGAGAATCACTTTTTGCTTTGGAGACTAGGGTTTCAGATGACCCCTTACTTTGCTCTTTAAACCATTGGCTGCAGTGCATTGGGGTTTTGTTGTGGAACATGTAACATCTCCTTATCATAGCTGTCAACTTTTCCCTTTTCTTGCGAGGAATCCTATTCAGAATAAGGGAATTTCCCTTTAAAAAGGGGGAAAGTTGACAGCTATGCTCCTTATACAGCATTTCATTTACCCGTTTTCAGCCTGAAATGTGCTTGTTTGATTTAAACTTGCCCATATGAAAACGTCTAGCTGAGACTTAATTGCAAATCAATTATTTGGGCGTTTCTCCTTTGCAGAAAGAGTGGTTCTGCAATTATACTGCCTTGTAAAATTATATGTGCCTCAATTAATACACATATATAAACAAATAAGGAAGGAAGGAAGGAAGGAAGGAAGGAAGGAAGGAAGGAAGGAAGGAAGAAGCAAGCTCTGGAAGTCCATTAAAATAACCATGGGCCCAACTTGCTTTCAAAGATACTTATCCTCTGATTACTAGTCTTTCTCCTCCTATGCAATGAATAGTAGGGTTAGCCTGCTCCTATTTTGGAGACACCCCTTCTTATCTGGTGGATGTTTAACAAATGGTAGAAACTCAATGAGATGGCAGCAGTGACCTTGGGAGTTGAAGTCTGGTTCAGATGGAACAGAGAGACAGAACTGGGTGCCATCTGCATATTGGTGACACCTTACTCCGAATCCCCTGACGACAGAACCCAGTGGTTTCATACCGATGTTAAATATCATGAGGGAGAAGATGGAACCCTGTGGAAAACCACTGGACAGCTTTCACAGTGACATCCCATAACTACTTTCTGAAAATGGCTCTGGAGTCCCTTGGCCAAACTGTGATGGATTTAAGTAATCAGCTTTCTGCAAGCTTACCTAAAGCTGGACAACAGGCACATTCACAAGTACCTTGCCCCAAACCAGGATATTTTCCACTAGATGGTAGATCCCACCTTCCTGTTATTTGTTTAATTTACTACTTTCCAAAGTTTCATGTGGCTCCAGATGATGTACCATATTGGCCTGAATATAAGCTGTACCCGAATATAAGCCACACTGTCAGGGAACTGCCATCGGAGCCAGAGGCGGAGGGAAGGCTCCAGAGGGATGCCGGAGAGGGTCCCAGTAGGGAGAAAGGCAGCCCATCTGCTGGGGAAGGAAATCAGCGTAGCACCAGTGGAGAAGGGGGGCAGATGGGGGAATCGGCGAGGGGGCTCCAGGACTCCTCGCCGGAGACCAGCGGGGAGAGCACGGGTCCTCCACTGCCCACACCCTCCCTGCGCAGAAGACTTCCACGCAGGGAGAGTAGGAGGAGACTCAGCGTCAAAGAACTTGTTTGCTGGAAGATGTTCAAGAAACGCCCACTGACGGATTCTGCCAGCGATTGAGACAGCCATGGATGGGTGGCTGTCCGGACAGAAAGGGTTCACCCAGGTAACCCAGCCAGGTGTGGCGACAACCTATGCACGAGCAACCCCTAGAACCATTACACACACCTTTAAAATTCAAGGGAAGAAAAAAAGAGAGACAATGCCACTACCGATCCTCAGGAGGGGGTGGAGTTGCGGGCTCACGACCCCTCCCACACTCCCGCGGGGCTGAGGTCAGCCTCGCGGGATTACAGGGTTTCCCCAGTCACCCCCCACGTTCCGGCGAGGCTGAGGTCAGCCTCGCGCGATTCAGGGATTCCCCAGTCACACCCCCACGCGCCAGCCAACCGGCTGGCGGCAGGGGCGGGCCTCCTAGAGGCCACATAAGGTCGGGGCAGCCACCGGCTCGCCCCTTTTCTCCCTGGCAGCGAGCGCGAATTCCCACCCACCCACCCTTTAGGTTCCGCCATCGACCTTGCTATGGGCTTCGGCCGGTTGCCGTCTGGGGCCAGGTAGGAATTTTTTCCCATTTGGCTAATTGGCTGGTTCGTGAGCCACTTGGTTTTTCGCCTACCTCGTAGCAAAATTCGTCACAACTTTCCCGGTTTTAGCGGTAGGCATTGGCCGGGGTATTGTCATGCAAATGAGGTCGGGGGGGAGGAGCGCCATCACCTCCCCCAATGATTGAAGGGTAGTTCGTTAAAGGACTCCGAGGGGCGACGCCTCGTCCGAAACCTACGGAGGCTAGGGCCTAAAGCGCGCCCCCGAGCGGTAACCCCTCGGGGAGCGCCTAGGGATACGCATCTCAGGTAGCTCCCCCTGTTGGTGTTTAACCCTTCCCAGTTAGACCGGATAGTCGGTTAGGGGCCAATGCCTAAAGCCAATACCTCTCTTACCTGTAATCAATAAAGTTGTGGCCATTTTCGCCCATTAACTTAAATTCTTGTGTCCTGTGTCTTTATTCTTTACACCTGTGGGGGGGGGAGGGAATAGCCACGCAATACCAGAATATAAGCCGCTACCTTAAAATTCCTCAGGCACTCACACCCGTTCTGTTTTACTGTATGTCTGTTTCAGCAGCAATATCGTAAAAGATTTTTGTAAGGTCGCACTTTAACTTTTCACGGTCAGAATTTGGGCAAAATGTGAGGCTTATATTCAGGCCAATACAATATCTAATGTCATGTGGAGTTTGGTTCTTAGCCACCATGATGTGGGGCCAGTTTGACACTCACAATAACTATGTAAGGCAAGTTCTTTTTATCCCCTTTACACACAACTCAGACTGTGAAATAATGATTTGCCGAAGACATCTGCAGCTGGTGCAGGGAAGCGGGAAGGTGACCATCCCTGTGTGGCTGTCTGTGAAGTCACAACACTGCTTGCATAGGGCCATAATATGTCTGTCCTTTCCCCAGCCCCCAGTCCCTCACAAGTCCATCTGTGGTGCAAGATCAGCTTTCCTTCCTGCCACTCTCTTGGGCCAGTCTGCTGGGTGGTCAAAGGCCACACAAGGAGTCCACAGAGCATTGATAAGCTCATTTCTCTCTTACTTTATCCCACAATGCAGCCCCACTGACTCAAAGCACAAATAAAATAAGATTTGTCCAGCCAATGTTCAAAATACAGGAAGCAGACTTTCAAGTTACAATGAACTTTTTCACAGGCACAGTTGCTCAGAGCAAGAATTGCGCACACACACACACACAGAGAGAGAGAGAGAGAGAGAGAGAGCTTGAGGATGCTAACCCAATAAAGTTCTGTGCTCTTTAAGTTAAGAGTTACACATAAGTTAGATGGCAAACCACCAGGTCTTAGTAGCAGGTGGATTGGTGGGGTGGTGGCACATATCTGACCTCCCAACAGCTGAGTCACTGCTGCTTATTAGGAAGGAGAGGAGCTAGGCAGCAGGGAGGTTGGCATGGTGCAAACACACAAGCAGGACTGCTGAATGGACTTCACAAACCTCTTCATCCTTCTTCTGCCCAGTAAGCAGCAGTGACTCCATTGTCAGAAGGTTATATGAGTGCCATCAGCCTCCTAGGCCGTTTGCTTGTGCTTAGTGGTGAGAATCAGTTTATTCTCCCTCTCTTCCACTTTACCAGTAAAACAGTGTGTGTTGGGGGGGGGGGATAAAACTGATATTGCTGGACTTATTCCACAGCTACCTTGGCATATCAAACGCTGATCCAACAGTTTTTAGCTTCTTCCTTTTTTTTAATGAAACACATTCGCAGCTATGTAGATACATCTGCTCCCTTTTCATAGACAGAAATAGCAAAGAAGTAATATAGTCCTGTTTCTTTCAATGCCCTGAAGACTGAAGCAGTCATTTTAAGGCAATTGCGTTTGGATGGTCTGATGTCAATTGTATACAGCGCTTCCATGAAGAATGACTCTTCCTTCATTTCCGGTACATTTAGCTTCGTATCTACTCTGATGCATTTTGCGATTTTCTAGCACTAGTAAGTGTACTTTTGGGGCACAAATGACAAACTTTGAGTGTGGAACACTCATCTCACTAGGCTTATGCTTGGCAAGGATGGGCTTATACACTGCTCTCCTACCAAGCTACCAAGAGACAAGAAAGGAAAGTGAGCCTTCTACGGAGCCTTCTCTACGGAAACGGCAACCAAAACACCTAGAAATTTGGCAGATGCTTAAAATAACATTACCTAGTGTCGTGAATTCTCCATGGCGCTTTAGCAGAAATGCTCAGAGTTCCAGGTTCTTCAGTGCAGTATATTTATTGTGAGCTATATATACAAATATAGGGACGAGGGTGGCGCTGTGGGTTAAACCACAGAGCCTAGGACTTGCCGATCAGAAGGTCGGGGGTTCAAATCCCCATGATGGGGTGAGCTCCCATTGCTCGGTCCCAGCTCCTGCCAACCTAGCAGTTCAAAAGCACATCAAAGTGCAAGTAGATAAATAGGTACCGCTCCAACGGGAAGGTAAACGGCATTTCTGTGCGCTGTTCTAGTTCACCAGAAGCAGCTTACTCATACTGGCCACATGACCCGGAAGCTGCATGCCAGCTCCCTCAGCCAATAAAGTGAGATGAGCGCCACAACCCCAGAGTCGGTCACGACTGGACCTAATGGTCAGGGGTCCCTTTACCTTATATATACAAATATCTTCAGGCTATAATACACGAGCAGTTCATACAGTCAAACAGAGTACCAGGCTGCACCTTAAGGCAAATAGGAAGACCTTTCTATCTCTCTCTCTCTGACCACACTCCTCTACACCACACCGTTACTGCTGGACAGGTTTTCCTTTTATAATATCAATTATCCATTACCAACTATCCAGTTTACAGTCTTAGCAGGTCTCAGGGACAGGGAACTCATTTGAAGACCTGAGACATTCAACTGAATGACTCCTGAAATACACATTTTTGTATGCCATTTTGCCTAACAAACATATTTTTTTGCAAAGCTTATTTTCCCTAACACATCGCATTTCTGTTTCCCATCCATTCACTATAGTATATGCATATTTCATGCACATTCTACCCTAGTAAATGCATTTTTCCCCTTCATGGATCACTGCCTTGCCGTGGCGAAGGGGCTTGAAGAACTCAGAGAAGCTATGAACTATGCCGAGCAGGGCACCCAAGATAGTGGAGAGTTTTGACCAAACGTGATCCACCTGGAGGAGGAACCGGCAAGCCACTCCAGTATCCCTGCCAAGAAAACTCCATGGACAAAGACAACAGGCATATAAAAGTTATGACGCTGGAAGATGAGCCCCTCAGGTCGGAAGGCGTCCAACATGCTACTGGGGAAGAGCAGAGGGCAAGTACAAGTAGATCCAGAGCTGATGAAGCGGCTGGGCCAAAGTCGAAAGGACGCTCAGTTGCAGATATGCCTGGAAGTGAAAGGAAAGTCCAATGCTGTAAAGAAAAGTATTGCATAGGAACCTGGAATGTAAGAACCATGAACCTGGGTAAGTTGGAGGTGGTCAAAAATGAGATGGCAAGAATAAATATTTACATCCTGGGCATCAGTGAACTAAAATGGACGGGAATGGGTGAATTTAGTTCGGATGACCATCATATCTACTACTGTGGGCAAGAAACCCGTAAAAGAAATGGAGTGGCCCTCATAGTCAACAAAAGAGTGGCGAAGGCTGTACTGGGATGCAATCTCAAAAATGATAGAATGATCTCGATACGAATCCAAGGCAGACCTTTTAACATCACAGCAATCCAAGTTTATGCACCAACTACTGGTGCTGAAGAAACTGAAATTGACCAATTCTATGAGGACTTACAACACCTTATAGAAGTGACACCAAAGAAGGATGTTCTTCTCATCATAGGGGATTGGAATGCTAAAGTAGGGAGTCAAGAGATAAAAGGAACAACTGGCAAGTTTGGCCTTGGTGATCAAAACGAAGCAGGGCAAAGGCTAATAGAGTTCTGTCAAGAGAACAAGCTGGTCATCACAAACATGCTTTTCCAAAAACACAAGAGACGACTCTACACATGGACATCACCAGATGGGCAGCATCGAAATCAGATTGATTATATTCTCTGCAGCCAAAGATGGAGAAGCTCTATACAGTCAGCAAAAACAAGACCTGGAGCTGACTGTGGCTCAGATCATCAGCTTCTTATAGCAAAATTCAAGCTTAAACTGAAGAAAGTAGGAAAAACCACTGGGCCGGTAAGATACAATCTAAGTCAAATCCCTTATGAATACACAGTGGAAGTGAGGAACAGGTTTAAGGATTTAGATTTGGTGGACAGAGTGCCTGAAGAACTATGGATGGAGGCTCATAACATTATACAGGAGGCAGCAACGAAAACCATCCCAATGAAAAGGAAATGCAAGAAAGCAAAGTGGCTGTCCAATGAGGCCTTACAAATAGCGGGGAAGAGAAGGCAAGCAAAATGTGAGGGAGATGGTGAAAGATACAGGAAATTGAATGCAGATTTCCAAAGAATAGCAAGGAGAGACAAGAAGACCTTCTTAAACGAGCAATGCAAAGAAATAGAGGAAAGCAATAGAATGGGAAGAACCAGAGATCTGTTCAAGAAAATTGGAGATATGAAAGGAACATTTCGTACAAAGATTTCCATAATAAAGGACAAAAGTGGAAAGGACCTAACAGAAGCAGAAGACATCAAGAAGAGGTGGCAAGAATACACAGAGGAATTATACCAGAAAGAAATGGATGTCTCGTATACCCCAGGTAGTGTGGTTGCTGACCTTGAGCCAGACATCCTGGAGAGTGAAGTCAAATGGGCCTTAGAAAGCACTGCAAATAACAAGGCCAGTGGAAGTGATGGTATTCCAGCTGAACTATTTAAAATTTTAAAAGATGATGCTGTTAAGGTGCTACACTCAATGTGCCAGCAAGTTTGGAAAACTCAGCAGTGGCCAGAAGATTGGAGAAGATCAGTCTACATCCCAATCCCAAAGAAGGGCAGTGCCAAAGAATGCTCCAACTACCGCACAATTGCACTCATTTCACACGCCAGTAAGGTTATGCTTAAAATTCTACAAGGAAGGCTCAAGCAGTATGTGGACCGAGAACTCCCAGAAGTGCAAGCTGGATTTAGAAGAGGCAGAGGAACCAGAGACCAAATTGTAAACATGCGCTGGATTATGGAGAAAGCTAGAGAGTTCCAGAAAGACATCTACTTCTGCTTCATTGACTATGCAAAAGCCTTTGACTGTGTCGACCACGGCAAACTATGGCAAGTTCTTAAAGAAATGGGAGTGCCAGATCACCTCATCTGTCTCCTGAGAAATCTCTATGTGGGACAAGAAGCTACAGTTAGAACTGGATATGGAACAACTGATTGGTTCAAAATTGGGAAAGGAGTACGACAAGGCTGTATTTTGTCTCCCTGCTTATTTAACTTATATGCAGAATTCATCATGTGAAAGGCTGGGCTGGATGAATCCCTAGCCGGAATTAAGATTGCCGGAAGAAATATCAACAACCTCAGATATGCAGATGACACAACCTTGATGGCAGAAAGTGAGGAGGAATTAAAGAACCTTTTAATGAGGGTGAAAGAGGAGAGCGCAAAATATGGTCTGAAGCTCAACATCAAAAAAACGAAGATCATGGCCACTGGTCCCATCACCTCCTGGCAAATAGAAGGGGAAGAAATGGAGGTAGTGAGAGATTTTACTTTCTTGGGCTCAATGATCACTGCAGATGGTGACAGCAGCCACGAAATTAAAAGACGCCTGCTTCTTGGGAGAAGGGCAATGACAGGCCTAGGCAGCATCTTGAGAAGTAGAGACATCACCTTGCCAACAAAGGTTCGTATAGTTAAAGCTATGGTTTTCCCAGTAGTGATGTATGGAAGTGAGAGCTGGACCATAAAGAAGGCTGATCGCCGAAGAATTGATGCTTTTGAATTATGGTGCTGGAGGAGACTCTTGAGAGTCCCATGGACTGCAAGAAGATCAAACCTCTCCATACTGAAGGAAATCAACCCTGAGTGCTCACTGGAAGGACAGATTGTGAAGCTGAGGCTCCAGTACTTTGGCCACCTCATGAGAAGAGAAGACTCCCTGGAGAAGACCCTGATGCTGGGAAAGATGGAGGACACAAGGAGAAGGGGACGGCAGAGGACGAGATGGTTGGATAGTGTTTTCGAGGTTACCAGCATGAGTTTGACCAAACTGCGGGAGGCAGTGGAGGACAGAGGTGCCTGGCGTTCTCTGGTCCATGGGGTCACGAAGAGTCGGACACGACTAAACGACTAAACAACAACAACAACAACAAATGCATTTTTGCACATGATACTTGGCTGGAGAGCTGCATTGCAAAAATCTGAGAAGTGTGAATTACGAAGGATGGTTATGTTTAATTTCACGTATTGTTTTAGAAAGAGTGAATTACATAGGTTCAGCCATTAAACAAATTTCTCTCCTCTTCCTGCTTCTGACTATGTTACCACTAACAGGTTTGGATGGTTGGGTGAGGGTGGTGCTGTGGTCTAAACCACTGAGCCTCTTGGGCTTACCGATCAGAAGGTCGGCGGTTGAAATCCCCATGATGGAGTGAGCTCCCGTTGCTCTGTCCCAGCTCCTTCCAACCTCGCAGTTCAAAAGCATGCCAGTGCAAGTAGATAAATAGGTATCGCTCTGGCAGGAAGGTAAACGGTGTTTCCATGCGCTCTGGTTTCCGTCACGGTGTTCCATTATGCCAGAAGCGGTTTAGTCATGCTGGCTACATGACCTGGAAAGCTGACTGTGGACAAATGGCAGCTCTCTCAGCATGAAAGTGAGATGAGCGCCACAACCCCATAGTCGCCTTTGACTCGACTTAACAGTCCAGGGATCCTTTACCTTTACCTGACCTTGAATGGTTGGTAGAACGATACAGATGACCAAAGCTACCGTGACTGAGTTTGGTTGCCTGTAATGACCTCTATGTTTGGTGTTAATCAGCTCAGAAAATACAACGCTAGATAGAAAACAATAAGAAAACGCAATGCAGATCACGTCAGTGTATGTGCAAATTAAAGTCAACACAGGATACTCTTTTTCCTTTTGTGCCCAGAGGGTGTGTGGATTCATCACATGTTCACAGCTGGGTTTGAGTGGGGCCTCATTAAGTTGATATAAATATCCCCTGTCTTCTG
Organism: Podarcis gaigeae; assembly: GCF_964106915.1. Lineage (NCBI taxonomy): Eukaryota > Metazoa > Chordata > Lepidosauria > Squamata > Lacertidae > Podarcis > Podarcis gaigeae. The sequence continues at coordinate 25,258,247 of NC_139680.1, forward strand.
GGGTTGTTATCGTTTCCTTCCCCATGTTGGCAACATGGTTATTTGGGTACACAATAAAATTTCTCATTATATATACTCCAGCTGTGTTTTGCACTCATGGTGTGATCGTTTGCAGAATGTAAGCCTTGAGAGCTTCTTTAGCCTTAATAGTGGTAATGCTAGTAATGTATTGTTTTTGTAAAAACACGCTCTTTCACACACACAGAAATAGCATTGGATGGAAAAAGCATAGAAGAGCTTGGGAAAAGAGGGGAGGCGGGAACTACCAAACTCTTACCATGGTTGCATTCAGGTTCATCTGCATATCTCAGGTGATTCACATCTGGATTCATACCTGAAACAGGTTGCTCAGATAAAATAGTTAGCATTGCACAATGGCATGGCTTTCATCTAGACCCTTCCTTCAAATATACAGGTATATGATATCCCACAAAGCAGAAAAGAAACCAGTTTATCAGTTTGAATAACATGTAAACAGCCTCATCTGCATCTGTTTGGAAAATATATTCATTTTGCAAATTGGATGATGTATTTTTTTGACAGAAAGATTAAAAAATAATAATTCAAAAGTTGCTCAGAAAAGCTCTTTTTCAAGCTGCAACACTTGTGCAGTCAGCACTTTTCAGCATTGTACATTATACAGTGCAACCTTGGTTCTCAAACTTAACCCGTTCCAGGATCCTGTTCGACTCATGAAACCAATCGAAAACCAAGGCTTCTGATTGGCTGCTAGAGCTTCCTGCACTCAATCAGAAGCCGCATCAGACATTCGTTCGAAATCCGGAACACACACTTCAGAGTTTTTGGCATTCGGGAGCCAAAACGTCTGAGTATCAAGGCGTTTGAGAAAAAAGGTACGACTGTATTAGATCTTTTGATTTCTATATGGTACTTGTTTTTTTCCTTCTCTTTAGGCCTTTCCTTAAGATTACATTGAAAAACCTCACTAGATCCAAATGAGAATTTACCAGGCAGGCACTAATTCTCAGCTACAACTGACATAATGTGGACACAGGTTGTAGTCTTCCTTCTTATGGGTTTGTGATTTGCCCTGAAAACTTCCACAGGTGCCATTGTTTTATAGCTCTGTTACAAACTTTTCTATTAGAGAGGGGAAAGCTTTTGATAAGGCAATAATGAGCAAGCTCTTCTCAATTTGATTCCCACCAGCTCTCCTGCTTTTTGCATGGCAAGGAAATTAACTTTCTCGTACATGTGAGATAATCTCCTCCCGACGAGATGCCCATGTTTTTTTATTATTGGGTTTTGAATTGCCTTTGGATACCATCGATTTGGATATTAACTCCACGGCAGAGGAAGGCAAAAGTGCACAGTTTACACTTGGTGGATTATTGATTTCACAAAAGTATCAATTCTGGTCCTTTCAGCCAAGATCTTTCGTGCTCTGATTGACAATGTATTTTATCCTCTTAGGTTTTCTGTTTCATTTTAGCCGTTCAGTGTGTCATCTTTGGTTTGGTTTCCTTTGCATACACTTTGCTGCAAAAGACAAGAGGGAATATTAGTTTGAGGAACGAACAATAGGAAATGTACAAGTCACCGCAATGGATAGCAATGAGTCATGCTACATGACTAAGGGACAGGATGGTTTTAATCTTTCTTTCTTTTCAAAAAGTCTTCCCCAGAAAACAACACGTCAAGGGCAGCAGGCCCACAATTAGAATGTTACAGCACAAGCTAACAGTACAAGGCAGCCATCAAAAAGAGTTTGCAAATCTATCCTGATCTCAGCTTGTTAAGAAATCTCAGATTTTGCCCTCTCTCCCACCCCTTCTCGTGGCATAGACTCATAGCTATCTGATTCCTATTGGGTGAAAAGCAGCAATGACTACCGTGATCTCCAACTGTTCTGCAAATTAAAGGTGTCATTTCATATTTCAGTCGTTTAGGCAACCTCCAGAAAGTTCTGGCCTCTTTCTTTCCATGCCATTCATGATTTTATATACACCACATGCAAAATCATGCTCATCTTTAGTCTTTCCTCAAATGGAATATTCACCAACCCTTTGAATATTCCTGTTGCCATTTTCTCTGCTTTCCCATGCTCTAGAACATCCTTTTTTTGAAATAAGGCAAGCAGAACCATACACAGTCTAACAGCAGCTACACCAAAATTAATATCATGTTGTTATAATACTTGCTGCCTGGTTTTCAATTCCCTTCCCAATAACACTGAATCTGCTCTTCTGTGTGTGTGTGTGTGTGTGTGTGTGTGTGTGTGTATGCGCGCACACACACACGCACACACACACACACACACACTGTGGCACAGTTCCCAACTTTCAACAAGTTTCTAACTATGACTTTAAGATTGCTTTCCTGGGTATTCACATCCACTCAATGCGGAAGTGGGATTGGGATGCTGCTATTATCAAACTCCAATGTGTTATCAGTTTGCAACTACAATTTTGACAGCGGCTACTAAACAACTAGGCCTGAGTGAGGAGTTCCCAGCAGAAGTATTGCTAGCCTGGTTTTCCTTTGTCCTTCCAACAATCTGTCAGCATTCTGTGGCTCCATCCTCACTGAGCTATTTTGAATCTATCCCCCTGAAGGTATTTTCACAAACCTTGAGGTTCTGCCAAGCCTGAATGTGTTGTGAACTGCCCTGAGATCTCATAACCCTCCAACATTTCTCTGATGAAAATAGGGGCGTCCCACTCCATAATGATAATTTGACTATTTATGGCCCACACATCTTACTGGGTTGCCCCAGCCACTCTGGGAAGCTTCCAACATATATAAAAACATAATAAAACATTTTAAAAGCCCTTCCCTATAAAGGATTGCCTTCAGGCAGTTGGGGGGGTCCAACATTTTCCCAATGAAAATAGGGACATCCTAAGGAAAAGTGGGACATTCTGGGATCAAAACAGAAACTGGGATGGCTTCTCTAAATCAGGAATGTCCCTGGAAAATAGGGACACTTGGAGGGTCTGAGATCTATGGATGAAGGGTGGTATACTACTACTACGGTGGAACCTCAGTTCCTGAACAACTTTTCGGTTCCCGAACAGCTTTTCGGTTCCCAAAAGCTAGAAACCCAGGAGTAAATGCTTCTGTTTTCGAATGTTTTTCAGAACTCGAATGTGCGACATGACTTCTGCTGAGTGCAAGAAGCTCTTGCAACCAATGGGAAGACGCACCTCAGTTTTTGAAAGTTTCGGAAGCTGTTCGGGCTTCTGGAACGGATTTCATCCAAGAACTGAGGTACCACTGTAGTATTACTACTATTCCCTCTTTTGTGTGGGTGGTGCTGTTTCAGTGACATAAGCAATCACACTCACAGCACAAACTTCATAAGCAGAGAGAATGATGCAATGGATAGCTCCAATAAGCATTCTAAATCTTTTATAGTACTCTTTTTTTGTAATAACAAAAGTTGTTCCAGCTCTTCTGCATGAGCTTGGGGAGAAATTTTTCCCTCCTTACAAGATTGTAAACAGCTGCAACTCCAAGCAACTTTTGTGACATATGCCATTAAGCTACTGGATACATGACAATTAATAACACGCCAGTTACAGTTACTGCAATAGCTTCATTAAAAAGTTGGAAATACAAAATGATTGGGTCTGAAAGAATTAAGCTGTGCATAACAGGCAAACAGAAAGAATACCTTTGAGCCCACATCGTCAACATCAGACGGCTCAAATTCCACAGAGATGCTAACAGAATAAACATCTTTAATGGGACACAGTTATCACCAGCTCAATTCCTACTCAGTAGAACAAATCACCCAAATAGTGTACAAATATGGACTCCTTAATGCAGCTCTGAGAAACTTGATGTTGCCTTGCAGATGTGGTTAGACTTTAACTCCTATCAGCCCCAGCAAACATGGTCAGTAGTCAGGAATTATAGATGTCCAGTAACATTTGGAGGGTCATCACTTTGCTGTGGGCATGGGACATTATTGCAGTCAAACCAACAATTCATGTTTTGCCAGATAGGCACATGAAGGGGCTGAGGCTCACAGAGATTTACTGAAAAAATTGCTAGAGAGAACTCTGTGAGGTCACTTCCTTTACCTGCCTTAGCAGGAAGCTGTACCTCTACATACTTCCTTCCTGCCTGGGCAGCCTCCACTTTCTCCATTATGCTTCTAAACCAACCAGGCATGCATGTCTGAGCTCTGCGGCTCAGACAACACTTTTTAAACCTACATTTTGTACTTTTGTAACTTAGATAGTAGTTATAAACCTACCTTCATTTTGCTTCTGTAACATACCGTCAAGCTTCAAACAGGGAGAGTCAAGTGACCCACACCTTGCTCTAACCCCCCCAAAAGTGCTTCTTTTCAGGGTGAGATATGGTGCGTTCTGGGGTGGTTTGGGGGTACCATGCGAGATCGTGGCCCCGAGAGAGTGGAGCAAGAGGGAGAGATCATGGCACCCAAAATAGCCACTGCGATCTTGCACGAAAAAATGGGACGTCCCTTTTTTCGGGACACTTGGAATATATGCTGTAACTCCTGCTTCAAGACCTTGATTGTGCCAGTAAATGCTGCTTTTTATTCACAAAACAATGTGTGTGTGATTGTTGTTTTAAAAGGGGAGAAAGGAGTAATACCAGGAAAATCCAGTCTGCCTCAAAGCATTATGGATTATTGTTTCTAGAATTTCAGACCAATCTTTTCTTAGCTTCTAAGTTTAAGTTGCAAAGGGTGATACTCTGCTTATCTCACTAATGTGAACAAGGAAGGACAACAACTAAATAATATATCATATCCTAGTGTCGAAATCCACTCCCACAGTGGGCACATATATAAATATTTTTTAAGTATGTATGCGTGAGAACACAGATGTGATCATGCACCTTATACAGATGATCATCTAACCCATACAGAAATGTCATATACACTGTAATGCTCCCCCACAAATGTCAGAGGCAGAGTTTTGTTAAAATAGAAATGATATGAATTTGTACGAGGCTATACTGGATTAGAACCTTCCATTTGATTATTTATGCAGGAACAGGTGGTTTTAGTATTTATTCTGGAAACAGCCCTATTTTTGACTTTGTCCTCTAAAATTTGCCTCCAGCTCCTCCCACCCCCAGTTTTTTGTACGCTGATCCAGGCTAAGTAGTATAATATATAACATAAATCTAGTCCATGTTTGGTATGTCAGAACTGGGAAAAGAAACAAAGACTGGAATAATATTATGTGGAATCCAGGACAGGACTATTAAAATGATTTTTAAAACAGGTTTTTATAAATCAAGCACTCTGTACTTGAGGCTTAGGGTTATTTAAATGACCCCTGGCAATAAAAAGAGTAAGCGTAGAGTCGTTGTATGGTAATTAATACCAGATGATACAAATCATGTTTAATTTGCATCTGTTTTGAAGGACTTCTGCCATCTTGGAGTTTGCATGAGGAACGGCTATTTCCACATAGTCTACAATGCTAAATATATCATGTGAAGCTCTAACCTATCTTATGTGAAGGAATCACTGGAAGAGATAATAATGATTTCTCAGATGCTTAACATCCTCTGTCAGGGATGCGACTGAATTGTCACTTAAAAATAAAATTTTAAGTACAATTTAGGGGATCCTGCAAGTGATGCATCAAAGTAATTTTGGCAAGACCAGGCTATAAGGGTGTGGTGCTGGCACCCAGCTTGTCACCAAGTTTTCCCTAAAACAAAATTTGGAGGCCAAACTCTGAAGCAAGCAAGAGAGTAAATGTGTTTTTAGAGAAGCAAAGGGAATTTTGAAAAGATCAGAAGGAAAACCCGTGTGTGCATTTTAATTACTACCTAGGATTTGGACAGCAGCGGGAGATCTCACAGGAAAGCACTGCATAACTTTTATGAACTCTGTGATGCTAATTATTTTGTGCTCTCAAAAAAGCTGAGACTTGATCCCATAATGACAAATGCTTACAGCTGGAAACACAAACCACTGGCCAAATTGCCCTCAAGGTGTTAGGTGGAATACCAAAAGTGTTAATTCTTCAAACAGCTGATAACACAGTATGAGTCGTGGACAAGGTATCTGATTTTCTTTTGGTGAAAAGCATAATGGAGTCTTTGATTAAATCCCTCTACTTTCCTTTGTCTATAGAAGTAGTTTGTGAAATGTTTAATTATTACCTATCCTTCACCATGGGACGCAGGTGGCACTGTGGGTTAAACCACAGAGCCTAGGACTTGCTGATCAGAAGATCGGCAGTTCAAATCCCCATGATGGGGTGAGCTCCCATTGCTCGGTCCCTGCTCCTGCCAACCTAGCAGTTCGAAAGCACGTCAAAGTGCAAGTAGATAAATAGGTACTGTTCTAGCAGGAAGGTAAACAGCGTTTCCATGTGCTGCTCTGGTTCACCAGAAGTTGCTTAGTCATGCTGGCCACATGACCCAGAAGCTGTACATCAGCTCCCTCGGCCAGTGAAGTGAGATGAGCGCCGCAACCCCAGAGTCGGCCACGACTGGACCTAATGGTCAGGGGTCCCTTTACTTTTACCTTATCCTTCACCACGAGGTGCATAGACTGCTTCCATACTAACTACAGTTGTACCTTGGTTGTCCAACATCTTGTTTTGGCTCCTGAACGCCGCAATCCCAGAAGTGAGTGTTCCAGTTTGCAAACGTTCTTTGGAACCCGAATGTCCAATGGGACTTCCACGGCTTCCAACTGAGTGCAGGAAGCTCTGCAGCCAATCGGAAGCTGCGCCTTGGGTTTTGAACTTTTTCAGAAGTCAAATGGACTTCCAGAACGGATTCTGTTCAAGAACCAAGTTACCACTGTATTTAGTCCAGTATTTTCATCATTTGATCACTTTCATTTATGATCATTTCATTCATTGACTCCAAATGATGTCATTGCCATTTGTATTCTAGTGCTGTCTCTGCTGACCTCCCACAATTTTTCAGATATGCTTTGTGGTTTTTTATTCATTTTTTAAAAAAAGTTAAAATGCAACTGCTGTTCTGTCCTCTCCATCATGGAATGGCAAAGTCGTGCTGAGAATTTGCAGGGTTCCTCTGCCTTTAAATAAAGACTGCCTGCTTCCAGATTCTGCCTGTTTTATTGCTTCCTGTTGAGCGCAACAGCAGGATTATTGGTGAGCGGTATGCTGACTACCTACTGAGTTGCTGTTAATTGCAGTTTTGTTTATTTTTCTCTCTTTTTACAAATCAGCAAACAAAGGGAAAAGAACAGCGAGTCAAATGAATATAAACATCATAAAATAACTACCAAAGAGCTGTGACTATCTGGCAGAGCATCCCAAACCTAGGCTGAGGTTGGATTAGGTGGAGATGACCATCTGGCCAACTTTGTCAGCCTTCAATTGCAGAGTTATGCTGGCACCAGCAGCCAATGGAAGGCCTCAAGTCGGCCCCGGATCCATTAGGTCTGAAGCCCGCTCCACTGCCATCACATGACAGCATTGGGCCCAATTCAGGCCCAATCAGTGTGCCAGGTTGGAACAGTGATTTGTCTACCCCCTTCCCGCTTTTTGCTCAGCTGACATCCCTGGCAGAGCTATATATGCAGCAGTCTCCTTGCTACTTCAACCAGCTGAATAGCAGCTGGGGTTAGGATTGCACCCAAAGGCAAAAGCAACACAATGGACTCAGCTACATTAGTAAAGAAACAATGATTTGAATGCGCCATAAACATGCAACACCAGATGGTGCCAGAGAGCAGGAAAATTCTGACTTATTTATAGCGGTTTATCCCCCCCATGTGTAGATCCACCCCATGTTATATAGCTCCTAGTGACATATGTGGAACTATTTGTTTTCTTGGACATTGTCATTTCAGTATTTGATTTAAAAAAACACTAGTTTTCCTGAACTCTGATAATATTACTGTTCTCCCAGTTTTTAGTAACTATTCAATATTATTGCTATTTTTGTTGCTTGCTGTTAGAGGATAATCATTTCTGAATGTTCAAGCAGCGCTGTGGATCTTAAATAGGAAAAGTGGATCATATGACATAATGTAGGTGGTTACTTCCGTTTTATGTTCCATTATTAACTTCCAAAAAGATTACTATTCCCCCTAAAATATGCCGTAGGGTTCCGATGTCTCCATAAATTATAGATTATCTCTGCATAAATTTTGCTTGGTGTCTATCATGTCCAATGCCATCTAAATAGTATTATGCACTGTTCCCTTGAAATGAATACCTAGTGTGGCTTGGGAGACATTCTTCCAAATCCAACTCAAATTGTCCTATGGAATTATTCTCCCAAGACTCCCCCCCCCCCCCAGTTTTGCTGATTAGTGGGAGTTCAATAAACAGTACTATTTCTCCTTTAAATACTTATTTTCAGTGGTTCCCCTGCTGAATCACATCTCAGCTCTTTTATTCGTTTTAAGACATCTTCCTCGTCTTTCTGTAAGTCATCTCCACTTTCCAAATAGGAAGCTGCCAATTCAGATCACGTTGCTCAGTATTGTTTGCACAGAGACTGGCAGCAGTCTTCCACAGTTTCAGGCAGGAACCTTTTCCCGACATACCTGAAGATTCCCAAGAATTGGACCCGTGACCTTCTGCATGCAGAACACGTTCCCTACCACTGAGCTATGACACTTCCTGAAACTCACATTCCTCCTCTTCAATCTTCAGGTCTTTTTAAACCTCATATCTTGTGCACTCCTTCTGATCATTCATAGTATCATGGAATTGCAGAGTTGGAAGAGACCATGAGGGTCATCTTGTCTATCTGCCTGCAATGCAGGAATCTCTTACCCAATGTGGGGCTCAAATCTATGGTCCAACTTGTTTCTCTGCTACCTTTTTAAAAGACATTACTGAAGACATACATTTTACCCATGATTTTCAGTCACTATCCTTCTTGTTTATCATGACTGACATCTGACACGTCTCCCCTCTTCCTTTCTGTACCTCTTGCAGTAAACGATGAAGAAGATAGGATTGCGCCAACACAAAATGGGAACTGTATTGAATAGCATTTGCAGGCGACATTGCAGAGGAAATGGATATTAGCTAAAATTCTTCGCAAAAGAGATGGAGATATGTTGGCATTCAGTGTGTTTGTACGTGTAGCTAGCATATTCCTTGAAAGGTGGGCTCAGCTAATCAAGCCCAGCTGCAAAATAAATATCAAATACCTTTCACAGACTTTATTATAAGTGTGTCCTATTAGAGTGTGGGAACAATATTTGTGGCGGGGGAGGAGGGCACACAAAAACTCTAAGCCACCAACGGTTTCACTGTGGTTCCCCAGGAAAATAAAGCTGTCAATAAGTGAAAGAACAATAAAAGCATGACAAATGGATTATTAACAGCTCCACTTTAACATGTGTAAGTGATTAAAAGGCTCAGTTTTATACAGATCTGAGCTCTTCTTTCTAAAAGTAGAAATGCAATTGACGTTAAGCATGGCGATTTTGAGATTACTCTTATCCGAGCATCCATGTCCACTTCGACATTCCACTGTTTTTTTTGCAATTCAGATAATAACTTCCTTGCGTATTTATTGAATACAGCCTTGGAAGAAGTGAGCCTGGAGCATAATGGAGTCCCCACAGTGCACCCGCAGTCTCAGAGCTGGGATCTACGATTTGTTCCTCACAAAGATTTGTAATGTGTAGGTGATACTCAAAGTCACATCTTCGTCATCTCTCTCCTCCCTCATACTCTGCTCCAAGCTCTGAAGTAATAGAGGAAAGTCAACTCACAATGTGATGGTACTATGCCAGGCTTCCTCAACCTTGGCCCTCCAGATGTTTTTGGCCTAAAACTCCCATGATCCCTAGATAGCAGGACCAGTGGTCAGGGATGATGGGAATTGTAGTCTCAAAACATCTGGAGGGCCAAGGTTGAGGAAGCCTGTGCTATGCCAAATGATGTGTGTGCTTAGATCCTTTGTTATAAAATGGTATCCCAGAGAACTCTGAAAGGTCCTCTGGCCTGTGGCTCAGGGAGGAGTTTAGTAATTGCTTCCTGCAAGGCAGCTTGCCCATTGTTAACCAGTCGCAGGGAGAGTTAGGTGTGGTAAAAGCCACATTGTCAATTCACACAGGACTTGTTGTTGTTGTTTAGTCGTTTAGTCGTGTCTGACTCTTCATGACCCCATGGACCAGAGCACACCAGGCACTCCTGTCTTCCACTGCCTCCCGCAGTTTGGTCAAACTCATGCTGGTAGCTTTGAGAACACTATCCAACCATCTCATCCTCTGTCATCCCCTTCTCCTTGTGCCCTCCATCTTTCCCAACATCAGGGTCTTTTCCAGGGAGTCTTCTCTTCTCATGAGGTGGCCAAAGTATTGGAGTCTCAGCTTCAGGATCTGTCCTTCCAGTGAGCACTCAGGGCTGATTTCCTTAAGAATGGATACGTTTGATCTTCTTGCAGTCCATGGGACTCTCAAGAGTTTCCTCCAGCACCATAATTCAAAAGCATCAATTCTTCGGCGATCAGCCTTCTTTATGGTCCAGCTCTCACTTCCATACATCACTACTGGGAAAACCTCACACAGGACTAGCCAGTGCCATATTGTAAAATAAGAGCACATCCTAAGTTGTTCCCTAGTATCGTTAGCAACTGTGTACTTAATTAGGTAAAATTTCATCATCGCAGAGAGCAAGACAAATAACGTAGGGTTGTGTGTGTTTTTGTGGTTCGAGGACCCGACCCCGCGAAGTGAAATGAAGACACAAGGACACGTGATATAAGGTTAATAGGCTAGAAAAGGCCACAACTTTATTGATTACAGCAATGAAAAGGTATTGGCTTAGGCATTGGATCGAAACAAGTGGGTTTATTCACCAGTAGGTGGAGCCAGTTGATGCTGATCCAACTATAGGCTCACCTCCTGCTGTCACCGAGGGTCGTGCCATGGCCTCCCGCCAAGCAGGCATCGGACAGAATACACGACCGCCAGATTCCTTTAACGGAATACCCCTAAACATTGAAGGCATAGGCGATGGCCACACCTAGCACTTCGACACACCACAACACATTATTCCAATGCCTAACCTACCCACCAATACCACAAAAAGTTGTGACGATTGCTACGAGGTAGGCGAAAAAACCAAAAAGCCTAATGCCAAATGGAAAAACTCCTACCAGGCCCCCCGGACAACCAGGGCGACCAACCTAAGGTCCATAGCAAGGCCAATGACCTAGGGCCTAACTAAAAGGGAGTGGAGGGTGGGTGACTCGCCACGGGACGACGATGAGGAATGAGGCCAGGGAGAGGCTAGTGCTGCAGCAAAAGGCTGCTGAACACGCCCCCTCTGTGGCACCTGGTTGGATGGCCACAGGAGGGGGCGTGAGCACCAGCCAGGTGAGCTGGAGGCAGGGGGCAAATGCCCCCCTACTGGGCGGTGCTCGGGCTCCCGCCCACAACCACTCCCCTGATGAGGAATGAGGCCAGGGAGAGGCTAGTGCTGCAGCAAAAGGCTGCTGAACACGCCCCCTCTGTGGCACCTGGTTGGATGGCCACAGGAGGGGGCGTGAGCACCAGCCAGGTGAGCTGGAGGCAGGGGGCAAATGCCCCCCTGCTGGGCGGTGCTCGGGCTCCCGCCCACAACCACTCCCCTCTCTTTCAGGGAGGAGAGTCTTTGTCAGAAGCTCCACTGCAGCAGAATGGAAACAGAGCTGCCCATGACAAAGGCAGGTCAGAATGGAAAGGGATGCCTTCCTACAAGGGTGGATCACTGAAGGAGGAAGGACCTAAGAGAGGAAGTTCATGCAAGAGGATTATAAACATGGCTAGTTTGTTTGTAGGAGGGAGGGGAGATGGATAGGCTGTCCTCAATTCTACCCTACGATAAGCATGTTTCTTAGGTCAAAGAGCAGATGTCAAAAGTAGCTCTAAGCCTTGTCCTCTGGCACAAGAGGAGTTAGAAAACACTAAAGATTTGTGATTTTGTGGAGTTCACCACAATGTTGTTCAGATATAAATGCCACACAGAGAGACATATATATGTATGACTTCTTACAGCTATCTTTGCTGCCCATGTGATAATAAATGATTGTATTTCCCTTCTAAAACTGTGCCTTGTGAAGGGGAAGGAGGTTAGTTCTCCTCCCATATCTGCATCTTCTTTACAGCATTAAATAGTGCATTAAGCTTGTTCATCAGTTACCAGTTACTATACTACATATTAATTCATCTGTAGCTTGCTTTTTGCTTTTCTGTTTAAGTGGGCTACTGTGTCTTGTTGAAGGGCAGAGCTCCAACTCATTAAAACTTTTTCTCGTTTTCCATATTCAAATTTCTGCCTGCTATATTACAGTGGTACCTCGGGTTACATATGCTTCAGGTTACATACGCTTCAGGTTACAGACTCCGCTAACCCAGAAATAGTGCTTCAGGTTAAGAACTTTGCTTCAGTAGAAGGATTTGCTGAAACAACAATTTAAATTAGAATACAAAAATGGGAGGTGCGAGGAGGTTCAAGGAAATAAGTAAAGGAAGAAAGTTATATAAAGGTTTGATTTGTTTTTTTCTTTTTTCTTCTTTTTTAATGATTGTATGTTTTCTATGTTGTTTTTTTTAAAATCTGTTTTCCTTTTTTATTGTAACCTTTAAAATTTTGAATAATTTTTTTAAATTATTTTTAAAAAGAACTTTGCTTCAGGATGAGAACAGAAATCATGCTCTGGCGGCGGGGCGACAGCAGGAGGCCCCATTAGCTAAAGTGGTGCTTTGCTTCAGGTTAAGAAAAGTTTCAGGTTAAGTACGGACCTCCGGAACGAATTAAGTACTTAACCCGAGGTACCACTGTACAACAAAATAACAACAAACAAACCCATGGTTACGTAAAGCATACTCAATAAATACATGAGACGTAACCAGCTGTGTTCTTAAAGAAGGTATACTATTCATAGTATCCAATTGTAAATTTCAACAGAAGTAACTCATAAAATTCAACAAATGAACAATGATGGTTTGGACTTTATGAACAGACAGGTGGAATAGACACCATTGCACGGATGGACGTTCTGCATGAACTGACTATAGAATGGTCAGATCCACTGGGTCTTCTGCTTTGTTCGTTTGTTGAATTTTATGAGTTACTTCTGTTGAAATTTACAATTTGATACTATGAATAGTATACCTTATTTATGCTATATTACAACTGCAGCTGTGGCCACGAGGTGGCATGCTTGCCTTTCTGTTGCTTTCATAGGCTGTTTCCTCGTTGGGTTTTATTCTCACAGTGTAGTTTTTTGGTTTTGGTTTTTTTTAAGTGTTCCTTTCCCATAACAGCTTGAGGAAGCAGATACCACAGCTTGTGACCTTCCTGCTTCTGATTGTCACTCTAGCTCTCTCATGAATTCCAGAAATCTGTATTAGGGCAATAACTTTATTAGGCCAACCAAAATGTCACAACAAGACAGTGTGTGATGTTGCAAGTTGCCCAGAACATTTCATCAGGGTAAGTAACAAATAAAATGGAGAGTCATGGAGCTCTGCATCTGGTATGAAATGGACTACTGGGAATGGCTAACTCCTCATTCTATCAAAAAGGGGCACTGGGTTTGATTTAGACCAGGCATAGGCAAACTCGGCCCTCCAGATGTTTTGGGACTACAAATCCCATCATCCCTAGCTAACAGGACCAGTGGCCAGGGATGATGGCAGTTGTAGTCTCAAAACATCTGGAGGGCCAAGTTTGCCTATGCTTGATTTAGACTAAGTTGGTTGAACTTGCGTCCCATTGAAATAAATGTGAAAAGTTTGCCATGACTTAATACCCATTGATTATAATAGGAAGTATATGCAACCAGTTTAGGTTTAGTGTGATAAAGGTGGAGTAGAGGGAACTCTGGAAAATGTAGCTCTCTGAAGAGAACAGGGATCTTCTCACAACTCTCAGCCCCTTAACCAACTACAGTTCCCAGAATTCTTTGGGAAGAGCTATGGCTGCTTAAAGTGCTATGATACTACTCTAAATATATAGTACAGATGATGACTAGATTGTCTCCAGTGCTTTCGGCCCTGCTCCTGACGTGCGCAGATGGTCTTAGACGTTCAGTCACTAGATGGTGGAGTAGGACTGAGAAAACAATTAATTAATTATTGTTTATCTCATTCCGGAGTATGTGGAAGGCCAATAATCAGACCCAACAATTAATGATAACCTGATGAAACTTCTACTTTTGTTCCCTCAGACACCTCCTCCTATCTTAGAAAGGAGGTTAATAATCTAAATACTCAAAAGATACATTAATTTATATTTCCATGTGATTGTATTTAAGTGGAAATCTTCTGGTAAAGGCGGTAAGAGGGGAAAACAGGAAAGCCCTTTTTTTGAGAAAGTTTGTGACACAGCAGCACCTAGTGGTTTGTTTGGCAAATTATACTACAACGATGATTCTAATCTTGCTCACAAATGCTCATTTCTTTTTATGACTCAGGCCTAAATGAGTGGTAACCAGCAAGAAATGGAAACATTTGTATAATTTGTGTTTACTCTTCACTTGGGCTTTCAAGCAGTTCTGCTGCATTTGGTGACAGATGTAAAAGAAAAGTAAAGTGGGATATTTTCTGTAGTATTCAGCAGTGCACAGAGCATATAGCCCTTTGGGTCTTCCTTTTCCCTCTCAACCCTGTGACATAGGTTAGAGACTTAAATCCCTAAACTAACCAATGCAAATCCCTTGTGCTCACCAATGTACATGCATAGAGGTCCTCTACATGTAGGTAAGGTAAAGGTAAAGGAACGCTGGATGGTTAATTCCAGTCAAAGGTGATTATGAAGTATGGCACTCATCTCGCTTTCAGGCCAAGGGAGCTGGCGTTTGTCCACAGACAGCTTTCCAGGTTATGTGACCAGCATGACTAAACTGCTTCTGGCACAACGGAACACCGTGATGGAAACCATAGCAAACGGAAATGCCATTTACCTTCCTACCACACCAGTACCTATTTATCTACTCGCACTGGTGTGCTTTCGAACTGCTAGGTTGGCAGGAGCTGGGACCGCGCAACGGGGGCTCACTCCATCACGGGGATTCAAACCGCCGACATTCCGATCGGCAAGCTCAAGAGGCTCAGTGGTTTAGACAACAGCACCACCTGCATCCTCTACATGCAGTGGGATCTCAGCCGACTGAGGAGGCCCCTTCACATGAAGGTGTTCCATCTACGCACAAATACTGTGTAGAGTTAATAGGTGTCCTCAGGAACTTTCCCACGGCTGGTAGTGGGCCAAAAATAAAACACCAAAGGAGGGACGCAGGCTAGTTTGTCTCATTCGCAAAAGTGCCTGTACATTTTGCCTTTTATCTTAGGTTCTACAAATAGGAAGAAACTACCATTTGCAGAATGGTAGTTCTGGTTTCAGGCCATTTTGTTCAAAATTATTAGATACAGAAATGGCCTAAAATTTACCTTTTTTCTCAGGTACACTGAAGAATTAAGGAGGGAGCACTTTCGTCCCAAACAGCAGTAAAAACTGTTAGGAGAAAGGATGCTTAAGTATGCACAAAGCTTACTTCCCCTGCCCCCCCCCCCTTCCTGCAGGGAAAGTTATTTTAACAACAAACCAGGTATTTTTTCCCAAAGTTTATGGTGCAATCAATCTAGGTTTGTCAGCATAGTTTTGTTGGTCTTATCGCTTCATAAATCATTCCACCACTTCATAAATCTAGTCCTGTTATGAGCATAATAGCGTACCTCGACAGTAATCCCTGAAAGGAATCACACCTTTAGAAAAAAACAAAAACACCATGAAAATAAATTGTCCTACTTCTTGTTTTTAAAGCAGTACATGAATTGTGTTTATGTATGTATATGGGAGAGAGGGAGGGAGGAAAGAGCGGTCAGAGCTATTTTACTATCAGTTTTTAAACATTTCCCATAATATTTGGCTCACTTATAGCAAACTGCAAAAGAAACCTCTACTATCACAAAGGAACATTTCAATTGCTATGATATTAACTATATCATAAGCTATATTGATATGACAGCAGTTTAATTTCTTACATGGCTTAAAGCACAGCATGATATATTAAACATTACATGCTCTGAACGAAGGTATTATTTTTTTTTATCCGCTCTACAAACTGGCACTATTTAGGTTTCTGAATATTTCTCAGGTTCCCTCAGTTTTAATGTCATGAGGAAATGATCCCACCAGGTAAAACTGCCTTCAAGATGCTTCTGGTATTACACATGCAAAGTATTAACAGTGAGTATCATTTACCTTTTTAAGAGCTGGAGCTGCTACTTGAAAAAACTCTCTTTTGCATCAGATCCAAGGGGTGGCTGTTGGGTTTGGTCAAAAGGGCCCCTTTCCCCAGGCCTGCCCATCTCTGCCTCTATCATTTCATTTGCATGGAATTGGGTGGGTAGGTTGACAAACAGAATAATCCTATGCATGTTTCCCTCAGAAGCAATATTTTTGCCAGCTTTACCTGATTTGCAAACGACTGTTCCTGAACAGCCTCACCAGTACCACCTATGTGCGGGTGACCAAATGATTGGATGACTGCCGCCTTCGACTGCATCCAATGGCCTTTCCCCTTCCATTTGCTGCTGAAATTGTGGCAGATGCGCCCACACTGATGGTGCATAGATGGCGTTTTGCGCACCTGAACACTGCTTTATTTCCCCCCAAACCTTTGCTGCCCAATAAATACCAATGTTCTTCATCTATTTGCTTCAGATTTTTTCTCTGATTATACTGAAGGTGTTAAGCTTATTGCGATTTTCACATTGTGCTTTTTAAACGAAAAGCGGTATTAAAGTATTCTAAATAACTGAAGTTAAGTCTCATTGGGCAACATCCAGTGTTGCACAGACTTTCTATTGACCACTTTTAATGAAAGGGCTGGCAGTGTGCTGCTTTTAATGTAATGATTTTTATGTATTTAACAGTTCTTATATATGTATATAATTTCAATTCTTTTAATGTTTTAAACAATCCCCAACCCCTATGTTTTTAGCGATTTGTCTTGAGTCCCCTCAGGGAAAATGGTGGGATATAATAATAATAATAAATAATAATAAATTTTATTTATATCCCGCCCTCCCCAGCCGAAGCCGGGCTCAGGGCGGCTAACAACAATCAACAATCAAACAATCAGATTCTAAAAAACACATTCTAAAAATATTTCATTATAAAAATCAATTAAAATCAAATTAATGGCAACTAATTAAGCAAGATTCTAAGCAGGTTGCCAGAGGAGGGAGTCAGGCTGCGCCCTGGCCAAAGGCCTGGTGGAACAACTCTGTCTTGCAGGCCCTGCGGAAGGATGTCAGGTCCCGCAGGGCCCTAGTCTCTTGTGACAGAGCGTTCCACCAGGTTGGAGCCGCAGCCGAAAAGGCCCTGGCTATAGTTGAGGCCAGCCTAACCTCTCTGAGGCCTAGGACCTTGAGGATGTTATTATTTGCAGACCGTAGGTTTCTCTGTGGGGCATACCAGGAGAGGCGGTCCCGTAGGTACGAGGGTCCTAGGCCGTATAGGGCTTTAAAGGTTAAAACCAGCACCTTAAACCTGATCCTGTACTCCACCGGGAGCCAGTGCAGCTGGTATAGTACCGGATGAATGTGATCTCGCAGCGAAGACCCCATAAGGAATCTCGCCGCGGCATTCTGCACCCGCTGGAGTTTCTGGGTCAGTCTTAAGGGCAGCCCCACGTTGAGCGAGTTACAATAATCCAGTCTGGAGGTGGCCGTCGCATGGATCAAAGTGGCTAGGTCAGGGCGAGAGAGATAAATCAATTTATCACCACACAATGAGACTTTTCCTTCTTCTGCTTCTGCAGCCACCCCTTTCTGCTCTGGAAAGTCCAACAATTTCCTAAAACTGGTGTTGGGGGTATGCGGGGAGCTGCAGGAGGAAGGTGAAATCTGTCTACTACTGGTCGGACACTGTTGGATTTCAGCAACTTGAGTTCAATGCATAGGATTTCAACTTTACACTGCATTCCTGTACAGTGGTACCTCAGGTTAAGTACTTAATTCGTTCCGGAGGTCCGTTCTTAACCTGAAACTGTTCTTAACCTGAAGCATCACTTTAGCTAATGCGGCCTCCTGCTGCCGCCACAGTCTGATTTCTGTTCTTATCCTGAAGCAAAGTTCTTAACCTGAAGCACTATTTCTGGGTTAGCAGAGTGCGTAACCTGAAGCGTATGTAACCCGAGGTACCATTGTACATGTATACTCACAGATAACAGAAACCAGCAGGGTGTACTCTAATGTAAGAGCATACAGAATTGCAGCCTACATGTATTTACAGGTGTCTTAACAGCTCCTTTTTATAACAAATAAACAACTCAATGAACACCTAAAATAAAATAAAAAGTTTAATGTAAAAACAGTAAACTTACACAAATTCCACGGCATATACAGCAATATACAGTATTAATTTACAACTCAGATGTACAAATATTTTAAAATAATGCTCAGTTTAAGTCCAAAAAACTGATATCCAAGAAAGTATGCTGGGATTCACAATCACAATTGCTTTACAAAACAAAACATTGCACTGGGGTATCATTTGCGAACTTCAAGTGGCAGAATGGCTGCCGGGGGGGGGGGGAGGGGGGAGCCCAGTTGATACAGATGACAAATCATGGAGTTAGTCAATTTTGAGAACGGGCACTGCATATGCAATAGGCTGATTTTCAACTGGTAGTAATTGGAAAAGTTAAAATTGATGGTTTTTCTTTTTTAAAAATTAAAGGTATTTTACATCTGATTAGCATTTTGGCACACCTGCTATACAATGTTCACTTTGATGCAGGATTAGTAACTCAGTAACTACTGTATAAAAGTACTTTTTAATTTATACACAGTACAGTGGTACCTCGGCTTAAGAACAGTACTGTTTACAAACAATTTGGTTTACCAACTCCGCAAAACTGGAAGTAGTGTCCCGGTTTGCGAACTTTACCTTGGTCTAAGAACGGAATCTGAATGGTGGAAGAGCACCGGCGGCGGGAGGCCTCATTAGGGAAAGCGCACCTCGGTTTAACAATGGTTCAGTTTAAGAACGGACTTCCAGAACGGATTAAGTTCGTAAACCGAGGTACAACTGTATACAATTAAATTCATTGTATGAAATGATTTACTACAGTCTCATAACAAGGTCGTTTGTCTAAGACAGACATGTTCAACCGGTTGACTGTGATCGGCAGGTAGATCTTTGGGGTGCTCCAGGTCAATTGCGGGATTAAAATCAGTGATCGCCTGTGTGCTCCTGATAGATCGCTCTGCCCCCTGCACTATGTTTCATTGAGGCTGCCGTCGTGAAAGCCTGTATTCACTGCGTCGTTGCTTGAGTGTTTTATGGAGGGCTGATGGCGTACTACTGTGTGAGCGTTTTTATGCAATTCTCAATTCTCCCCCAAAATAGCCGAACAACTCTGGGCACGCCTCCCCCCAAAAAAGGTCAACAACTCTTGGCAATGGCAATGGGTAGATCACAGTCTCTAGAGAGGTGGACATGCCTGGCCTAGGGCAACATCCAATTGTGCCCATTCATCCATAGAACTGACTTCCTTCCCCTCCACAGCTGTGTCTCTCTCTCACACACACACCTGAACCTTCAGAGCAGATTTGGGGGTAACACAGAGGGCTGCAAGAGAAAAGGAAGGAAGGTGACGTCCTACTGCATGAGCAGAAGTCCACTCACACAGTATTGGGATATAATTCACAGCGGACAACAATTTAAGTTAAAAGAATCATTTAAGAGAAAGACCATTTAAAAGAATCATTTAAGAGAAAGACCAAAAAACAACCCCCCCCCAACCCTGTAAAACTTGTGAAAGAAAAGGGCATCAAAGCTCAAATCTTTCAACATCACATTGTTCAGAATGATGGCATGACATACATTTACAGGAGAGACCATTATTTATTGACTTTTCTTATTTTCTCTTCTTGCTTTCCTTTCTAGCTGCGCCGTCTTCAGTTCTGTCATTACATTCACTGTTTTATAAACCCAAGCAATCTGAAAAGCAAAACAAATAATTATGTAGGCGAGTGAAGTAGCAGTCCTTTTGTATACGAACAGGCAACTATTCTTCAAGGGCTGGTCCTTCTGTAGACAAAATGCCACCACTCCCCTGAAATCTGTAAACCGCCCCCCAAAGCCTTCAGAAGAAAAGGTCTAAGGGGTGGCGAAAATCCAAGCACCCCAATGGGGACTGAACATGTTCAATGGGCAATGAATGCTGACTGTCTGCTAGAAAGGGAATCTGGAAAAATCAGGAAGAGCGACATAATAAACATGCCCAGCTGGCAGTCTTGAGCAGGAATAATGTTTTACTTCATATCATCATCACCATCATCATTTAATTTTTGTAATCTGCCCATCCGACTGTTGCCCCAGAAACCCTGGCGGCCTTCCAACAGGGTATACAACAACAACAAAACAGAACATCCCACATTAAAAGCACCCCAAAATAATAATAATAGTTTCACTTATTATTTATCACTTATTTTTGTTGTTGTTATTATTGTCAATAGCCTTCTATGTCTAAGAGTCAAAAGGTGATGTACAATAAAAATAGCAAACAAGAGTTAACACCCCTCCCCAATATATATATATATATAACAATACAAAACAGACAACCATGCCAGAGGCCCATTCATCCAACTGGAAAGGCTTCCAAAAAAGCCTTCAGTTGTTTCCAAAAGGTGCAGGTAGTGGATGCCTGTCATATATTGACATAAATGCTATTCCACAGAAGAGGGGCAACCACACTGAAGGCCCTGCTCCGAGGTCTTGTGCAGTGGGCTTCCGAAAACGTTGGAACTTGTGGGAGCCAGAGCGACCTACCGGTCACATCAGGGACATACTGCAAAGTTCAGGGCTGACTGTGGATTCTTACAGCACCATCCATAAGCAACTGAGATGCTTGGGGAACCCCAGAAGGTTCCAGTTGTTGTTGTTAAAAAAAAAATATTAAGAAAAAAACTCCTTAAGTGGAAGTGAGGGCACACAAAACAGCCCTGTGAGGACTGAACATGCTCCGTGGGCATGGAATGCTTCGACTGAGGTGGGGCTGGGGAGGGAGGGAGATAATAATCTGTCCTGGAAAAGGGCATAGCTGGCTCCCTGGTCCCAAGTATTCCACACAGCAGCATTCTGTTGCAGGCCCCACTTGTACATCTGAACGCACACATTTGTAAGGCAAAAGAAAGAAAGAAAAAGCAGCAGCTCTTACCACAATAACGATAGCATTCAGCAGCAACGGTGCTGAGAACACTATGGAAATGAACATTCCTCTTGAATCAAAGTATTGGTGCTTCGAGAACAATCTGCAAAGGGAAACAAAACAGATGTTAGTAAAAACCGACACAATTCTACACGCGTGATTATTTCATACGGATGATCTAGTATAGTCGCTACAAATACAAATTAACGGTTACCGAGAAACAAAAACATGGCACTTTTGCTCTCCCAATGGCTCGCTGAGGACACAACGGGGGCAAGAAATTCTGCTCCTTTGCCTTTCACCAGCACTTGGTAGGCAGCAAACGTTCAACTAGCCTCCATCTACACTTAAGTCGTCTCCCAGCCTGGTTCTCTGCCCACAACTTCTCAGTAAGCAAAGGTGAAATGTGAGTTCCTGCAGTGTTGAAGAGAACCTTCAGGAGCCATTTTGTCAACAAACCTCCTCCCCTCCCCTTTTAAGACATTCACCTTGAACACTCAGTGTTTCTCAAACTTGGGTATCCAGCTATTTTTTTGGACTACAACTCCCATCATCCCTAGCTAGCAAGACCAGTGGTCAGGGATGATGGGAATTGTAGTCCAAAAACAGCTGGAGACCCAAC
The DNA here is from genome assembly GCF_964106915.1 of Podarcis gaigeae. Lineage (NCBI taxonomy): Eukaryota > Metazoa > Chordata > Lepidosauria > Squamata > Lacertidae > Podarcis > Podarcis gaigeae. The sequence goes on from NC_139680.1 coordinate 25,279,989, forward strand.
TGCTTCTAGAGCTTCATTTTAGATACCCAAGGTGTGAAATCTTTATTTCCAAAGTAAATAAAGAACACCAGATTCTTGCCACTCGCATGTTGCTGCCCCAGAGTTTGACTTGACTCAGCCATGATAGTTAATGTATATCTGGAAGCATATTTGTGACACGCCTGCTGTTCAGTGTTGACATTTTCTATCAGGAGGTGCAGTTATGTAAACCACTGCAATGAACATAATAATTGGAGGTGTCTAGTTTACCTTTTTTTCTACTGCTTCTGCCTATGCCACAAAACTTGCTTTAAAAAGGGGGGGGGCTGTATGTGTAAGCTGTTAACATTTTGTAACATCATCTAGATGACTTCTGTTTAGCGTAAGAAAATGTATAGGGTGCTAAATGTAAAGGCATAAGCATTCAGATGTCCCACTGATTTGAATGGCAGTGAGCTAGGCATGACTCAGACTCTCCCACTGTCATTAATGGGATTCTTAGCCAGCAACCCTATGCATATATTCTTGGAAGAGAATTGACTGGGTCTGGCCGTAGATGACTGTTGACTGGGCCTGGCCGGAGATGTAGTCCAACACATTTGGAGGGCAAATTCAAAATATCTCAACAGTAGTAGTAGTAGTACCCCTGACCATTGGGTCACCTCGCTTTATTGGCCAAGGGAGCAGGCGTCCAGCTTCTGGGTCATGTGGCCAGCATGACTAAGCCGCTTCTGGCGAACCAGAGCAGTGCACGAAAACGCCGTTTACCTTCCCGCCTGAGCGGTACCTATTTATCTACTTGCACTTTGGCGTGCTTTCGAACTGCTAGGTTGGCAGGAGCAGGGGCCAAGCAACAGGAGCTCACCCCAACGCGGGGATTTGAATCGCTGACCTTCTGATCAGCAAGTCCTAGGCTCTGTGGTTTAACCCACAGCACCACCCGCGTCGCTTAGTAGTAGTAGTAGTAGTAATAAGAATAATTTTATCATTTATATCCTGCCCATCTGGCTAGGTTTCCCCAGCCACTCTGGTTGGCTTACAGCATATATAAAACATAGAAAAACATCAGACATAAAAAACTTCCTGATTAACCTGTGGGAAACGGAAGATGACAACAATTTCGGCATGATAAAAGGTATTTAAAGTAAACATAGGTGCAGAAAGTTCATGTAATTACCTCCAGTTTGCAGCCGCAATTTCATTGATATATTCTGCACAGAATACCAGGGTCACTACAACCAAGGAGACAAATTAGAATTCTGAAGCTTTAAAGAATTTAAGTGTGGGAATGCATGTGATATATGAAACCACGAAGAGAACATCTTTCCTAAATGTAATCTGCAAGACTGAAGAGCCTATAGGCTTCCATGCACAAGTTTCCATAGTCAATTCCAAATTTAACTAGCGTGCCCAGGTAAGGGATGGATGAGGAATCTGTGGCACTCCAGGTATTGCTAGACCTCAAGTCCCATCACACCTGACCATGGGCCAGCTAGGGTAAACAATATCTAAATTTTCTGCTTATATAGGCATTTATATCTATTGCCACAGCAAAAAGTGAGCGCTTACAACCATAAACTTTCAATTATAATAAAATAAAATGAAGATTCAACAAAAATACAGGGATGCCAAGCTATGAATGTAAACTTTAAAATTCTAGAATCTTACACTAAAGCGGGGTCATTTTCTCAGCATGCTAACAGTAAAGGGTACGAGAAGAAAGAACCTAATGCTAATGAAAAATATGCCTTTAGAAAGTTTCTCTAATACTTTGTGCACGTTGGAATAGATACCCCAATATGTCATATCCCAATTTGAAAGTGATCAACACTAACGTACATTGTGCAGAAATGCATACTATACAGTTTAGTAAGGTTACAGAGATAGGCAGAGAATGAAAATGACTGCATGAATTCCTTTAAAACATACCCAGATGCTAACTTCAGAGCAACAATATCATAAAAAATACTTCATTCAATACTCACTGATCGAAAGGAAGTGTCCTATTTGCAGGCGGTAGTGCTGGAATGAGAGGTAAGTGAGGAAGACGTAAGCTATGTGGAAAAATACAAGACCTAGGATCCATGGTTCAGTCCAGTCTGTGTCCTATGAGCAAATCAGAAAAAAAATCTATTAGAATTCTGTCATCAAATGCAGACAACAGATCAATCACCCTTTCAGGGGGCTGGAAAACCTACATTGCCCCTCATAAACTGATGAACTTCAGCAAAGGTGCAACAATCTCTTTTGAGAATATATTTAACAAGAAACCGTGTATGCCTGTAAATGAGAAGGGGACTCAAACCGATCTGCAAGAAATTTTACAGTGGTACCTCTGTTTGCGAATGGGATCCGTTCCAGAGGCCCATTCACAACATGAAAAGCCCGTAACCTGAAGCACCGTATCTGTGCAGCGCGATTTGGTGCTTGTGCGCATGCGCGAAGTGCAATTTAACGGTTCTTCGCATGGGTGAGCAGTGAAACCCGCAAGTAACCCTTTCCGGTACTTCCGGGTCGCCATGGGACGCAACCTGAAAAAACGTAACATGAGGTATGACTGTATTTGGTTTGGAGCAGCAGCTCAAATGACAGCTATTGTTGGACTACAGTTCCCATCATCCTTAGCTAGCAGGGCCTGTGGCCAGGCATGATGGGAGCTGCAGTCGAACAACAGCTGGGGGACTCAAGTTTGAGAAACACTGAACATTATTTTAGTAAATAACCAAGAGAAACAACCACTACTGGTTTTGTAGTTGCAACTCCTATTCTAAACATAAGCATGCTTTTGGAAAAGTTACGTGGATCATTTTTCTCTAACGGAGGCTATGTTGGAGCTGCGGGAGGCGCGCAATATATCCCCAAGCACGCCAGCAGGTTGGAAGGCAGAGAAATATCTTGCTGCAAAGACGGACGCGCCTTTTCCATTGCAAGCAGTTTGTTCCGCCAGAAAACAAACGCGGCAAGAGAAAGAGAAAGCAAAGGGAGACGAGACCCCGCCCTGCTCTGAGCAATAGTTAAAACTGCGCGCGATGCCTCTCCCTTTTTCCCCAGGGTGCAATAACGCCATGCTACCACCCCGAGTCCCCGACCAAAATGGGGAGGGGGGAAAGAAAAAGAAAAGACGCACACAGAGGGCGCGGGCGTCTCTGGCACGGCTAGAGGAATTACCGTCAGGATCCTGGAGACTCCAACGGGCCTCGGAAGCTGCATGGTCCTGGAGAGGGGCAGGAAGGAAGGAAGGGCGGAAAACAGCCGCCCGCCTCTCCGCTTGAAGTCAGTCGACGCGGCACCCTTCCGGATTCAGCGCCAATTCCGCCATGCGCGATGCGTAACGGTGCGTAAATGTTGGGAGAATGAAGACGCCTTCTCTTCTCTTCTCCCTCTGGCGTGCAGCAAACGCTTCCGTGGCGCGCGCTGCGCAGCAATTAGAACTGCGTCCAATTAGAATCCGGAAGGATGTGCATTAAAGTTCCACTAGGAACAAGTTTGCGGGGGAGGAGAGAAACTCTCTCTGTCCTCACGAGAATACGCCTGGAGGCGTGGACAGTAGGAAAGATTTGTTTCATTCCCCCCCCCTCCCCTTCAATGGGCGGGATCTTCGCAGCTGTCTCGCGATGCTCTTTTTTTGGGGGGGGGCGGGGAATTTGGAAGCCGTATATAAGGCTGCGAGGGGCTGAAATATTAGCGTCATAGCATTGCTAGATTGGAAGAAGATTCATGTAGTCCAAACCTCCTGCAGGAATTTCAGCTAGATCATACATGACACACACGCGTGTGGGTTGGGGACTTAGTGAGATGGAAGGAGCCGCGCTGGTCCGGTCGCTGCAGTGTTTGAAAGTTATTTTCTTTCTTGGTCAGACACCCCCCCCCCCCGCTTTTAGTGGTATATTTTGTGGGGTGTTTTATGTAGGTTTTTAAAATCTAGAGTTGAAATAATAAAGTTAAGCAAATTCACAACAGTTGGATTTTCAACGAAGGACACTTAGCACTGCAGCTTTAACAACAACGAAAAACAGAATAAAACTTCAAACATTCAAAACTTCCCAAAACAAGTTTATTGTTGTTTTGTGATTACTTATGGTGTTTGGTATAGTGATCGGGCTACTTAAAATCTCCTTTAGGTAAAGGTAAAGGGACCCCTGACCATTAGGTCCAGTTGTGGCCGACTCGGGGGTTGTGGCGCTCATCTTGCTTTATTGGCCGAGGGAGCCAGTGTACAGCTTCCAGAGTGGTACCTATTTATCTACTTGTACTTTGATGTGCTTTCAAACTGCTAGGTTGGCAGGAGCAGGGACCGAGCAACGGGACCCTGTCGCGGGGATTCGAACCGCCGACCTTCTGATCAGCAAGTCCTAGGCTCTGTGGTTTAACCCACAGCGCCACCCGCGTCCCTTAAAATCTCTTTTAAGTCCCTCTAAATGTTAACTGAGAATTGAACACCTTCCTGGAAAAATGTAAGGCTTGCGTAGCAAAGAAGAACTTTGATCATGTTGCGATCACTGGAGGGCTTAAAAGTGGACAGACTATTGTTATTTTGCTAGGTGGCACTAATGGGGTCAAGAAAGCTTCGTGTATTAAATACAGGAGGCTATTCTAGGAGGGAAAGGACAATTGTATATGTTATTTTTGGTCTGATTAACATGATTTTTGATAGTTAACTAGGTCCCTCTTTCTAGGAAGTTTAGAACTCAAAATAATGGAGAACACAATGGAGAAAAGGAAGGCTATAGGCATGTACCATTAAATATTTCGGTTACAATTTCATTAACCTTTGAGATGGAAGATTAAGAATTTAAAAGAAAAGGCAATCATTTGAAATCTTAAAGTTCAGATAAGTGCTTTTGTATTGCCGTATGGTTTAGACATCTGAGTGCTGTCTTATCATTGCTTTTTTGAGGCACAGTGGAGGTGCTTAAATAAAGAAAAGTTGAAAGTAAATGTTAAGGAAAATAATGCACTTTGTTAGTTGTGAATACATAATTACTGTACCCCATCTTTTAGAAATTATATTGGACACCTCCACTGGTTTTAATTCCCTACAGCGCTGATGTGTGCCCAGGGAGACATCTTGCAAAATGTGTACAAATGTAATCTGTTCCAGGAGTCTGTTCGACTCCTAAAACCGTTCGAAAACCAAGATGTGGCTTCTGATTGGCTGCAGGAGTTTCCTGCACTCAATCAGAAGCCATGGAAGCTGTGTTGGACGTTCGGCTTCCGAAAAACGTTTGCAAACCGGAACACTCAATTCCGGGTTTGCGGCATTCGGGAGCTGATTTGTTCAGTAGCCAAGCCATCGACTACCAAGGTACCACTGTATTTGTTTGCCTTTAACTCCCTGTAGTTGTCATATCAATTCATCTTTTTAGGCATAACAGTGAAAAACAATTACAATATCTCTGTCCTGAGACCTATTTCCCAGTGGGCTTGCTTTAGGTCAGTTTTAGAGAGTTAAAAATTAGGAAGAAGGGAAGGGATCCAATTAATAATGAACACTTTCGAATCCTTATCTTCTACTCCCTCTTCCATGCTCCTCACTCTCAGGTTAACTCTTTGTGATATATGGTCCTGGTATTCTAGTTTAAGGTGAAGAGATGATTATGGTGGTTGTATTTAGTGAATTTGTTAGTTGCTTTATCTTTCCCATGGCAACCCGAAACAATTTACACAAACAGACAGAAATATACATACATGGTTAACTATATAAGATACATAGTTTCCTGAGCATCTCCAAGTTTTAAAATTTGTTCTTCGTGTTTAACTTCCACGTTCATAGCTGTGTTAGCGGTTTTAGCTGCTTCATTTACTGTGGAGGTTGATGCTGCAATCTTTCCTTCCAAACTTTTCTTACCAAACACTCTGTAAGCTGTGTTATAGGTTGCTGAAAATGTTTCACAAACTGCTTAGCAGTCAGAGAGGCTCACTTCCCTTATCAAATCTTCTGGATGATTTCAAAGGAAACGTAGCCATTTTAGAACGACAAGCCTGCTCTTTCTCGCAGGCATCCGATAACCATTCTGACCTTGAAATAGTTCCTTAGCAACTTGGTACAGGTCTAGGAAGCATTCTCCTCAACTTCTGAAACTTTGTGTTTCACTGTTTTGCATCGAAATTCAGCCATTTTATTTTCCATCAGCGTCCTAGCTGTGGGATTACATCGCCAACTGGCATTCCAGCCAGCCACTAAATTTGTGAATTGGTCAGATGATAGTGCCAGGGAATATTGAAGGACCATAGACATGGGTAGGCACAGAAGGAATAAATAAAAGAGTCTGTGTGAACTATGTTTTGAATACAGTTGGAAGCAGCTCACACCAACTCCCCCCCCCCCTGCAGCGGGGGAAATTAAAAGTAGAGGGAGGACAACTGGATTTAAATTGAATTATGCATCCACATTAGGGACGCGGGTGGGCGCTGTGGGTAAAAGCCTCAGCGGCTAGGGCTTGCCGATCGAAAGGCCGGCGGTTCGAATCCCCACGGCGGGGTGCACTCCCGTTGCTCGGTCCCAGCGCCTGCCAACCTAGCAGTTCGAAAGCACCCTCGGGTGCAAGTAGATAAATAGGGACCGCTTTCTAGCGGGAAGGTAAACGGCGTTTCTGTGTGCAGCTCTGGCTCGCCAGAGCAGCGATGTCACGCTGGCCACGTGACCCGGAAGTGTCTTCGGACAGCTCTGGCCCCTGGCCTCTTGAGTGAGATGGGTGCACAACCCCAGAGTCTGGCAAGACTGGCCCGTACGGGCAGGGGTACCTTTACCTTTACCTTTATGCATCCACATTAAAGTATAAAGACAGAAAATGGAAGGAATGGGGATTCAAATTAGATGTTGTGTCCATTTATATTGTATAAAGGGGAGGGGAAATAATTCAATAAAATGTTAATAAGGAAAAACTGACATCTCCTGTAATATAATTGCACCTGTCCCAGGTGGTGACAGGAAATGAAGAGCACCCTGGAATTTTATAAGCATCTCCTGCTGCTGTCTGAGGAAGATACAGCTATTATTCTGATTTGACATGTGTCAAAATATTCCCCTCGTTGCTTTCACACCAGATAATACACCTCGGATGACAAGCTACCTCCAGCCCACAGTGCAGAAGTGAAAAACAGCAAGTGAGCATCATGTCAACTTTTCAATGGTTTAAAGGTGAAACCAATGTGCTCTTGTTAAGTAAAAAGAAGAAGAAGAATTAATAGGCATGTTGTGGACTTTTGCTGTATAATTTATGTCTTGCATTTCTAGATTTGGCATTTGGCTTTACAAGTAGTTTCCTCCCACATTGGACTTTAACAGCAGTGAAAGAGCTCAAGTTTGGTGCTATTTGCATGACCACTTAATTTTTATATTACATCTATATTCCACCCTTCTACCCAGGAGCTCTAGTTGGTGTACATGGTTTTTTCGCCCATTTTTATTTTCAGAATAACCTTCTGAGGAAGATTAGGCTGAGAGTTGGTGACCCAGTCAGCTATGTTTCCAAGTGTCTATAAATGTGAAGCTGGGTCACCTCAGTCTTAGTCTAACCAGTATTTCACACTAGTTTTCCCAGTGGCATTTAAAATCCTACTGCTCATTAAGTTTAAAGAGATGAAAAGCAATGGTTGTCTTCTTGGCTCCCACAGCCCTTCGTAAAGCACAAGAGGAAAATGCACAATATTTTGTTTGGACGAAATTAGACCCTACATTTTCAATCTCAAAAGAAACACTCACCCTTTCACCCTTAATCAAATATAAAAACACTCCAGAACTCATTTTTAAGCAAATAGGAGTAAAATGGAGGGTGCAAGACGGCAGAGAATAAGCTAATAAAATATAAAACTCTAAAAATGTCAACAGACAGAAAAAGCCTCTACAGAGAGGAAAAGCCTAAATCTCAACCGGAAGTGATCTGACCATGACAATGGATCGATGTCAATATCCCCCACTATTCCCCAATATCCCCACCCTCTTCCTGCCCAGTTGAGAAAAACATGATCCAAAGTGTGGCCTGCCACAGACGTTGGGCTGGTGACATGTTGGGAGAGCCCCATGGTTGTCATGGCAGCCATGAAGTCCTGAGCTAATTGCCTCAGCATGGGTGTTGACATCCCCCCAAACCAGTGCTATTTTTCTAGAAAAATAGGTGCTGGAACTCGCCATGAACACCTCCCTTGTTCTCTAATAATAGCAATGGCACCTACTTGAGAGGTGCCGGAACTGAGTGCTGGCAAGTTCTGGCTGAAAAAATTAGCAGTCTTGGAGTCCTCAAGACCACCTCTGAGACCAGCACTGACAGATCAGGCAGGGAGACTGCTGGGCAGTGAGGCGGGCGCTAAACTGGCAAAGACCCGAATCTGTCTTGATTACCTAATGCCATGAACAAACACTCAAGATCCCCACTCAACTGGAGACAGAGATGGAATTTCTATAGACCACAGCAAATCCCCTCCCTGACCCTCTTCATCTAAACCCTCTTCTACAGGGTCTAATGGTTGTAAATGGTGAAACATCTAGACCCAGTTTATTTAGAAGAACTGCAGTTTCTTGTTTAGCTGTCGCTATTAATTATGACCTCGCATCACAATCAAGTGGAATGGGAACCCCCACCTATTTTGATAACGCCTCCTTGATAAGGACCTCTGACAGTTAAGTCCAGTCACAGACGACTCTGGGGTTGTGGCGCTCCTCTCGCTTTACAGGCTGAGGGAGCCAGCATTGACAAAGCCGCAGACAGTTTTTCCGGGTCATGTGACCAGCATGACGAAGCCGCTTCTGGCACAATGGAACACCGAAACCAGAGCAGCACACGGAAGCGCCATTTACCTTCCCGCCAGAGCAGTACCTATTTATCTATTTGCACTGATGTGCTTTTGAACTGCTAGGTTGGCAGGAGCAGGGACCGAGCAACGGGAGCTCACCCTGCCACGGGGATTCGAACATCTGTCCTTCCGATCGGCAAGCCCAAGGGGCTCAGTGGTTTAGACCACAGCGCCACCCACAGCGCCACCCTTTCCTTGTTACTAAAGGGTGCTCTATCTCAAAGTCAATAGTATCATTTCATATGCATTGCCAAATAAAATCACATTGAATGCGTTTTTTAAATAGTAAGAAAGCAAGCCGAAAGAAGGCAAACTACTTAATGGGGTGTGGCAGACAACATTTCCGCTTGCAACTGGGACAGGGAGGTGGCAGGCACATATATCAAGTGGGTTCTTTTCCAAATTGTAACGTACATTTTTGTGTGAATATTCTCAAAATTCTGACATAGCTTACAAGGGTGGGAGGATGAATCTAGGAAGCATTTCTGTTAGCTGCACATCTTCCTGAGAGTGTTCTTTTATCTTCAGGTGACATCTCATTTGCAGACTTTGAAATGATTTACATTTCCAGAAGTTATGAGAGATATTACAACCTAACAACTGGACTCCCTGTACGAAACAATTACTGCCAGGGGAAAAAATAAATGTGAGCAAATGGTTTGAAGGCTAATGGAGGCAGATGGGAAACTGTCCAACTTAGAGATAATATTAGGGACATGCAACTTAATTATGTCTAAAGAGAATGCCTCTTTTAAAGCCATACGAGATGTTGAAATTATGAATGCATTAGCACAAACTTTGCTGCATTTTAAAGGGCTGGGAACCATCAAAATCTGTAATTGCCTTAAATGCTAATAATCCCCTGTTCTTAAAAGTGTATTTAAATTTCGTGTCCTTTCCCTGATTGTACAGCTAAATTCTTTGTCTGCCACAGTAGTGGAAAATGTGGAAGGAACTGAGATCAAGCAGAAAAGCTTTCTCTGGAGGAATGGTAGTAGGAAATTTCAGCTAATTCCTCCTGCAAACATTCCATGTTACCCCCCTTCCCCCCTATTATGTAAGGTCCCTGAACTATTTGGAACAGCTTTGCAAGTGGGAAGAGGAATAGACAAAATCACCCTCCCCGCTTCTTCCAGTGGCAGCAGGTGAGACACCTGTACCTGTTGGAATGTCTGCCTGCCTGCTAGCTGCAGTCCTGTCTATTAAAAAGGAATGGGCTGGATCCTGTTTGGCTGACTGCCAATGCGATCTGGAACAAAGTGGGGAAAGAGCTGGTGACCAAGTTTGAGTTAAAAATACCAAGTCAAATTAAAATATATGTAGCTTTTGTCCATTAATACTGTTAAAATATATGTGCTTTTGTCCATTAATACTGTTGAAATATGGAAGACTTAAAGCCGTTGTTCTGTTCTTGTCATCATGCTTTCAGTGATTTTTGTACAATTGATGGCCCTTGGCTAATTAATAAAGACTTAGTATTACATTGGGACCATCCTGTGGGCATGGGAGCTTTGGATCCAACCCTTAGTGCAGTTGTAGCAGTTTGCAATATGGGGGGTGGGGAGGGAATCATTAACATTGGAGGGGTGGGATGGGGAACCTCAGATTGAATCCAGCTCTTCGGACTTCTCTATCTGGCCTTCAAGTCACCAGCTCTACTCTGTACCTTCCTGAGTAGTTGTTGTTGCTGCTGTTGCGTGGCTATGACTCTGTTCCTTGAACTCTGATAATGCCTCTTAGGTGCCCGGATCGTCGAGAGAGAGGAGTGCGTGGATAAGTTAGGAAAATTCACATTAGTTGCTTTTCCTACTGTGGCCCTGAGCACATGAGGCTCCCAGACGTTTGTCCCGAAGGAAACGAGGCCTTCGGGCTTAGGAAGGTTAAGAAATATTCCACTGTTTGAAACGCAACAGCCGCCTACTTCTGTCTGAGAGTGGAGACGAACCAATTGATTTTATAGACTTGGGAATCTAATTCTTTATGCAGAGGATCCTTCTGGGTTCCAATTACCCTATATGAGATGTAAATTTATTCGGCATCTTAAAAGGAACCAGTCCATTTCGTCTTGATCTCTCAATGGCTAATGGTGGTTACCGGTATTTGCTGCCCTGGACTGCGGTTTAATGGATCGAAGGAGCAGGCAGAAATCAGGTCCACGCGCAGCAATGTGTGTTTGATTTAGTTTGCTGTTGTTCCAGCAGCATTTGGTCTCCGCGGTTAATAACATTGTTATCACTGCGAGACCAGGTGGGTCCTTCACTTGCATCGTAGTCCCGGGAGCATCAAAATCTGAAAAGCAAAATCCTATGCGAATACACCTATCTGTTCCTTGGCACTGCAAGCTTATCCCTGGAAACCTGCTCTGCATTTCAGCAGAGAAGCAAGAGACGCTCCGTGGAGAAGCAAAAGTGCTAAGACTGCACACAAGTGTTGCTCTGTGCCGCTGAAGAGGCTCTGCAAATTGCAGGTGTGTCACCCCGATCATTACAGTATTAGCAAGTCAGATTGAAATACCTGTTGAGCCTTAACAGTTTGGGGAATTTCCAGAACTAAACGACTGAAGCAGACTGGGGGGAGAATAAAAAGAGGTGTAGATTAGCAAAACTGCACGAATAATGAATTTAATAAAGGTTTCCTATGTTGCCAGCTTATGAATCATAAGTACTACCAAGCATGCTTTGCAGGGAAACAGGGAAAGCAATTATTTCATTACATCCTTTATAATGCAAATGAATCATACAACTATTGCACAAATATATATATATATATATATATATATATATATATATATATGCAAAGCAGGAGTCCTGAAGAAAATAAGTGGTCTCTTTCTCCTTAGCAGAATTAATTTCCCTTTATTTCTGAATAAGGGAAAGAATGCTAGATAGCAAATTGTTTACAAGAAAACGATTCCCCTTACTATTGATCTTTCCCCTTGATCCTTGTTCCATTTTGTAAATATCAAATTCAGAGCTAATGACCCCAAACATCAAGGAATAACTTACCACTCTTGATGAGACCTCTATTAAGAGAGGAAGTAATAAGCAGTGAAAAAGTAGGGCATGAAGGAGGATTCCCTTTAAGTATTAGGGAACGAAATGGGTATTTTACAGTACAGGCCTATGTATGCCTACTGACCAATAGGGGCTGAAAAATCTGCTAATTTTTGATGTCTCAGTTTCTTCTCATTTTCCCAATCTTAAATCCAGTTCTACACAATTCCACAGCAACTTGCATTAAAAAAAACCACACCAAAAATCCTCTGATCCACCATTTTAGTGAAAATTTCTCCTAATACATTTTAGCACACAGTTTCGGCTAATATACACTTCCTTTTTTTGGCAAGGCATTGTCCCTAATATAATGCAGATTTGTATGTTATTTCCTCTACTAACATGCACTTTTGTGCATGCTCAGTTGGAGGAATGCATTGCAAAATCCAGCAAAATGCAATTTTTTGTAGAATAGCTTTGCATATTGGCCTGAAGTGTGGATTAGGAAGTTTCTCATTAAGTTCTGCTTCCAACCCTACTCAGAAATGAAGCCCACTGACTAATGTGGCTGCTTCCTTCAAATGGGTGGTTTGGATGACAGCCCTGACGTTCAGTCCACCCAACCTCCCCAAATGTGCTTTGCAATCTGGACTCCAATTTCTGGATAATTATTTTATGAATAAGCTGAATGTAGAACGCAAGGCAAAATATTAAAGTTTCCTTTTTAAAAGAAGGTTTGTTTATGAAAATCCTTTCCAGCTGAGGGCTTACTTATTATTTTGTGACAGAAACAGAAATGGAGCATTAGGTAAAGATTTACAGAGCACAAAGCTGTTATAAGAGGCTTACAGGTGAGCAAATTGCATTTTCTTTCTTGCATAAGGATTTGAGCAACAAGGAAAGGAACCTAAACAAAGATTTAGGAGTGTTTTTTGAGGTGGGGAGCGACTCAACACTATACTGCTAATACAACAGACTGAGACATACAGTGGTACCTCGGGTTAAGAACTTAATTTGTTCTGGAGGTCCGTTCTTAACCTGAAGCACCACTTTAGCTAACGGAGCCTCCCGCTGCCGCCACGTGATTTCTGTTCTCATCCTGAGGTAAAGTTCTTAACCTGAGGTTCTATTTCTGGGTTAGCGGAGTCTGTAACCTAAAGCATCTGTAACCTGAGGTACCACTATACCTATTAAGTAGGTTGCAATGTGGCATTCCTGGGTCCTGACTGAAGGTGGCGCAGTGAGACATCTGGCTATTAATCAGAAGCTTGGTGGTTCAGGTTCACCCAGGGACAGCTCTGAGCGGGGTTCCTGCATTGCAAGGGGTTGGATGGATGACGTGGGATCCCTTGCAACTTTACCCTTCTATGATTCTATCCCATGATTTATTTTGGGAGTCATACTGCCTATTTGGATTATGAAGAGGGTTTTGAGAAATCAGAGTTGTTCATTTGAATTCTTTCCTGACCTTTACCATAAGGTCAAGCCCACATGAAGAATTCCTGATCTCCTAGTAACACCCATTTTGTATGAACCCTTTTATAAGAGCATTCTAATGCTTGTAGGACTATTCAGGGGTCAGCAAACGTTTTCAGCAGGGGGCTGGACCACTGTCCCTCAGACTTGGGAGGGGGGGCGGGCAGACTATATTTTGAAAAAAAAAATATATGAACGAATTCCTATGCCCCACAAATAACGCAGAGATGCATTTTAAATAAAAGGACACATTCTACTCATGTAAAAACATGCTGATTCCCAGACTGTCCACAGGCCGGATTTAGAATGGCGATTGGGCCGGATCCAGCCCCTGGGCCTTAGGTTGCCAACCCATGGACTATATCCTGTAAAACAAGCCGTAACATTTGCCAGGGGGTTTCTTTCAGTTTATGCATATCACTCATTGTTCCACATACTAGGTCTGAGCACGGGACAGAAATTTCAATCCAATTCAAGTTAATGGAAACTCTCCTGTGGATTTTAGCAGACTTTTGTTCAGGCCCATGCAACACCTTTCAGCTATGCAAAAAGCAACCTTATGGTCTTTCTTGGGATGGGGATAAAAATACTTAAACTTCCAAGCTGCAGTGAAGCCTCCTTTCAAATTATGTAGTAGATAATCATTCGTTTCTTTGGGTCAAACGTCAAAAGAAAGGTAACAGAAGAGAGGTCTATTCTATACAAGAAGCATTACCTGTGCTTGTCATTCCATTGCTTATTCTATACTGTAGCAGCTTTCTCATAAAATGGCAGCAGAGGGAGCTATAGGACAGGTAAACTCTAGATTTTATCTATGTAGTTGCACAGAGATGGATCGTAGTCCTTTGCTCACAGCACCTACAAACAATCAAACCAGTCACGACTCAACACCAAAACAGATGTGTGGAATCTGTTACTGGTGACCTAGTATTTTGGAAGTGTTTCACTTCAAAGTAGCCACAGGGACCTGTGATCAAAACAGGCACAAGGGGTGTGTGTGGACATTTAACCCTTTCTTCCAGACGGTTCCCTTCATCTGGATTAAAAGTAAAGGTAAAGGGACCCCTGACCATTAGGTCCAGTCGTGGCCGACTCTGGGGTTGTGGCGCTCATCTCGCTTTATTGGCCAAGGGAGCTGGCGTACAGCTTCCGGGTCAGGTGGCCAGCATGACTAAGCCGCTTCTGGCGAACCAGAGCAGTGCACGAAAATGCCGTTTACCTTACCGCCGGAGCGGTACCTATTTATATACTTGCACTTTGACGTGCTTTTGAACTGCTAGGTTGGCAGGAGCAGGGACCGAGCAACGGGAGCTCACCCCGTCGGGATTCGAACCGCCGACCTTCTGATCGGCAAGTTCTAGGCTCTGTGGTTTAACCCACAGCGCCACCCAAGTCCCATTAATCTGGATTGCATGTTGTTATTCCATTAGCGGGAAAATAGCAGCAACAGACAGGTACCTGCACATTCCCACCCCAGAGTGGGGGTCTACAGCAGCTTCCTGGCTGCTAATTTTGGTTAAGAAAATAACACAAGAGAATTGGCTTCAGTGTTTGCTCTGATTCAGCATTCTTGGGGAAAGCAGCAGGGAAATGGAAAGCAGCTCAGACCCATGCTAGAAAACACAGGACAGGTGGGCAACTGCTCAGACCCATGCCTTCTAGGCATGAGACAAGCAGAAGTGTGGGTCTGCAGCAGGATTGGGGAGCCTTCTCAGCTGGAATGATGCATTCCCTTCTGGGCAAGCCTGGGAAACCTGGAAAGCCACTGCCAGTCAATATTTTGATGGTCTGTATATGTAATTTTCCCCCTATTTTTCAAATCCTTGCACAACCATCCTATTTAATTATTTTTATGATTTTTTTTTTAAATGGTCAGATCTTTGGCACACCTTCACCATCACCACTGTCCAGCTCTGATTCTAACTAGTGTTGCTGTGTGATTGCAACACACACAATTAATAGCAGCTGCACCGACAGGGCACTAGTAAAACTTCATAGGGCTGCAAGCGTCCCACAATAAACGACGGTGTTCAGTTCAAGCCCTGTCGATCTGTGCAGCTCCCTTTCTGTTAGCCATGGATCAGGAATCAGGGTTGATACGTTTAGCATAAAGCATTAATATTCCAATTGTGCTGCCTCAATTCTACTGCACGTAACATGTCTCATTGACTTGCAAAAAAATGCCAGCTTTGTGTCTGAAATCTAGCATTCGTCATCCCACGGGAGGAGTGCGGGAATACTCAGTTTACCAACTGTACGTTGCTTTGCTTACTAAGGTCAATCACTGTATTAGGTTTCATTTAGAGTCCCTTTTTAAAAAAAACACACTTTTGTGAGGTTTAAAGTCCGGTGTTAGTGAAGTTTTCAGTTTTTGTTTTAATCATCACTCATCATTTCCCTCATTCTTAAACAGCAAACAGAAAAATCTGTGGCTACAGTTTTCAGATGCTGGTAATTTAATGCCTCTTTTCTTCTGTATCCTTGATTGAAACTCAAAGGCTCCTTTTGCGGAGGGGAGGGGGGTTTGTTGTTGTTTAAAAAGTAATCATAGTTGTGAAGCTCAAGTCAAAGTAGGGTAGTAGTCTAATCCAACCTTCTTAAGAAAGTCAGGATCTTCTGTTTCCAAACCTGATAATCATGGAAAGAAAAGCCTTTTCAAATGCTCTTCTGCTGATTCATCTGTTAAACACAAGAACATATGAAAGACCTTTCTGGAAGTGTGCTTTGTCTCCGGCAGGGTTGAGGCATATGCCTCTGTAAAACTCACTTGCAGAGCAAAGAGGGGACAGCCATTCCCTGTTGCGTTTGTCCACAGCATCTTGTTATTAGAGGAATACTCCCTCTGTCATGGCTTAATAACCACTGGTAGAATGGTATTGCAGTAGCGTCACTATTATAATCTGATAGAGGATAAAGTCTTTGGAGTGATCTTGACCCTGCGCTTGTCATTGCCCCAGTTGAAGTACGCCTTCATGTCTTATTGTTTGTGGTGACGGGGAGATCATTCTCATCTTTCCTTGGAGGCATTTTTGACTCCAAGACAGGTTCAAATCTGCTGATGAGAAAATTTAGATTCTGGCGGTGATGAATCTTGTTATTAACAGGTGTGGAAAACCAAGTACAGTGGTACCTTGGGTGTCGAATGGCTGAGCTCCCGAACAAATTGGCTCCCAAACGCTGCAAACCCCGAAATAAATGCTATGGTTTTTGAACGTTTTTTGGAAGCTGGACATCTGACACGGCTTCCGATTGGGTGCAAGGAAGCTCCTGCAGCCAATCAGAAGCTGTGCCTTCTTTTTGGAATGGGTCTAGGAGTCGAACGGACTCCTGGAATGGATTAAGTTCGACAACCAAGGTACCACTGTACTAACTTTCCAGTATGAGTTTTCCGGTTCAGGTTTAAACCCCAGATTGGAGTTTAAAGACATCTGAGATGGCTCTGGATAATTATTAAGAAGTGTGTGGGTGAGAGCAGGGGGCGTCATTAATTTCAACAGAGACCATAGACTATGGGAACACTTTTCAAAATGTTGCAGTGTGTTTATAAGCTGAGCCTTTCATGAATGTTTGTATTGTGGGAAGCTCTTCTGCATCAGCAGCTGCATGACTGAAAGGCGATGGTTTTTAAAGCCTCCAGAAAGCTTATTTAAGGCTCAATAATGGCAACCCAATATTATAGCTCTGAATATTAGCAACCATTATGAATTCATTTTTAGTATTCTAGATTGGCACAATGTACAGGGTTTTTATATGGGAAAGCATTAGTAACTCAATCTTTCCTGCTGAGTCACATATACTCTGAGAAAGAAACTATGAAAGCTAATGATAATGGTTTCCATAATCACGCGAAAGTTAAGAGTGGCAATCATTCACTGAAACGAATGCAGTCGCCCCATTATTTGTGGTATTGATGTTGCCATCAAGCATTCTCTTAATAATTAGGAAAATGGGAAATAAATAGAGAGCAAATGTAATCTACAAAATACAATATTCCTGTTTATATTTGAGGTAAAAGTACTTAATCATTATCTACCTTTTTGGGGGGAACGCTTTTGATAGAACCAGCTCCTTCATTTCCCTCATGCAAATAAAAAACTGTTGCTCTTTGGAGGAAAGTAATTGAAGTAAATTAGTATGTAGCAAATGTATTCCTGCCTTACAATTATATTCCATTCACTTTGCCATTTAGGAGAAAAATATGCTTTGCATATTAATGATTAAGCAAATGTAAGAAGTATTCAGGGAGGAGGGGTGATCCCTCCAAGAGTTTATTTCACTTACCTGATTTATTCTTTAGCAGCAGTATGAGTTCATAAAGTTGACTCCCCACCCCTAACTTGTGGAGGCCTGTGGTCTGTGCTTTTCTTTGATGCCTTCAGGTGATGCTGTCAAATGGCAATTCACTGCCTTTGCTCAGATTCAGCTGGAATTCTCCTTTCCGCTGCCTTCCAAATGGAGAAATGCCAAAAGGAAAACTTGTCGTGAGGTGCAATTTCGTAGGGTGGAAGAAAAGCAGTTGAAATGGGGAGCGCAAGATCTGCTTCTAGGGTGAAATCGATATGCTCACTGGGAGGAAAACCAAGAAATCATAGATGCTTGGACTTATTTCAAGCAGTAAACAAGATCCCCTGATTGTTAGGAAGGAACACATGCGCTGCAAACTTTGTGAGGAAAACAATGGTTTAATGGTAACTCATGAAGGAGTACAGCAGAGGTCAGGGAACAATTCAAATGGGATTTTTTTCAACTCTCTGGAACACACCTTTCAGCTATCCTGCATTTCTTGAAGGGCTGTAGGACGACTCTGCTGGAGAGACCAGAGGCAACCGGACAGGACAAATCAAGTACCTAGCAGTAATATCAGGGACTGATAATTTGCTGCTCCAAATAGGCATTCATTTTTCTTCTCCTGTCCCCATCTTGTCTCATGGGCTTCTCCTTCTGGATGTTTAGCCTTTGATATGAATAACTGCAATGGGGATTGTGGTCTCCTTCCCTACCCATACATTTATCCTATGTGTGGGTGGCTGAAGAGGCAGCAAACAGAAAGTAACTGAAAGTGAATGAGGGCAATGTTGTGAGATAAGCCCTGTATGACGAAGCCACAGCCAGTAAGCTAATGGTAGAGAAGGTACTATGCCCTGGTGTTGGGAGAGCAGGGTCTGTCCAAATGCTGTCCTTGGTGACAGCAAGGCTTTTCTGGGTGGAATCCTGTGGAAGTAGGACAGCTTGGGAGAAGGGATGCACTCAAAACTGTGATTTTAGACTAAGCCTGCAGTCCTAACCCCACTAATCTGGGAGTTTAGATGTGGGATAAAATCAGTTTAGTTCACATCTAAAAGTGAACTTCACATCTCCTGAAATATGCGAACAGAAAATGCTCCCTTAAAATTTGCAGTTTTCTAAATTTGCTTTGCAGAAAAGGGGGTTTGCCTTGCAGAAATGTCTGATTTTGGCAAAATTGCATTACATTAGGAGACATTAAAATGCTGATGCAATTTCAGGAGGAATTTTTTTTTAATTGCAAACTGGAGATGTGGAGAACTATCTTAACTATCTATAAATAATTAGGCAAAGGGTCTACCAGCATCAGCACTTGTGGAGTTTGAAATCTCAGAGCTTGTAGAGGACACTCCTGTCTCCCCATAGCCAATTCTCGGGTGATGCAGTGCTGCTTTGATTATTTAAGGAAGGAAGGAAGGAAGCTGATTGTAGGAGACCCAAAACCAGCATGTTGGGTTGGGTACAGGGAGCAACCCTTTGTCCATTTCATTGTGGCTTTTTATTAGATTACTCCAGTTTAAAAAGGAACCATTTGAGTCATCCATTGCTCTTCCGGGTTCACTTCCCTGCTCCTCCACATGCAGCTGCTGGGTGACCTTGGGTTGGGAACCAGTGTGGTGTAGTGGTTAAGAGCAGTGGACTCATAATCTGGTGAACCGGGTTCACGTCTCTGCTCCTCCTCATGCAGCTGCTGGGTGACCTTGGGCTAGTCACACTTCTCTCAGCCCCACTCACCTCACAGAGTGTTTGTTGTGGGGGAAGAAGGGAAAGGAGAATGTTAGCTGCTTTGAGACTCCTTCAGGTAGTGATAAAGCGGGATATCAAATCCAACTACTCTTCTTCTTCTTCTTCTTCTTCTTCTTCTTCTTCTTCAGCAACTGCTGTCTGACTTTATATTCTGTGACTGAGGATAGAGGAAAGGAAAAGTACTTGGCTTCCATTCCTCTTGCCCCATCCCTCTTGGCACAGCTAAAATAGAGCTGAAAACTCAGGGGGTGGCTGCTTCATTTCTAGATCAATATTAGCCAAACATGTGAATCAAAACGAATTCGTTTTTCTGAAGATCAGCTTGTGCTGAAAACTTTTTTTTAAAAAAAGAAAAACCTTAAACAAAACATCCTCTTTCATTTCACCCCTACACGTTTTCTGAAGGATGGTGGCTGATGATACTGTAACACGTCGAGTCAGTTAAAATAACTGTTCAATATACCGAACATGACAAAGGCAGGGACTGTGTTAATATCAAAACTGCCTACTCCTATTTGAAAGTTCAAATATGTTAGCATTCATCTGTCTCCTGTCACTTTGGCTTTTCTTCATCTCTGGTTTTGTGAGTGATATCCTCAGAGGGAAAAGATTAAACTGCAATAAATATTTATGCCAAAAATTCAATCCAGGTAGTTCTCTTAGTGTGTGCCCCTTGCTGAACATGCATTTTATTTAGGGAGGAATCGTCTCAGGATAAAGAGCAAAGACGGAGAGTGGCTGGACCTGTTTCTCATGAGAATCCATCTCAGTAGTGCTTCTCCGTTGGATTGCTGTGGTAGGAGTAGTCTGGGGCCCAGCATGGTTTTAAAGCATATGGCATCCTCCCCCCAAATCCTGGGAAATGTAGTTTTGTTAAGGGTGCCAGAAATGGATGAAGTAAAAATCCATTGTGTACACCAGGGATGGGAAACCTCTTTCTAGCTGAGGGCCACATTCCAATCCAGGCAAGCTTCCAAGGGCCACATGCAGGTGGTGAGCAGGACCAGAGGTAGAAGTGGGCACAGCAATGAATGTATGGTAGGTTAGTTGTGTGCTGTTCTTTCTAAGCAGTTCTTTCTAAGGATATCAGGACAAAAGGAATGAGGAGGTGGAAGGGGAACCAAAACAGCAGGCATGCAAAGCATAAAATAAAACATACCCGACAGGGGCTACCCAATCTCCCCATCAGCTGCCCAGATCCCCAGGTACAGCAGCAAGAGAAAGACCCCAACCCTCAGTCTCCCAGCATCAGGTCCTTTGATCTGGGTAGAAGCTCTCCGGGGCCCTTCCACCTATGGCTTTTATAGCCTGCCTTGATGTAATCAAGTGCACTTGGCATTACTCATGATTAGCCCTGAGATGGAATTAATACAGAGCGGCTGAGAGTCTCCCACTACCTGCAGCCGGGCATCCAGTCAGCTCTTGCAACACAGAAGAACCCAAAGAAACTCCCGACAGGTGTGTGAAACACAAGAATCCAGCAGACCTCAAACTGGGGATGTTAAAGGAAAAGGGACATGCCACCTAACTCCTCAAAATACCAGTGTCTTTCGCTTTTCCACTACAAGTTGCTACACACACACAATCCTCAATCCAGACAAGCAAGTGGTTTTCAAGGTCGATTTAAAACCATAATAATAATAATAATTTAATAACCAGCAAAGGATGTGGCTGGGGGGAGTTCTGAGAGCTAGACAGAGCGGTCTCATGGTGTTAGGATGCTGTTAGCAGCTCCCAGCTAGTTGCCCAGGAAAGTATAAAGATAATAAAAAATTTCTTATAGTACTTTTTTATTTCAGTCTTTACACAGAGAGGCTATAGAACCCAGCCTCTTGGATAATGGCATTGTCCCGAGTGAATCTCCACCCCCCGTCTCTCCCACTTCCTCATTCGTCATCCTCATCATCTCCTCTACGGGTGCCGCTGAGTGCCGTCTGTCTTCAAGATCTTTGCTTTCCTACTTTTAAGGCTCTCCAGGTTCTGGGACATGGAGGGTCAGGAATGGTTTCTAATGACAATGTGTCAGCCGGGTGTTGCTCTGGCTCTCCCATGATTTCCCAACTTTCCCCTTCGTCTGCCTCTGAGCTGCAACCTCCCTCAAACCCCTGTTGTAAATCTATACTGTCTTCCTCTTCCTCCTACCTGGAAGGGTCAGGATGGGGAGGCGGTCTCCACCATTCTTCCCCTGCCCTGTCCCCGACACATGGCCAGACACCACAGATGGAAAGGTCATATCTCCCTGGTAGGGTTCTTGCTTTGTACCCAAGAGGTCTTAGGTTTAGTCCCAAGCCTAACCAAAGTGGACTGGGAAAGACCCCTGTTTGAAGCTCTGGAAAGCCATTGGCAGACAGCGTAGTCAATAATACAGCCTTGGCCCAGTATACCTGAAGGACCGTCTCCACCCCCATTGTTCTGCCTGGACACTGAGGTCCAGTGCCGAAGGCCTTCTGGTGGTTCCCTCATTGCGAGAAGCAAAGCTACAGGGAACCAGGCAAAGGGCCTTCTTGGTAGTGGCACCCGCCCTCGGCCCTCCCATCAGATGTCAAAGACATAAACAACTACCTGACATTTAGAAGACATCTGAAGGCAGCCCTGTTCAGGGAAGTTTTTAATGTGTGACATTTTAATGTATTTTTTAATCTTTGTTAGAAGCCGCCCAGAGTGGATGGGGAAACCCAGCCAGATGGGCAGGGTACAAATAAATTATGATGATGATGATGATGATTACCACCAAACTAAATGGAGTACTGATCTGACTCTGTATGAGGAGCAGCACATTGACCCTACATTTGCTAGAAGTGTAGCTATGCGTGGGTGAAAATATTTGCGAAGAACAACCTCTGCAGATCAAGAAAAAGCAGCACAAAATGCTCTCAGAGTTAGATATTAGGCTTTTTAATGGTTGTTTGACCACTGCCTTTTTATATTGGGGGGTATAAGTAAAGGGCAATGTTAGGTTTGAGATCCCTCGCTTACCTGAACTTAATAAAAGCACCACACGTCGGATGGATCAAAAATGAAGTGGCTGTTAATTATTCAGCAACAGATCTATTTATGGCTTATTTCATAAGAATCAAGACGAAACAGCCTTAGTTTATGTGGCAGGGGAATTAAATATTTAAAAAAGAAAAAGAAAATACAGAGCAGTTATTGTAGCCTGCTGCTAAGGCACATAAAAATTAATCCACTCCGTTTTAGAGGGCAATTAGTATGTCAGATACTCACAAGATGTGTACAAATCTGTGAATTTAAAATGACAAAATGACACAATAGTCTTGATTAGTGTGAGAGGAACACATTGGATTGCTCCTTTATATCTGTGTTAGAAAGAGAGCATCCTTGGCTCCCCCTTCATCTTCCATGCTGAATTTAAGAGACTTTGGTTTCCAAGGTTTTAGCAGTTTGTTGTAGTATATCTTAGTCTACTTTATGCCTCTTCACCCAATGATTTTATATATGGGCCCTCCTCCCTCTCCCATCAGCACAACACAGTAATTTCTTGGCAATTGCTGTGCAGCAAGATCAACATCAAGCTATTCACTACTGTTAGTAGGTTTATTATTGCCCTACTTAGTGCTTTTCCCTAAATATTTTCTGTATGCCTGCAAACCTTGCTTTCCTCTCGAAGTCTTCCAGTAGTACCTCCATCTTCTATGTTTACATTTAAGGATACACAACCAGGAAAAAGAATTTGCCATTGCATGTGCACTGGGACGTCAAGCTTCTCCTACGCACCCTTCTCCTGTCCCTCAGATGTGCCTAGTTCTGCTCCAATGTCTCTCAAGTCTGCAATGGGGAGGAGATGATGATGCCCCTTTGTGTGAATGGATGGCTGCTCGTGGATGGCTGCTCCGGAACGGATCCCGTTTACATCCAGAGGTACCACTGTATGTTGGTTTGCACTATGCAAACTTGAAATGTATAAAATCTGAAGATGTCTATACAGCATTCCAGGAAGGCAATGCTGTGAGAAATTGTCTACATGTTGTGGTGAAATGCAGCACATGATAAATCCTATATAAAATCTTATTCAAAAGTCACTGAGTAGAGTTATGGGTGAGCCTGCATCCAATCACTGTCTCTCAGCCTAACTTGCCTTCTTATCGGGGGTAACTTTGTGATTAGAAGTTACCCCCATACTACAGGATGAACAAATTCAGTAAACACGTATGTGGGAAGGCATGAAAATGAGTGTGCTAGCTCCACCCTATTGCAGATATTAATATGGTGTCATCTGAAGCAACTGGATGCATAAAAACTGACTCCTTTTGGGGTAAAAAAATGTCCATACCCATAATTTTTATTCAAAACTTTACTGGCATAACTTTCTTGAAAACTGAGCAAAAAACCATTAGCCTGTTTTCCAGCCCCAAGGTTGTGAGTCATTAACACATCCTTCTTGCACAGAGCTGGGAACAAAAGACCAAAGACGGTCTCCCCAAGATGCTGCTTTAAACTGAATAACCTCCCATGTGATCTAAGGTTAAACACTCACATGTTAGAGCAGAGAACAAAAACGGTTCATTATCAACCCATCTAGGTGCATACAGAGCTCTTCTTTAGCTTCAATGGCATTTTCCGGTTAAACCCTTTCAGCGATACATACAAGCACTCTCCATTTCAGTGTGAATTAAAGAATTATACTTTAATGGACACCCTCCCTCCTGGTTCTCATTCTAATTGCCCTCTACAAGATGTAGGGTGGATCTGTTGAAGTAGCTAAAGTCCTGTACTTGTGGAAGTCCCCTGCTTGCTTTTGAACCCTGGAAAATAAAGTTTCTAAAATGTTTGGGGAGCAACCACAAGTCAAGGAGGCTCCCCATTTCAGGAGATTGCCCCCAGCTTGTCCCAAGCTGATCCGAGCATCCTCGTACCCTCCCTCATGTGTTTAGAGAACACTGCTTGAAGAGGGCTAGTTCTTATAGTAATCTTTAGAGAAGAACATAAAAAGATAAATATTAACGCGCTAATTTTTTAAGCACCTGACAAAGAAATCCTGTTGATTGTGCCAGAGTCTTCTGCACGGAGGCGCTTAATTGCTTACGGTACAAACGGTGCTATTCTGCAGGGCGCAGTTGTGGCGCCCCTTGCTCCAGTGTTTGTCTTGAACCCATTACTTCCTCTCTGTTGGGCTGCAAATAACAGTTAGATTTTTCTTATTAAGGGGAGGACAGCGTTATTGAAATGTTCCGCAGGGCTCAGCCAGATGGTGCAGGTATGGGAGAGCTCATTTGCCTTCTAAACCTGTGGCATGAGGAGGCTGGAATCAAAGCAGCCCTCTGTGTGACGATACATCTGATAAAGGATATTCTTCAATAGGAGAGCAGGTAAAGGGCCCTTTCACAGTACACCGCTCACGTACATAATCACAGTAGGACACCCCGCTGCCTAGTAAATAAAAAATGAGCGCCAGCAGTTTATACGTGAAGTGGGTCTTTTTTTTTCTTGGAGGGGAGAGGGGGTGAATTTCCTGAGGAAATGGAAAGGCAACCTATGTAATTAAAGGCAAAGAATGGACAGATGGGATGCCCTGCGTAACAGCAAATGTTCTCGTATATATACCCTTTATCCTCCGCAACAGCATTCTGTTCACCCACTGGGAGAGGAAGGGAATGATCTGTATTTGTTTGGGCACGGGCTGAAATACTTCTGTTCCTGTTTCAGTAGCCTTTAAGTACCGAACAGATGTTAACTTCAGGGTGTTTTTATCAAAGCAAATATATGGGGCAATTTTAAATTATTTTTTTAAAATGAAGTTAACTGTAACTTTGCCTCGTCAAGGCTTGCACTTTTGTTCTGGGAACATGGGGCTCTTTCCAAATGAGGGGGAATCCGTTCCAACTTTGCAGTGTTGTTTAAAAGTACTTTGTTTTGTTTTGCTGGCAAATGTCTATAAAGCGCTGTTTATCCCCTGGAATAAAAGCAATATTTGTTAACCGCAGCCTGTTGACATTAGTGTGTTTGTGTGGGGGGGGGGGGCTCATTGGTTTTTAATGGTGATGGGTTGCTGACTTCACTGCTGACATTCAGTAATGACTTCAGGCAGCAGAGCCAGTAGACAGAGAAAGGTACCTGTCATTTCTAGAGCTGGGATTTTCTTTTTTGACATTCTCGAGAGACGTACTCCTTGACCCGGGCCATTTAGCCTGGGGGATGGTTCCATTTCTCCACATGTAAATTAGGGTGTAAGCAGACACGATGTTTAAGTTTGGTGGAAATGGTTTGAGCATGCCTACTGCATTCAGAAACATTTGGGTCATCCTCTGTCGCAAAGGTGGAGTTGGCGTCTTCAAACCACACTTAGGCTGCAATTCAAAACACAATTACTTAGAAAACAAGCCTTATGAAACACCATGGGACTTACTTCCAAGTACACATGCATATAATTGCGCTGTTAGACATTTGTGAGTACCAAGCGTTCTCAAAGTACTTTGAGGCCTGATTCACAAATAAGCTGTGTGGGCGGCCACGAAAAACACAACTGTGTGGAAACTTCTCCAGGCGATAAGCTGTTTGTGTGAATGACACCCCATCTGGTTCCGGCAATTTTTGTGTGAGCGCAACTTGTAAAATAAAAATGCAGATTTGCATTGGCAAGGGAGGAGAACTCACCACATGAGAGACTTTACACAAACAGGAGCTGTTTCCACGTGTTTTTATTTCACCCACATGGCTGCTTACATGGGCAAACCAGTCTGAGAGACTTCTGTAATAAATGTTTTGCACAATTTGATTCTACCCAGTCTCCCAAATCTACAAAACCTAATCCTTAAATGGCCAATATATAACAATAAAATTTGACAGAGACCAGTATTCAACAAAGATAAAATTATAGATGATATAACAACAAATTAACTTGTCTATTCATGATAAATCCTAATCAAAATCCTTATATGACCAATATATGACAACAAAATTTGTCAGAGTCCAGACATGTTTCAACCCAATTGGTCTTCAGTGGTCAGAAGAAAATTATTATATACATCTTTGCCACAAATATTCGGTCCATTGGCCTTCTCTGTCTAAATAATATGGTGAGCTGGCCAGTCATATAGCTCATGACTAAGATTACTATCTGCAAGTAGTACTAATATTATTCTGGAAATTGTGGCCAATAAACTATACCTTTTGGGCATTTTTCAAATCTTAGTCTTTGAGTTTGATTTTGTTGGTCTGTCAGGATCCCAGGCCTACAATAGTGGCTACTGCTGGCCCAAACGAGAACAGCAGCAAGACCAGAGACACCAATTTCCCAATGTGCCTGTGGCCTTTTGCCAACACTGCAGAAACTCTGAACACATACAGTGATGTGCTGTCTCCAGAAAACAGACCTGACAGGAAAATATCAATTCCATCAGAACACTGATGATGAAGTATTCAGCCTCATGCAGCAGTAGCTTAGCAACATGGTGAGACTTCCAGTACAGCTGGTTAGGTCACTAATGTATGCCTTAGGTGTGCCAAAAGTGTGCAAGCTTTAGATTACTCTCTTTCTGATTGCTTCAGCATGCTTGCCAATTTAATGTATACTTTTCGAGTTATATTTTTATGGGCCTCCACTGACTCTAGCTTTGTCTGCCTTAGCTCTTTCAGAGATGCCTTCAGGTCATAAAAGTCTGCATTTGCTGTGTGTCTTCTCAAGGCCCGGCGTAAGACATGGTGCCCCATGAAACAAGCAGGTGGACTATTCTGTCCCCTCCTCTACCTCTGGTGGCAATCTCAGTGCACCACTCTGAGGTCAAGGTTGCCCCAGAGAAAGCCTGCGTCACTGCTGTGTTTTTCTACAGTAACCACTTCAATTAACTGAAGTTACTTTAAACCAGCCCCTTCATGGATCACTGCCTTGCCGTGGCGAAGGGGCTTGAAGAACTCAGAGAAGCTATGAACTATGCCGAGCAGGGCACCCAAGATGAACAGGTCATAGTGGAGAGTTTTGACCAAATGTGATCCACCTGGAGGAGGAACCGGCAAGCCACTCCAGTATCCCTGCCAAGAAAACTCCATGGACAAAGACAACAGGCATATAAAAGTTATGACGCTGGAAGATGAGCCCCTCAGGTCGGAAGGCGTCCAACATGCTCCTGGGGAAGAGCGGAGGGCAAGTACAAGTAGATCCAGAGCTGATGAAGCGGCTGGGCCAAAGTCGAAAGGACGCTCAGTTGCAGATATGCCTGGAAGTGAAAGGAAAGTCCAATGCTGTAAAGAAAAATATTGCATAGGAACCTGGAATGTAAGAACCATGAACCTGGGTAAGTTGGAGGTGGTCAAAAATGAGATGGCAAGAATAAATATTTACATCCTGGGCATCAGTGAACTAAAATGGACGGGAATGGGTGAATTTAGTTCGGATGACCATCATATCTACTACTGTGGGCAAGAAACCCGTAAAAGAAATGGAGTGGCCCTCATAGTCAACAAAAGAGTGGCGAAGGCTGTACTGGGATGCAATCTCAAAAATGATAGAATGATCTCGATACGAATCCAAGGCAGACCTTTTAACATCACAGCAATCCAAGTTTATGCACCAACTACTGGTGCTGAAGAAACTGAAATTGACCAATTCTATGAAGACTTACAACACCTTATAGAAGTGACACCAAAGAAGGATGTTCTTCTCATCATAGGGGATTGGAATGCTAAAGTAGGGAGTCAAGAGATAAAAGGAACAACTGGCAAGTTTGGCCTTGGTGATCAAAACGAAGCAGGGCAAAGGCTAATAGAGTTCTGTCAAGAGAACAAGCTAGTCACCACAAACATGCTTTTCCAACAACACAAGAGACGACTCTACACATGGACATCACCAGATGGGCAGCATCGAAATCAGATTGATTATATTCTCTGCAGCCAAAGATGGAGAAGCTCTATACAGTCAGCAAAAACAAGACCTGGAGCTGACTGTGGCTCAGATCATCAGCTTCTTATAGCAAAATTCAAGCTTAAACTGAAGAAAGTAGGAAAAACCACTGGGCCGGTAAGATACAATCTAAGTCAAATCCCTTATGAATACACAGTGGAAGTGAGGAACAGGTTTAAGGATTTAGATTTGGTGGACAGAGTGCCTGAAGAACTATGGATGGAGGCTCATAACATTATACAGGAGGCAGCAACGAAAACCATCCCAATGAAAAGGAAATGCAAGAAAGCAAAGTGGCTGTCCAATGAGGCCTTACAAATAGCGGGGAAGAGAAGGCAAGCAAAATGTGAGGGAGATGGTGAAAGATACAGGAAATCGAATGCAGATTTCCAAAGAATAGCAAGGAGAGACAAGAAGACCTTCTTAAACGAGCAATGCAAAGAAATAGAGGAAAGCAATAGAATGGGAAGAACCAGAGATCTGTTCAAGAAAATTGGAGATATGAAAGGAACATTTCGTACAAATATTTCCATAATAAAGGACAAAAGTGGAAAGGACCTAACAGAAGCAGAAGACATCAAGAAGAGGTGGCAAGAATACACAGAGGAATTATACCAGAAAGAAATGGATGTCTCGTATACCCCAGGTAGTGTGGTTGCTGACCTTGAGCCAGACATCCTGGAAAGTGAAGTCAAATGGGCCTTAGAAAGCACTGCAAATAACAAGGCCAGTGGAAGTGATGGTATTCCAGCTGAACTATTTAAAATTTTAAAAGATGATGCTGTTAAGGTGCTACACTCAATATGCCAGCAAGTTTGGAAAACTCAGCAGTGGCCAGAAGATTGGAGAAGATCAGTCTACATCCCAATCCCAAAGAAGGGCAGTGCCAAAGAATGCTCCAACTACCGCACAATTGCACTCATTTCACACGCTAGCAAGGTTATGCTTAAAATTCTACAAGGAAGGCTCAAGCAGTATGTGGACCGAGAACTCCCAGAAGTGCAAGCTGGATTTAGAAGAGGCAGAGGAACCAGAGACCAAATTGCAAACATGCGCTGGATTATGGAGAAAGCTAGAGAGTTCCAGAAAGACATCTACTTCTGCTTCATTGACTATGCAAAAGCCTTTGACTGTGTCAACCACGGCAAACTATGGCAAGTTCTTAAAGAAATGGGAGTGCCAGATCACCTTATCTGTCTCCTGAGAAATCTCTATGTGGGACAAGAAGCTACAGTTAGAACTGGATATGGAACAACTGATTGGTTCAAAATTGGGAAAGGAGTACGACAAGGCTGTATTTTGTCTCCCTGCTTATTTAACTTATATGCAGAATTCATCATGCGAAAGGCTGGGCTGGATGAATCCCTAGCCGGAATTAAGATTGCCAGAAGAAATATCAACAACCTCAGATATGCAGATGACACAACCTTGATGGCAGAAGATGAGGAGTAATTAAAGAACCTTTTAATGAGGGTGAAAGAGAAGAGCGCAAAATATGGTCTGAAGCTCAACATCAAAAAAACGAAGATCATGGCCACTGGTCCCATCACCTCCTGGCAAATAGAAGGGGAAGAAATGGAGGTAGTGAGAGATTTTACTTTCTTGGGCTCAATGATCACTGCAGATGGTGACAGCAGCCACGAAATTAAAAGACGCCTGCTTCTTGGGAGAAGGGCAATGACAGGCCTAGACAGCATCTTGAGAAGTAGAGACATCACCTTGCCAACAAAGGTTCGTATAGTTAAAGCTATGGTTTTCCCAGTAGTGATGTATGGAAGTGAGAGCTGGACCATAAAGAAGGCTGATCGCCGAAGAATTGATGCTTTTGAATTATGGTGCTGGAGGAGACTCTTGAGAGTCCCATGGACTGCAAGAAGATCAAACCTCTCCATACTGAAGGAAATCAACCCTGAGTGCTCACGGGAAGGACAGATTGTGAAGCTGAGGCTCCAGTACTTTGGCCACCTCATGAGAAGAGAAGACTCCCTGGAGAAGACCCTGATGTTGGGAAAGATGGAGGGCACAAGGAGAAGGGGGCGACAGAGGACGAGATGGTTGGATAGTGTTTTCGAGGTTACCAGCATGAGTTTGACCAAACTGCGGGAGGCAGTGGAGGACAGAGGTGCCTGGCGTTCTCTGGTCCATGGGGTCACGAAGAGTCGGACACGACTAAACGACTAAACAACAACAACAACACTTTAAACCAGAGGCGGATTTAGGGCAGTGTGAGTGGTTGGTGCTGTGGTCTAAACCACAGAGCCTAGGGCTTGCCAATCAGAAAGTTGGTGGTTCGAATCCCCGCGACGGGGTGAGCTCCCATTGTTCGGCCCCTGCTCCTGCCAACCTAGCAGTTCAAAAGCACCTCAAAGTGCAAGTAGTTAAATAGGTACAGCTCTGGCGGGAAGGTAAACAGCGTTTCCGTGCGCTGCTCTAGTTTGCCAGAAGCGGCTTAGTCATGCTGGCCAAATGACCCGGAAGTTGTACACCGGCTCCCTCGGCCAATAAAGTGAGATGAGCGCTGCAACCCCAGAGTCGTCTGCGACTGGACCCAACGGCCAGGAGTCCCTTTACCTTTACTTTTAACCAGAGGTGGATTTAGGGCAGTGTGAATGGTGTGACTACACTGGGAATGCAGCTGAGGAGGGCACCTTCTCAAAGCCATTAAGCACTTGTTCGGCTTTGGGAAGGAGGGCTCTGAGAGGGTCCTAGAGCCCTTCTGCCTTTCCCAAGTGCTTAGCAGGCATTGGGATGGAGGTGGGAGGGCTCTAGAACGCAGCCAGAGCCTTGCACCTCTTTCCCAAAGCCTGGCTTAAGCTGGCACCGCAAGGGCTGGGGTGGAGGGCACCAAATGTTGGCCTTGCACAGGGCAGCATATGGCCAAGGTCCTGTTTAAACATTTTTTGCTGCCATGGTGGCAAAGTGCACATCTCTATCTTGCCCACAATGCCTCAGACTGAGGAAGGACCCCTTCTTTACAGCAAGGCATAGAACGGCTGCTCTTACCTCATTGGCTGTTGGGTAGGAGAGAGGACCAGGTGGTCTGGTTAGCCAATTGGCAGCTACTCAGCCGACCAGCCATCTGCTCCTGGCAGGTGGGCCAGTCCTGAGGGATGGTGGGAGCGTGATCCACTGTTCCTCCTGATTCAGTGCATGTACATGTGGTTCATGATAAGACCGACCCTGTGCATTCAACACACACTTCCTTCTTCTGTTAAAATAACAAAGGTATAGACTGTCTCTGGGTAGTGGAAGAGGAGAAAAGATGGAGAGTAGAATCCTGCTAGGTGCAATGTAGTTGGGCAAGGCATTATATGAAGTGTGGCTTGCTTGCCCATCTGAATTAATAACACATTTACCTCAGTAAAAAACAACAACACTTCTATAATCAATGCCAAACCAGGCATCTGTTCTTCAGGCATGTCAAAACACCAGAGCGCGGTGCTCTCTGACATCTCCCACCTACATGAAATGCAAATCCACATACAAGCTAAAATATTCACTTCTGATTATTTCACAGATATCCACATTCCCAGATACCCAGGTTCCACATTCCTTGTTCCAAAATGTGGGTGTAGCCCCTGCAGCGCCCAGATGCCATTGGAACTCCAGCTTCCATAGGCCCCAGCCAAAATGACCAATAGTTAGTAATGATGAGAATTATTTC
Source organism: Podarcis gaigeae (assembly GCF_964106915.1). NCBI lineage: Eukaryota > Metazoa > Chordata > Lepidosauria > Squamata > Lacertidae > Podarcis > Podarcis gaigeae. The sequence goes on from NC_139680.1 coordinate 25,311,778, forward strand.
TCATGCAACAATACCTGGAGGGTTCTGGTTCCCCCCAGCTGTTCCTGTTCTTGATGGTACATCACAAAGAGTTGTACACTGTTGACTTAATTGGGACAAAATTGTGATTGTGGAAGATAAAATATTAGCCACGTGGGTCCCTGGTATGTCATCACCCAAATCAGCCGAGTTTCAAATTTATGATTAGGTTATTGAATGGGATTCCATTCTGTAGGAAAGGTAAACATCCGGCTTAGCTTTTTTTTTTTGGCAATTAATGGCACAAATAAGACGTGCAGGGGTGATCTTATTTCTCTCTCCACTCTTCCTTTTGCTGTATAGGGTTAATTACTTAGACTTTGAAGGAAGCCAGTGTTGAGTTTTCTTTCTAAATAAAAGAATCTATGCCTTAGAATATTAGCTATTATGAAAAGAGAATGTCGGCTCTTATGAAACCAGCAATTACTTACAAAGAAGGCTGGAGACCTGAAATCTGCCATTTTATGAAAGAGTAGGAAGTGCTTTCTCCAAATTACAGAGGTGAAGCTGACAGCCTGACAGCTAAAGGGCAGAATGATTTATTCTCGTGTAAAAAATAACTCGCATCTGTCACACTTGCATCCCGGAAAACTATTTGTACTGATAGCAATGTGTTAACTATTTCATTTCTTTCTATTCTTTATTAACAAGCACAAGCCACTTCCTAAGCAATTTTTTTTTTAAAAAAAATGAGCTAGCAGTGGAAGCTTTCAATTGTTTCCCAAAGGTTTCCAGCATGTTGTGTAAAATTCTAGGGATAGAATTCAAGAGAGTTTCTGCAGCAAGTTTTGCCAGAAGCACACTCTCTCTCCTAAAACAAAAGACAGAATCTGGATTCAAGATGACCTTAACAGATTGGGGAACTGGGGCAAAACTAACAAAATGAATTTCACAAGAGACAAATGTATGATTCTGCATTTGGACAGGAATCACTAGCTGCACAAATATAAGATGGGGGAATACCTGGTTTGCATGTACATGTGAAAAGGATCTAGGGGTCTTAGTAGACCACAAGTTTAACATGTGTTAACAGTGTGATGCAGCAACAAAAAAAGGCTAGTGATATTCTAGGCAGTATACTGCAACAGATGGGACGCGGGTGGCGCTGTGGGTAAAACCTCAGTGCCTAGGACTTGCCGATCGTATGGTCGGCGGTCCGAATCCCTGCAGCGGGGTGAGCTCCCGTCTTTCGGTCCCAGCTCCTGCCCACCTAGCAGTTCGAAAGCACCCCTAAGTGCAAGTAGATAAATAGGTACCGCTTTATAGCAGGAAGGTAAACGGCGTTTCTGTGTGCTGCGCTGGTGCCGGCTCGCCAGAGCAGCTTCGTCACGCTGGCCATGTGACCTGGAAGTGTCTCCGGACAGCGCTGGCCCCTGGCCTCTTAAGTGAGATGGGCGCACAACCCTAGAGTCAGACACGACTGGCCCGTACGGGCAGGGGTACCTTTACCTTTTTATACTGCAACAGAAATATAATGTCCCAAACAAAGGAAGTGATAGCACCACTGTATTCTGCCTAGGTCAGAACACACCTGGAGTATTGTGTCCAGTTCTGGGTGCCACAGTTTAAGAAGGATATTGACAAGTTGGAGTTGGATATGTTTAGCCTGGAAGAGAGGAGACTGAGAGGAGATATGATAGCCATCATCAAACATCTCAAGGGCTGTCACATGGAAGATGGGGCATGCTTGTTTTCTCCTGCTCCGGAGGGTAGTACCCAAACCAGTGGCTTCAAGTTACCAGAAAGGAGATTCTGACTAAACACCAGGAAGAACTTTCTGATGGTAAGAGCTGGACTATGGAATGGGTTCCCTGAGAAGGTGGTGGACTCTCCTTCCTTGAAGGTTTTTCAGCAGAGGTTGGGTGGCCATCTGGCCTGGATGCTTTCATTGAGATTCCTGCATCGTAAGGGGGTTGATCCTTGGAATCCCTTCCAATATCATAGTTCTACGATGCTTTGCAGGTCATAGAGTCATCTGTTGCCATCCCTAGGTAACATAAAACTTGAAAAGCAAACTAAGACTTCAACAGTGCAGTGAAGCATAATATTCTTTAATTTTAAAAAAAATGACTTTTGATTTTATTTCTAATCTTTAAATAGTAAAGCGAACATTAAAACAAGAGCAAAGTGAAAATTTCCCATGTTAATTCTTGGTTACTGCAGTACATACATTTTTGTCAATATTTCTTTTATGCTTCCTGCTGTATTCTAAAAGACAAATGACATTTATATAAGAACAATTATACACATTGTGTACAATTACATTTTGTCTAGTTATTTATCTACACTGATTCTATATTTTGTTCTTTGGGATCTCTTATCCATGGCATTTTCAGCAGTATTTTACAAAACAGTGATTTTTTTAAAAAATGCATTTAATTAATCTCTTAATACACAAGAGAATTCTGCAGCACACTGACAGACCTTTAATTTCCAGAATAGTTTCTGTGGCCTTCTACCTAGCTGAATAAAACAAATTACCCCATGTAATTTGTAATCCAATAAACACAATAATTCCATTTTAGCACATAGATCCTCTGGCTTCTCACATATCATTTTGCAAGATGAAGCAGTGGCAGAAATAGCAAGAGGATACTCCAGAGCTGTTTGTTTTTTAAAAAAGAATAAAGTAAATGATATAAATCAGGGTTAAATAAAATTAAAATCCCATTTTTGGAATTACATTATCCTATTGAGAACTCACAAAAGCTTTAAATTAAGTGTATATATTATAAACAAAGCCACTCAGAAATCCTATTAATAGCTTTGAAAAGTCATTCTTTGCCACAGGTCAGTTCTGGTATGCTCTCAGCTTGTTTCGGATTCAGTACAATATAAAAGCAGATCAAAGGTGAATCGTTTTTAGAAATTAATTCTAAAACAAGGGGATGTGCAAAAGAAATACTAAATACTAAATATTTCATTCCCTTTAAATCATTATAACTGTTTAGAAATAAATAGATATGGAAGTTATCTATATCTATCTATTATCTATCTATCCTCTATCTATCTCTATCATCTATCATCTATCTATCTATCTATCTATCATCTATCTATCTATCATCTATCTATCTCTATCTCTATCTATCTATCTATCTATCTATCTATCTATCTATCTATCTATCTATCTATCATCTATCTATCTATCATCTATCATCTATCTATCTATCTTTCTTTCTATCTATCTATCTATCTATCTTTCTATCTTTATCTATCATCTATCTATCTATCATCTATCTATCTATCTATCTATCTATCTATCATCTATCTATCTATCTATCTATCTATCTATCTATCTATCATCTATCTATCTATCTTGTATCTTTCTATCATCTATCTATCTCATGTTGGGGGGAAGGATAATACCTCTGGTGGGGGACATGTCGTGCTCCTTCTGGTGTAGTTTGTCCACCTTTGGTCCTTATCCTGCTCCTACCTGTGGCTCCTAGAATCTGTCAGCATGCAACAGCCGTCACACCCCAGGGAACGGCTTTGATGGCCAACTAAGCCAGGTAAAGGTAGCCAATGGGTCTCAAACCCTCAGTGAGTTCAGGGCTTCCCCTGCTTGCAAAGACAGACTCCAGTGGATTAGCGGACAAGACCAATGGTGGGTCCAACAGTCAAGAAGGCGGTTTCTGTCCATGCTGAAGAGGAGAGGAAAGGGCTGATGGGGCTCGACAACCTGGCTTCCCTTAAATAATACTGTAGTCCCGTTGATTTTTTGAGTGCTTGTGAGACAGGGTTTGTATTTACATTGTTTTTTTGTTTTTGCTACAGTTCTCTTTCTCCTGTGTTTCCAGCTTCAAAATGGAAAGTGATGAATTTTGTTTGAGTGGGGATCGAAGATGCTCAGGACAACATTACCCAATTTAAAATGCAAACCTCTGCTTACTTTACATTCTGCTGGTGCTGCATCCTATTTACAACCAAGGCACTTCTGTGATAATAACCCTTATGTGTATTGGCTTAAATAAGAATGGGACATTTGAACTGAGCTCATTATTTTTGCCTAAGGCATGCCTTATTCATGTTATCGTTTCACTGAGGATTAACTATTGAATGCGGGTTGGCTTACTGATATCCTTTCATAAATCTGCTTTCTTCTGCTGTCTATTCAAAACGGTTTCTCAAATATAGAAAGGCTTAAAAACAAGAACTGTGTAGGCTTCCCCCCCCCCCATCCCTTTGCAGGAAGGAAATTGCTCTGGTTGATGCTTCCACCTTGGCCTGCTCAACAACCACGCAAAGAACGACATCTCCACAGAGGGGCCTACATGTTAAGATCTGTGAACAGCAAGATCACAGTGTGATTCCCGTCTTCACATGTTGGAGTACAAGCATGCAGGCCTCTATGCAGCCATGATGTCCAATGTGTGGATGTTTGGAGTGCTAAGGGAGAAGGACTGAATTGCGTGTCGAGGTCCCCAAGCCACCCCAATAAAACACAATTCACACATAATTTTTCTTTAAGGTTTTTGGCATAATTTTGGCCACAACTTTATTAAAATACAAAAAAAATGTGAGTGGTTGCTTAGGCATTGGTTGCGACTATCTGTCCCTGCACGGGGACAGACTGACATTTGCATGCCTGCGGAAGTCAGTAAGGGAAAACATTTTATGGGGAATAGATTGAGCTGGGTACCAGACCCTCACCTCTCCCCAAATGCTCCCAGGGGCTCTTGCGTGGCCCTAGCCTCTTGACAGGGGTTCAGACAAAAGCATGGCGAGCCCCTGCATTCCTTTAACGGAATACCCTTGCAGCAGCAGCAGCATTGGAGGGGCAGGGACAGCCAATCCATGCCACTCCATCAACCAAACCATAAACCAATGCCTAACTGCAACCTTACAAGTTGTGATGATTTGCTATGCAGTAGGCAAAAACCAAATGGCACCAGCCAATCAGCCAAATGGACAAAATTCCTACCAGGCCCCTGCCCCCAAAGCAGACGACCCCACGACAGGCAAACAAGGTCAAAGCGAACAACCCTAAATATAGGGAGTGTGGGCAGCTAATCCGATGCACGCAGTGAAAAGAGGAAGCCCAATATAAGACTTCTTGGCTGTCAATCAAAAAATGGCAACATCAAATTCTCCCCAGCGACAAGAGGAGTCCAATCGCAATGTTGGCCAACTACCTTTACCTATCCAGCAACAGTGGGATGTCTTGTAAGACCCCACCGCAACACATGCTCTCCATGAAGGAGAACACACTTTGTATCATCATGTCAGGGCTGTACTGTGGGCAGCCATAAAAAGTTGAGCCAGGAATTGGAGGCCATTGGGCAAGTCAGTAGTTGGGACTGGAGGGCAAAGCAGGAGACTCTGCCTGCAAATGGCACCTGCTGACATGTCTTCTTTTGCATAGGTCCGCTCACCCTCTTGGTGTGGCAGCGTTGCAGGATGGCAGAGGCTTCACTGGGGCATTAGCCCCTTCCGCCTATCAGGTACCAGATCCTAGCCTGAACCCTGCCTTGGCGATACAGGCTGGGACTTGGGCTGTGCCAGGGGGCGGAGCAGGGTAGGCTTCCCTCGGATTCGCCCCTTGCCCATTTAAGCAATCTTCACCTGGGGCACTGCCTGTTCATTCCTTTGCCGGGTTTCTGGGCATTGGGGCAATCCTTTGTTTGGACTTTTCCATCTATAAGACGATTTTCTTTTTTACCTTAAAACGCTTACAAATTGGGGTCGTCTTACACATGGGTAGTGCAGAGGGGGGACGGTGGAAATGATTTCTGTCTTGAGTAGTAAATTGTCACTGGCATTATTGTGGGTGATAGGTTGATGTGGAAATTTCAGCTTGTGATTGGGCACTGCTGCGGCAATGTCCACTTGTGATTGGCCGCTGCTGTGAGAATGTCCGCTGGTGATTGGTCGCTGCTGTGACAATGCCTGCTGGTGATTGGGCTGTGCTGTGGCAATTGGGCGTGTGATTGGCAGCTGCTGGTGTCGATCAGAAATATAATAGGAGGCTTCTGCATTGCGTTCTATTGCAAGCGTTTGGAATTTGGATGAGCTTTTTGGGGGCATTCCTCCCATTCTGGACAATCTTTCCCCATTTTCTTAATACTGAGTCCCCAAAACTAGGGAGCGTCTTATCCATGGGGACGTCTTATAGACGGAAAAGTATGGTATATTTTTATCCCATGATGCTTGTTGATTAAATTAACGTTGCTGTTTATAACGGGCCATTTGTAGCTTCCACTGTCTGCACTGCTGATGTTTGTTTATCCTGATATGGAAATAAAAAATGGCACCATACGTAGAGACCTCTATTTCACTTGAATGATGTTGTAATGGGGCAGTCAGGAGGCACAGCTCGGCAGATTCCAGTAATGTTGATCTGCACTTTTACAGATATCATGAACATAAAGATAACAGTATTTAATGTCACCAACCAAAGGAGCAAAACCTCCCACCTCCTGCATGGAATATACCTAATTTGAACACTATATTCAATTTGTTTTGAATGTTCTGTGAATGTCTTGCAAACTGCTTATGATGTTACATTTCCAGAGTCAAATAGGAAAAAACACACCTCCCATGACAATATGAATCAGTAAACAAATGCATGTGTCTTTTGGGTGTATTTGATTCTTGGGCTTTTTAGTTACAACCAATCTAATTCCTTAGTGAAATCCATGTCCGGCATGTTTGATTTGTTGTTAAAACAAATGTGACAACTGGTAAGGAAACAAAGGCAATTTGGAAACTAATGCATATATATTTCATTTTGAGAAAGCAGAATGTACTTGGTTATTTGTTTTTTTATATATTTATATAAAAAAGCCAAGGTTGCTTCTGTAACTGTTTTTTATTGTGTTCAATTCTTAACATTCTTTTGTTTATCAAAGGTATTAAGGGTCTCTTAAGGGGTTCACAACAAAGGACTTACACAGGGGTAAATAACATCAAATTCTCAAACACCAAACAGTAATACATGAAGTGATATGATTTAAATGCAATTAATAAAACAGAGCACCCCCCTCCTCAGGTTCTGTCTTTCAAGTTGTGTCACTGCAAAACCTCTTCAGGAAGCTGAATATTTTCTTATGCCTGGAGGTGAAGTAGCTGCCTCAAAACAGGGTTTAACTTAGGCTTGATTGGACCATTGCTATTCTATAGCTACACACTACAGGTTTGGATGAGGTCTGTTACAATGTTGGTCTCCACATCTCTATATACAGACATCTATAAATATGTGTGTAGTTTCATTGCTTGGTCATGCAAATGTAGACTAGAGGTGTGTGCTTTCATATAACGCAAGAAGTTGTTTTTTCAAGGGGTGTATCCTGTCTGTCAGTGCTCAGTGTGCCCTGAGTTATTACCTGAGAGCTGTTATTACATACTGCTTCATGTTTGGCTTACCTGGCAAATACCTCTAGAGCAGAGCTTTCCAAACTTTTCATGTTGATGACACACTTTTTAGACATGCATCATTTTGCGACACAGTTCAGTCAGTCTTACTAGCAAACTGGAGGTTAAACTAACCCATTTCCAGCCCCAGGAGAATCACAGGGAATGTTCGCGTGACACACTGCAGCCGACACACTAAGGTGTCGCGACACAGTTTGGAAAGGTCTGCTCCAGAGTTTCACACATTTTCCCAAACAGTTCACCAGCTAAAATCAGTGTCTTTATTGCTTGATCTTAGCATACATTGTTTTTCCTGTCTCTATACTTCCTTATAAATTGAAATGCTTAGCCTTTCCTGGTTATTATTTCCCCTACTAAAGGATGTGGCATTGTAGTGTCTGCCACATAAAGGTAGGATCCTACTTCCAGTTTGATTGTAACGTTTACATTGCATAAAATGGAATAGGAAAGAGAAGAAAGAAGAACAGAGTCATTCAGCCAAAGCCCAAACAATGGCTCTATTGTTGGAATATGTGTTTGTGTGCTTTTTCCTAAAGGAGGGAGGGGGGAAACACACTTAAGCTGTACTCTCTGAGTACATTCTGAGCACATTCCAGTGCAGCAGAGTATATTGCTGCAACTGACGCACGAGTCTGAATACTCTCAATGAAGAGTGACTGGCATTCAGAAAGCTAAATATGGGCACTGTTCACCAAGCCATTTCTTTTATTGTCCTTAACAGATTAAGGGTGCTTTGAAGGCAGTTATTGATTTTAGCTGAGCCACAGTTGGGAATATATACGGCAGGAATCGTTATGTTCACAGTACAAAATGTTTGACGTTTCTGCCATTGGTATGAAGAACTTGTAGATAAAGTTTACACAGTCTTTAATTGCTCTATTAGGAGAAGGAGAAGGGAAGGATTTTCATTGATTTCTCCTGTTCTTTGTTTCCAATTTATTGTTCGCAGATTATTCCTCTTAATTATACATTATGCTCACAGCCTTCAAACTCCAGCACTGGAAACATTGTACAGTGTGCAGCAAGACCACTTAACACTAGTATGGGCCAGTTGATATTGATGCAACTGCAAAATTGACATAAGACTCAGATAGCGGTCCTGAACTCTCTTCAGAAACTGGGCCTTGCTCCTCAAGCCACCCAAAATATGGCATTGGATCAAGCAAGATCCGTGGTCAGGCAAAAAATTATGGACATAGAGAGACAACAGGATTGCTTGAGGTCCCCTGATTACATACCGTAATTGCAGAACATGAGAGATATGTTGCTGTCCTGGCAGCATACCTCCATTTCCTTGTATCCAGAAATGCAAGAAGGGCCTTTACTCTTGCCAGAAGTTTGGCTCTGCCCTCGCCGGTTCTGGAAGGATCTTTTGGGAAAGTCCCGTACAGTCAGAGACTTTGCGCCTGCCCATTAGGGGAAATAGGAAGCCCTGAACACTTATTTTTTAGATGTCCTTTTTATGATGAGGTACGTAGAGATACCATTGACCCCCATCTGGTGAGGCTTGCTGACCTTCCAGACAAGCCTAAACTAAATTTTCTCCTCTTAGGCCAAAATCACAAGATGACCGGATGGTTGCCAGATTCTGCACACAGATTTGTAGGCATAGAACACCCCCTTGGAGCAAATAGATCACTAGGAAAATTGCTATAGCCGGCCTCCTGGGTGTCCTAGGGGCAATTTGCATGTTAGTTTAACCTTAGGTCCTTTTGTTTTCATGCAACTGTTTTAATTTTAATCTACAAGCTGTTATTGTATATTGTTTTAAATGTCTATTTCATTCTTGTGAAAGCAGTCTCAGTTGTGCTTCTTGAACTGGTCTTTGACCGTAATAATAAATTATTACTAATGGGGCATAAGACTTTCCTATTCCATTTTTAAACATAAGCCCAAACAACATTGTATCCCAGTCATATGGTGTGCTGTTCAGTCTAGTTCACTGAGAGATGGCATTGAATGTGGAACACTTGTGGTTGAGTATCTCCCTGAGCTTTGGATTTTCTGGGTAATTATGGACAAGTGACCCATAATTCCATTCTTCACCTGTGAAATGGGAATAAGATTGTGTCAGGGACTGGGCAGAGGAGGAATGGTGGAGACCGCCTCCCCAGCCTGACCTTTCCAGAGAAGAGGAAGACAGTTTAGATTTACAACAGGGGTTTGAGCTCAGAGGCAGATGAGGGAAAAGTTGGGAAATAATGGGAGAGAAGGAGGAGGAGGAAGAAGAAGAAGCGCGAGGAGGGTGACAGCTGACGGACACATTGTCTTTAGAAAGCATTCCAGTCCCCTCCTCTCCCAGAACCTGGTGAGCCTTGAAAGCAGGAGAACAAAGAGCTCAAAGACAGAGGGCACTTCTTAGCCCCCATAGGGATGACACATGAGGAAGTGGGAGAGACGGAGGTGCGTGGCTGTTATCCAAGAGGCTGGGTTCTAAAGCCTCTCTCTGTAAATACTGAATAAAAACATTCCTTGTCTTTGTGTGTTCTTGGCTGTGGGAGTCGCTGGCATCAGCCTGGCAGTCTCATAATTCAGTAGCAAACAGCAAGTATCTCCTAAGTACTTGAGGCTGTACATACATGAATGGGAGCAAATTCACATGGAAGTAAAACCCCAAGGTGGTTGTCGCCAATGGAGGCGAAAGCTGTGAAAAAGCTTAATATGGAGTCCAAATGGCCGAAATATTGGGAAATTTTGGAACAAGAACGGGACAAATTGAAATTGCAGAGTTTTGAGAAATTGAAAGATAAAGTGCGAGACTGGCTACATTATTATCAAATAATGGAGGTTTATAAGATGGACAGGAAAATTGGCTTCCAGGTGGAAAAATCAAAATTGTAAACAGAATTGTTAGAATCCAATACTAAAAATTTGTCAAAAATGTATAATTTGCTGTTGAAATGGAATACGCAGGATGAAACAGTGAAATCAGCTATGATTAAGTGGGCACAAGACATTGGTCATAACATTATGTTTGCTGACTGGGGAAAGTTGTGGACCACCGGTATGAAATTTACGGCATGTAATGCCCTAAGAGAAAATATTATGAAAATGATTTACAGGTGGTACATGACCCCAGTCAAGCTTGCAAAAATTTACCACTTGCCTGATAATAAATGTTGGAAATGTAAAGAAAATGAAGGTACATTCTTTCACCTTTGGTGGACGTGCCCTAGGATTAAGGCGTTCTGGGAAACGATATATAATGAATTGAAAAAGGTATTTAAATATACCTTTCTGAAGAAACCAGAGGCCTTTCTCTTGGGTATTGTCGACCAAATGGTGCTAAAGAAGGATAGAACATTCTTTATGTATGCTACAACAGCAGCAAGAATACTCATCGCAAAGTATTGGAAGACACAAGATCTACCCACCTTGGAAGAATGACAGATGAAGGTGATAGACTACATGGGACTGGCAGAAATGACTGGCAGAATCCGAGACCAGGGGAGAGAGACAGTGGAAGAAGATTGGAAGAAATTTAAGGACTATCTTAAGAAATACTGCAAAATTAATGAATGCTAGAATGACGATGGTTTAGAAAATGTGTGGTTTCCAGCTGGATTGGATAAGTAGTAAGGAAAGAAGGGTAAAAACTAAATGAAATTAAGGGAAAGGATTTGCTGAATTAATAAAATAGAAATTGGAATACAGAAAGGAGAGGTATGGGGAAGTCGGGAAAGTAAGGTATAAGAAAAAAAGGGAATGAAATTATACTTGTTTATTTTTTATTTTTTGTCTTGTTTTTCTCTGTTTATTTTTTATTATTGTCTTGTTATGTTTTTGTATAATTTTTGAAAAACTTAATAAAAATCTTTTTAAAAACACAAACAAATTCACATGGAAGTAAGGTAAAGGTAACGGACCCCTGGACGGTTAAGTTTAGTTGAAGGTGACTAGACTTAACGGTTGCAGTGCTCATTTCACTTCAGGCCGAGGGAGCTGGCATTTTTCTGCACACAGCTTTCTGGGTCATGTCGCCAGAATGACTAAACCGCTTCTGGCACAATGAACACCGTGATGGAAGCCAAAGTGCACAGAAACACCATTTACCCTCCTGCTGCAGTAGTACCTATTTATCTACTTGCACTGGTGTGCTCTTGAACTGCTAGGTTGGCAGGAACTGGGATTGAGCAATGGGAGCTCACTCCGTCGTGTGGATTCGGAACTACTGCCCCATTAACCACATTCTGACCTCAGCCAGCCAGTCTGTCTACCTTCTCACTTGCAACCAGTCTAGATAATATGAAAAAAAGGTGAATTGAAATTCCACTAGACACCTTCCTAAACTATGTTAAAAGTAGACTCCCCACAATCATGCAAGTCTCAGATTCTACATATCGTAACCACTGCAAGACTGTTATATACAGTCAGGAAAACACCCACTATCCAACTAAACAAGATTTGATAGAAAGATATAGGAAGAGTCAAGCCTGATTAAACTAACAGCAATGTTAAAGAACAGAGATATCTATCAATGGGAATTTGATAATTGGAGTGTGTGAACAATTTATGTGAAAGGAGAATTAAAAGTATCAAATACTGGTCTGGGTTATTTTTTATAAAGGGTATAGAACAGCCCTAATCATATAAACAGTTAAGAGAATATTCTTGTGTTTGAGTGTATGTCTGTCAAGATACTGCATTATATATGTCTTATGATTGTGTTGTGAAAGGACTTTTTATGAGAGAGAGAGAGAGAGAACGAACTAGTCTGGAGGTAGCCTGTCAGCTTTCTCCTCATTTAATGTCAATACTGTCCTTGTAAAACACAGCTCTGGTGAGCATGGGGTACAAAAGTAGAACGAGCTTATGCTGCCTGTCATTGACTTTGGCTCCATCTGCTGTTAGCCTCCCTGCCTTCTGCTCTAACAGTTCCAGACTGTGGCATCCTGAATTCCTATTTTGTGACCACTGTGTGTGCCACCTTTCTTTTAAATGCTCCCAAGACAAACTTAAAATAAGCCACAGCTGAAGTAAACCAATAAAATTAAGCTAGGGCAAATGTTAAAATAACAACAGGGTCTGGAAAAAGCCCAGGAGATTTGATTTTTTTAAAAAAGCCTTTGCCTGGTTATGAAAAGGGGGTGAGGGTGGCAAAATGGCTGAACCTCTTTAGGGAGGACATTCAAAAGCTGTTAGTATCACTGAGAAGGCCCTGAGAGCCAGTGTGGTGTAGTGGTTAAGAGCGGTAGACTCATAATCTGGTGAACTGGGTTCGCGTCTCCGCTCCTCCTCATGCAGCTGCTGGATGACCTTGGGCTAGTCACACTTCTCTGAAGTCTCTCAGCCCCACTCACCTCACAGAGTGTTTATTGTGGGGGAGGAAGGGAAAGGAGAATGTTAGCCGCTTTGAGACTCCTTCGGGTAGTGATAAAGCGGGAAATCAAATCCAAACTCTTCTTCTCTCCCTGCTGCCATATCTCAGTAGGCTATGGGCATGCAGACGAGGGGTTTCAGTAAGGACCTAAAAGTCTGACTAAGGCTATGTAAGAGGAGGTGACCCTTCAGATAAGCTGACCCCAAGTTGTGTTGGGTTTTAATGGGTAAAACCACCTGTGGAGGTAACACTCCGCTTTGCGAAGGCAAACCTCGTGCCAGACGTGCAACAGTATGTCCAGGAGTGTTATGCCTGCTTTCCCTGACCTTTTGCCTTCTTGCTTAGAATACAGGGTTTCCCCCCTGACCTTTTGTCCTTTCACAATTTGTTGGATAGACATACTGCTTGGCTGGAGCATGGCAGGAAACACAGACGTAATTAAGTATTAGGGGGAACATTCAGGGAAGCACCTACTGACACGTGTATTTGCTAATGCTGGAAATGTGCTTAGATGGAAATACGTTAAGTTCAGGGTGGTTTCACTACTGTTTCCAATTGTTGACTTCTGCTAATAAAAGGAGCTTCGGCAGAGCTGGCCGGCAGCTTGCTTGGAGCATGTTTGCCAGCATGCTTCTGCACAGCTCACCTGCATTCAATCGCCTGTCATCTCCGTTATTCCTACAACCACCACCTTGAAGTGGGTCTGAAATGAACCAGCATAGATGATGAAGTATGCGGTGCTAAGTTTCTAGAAAAAGAGGTGCCAGAACTCACCATGAACCCACCCTTGTTCAATGGTGCCCACCTGAGAGGTGCCAGAACTGAAGTCCAGTGAGTTCTGGCTGGAAGGAAAAAAAGCCCTGTGTATTGTATATGTTCACATCATCTAGTTCCATTTGAGAACCTTGTAGCCCTGTTTTGAAGTAACCAGGCCATTTTCAAAGGCATCCCTCATGTACAACACATTGGAAGATTCTAAGTTGGAAGTTACCAGAGTGTAGCTATCTGTAGTTAGGCTATTCAGGTAGGATCACAGTTGGTTTATCAGTCAAAACTAATGGCTCTAAGCAGGGCCAGCCCATCCATGAGACAACCTGAGGTGACTGCCTCAGACAACAAGAATCACAGGAGCAGCAGGTCCCAATGTATATATTTATTCAGGGCTGGCCCACCCATGATGCAAGGTGCAGAGACTGCCTCAGGTGGCAGGATCCACCAGGCCAGCAGATCCCAATGCCATTCTTTCTTCCTCGTTCCCTCACCCCTTCTTTCCTGAGGCCATTTCAGGATCTGCCTCAGGTGCTATAATGCCTTGACCCAGCCTTGACACTAAGCCACAAGGATGTTCTGTGCTTTTAGTGACAATGCTGCATCAGCGACTACCCGAAACAAAAATATATATTTCCTTACCAATAACATGCAAATGCGAAAGTCAAAGTAGCCTAAATGTTATTACATATCTATTTTCGTGCACTGAACATGCAACTTTAGAACGATTTGTTCACAGTTTCATGCTCAGTGCATGGGAACAGATTCGTATTAAAACTGCTTCATTGATCACCAGTCTGCATATTTATTGTAAAAACAACAATTGCTTCATGCAATAAATAACATAGCCAGGAATGGCTAATGGTTACACCTCCATTGATAAAACACATTAACCCACCCATGCATGTAAACATATTGCTCATTCTGTATTCAGTACATGCTGAATTAGTTTTAGACAATGGTTTATACAACCTAATGTGGAACAACATGTACAGTTTGCACGAGAACCAATGTCTCCCATAGGCAGATATGTGGGAGCTAAACCATTTTCATCAGTGGCAAATCAACGAGTGTGAACAAAGAGCTGGAGTTTGACTCTAGAAAGAGCCCTTGAAGGCGTGGTAACGTTTTAGATGTGCTGCTGTATTTAATTTATTTCCCCACAAAATGTTTAGAATTTAAAGATGTAGATTTCTATAAATTAAAAAACCAGCACTGGCCAAATCCCACAGTAGTAGTAGTAGTAGTAGTAGTAGTAGTAGTAGTAGTAGTAGTAATGATAATTTCTACCCCGCCCATCTGGCTGGGTTTCTCCAGCCACTCTGGGCAGCTTCCAACATAAGGTTAAAAATACATTAAAACATCAGTCATTAAAAACTTCCCTAAACAGGGCTGCCTTCAGATGTCTTCTAAATGTCAGGTAGTTGTTTATTTCCTTGACAACCAATGGGAGGGCGTTCCACAGGGCGGGTGCCACTACCAAGAAGGCCCTCTGCATGGTTTCCTGTAACCTCACTTCTTGCAGTGAGGGAACCGCCAGAAGGCCCTTGGCGCTGGACCGCAGTGTCCGGGTTGGACAATGGGGGTCCATTGTTCTTGTCCTTGAAACACTATATGCCACCATGTTGAAACAAACTGCAATGTTCCTCAGGGAGAACCGCCAAACTTTGAACCCAATTCTTTATTGGGGGTGCAGCTGGGCAGGCAAACCCCCAGCCGCCACCACCACTGGTTCCACCTTGTTGGGATTGACGAAGGCAGTGGTTAATAGAATGACCCATGACTTTTCATGTAATATAGAATTGTTTCCGTTAATGCATTCAGCAAGAAACATTGGTGTTACATGATTAGCAAGTGGGCTGTGTTTTCCACAAGGGTCAATATTCTAACATTATTGTATGATTGATTGATGGCACTTTCCTCTTTCCCTCCCTGTCCCAGTTTCCCCACTTGAGGCCTGTTGGTTTCTTTTCCATATTACTAACATACATTTGATGCATTTCCTATTTAATGTAATTTTCATGCAGCGGCAGAGGTTCACGGTGTTTGGAATGTGTGTTTACAGAAAGTGACAGATCATTAATCCAAGCCTCTCTCAAGGCATGACCTCAGCTACAGGCACAATGACAGTAATTTCTCAAGACTTCTGACTTCTCATCAGGACGTTTCTTCGGCTTGTACAGTTGGTTGCACCTAATAAACTACATGGTAATAACCCATCAATGCTAACTTTGTCCTCTAAATTGATGCATAATCTATCTAGAAATGACAATTGCTTTTGATACCCCCCCCCAAATCAATAAATATACTGTATATATAAGGCACTGTTGCTTTCTCAGTTTAAATGAAGCAATTCTAACTAGTTGTTTTCATTCACAGTTAAATGTTTCATTACTTCCCGAGTGCTGTTACACTTGCGGAGATTATGAGAAGAAATATTCATGAGCGACACACTGACTAATATGTTGTACTGTGCCCTACTGAACAATTAGTGGAATAAAACAAAGTAATAGGCCGGATTCTCATGGTTTCTATTCCTCATTACAAACTACTTAATTGCTTGCTTAGTGTCCAGCCGCAATGGAGTAATGAATAATGTAAGCAAACTGGCTGAAGCGCAACTTGGACAGGACTAAAGTAATGATGTTTTGGGAGACAATGAGGCTAGAGGAGGAAGAGATGGGTGCCAATAATGGATGGAACTCAGCTTCCCCTGATTGCTCAAGACTGTAAACCTGGATTTGTCATTGTACCAGGAATTTGGGGTTATAATGGTGCCCGGGAGGACTCCAGTTGGTGGGCATTTATTAGATTTGATCAAAGTAATAGCCATCCTTGTCTTTATATGCCAAAAGGCAGATTCCTGCAATGTGTTCCATACTGCGCTCCTTTGAGCTGCAGGCATGAGAACACCCTTTAAACATCTCCAGGAAACTCATAAATGCTGTTACCAGGAACTTTGCAAGGTCCTTTCCCCTTAAAATAAAAGGTCAGTTATGTTTTTCTTATCTTCTGCTTTTACTTTATCTATTGATTTGTGTTATTTTATTCTTTCCCCCTTCTTTTGGTCAGTGGGACACTCAGTTGAATGCCACCCATCATCATCTCCTAGGTTTTACTCACAAGCAGATGTATTGCAATTAATGGAACATGAATAAATTAGGACCATTAATGGGTAAAACTTCGTTAAATGCCACCCAATACAGTTCAATAGGGATGCAGGTGTCGCTGTGGGTTAAACCACAAAGCCTAGGACTTGCCAATCAGAAGGTCGGCAGTTCGAATCCCTGCGACGGTCCCAGCTCCTGCCAACCTAGCAGTTCGAAAGCACATCAAAGTGCAAGTAGATAAATAGGTACCACTCCAGCGGGAAGGTAAACGGCGTTTCCGTGCGCTGCTCTGGTTCACCGGAAGCTGTCTGCGGACAAACGCTGGCTCCCTCAGCCAATAAAGCAAGATGAGCACTGCAACCCCAGAGTCTGTCACGACTGGACCAAATGGTCAGGGGTCCCTTTACCTTCACCTTACAGTTCTATCCTGCTCTTTCTTCAAGGAGCTCAAGGCACTGTGTATGGCTCCCTCTTCGTTTTATCCTGGCCCAAAGTTACCCAATAAGTATTTTGGCTAAGCAAGGATCCTGTCCTGGCCAAGCGAGGTTAATACAGTATGCAACATTCTTCTCTGATCACTGCATTGAATACACACTGACTCCACCCCAGAAAACAAAGAATGATCTGCACTCATCCAGACTGATTTCTAAAGCATTCATTTTTCCCTAACTAGAAGTCGGGCAAAAAGTATTCTTTTGTTAAATAAAGCCTATCATCTCAGCTGCAGTGGTGGGCTTCCATTGGCATCCTATCTTTCCTCATATGATTTATTGAGATTTTTAAAGACTATACACACTTACGTGGGAGAAAGCCCAACGGAAGATACTGGGTTTTACTTCTGAGTAGGCATGTACAGCTTGCTGTTAAACAGCTATTTTTCAAACATGACCCATTATATTTTGGGAATGGGTGAGTGGGAGGTGTTTCACATTATATTCCTTTGACGAATTTTCATGATATTGGTTGAGAGCTCCATTCATGTACTGTCATTCTGGGCCAACTTAATGACCTGTGGATTTGTTTGAGGGAAGTGGGTGGGTGGTGAAGCGGGAGGCTTAATAGGGTGGTTTGCTTTGTCTCACTTTATGCTGCATTTCCCCCCCATAATTATTCGGCTTCACTTTGCTTTCGGGTCTTTTGTTTCATCTTGGCAGCCCAATCTACAAATGAATTAAGCAATTCTTACATAAGCCAATTTTCTCTCATATAAACTAGACATTACAGATAATTATGCCACAATGAAGACCAAGTAACAGGGGATACGACACACTGTTGTGCTAAAACACGGATAGAGGACCTTTAGATGTGGACCGGCCTCAGCTAGCATGGCCAATGCTCAGGAAAGATAGGATTTGTAGGTAACTTCTGGAAATCCATGGGTTCCTCACCCAGACTTACAAACTCAGTGCCACCATTACTGCAGGATCCAACCCAAATGCAGTTTTTCAAAAATTATGCCCAGGATGCATCCCATTCTCCAGTTAGATAGGAGAGTCTATATACCACTGCTTCTTGTGGTATATATAAATGCCAGAAATCTGGCATACTTTGGCGTAAATGCTGCTTTAATATAAACACTGGTCCTGTAGTCTAAGCCATTTTCTTTTTGAGGGGGGAGCAATGTTGCTCTCTATGCACCCAGGGTTGTCATACTGGGCTGCTACTGTGCAACCAGTAATATGAATATTGACCTGTTTCAGAGCGATGATATGACTTATGATATGACACTAAGGTCCAGCGCTGAGGGCCTTCTGGCAGTTCCCTCACAGCGAGAAGCGAAGTTACAGGGAACCAGGCAGAGGGCCTTCTCGGTAGTGGCACCCGCCCTGTGAACGCCCTCCCATCAGATGTCAAAGAAATAAACAACTATCTGACTTTTAGAAGACATCTGAAGGCAGTCCTGTTTAGGGAAGTTTTTAATGACTGACATTTTAATATTTTTAATATTTTAATATTTTTAACTTTCTCTTGGAAACTGCCCAGAGCGGCTGGGGAAACCAAGCCAGATGTGTGGGGTAGAAATAAATAATAATAATAATAATAATAATAATAATAATAATAATAATAATAATAGAACCCAATGACAAAGTGCTTAGGCCACTTAACTAAGCTTGACCAGGGCCTTTTGCACCCACATCCCTTCTCTTCCCGACTTCCCTCCCCACTTTAAGAAAGCCAAAAGCAGCCGTGGTCGCTGTGCGGATGTTATTGGCTCAGAGATGGAAAGAACATAAAGTCCCAATCAGAGAAGAATGGCATATTAAGTTGATGGATTATGCCGAAATGGCAAAAGTGACCAGAAGAATCAGAAATCAGGAAGAACAGAATTTTAATAAGGAACAGAAAAAATTTATAATTTATCCTAAAAATCATTGTAAACAGTTAAAATCGTTGATAGGAATGGAATAACACTTGTAGTTTAATGGTGAATTTTGGATATTATGGAGATATAAAAGGTTTGAATAATAGAAAAGATGGAGGAGGTAATGACTAACAATCAGACCCACAAAGTGGAGGAGGGGAGTCCAGGAGATTATTTGGAATCTTGATTTTATGATGTGTGTTCGATATGTGAGTGTAAAACGTTCATTTGAAAAACCAAATAAATAAATTTATAAAAAAAGAAAGTAAGCCAAAATCAAAACTTAACATCCCTCCTGAAGAAGAATTCTGCTGAACAGAAACGTTTGTCACTGCTTCATGACTTTTCAGTTTTTTCTAATGACCGCTCCCCACTTAAAACGGGGGGCGCCCTTTGCGTGGACGCGTGCAGCCCTGGATCTGGAGTGGCCCCATCAGCATAGGCTTTGCCTTCCCTCAGGTGGGATACCTGGAGGTCCCCGCCTACCCCAGTGAGTTGTCCAATCCCACCTGGGGGAAGCGTTGCCAGGGAAACCAGGCCAGGTAGGGGGAGGGATTACCTGCCCACACGATAGAGGGTGGATCTTACCTGGTAATCCTCACTTGGCTCCAGAGCTTCTCCCACCCTACCCACCCTCAGTTAATGTCTTCTTTTGCAGGTTAACTTTTCTTCATAGGTTTTGCAGGTTAACGTGTCTCCACATGTATGCGGGCGCTGCTACGATAAGGTCGCTGTTAAAGGGCTGGAAAGGAATTTCCCTGCATTGGCAGGTTTCGCCTTTCCCGTAGCAAAATGTCACAACTTTGGCGGTATCAGGCCTTGGGCGGAATCCTTTAGTCCATCTTCCTCTTTGCGGTGGCAATACCAGGGTTCCCCGTTAAAGGGGTTTTTGAAGGGAGGCTTTGGCCGTACGCCGAAAGGTCGTCATTGCTCTCCCCTGCGGCGGCGTAACGGGGGCGGCTATCTCTGCTTGAACATATGTTCTCCAGACCCGGCCCATCCCCCCCCCACACCGGATAACCCTGATGCTCCCTAGATCCCCGGCTGGGGACTGGGGAGGAAGAACGCCCAATGCCTGAGCCAAGGTCTACCCACATTTGAAATTTAATAAAGTTGTGGCCAATTTAATCCCATAGCACGTTGTCTAGAGTCGTTATTCCACATGATGGGGGGGACCACTCGGGATCTGGGGACTCCACCTGTCCGCGCAAAATAAAAGATATTGATTGGCATTGAGAGTTCCCGTAGCAGAACGTAATCCACAAGACTTCAGGCAACCACAGCACGGACAGGCAGTGTCCAAGGAGGCAAAACATGGTCAAAACAAGCAACCTAGAATGCGAAATCTGGATAAACGAGGCAAATTACAGTAGCAGCGAGGCTCCACCCCTTCAAGTGCTCTTGATTTAAATTAGGGGCTTTGATAGGCAATCCCACCCTGCAATGAGACCAGCCAGGTGATCTTCATTGGCCAGTCATACTTGTGACTCCTGGCTATGATGGCCTCAAATGCCGCCTACTCAGAAGATGGTAAGAGGCCATTATCGTTTTTGCTGTACTTTTTCCCATGTTGCTGCCATCTTTTCTGTCATTTTGAAAATAAAATTATTTCAGTCACATCCTAGAGCTTACCTAAATTCCATGTCCTGATTGTCGGCTTTCGAAAGGGAGGTCTTGATCTTTCACAAGGGAAATAAATAACTCTATGACCGCCTCATCTCTCTTTTACTGAAAATATAAAAGTCCGTATCACAACAGCTCATTTCTTACTTCCTTTTTAGTTATACAAAAAATCTGGCTTGCATATCAATTAAAGGCTCCCGTGTTCTGATTCAATACAATTTTAATGATTTTTGTAGAACAGGCTCTAGTGATTAAAAAACCCGAAAAATGTTGTTTAAAAATTAAACACTGGCATTCTGAGAGAGGGACATAAAATTGAAAGGTCAGGAAATTAGCCTTTTTAGTATTGTTTCAAATATCCATTTGTATTATCTTCAGGAATTGTCAAATCTCTAGCTTGAATGATGTCAGAAAATGACACAGAAACGCCAGTTGTAATTAAATCTGTTGTCAGGAGCAGACATCATTTCAGAATGATGTATGGTTTTGCAACTTACGATTTTTCAAAACTCCCAGCTGATTCTTTCCCCCTTTCTAGGGTTCCAGTTTATTCGCACCCACGCTCACCCTATCTTTGTAACCACCAAAGTCCATTTTATTTTGAGGAATCTACTCCCTGTCTTATCAGCTAGCATGCCAAAGCGCTAATTTGCGACTCCCGTTACTGATATTCCAGCTCATTTCCCATCTTTGTGGCAAATGATAAAGTACCAGCTTTGCTAATGGAAGATGGGCTCTGAATGAACATAAAAGTGGTCCTATTCTGGGTGAAAAGAAATAGTTCGTTCCATGTAGATGATGCATTAGATTCTATTCATTCAGGAATGAAAAGGAGTGAAGGAGTTCAATAGAATAAAGCAACAGAGGTGGTAGCTTTCGAACAGCAAGAGAAATAACATAAATTATAGGGCAATTTTAATACTCCTCTAATCCTGCCAGATGAGCTGTCATAAACCTGGGGAATTAAATACCTGCCTGCCAAAAGGGTTATTATTATATCTGCCTTAGAAACCTGTCTAAAAAGTAACCCCATGCAATATTATTCTATGCAATGCAGAGAGGAAGTAGACGTTGGCATGGGTGGCTAAATCTCCTGCAAAGTAACGCCAGGTGTGGTACTTATAAATTACAGACATCCTAGGTCATCAAATGATTTCTGCGACAGACCAGCCCATTATTATTCCTGCACTGGTGGTAACCTACCATTAAGACTACTTTAATAATGCAATCCATTGGTGCTGTCTTTGAAGATGGCCTAGAAATCACAGCAGGAGCCAAAATTCTTTGGATTCTCTCCTTGCAGGATGCAAAGATCATAATGTACCGATTTTCACTTAATTGCACTGGCTGCCATCAAGTTTTGATTTCAGACAAGTTCAAAATGTTATCTACTTCCAAAGCCCTGGACTTTCAGCAAACCTTGGTGCCAATCACTAGACCTCGTTTTAAAGCAGACAATGGTAAATGAATGCCTGAATAGCTCCTGGTTACGTAGTTTCTAAAAATACAGAATGAAATAGTTTGGCTGGGGAGGGGGGGGGTTGAATTTAAAGCAACTACACATTATGTTTCTCATGTTTGCATTCAGTTTTCTTTTCTTTCTTTCTTTCTTTCTTTCTTTCTTTCTTTCTTTCTTTCTTTCTTTCTTTCTTTCTTTCTTTCTTTCTTTCCGCACCTTATAGTACAGTATTTTAAAGTGCTATTGCTTTATTGTGTATTTTATTTATATATGTTTATATTTTAATGTTTTTGGAACTTGTGTTTTATACAGTGCTATTTTTCTAGAAAAAGAGGTGCCGGAGCTCACTGTGAATGCCTTCCTTGTTCTCTTAGAATGGCAATGGTGCCCACCTGAGAGGTGCCAGAACTGAGTTCCGGCGAGTTCTGGCTGAAAAAAAGGTTTTATATTTTGTAAACTGCTTAGAGGGATGTGGGTGGTGCTGTGGGTTAAGCCACAAACGATCAGAAGGTCGGCAGTTTGAATCCCCGCGACGGGGCGTTGCTCGGTCCCTGCTCCTGCCAACCTAGCAGTTCGAAAGCACGTCAAAGTTCAAGTAGATAAATAGATACCGCTCCAGCGGGAAGGTAAATGGCATTTCCGTGTGCTGCTCTGGTTTGCCAGAAGAGGCTTAGTCATGCTGGCCACATGACCCGGAAGCTGTACGCTGGCTCCCTCAGCCAATGAAGCGAGATGAGCTCCCCAACCCCAGAGACGGTCACGACTGGACCTAATGTTCAGGGGTCCCTTTACCTTTACCTTTTTAACTGCTTAGAACCTATTTCTGGCATTATGTGGTATTTATATAACGAGGAGCAGGAGGAGAAAGGTGCATCTGTCCAGAATGCAGTTTCTAACATGACATCAGCTCAAGGCACAAGGGAGAACTTGGTTAATTTCTTTCCAGAGACGGACAAATCACTCTGCTTCTGGTCTGTGTTCACTTTTGCCTGTGTTCACTCCTAAGAATTGTGTTGTCCCACTTCCATTTTAATATGAGAAGCATTTTTATTATTAATTTTAATTAATAATTAATTGGCAGAACCATCCCTTAAACCAACATAATACAACCCTCGCCTATCTCTCCATTAATTTAAACCAATTAATATCACCTAAAACTAGGTTATTTCCATAGAAGATGCAATGTTTTTGAAAGAATTCATGTTACATGGTCTTCCTGATTTTCTCTGTTTCTTTTTTATCCAGTATGTCGACTTTGCCAATGTAATTACTTTCCAGCTACTAATATTTAAATTCTGTGTTGTTGGGTCCTCTTATTCCCACCCCACACCCCCAATTCCAAGCAATTAGGACTTTAGCTGCCATCAACAACTAATGGATAAGTTATGCTGTCTGACTGATTAATTTCCTACCCTAAAACCTAGAAAAATTATAATAGGATCTTTTGGAATCTTTACTTATGCCAGACCAATACCTTATGTTGGGGGAAGGCTGTAGCAAACTAATCATTTTGATGAAGCTGCAAACATGAATTTCAGGCTGTTGCACACTTGTTCCTTGGAGTCTGATCATGTTTGATTTGTGTTTTTGCATGGGCTTTGCTTGGTAAAATAAACAGTAGAAAAAGTCTATCCATGATCAAGTCGCTTATTCCTTTCTTTTTCTAGTGCTGGCAGGACCACAAATCAAAATTAGAATTATTCCTCCTCTATTTTGTTAACAAGAAGTTTACAGTTAGAATGACTCAGTAAAACAATAACATTTTGAACATATTTATTTATTTTTAATATATTCATATACTGCCCTTCATCCAAAAAACTCAGGGCTGTTCACAAGATAAAAATATAAGACAGAAGCACAAACTAAATAGTTAAAACAAAACAAAAAAACCCATTCCCCAAAACATATTTAAAAGGCTTGGTTGAAGAGGAATGTTTTCGCCTGGTGCCTAAAGATGTATAATGAAGGCGGCAGCTGAACCTCCCTGGGGAGAGCATTCCACAAACAGGGGGCCACTGCAGAAAAGGCCCGTTCCCATGTTGCCACCCTCCAGCCCTCTCATGAAGGAGGCACACAAAGAAAGGCCTCAGATTATTATCACAGGGTCCAGGTTGATTTATATGGGGAGAGGCGGTCCCTTGAGGTACTGTGGTCCTGAACACAAAGTAATGCATGCCTTATTTTAATTTCTGGCAGCAAATCAGTCAGAACAATTACACGCCAAGTGATGACAATGGGGATTGAGTTGAATTCACATGTTCGTTTGACCAGATGACAACTGCCTTCCAGATGGTCTCCTATTAGTTGGCTAATTGCTTGACATTTAAGAAACAATCATTCACGATAACTGGTCAGCGATAGCAGGTCCATAAATTTATGTTATGAGGGGATAACGGAAATTGCTGCCGCCGCTATTTCTATTTGTTATCTGTGCAACATCAGGAGTGCGCAAGGCAGCCATGGGGAAAGCAGCGTGGAAATTCAACGGATGAGCTCTTTTGTTCATAAGAGTGGAATCACACTGGGAAAAGGACAGGTCTTTTTAGGAACAGCACCTTTTCCTGAGTTTAACAGAAAAGAAATCCATACTGTCAGAGCAATTCTGCCATAACTATGATCCACTGCATGGATTTTGTTAGCCATTTACCAACAATGCAAAGTATGCTGATGAAAAACATACTCATCAGATGCCTGTTATTTAGCTGAGATTTCTGCATTGCTGGGGGTTGGACTAGATGACCCTTGGGTACCTTCCAACTCTACGATCCTATGACTTTGCTGCCTGCAGCCAGGCCTGTTCTTATAGTAGTAGTAGTAGTAGTAGTAGTAGTAGTAGTAATAGTAATAATATTTATTTATTTATTTATTTATTTATTTATTTATTTATTTATTTATACATACATACATACATACCCCGCCCATGTGGCTGGGCTTCCCCAGCCACTCTGGGCGGCTTCCAACAGATACAGTGGTGCCTCGCAAGACAAAATTAATTCGTTCCGTGAGGCTCTTCGTATAGCGGTTTTTTCGTCTTTCGAAGCAAGCCCATTGACAGCTTAGCGGATTAGCGCTATTAGCGGTTTAGCGGCTTTTAACGATCAGCTGTTAAGCGGCTTATCAGCGGATCAGCTGATAAGCAGCTTAGCGGCTTAGAAAAGGGGGGGGAGGGAAAAAAACTCCAGGGAACTCGCAAGACTTTTTCGTCTTGCGAAGCAAGCCCATAGGGAAATTCGTTTTGCGAAGCGCCTCCAAAACGGAAAACCCTTTTGTCTAGCGGGTTTTCCGTCTTGCGAGGCGTTCGTCTTGCGGGGCACCACTGTATTAAAATACAGTAGTGCATCAAACATTAAAAGCTTCCCTAAACAGGGCTGCCTTCCGATATCTTCTAAAAGTCTGGTAGTTGTTTATCTCTTTGACATCTGATGGGAGGGTGTTCCACAGGGTGGGCGCCACTACCGAGAAGGCCCTCTGCCTGGTTCCCTGTAACTTGGCTTCTTGCAGTGAGGGAACCGCCAGAAGGCCCTCAACACTGGACCTCAGTGTCCGGGTAGAATGATGGGGGTGGAGACGCTCCTTCAGATATACTGGACCAAAGCCTTTTAGGTCTTTAAAGGTCAACACCAACACTGTGAATTGTGCTTGGAAACGTACTGAGAGTCAGTTTAGGTATTTCAAGACCAGTGTTATGTGATCTCGGTGGCCGCTCCCAGTCACCAGTCTAGCTGCCACATTCTGGATTAGTTGTAGTTTCCGGGTCACCTTCAAAGGTAGCCCCACGTAGAGCGCATTGCAGTAGTCCAAGCGGGAGATAACCAGAGCATGCACCACTCTGGTGAGGCAGTCCGCAGGCAGATAGGGTCTCAGCCTGCGTACCAGATGGAGCTGGTAAACAGCTGCCCTGGACACAGAATTAACCTGCACCTCCATGGACAGCTGCAAGTTCGAAATGACTCCCAGGCTGTGCACCTGGTCCTTCAGGGGCACAGTTACCCTATTCAGGACCAGGGAGTCCTCCATACCCACTTGCCTCCTGTCCCCCCAAAACAGTACTTCTGTCTTACCAGGATTCAACCTCAATCTGTTAGCCGCCATCCATCCTCCAACCACCTCCAGACACTCACACAGGACCTTCACCGCCTTCACTGTTTCTGATTTGAAAGAGAGGTAGAGCAAACCCTGAACTACAAATCTGCATCCACTCAGCCAGCAACCAAACAATAAAAAAACACACCTGCAATCAGCCAGAAAAACCTCCTACAGGCAGGCAAGCAAGCAGCACTCACACCAGTATACAGGCAACACTTCAAACTTATGCAAGGAAAACACACACACAAACTTGCTGGCTAGGAGAACAGACCAGGCAGGGACCAAGGCAGTCTTCTGTATATCTGTTCTCCATTTTAAAAATATCTCTGTGACAAGGCTGTTTCTATAATGCACACACACACACACACACACACACACACACACACACAACCCCACAAGGGGAGAAACTTCATAATCATGATTCAGGTGCCATAGTCCTGTGATAAACTCATGTCCTCCAAGTCGTGTGATGATGCATTTATGTGGCAAGGTGTCCCCCCTTCCCTTGGAACCTCCCCAATACCAAGAATATAAAGCATTTTGGGTAAAATCAGGCCACAGCTTTATTGACTACAGATGTAAGAGGTTTGGCATAGGCATTGGGTAGACTCCACCCCTTCCGGCCCGCCTACTCAGCAGTGTGAGTTTGCACATTGGATCTCGATTTGACATCTGTGTCAATCATTGGCATGCCTCATTACAAATGGGTAGTGAAAGCCTATTATGCCTTGTAACAGATTGAATCCTGCCTTTTCGAGATCCTCCTTGAATGGTGTGAAAAGGAATTTGACAAAAGGCATGCTAGTAAATTTTATTGGGCTAAGCTTGCTGACAATGTAAAAGCAATAAATTAAATAGAGAGTTGTTGATGGAGCCCGGCTTCAGACAGATTTTAATCTCCGAAGTGTTCCTAGCAGAGCTGCTAATTACATCCTTTCCCTATTCAGTTTAATTGCAGACCAGAATAATACAGTTTCCCTGGTAATATGTTAATGTTCCTATAGCCAAGTTTGATTATGGTGTTTTGTTGTTCTTCACTTTGTGAATATTTTGTTTGGAAAAAACTTCGTTCTGTTGAGCCAATAATATTATATGTTGCCCATAAGTGTTACTGGAAGTAGGTCAACAGAAGTTGTCTCTCAGCAAGTCAAATACAGTTTGTGGCCAGTCAAGTATTTGACACCTTCATCCCCACTCCCCACGGTTTTAGTGTGAGGCAAAAAATTGAATTTTATTCCACCCCACTCATTTCAATGCAAAGGAAGCACAATGCTAATAGAGGTGTGTAACCAGTTATGTATTGTTTGCGGACTTAATGCAGCAACAACAGTGAATATCAATTGTATTCACTGGATTAATTTCTGTTCTGGACACGGGACAAATAATTGAATGCTGGCAATTTCTGCTCCCAGTTCCATATTTGTCAGAATTCACCAACCTTTGTCAGTCAAACTGTGAAATCCTACTCAGGTCTATTTAGAGGTCCCATCAAGTTCAATGGGACGCACTCTCAGGTTAGAGGTATGGGACTGCAGCTCAGTTTGAAATGGTACTATAGGTAGGTCACTAAGCAGATTTCATAAAGTTGGGTTAATAACATAGCACTGATGAATAGAGCCAATGCTAGTGTCATACAATAAAATCTCAAGGTCACCAGCTGGGTTGGCATTACACTTTCCAATTATTTAATATGTTTTTTAAAACCTCAGTCTTAATTACAGTATCTTACAGTGCTTACCTTAGGATAGCAGGGAATCCTGCTCACAGAAGGTATGTTTCCAACAAAGCAGAAAAGCATTAAGTGAGAACACAAACTTTATGAAAAACTCATTTTAATAGCCCACTGGAGTTACATAAGAAGGGGCAGGTTGGACTTGTTACCCTGGAAAGTAGCCCATATAGGAGAAGGAGACGTCTGGTCCTAAACCTCCGCTTCCTTGCAGAACATCTTTGGGGGAAGAAAAGGCTAAGGAATAAACCCTACACAAATTCAGAGTGGAGTCCCTAAAACAGTTGGATGTTATTTTGTATGCCTCCTTCCAGCAAAGAGTACACCTCTTGCAGCCCACCTAGTGCCATACATATTGCTTTGCTTTCCTATGGACCACATCAGTACGGACAAGAGGAGGGTCTTGCAATCTGGGCAGCCCAGGACCTCCAAAGTGTGCCCCAGGAAGGGCACTTCACTGCTGCTAACTGGAGTTACATAAGAACATACACTGACCATTGGTTCATCTATTTATGTATTGTTGACACTGACCGTGTGTGGCGTTCGCCCTCCTAGGTGTGTGACATCATACTGGGTTCATAAGGAAAGGGTTAACTAATTGTAAAATGACCAACCAATGGGAACCCAAGGAGAGGAGTTAGAGTTAGGGTGGTTGAGAAGTCCGTCTAGAGTTAGAGAAGAGACAGAGAGGATAAGTCTGTGGGTTGGGCTAGTCTGATGTGAGAGAGTGAGAGACTCTGTTAAGAGGAGTCAGTCAAACAGTTGATATAATTAGTCAGAAGGTATTAGGAAGGTATAGACCGGTACAGAAACTAAAGTTAAGAAACCATAAACTTGTTAATGCTTATAAAATAAACTTGTTTACAGTATTTGGTTTAATTTTAACAACTGTCTGAACTCAGTGTTTTACCCGAGAGTAACGGCTTGGTGGCAGCAGGGAAGTGAGCACAGTGGTGGCACAGGGATCAATAGACCGTTAAACATCCAGGGACCCTGTGTGATCGCCACACCATGGTTCTGCAGGGTTGCACTCATGGTTCTTTGGATCTAAGCATCTAACTCAGGCATCCCTATACTTGACCCTCCAGATGTTTTGGGACTACAATTCCCATCATCCCTGACCACTGGTCCCGTTAGCTAGGGATGATGGGAGTTGTAGTCCCAAAACATCTGGAAGGCCGAGTTTGGGGGTGCCTGATCTAACTGTGCATAACTTTGTATGTGTGTGTGTTTGGTGTAATATAATATGGCAACCCAAGAAATCATTCCATATGTGTTCAAACTGAGCCAGATTGGCAGTTCGTTATCACGGCTTAATTGAAATGCATCCAGGTAAGTGCTTACATTTCCTAAATAACGGGAAACAGTTTGAAGGCTGATAAAAGATGAAGAAACAGCTGTCTGGGAAAACCAAGTCTATTGCTGGCATATTGGGGATACCAGTGCTAAGCAAGCATCAGATCGCCACTGTCAGAGGCTTAGTGCTGTCCAGCTGGCCATAGATAAGACTCCGGGCTCCCAGCCAGTTCCAAACAATTGATTTATTTGACAAAGTTCAAACGCACATCTCCAGCGTTTCCATTAACCTCCTTCCCCTTGTGTGCAGTTGCTCCCTCTAATGTTACTTCCTCCTTTTTTTCACCCAGCATGCAAGTCTGCGAAAACTCCTCCCCTTACTTCCTCTGTGTACAGCATGACTTGTCCCAGGCTCATCCTCCTCCCCCTCTACGTGAGACTGACTGTCTGACGACACACGGCTGATAATCTCTTTAGGCTCTCTATAACTGCTGGTTTCTGTCCTTTCATCTTTTCCCGTTTGCCTCTCCCTCCCTGACAGCCAGCTGGCTCGTTTGTAATTGACATACCTTCTCCACGAAAAGCTCAGTAGAAATGCTGGTGCAATGGCCACGTATTTCAATATGTCAGACTTTACCTGCATTTACTACCATGATGAAACAGCAGCATTTTCAGCCCAGCCCTGTCTCCAAAGTTGACTGAGAATGTCAACCTGTGCTGCATTTTTCAGAAGTAAACCATTAGGACTTGTGGCTACAACAGTCAAACTCGTCCTTTGGACTCAAACTCAATTAATGCACAAACAGTATGTTATGGCATGGGAACCATGTCCATATGGTCTGGTTCCACACCACGAAGGAAAATTCTATTGGGAATGCAGCTACTCTATATAATGAGCTGGATTCGGAGGTCTCCCAAAGCATAAAAATTAAAATAAAATAGAAGTTGCAACACCCAGTAGCTTTCCCCCCAGGGGGTACTCAAGGATACACAGTACCAGCACCTTTTTTCTAGAAGGAAAACACTGTCAACTCCAAAGTAAAAATCAAACTATCTCCAAAGGGGGGGGGGGGGAATCTTAAGCAATCATAAGCATTTCAGGTTTGGACTGTGGGGAGATTTAATACCTAATAAGACATTGTTGAGCAGTGGGGGGCAGAATATATTTGAAGACGTTTTACTGTGTTTACCTTTTTATACCTCACAATTAATGCACATAAAAATGCTTGTGAAGTATAGTCCGATATAGGGGAGGGGAAGTGTTACTGCCTGCCTCTCTCCCCCCCCCCCCCAATTTCTAAATGGTCTCTTCACTCTTTGGAAAGAGAAAAAAGGAAATTAAGTTGCTTCTTTTAACATGTTTTAAAGCCCCTATCTTGCAGCTGGGATTTCCCCCCTGTAATCGAAAAGGGAAATAGTGCGGACTGGTTTGCAAATCCCATTAAAACCGTCTGTGATACTATGTGAAGAAGCAACGTGCTGGCAAACATTGCTCAAAAATTTACATGCCCCCTTTCCCCTAAGTTCCTGCTACACTACCGGGGGGGGGGGGGGAGCTAATCTGTCTTGTGTCAGTCAGATCTGTTCCCCCAAACAAGTGGTAGGCCACGGACAAAATATTGGGCCCCTTGTGAGTATGCTCTAGTGGGGATAACACTGAACTAAGAAATCTTGATTGTAAATTTCTTTCAATACGAAATCAATATTATTTTGATCCATTGTTGTGGGGCCCCCAAAAAGACATGGGGCCCATGTACTCTGCTTATTTGGTAATCTGGCATTGCCCACTTGCCTCTCCCACTGGCCTGCCCCCAACTGCCACGGCTCAGATGCACTCAAAAATGGCACCCAAAACCAGGAGGCAAGACAGGAAAAGAGGGTGGTGTCCAGCTGGGGGTAGGGGTCGGGGAAGTGGCTGCCCAAGAGAGGGAAGAAAGGACTGTGTATGGTTGCAGATAATATTGGGGGGCACTCCTTAAATATTTTATTGGGGGCGGACAAAGGGACTAGGGCACCTACGCTTGGTTACCACTTACGCTTTGTTGAGGGAAACAAATGATGGCCTCATTTCAGCTTCTTTCATTCTCACTGTAAGTGGAGAAGGACAACTGTAGGGCCTCATGAACACCACACACCAGCACATGGCTTATTCACATGAAACTATAGTTTGCTTTAAACTACGGTTTAATGTGGCGCCTGAACCTGGCCAAATTATATAGTCATCACCTCATAGTATCCATGCTAGTATCATTTGGAGGGTATTCCAAAAGGATCCATTAATTAACCTAATAAATGACCGAGTTGAAGAATTAATTAGTTCCCCTAATGCCTCAATGGAGTTAATAGGGAATTCTTAAACAGTTTCTTGATTGAAAGCTAATGTGATAGTAATGAGAAACATACGTACCTGAGAATACTATTAAGTTCAGGCAAAGTAATGAGCAACATGACAGGGGATCCATCAAACTATATGTAGAAATGAATTTCCTTCATTAGACACTTTACATAAATACAGACCTTCTTTTCCCCTCCTTCAAATGTGAGAGATTTGCAATGGAGGGGCTATCAAAGCAAAGAATATATACCCAAAGTAGTCAAACAAGGCAGCAGTAAAACTGCATCACTTTTGTCCTTCACAGAAAATAAAGGAAAGAAGAAGTAAAGTGGTTTATTTATTTTTTTTAAAAAAAAACAACTTACAGAAATGTCCAATTTGTAATGGATTACTATGATGATTACTGTATGACAGGATATTTTCAACAAATCTCTGTCATCAAAAAGCTTTCAGTGCTTTCCTTTCTTCCATGCTTAGAAAAGTGAAATAAGATGATACATGAATTAGTAAAATAGCTGAAATTTGTTTCCTTAAAGTTCAATAGCTCTGTTTTAGAATCTGAACACACATCCACACCAGACATTTAAAGCACTCTTCTACCACTTTTAACAGTCATGCGTTGTCATTTCCCCACCAAGAATGCTGTGAACTGTGGTTTGTTAAGGGTGCTGACCTCACAAAGCTACAATTCCCAGCACCCTTAACAAACTACAGTTCACCGGATTCTTCATGAGTTTGAAAGTGGTAACAGTGATTTAAGTGTGTGAGGTAGATATGACCTTAACCTCTGCTGAGGCAGCAGCTCAGAACCTCATGCGTTAAGTGTGAGGAATAAATGGCAGGGAGGTCTCACTAGAGATAGTCTCTCCTTAACTTCAAATTATGCTACTGAGAGAGCATTATTTCCTGTCAAGAGCATGATATTCCTAATTGGGAAGCAGCTAAATATTAGGGGAACACAGTTGTTGTTCCATTAGCTTTTGTTTGTTGGTTTTTGTCAACCTTGAAAAACTTCCAGTGCTTCTTCCAGCATTTTCTAGAAATGATTAATTTTTATTTCCTTTGAGGTGGACCTGGAGGAATTCATTCATTGAGGCTTTCTTACAGTTCAGGGAAAATCTATCTATCATCTATCTATCTATCTATCTATCTATCTATCTATCTATCTATCTATCTATCTATCATCTATCTATCATCTATCTATCATCTATCTATCATCTATCTATCTATCTATCTATCTATCTATCTATCTATCTATCTACCATCTATCTATCTAACATCTATCTATCATCTATATCTATCTATCATTTATATCTATCATCTATATCTATCTATCATTTATATCTATCATCTATATCTATCTATCTATCTATCATCTATATCTATCTATCATCTATATCTATCTATCATCTATATCTATCTATCTATCTATCTATCTATCTATCTATCTATCTATCTATCTATCTATCATCTATCATCATCATCTAACAATGGAGGCTGATGTCCAGTTCCCACTGAAATGGCAAAGTGGTGTTCTGGGCTGTGCTACATCAGATGGCAGCTCACATTATCACGTATCTTAGACAACTGCAACTTCCAGTGTGGTGACAATTCTGTGGGAAAGATGCACAAGATGAAGTCCTGCCTAGATAGTTATGTCATGTAAATATTGTGTGCCCCCCCAAGTGGGAGTTACATCTGGCTAAGCACCTCCCTTATGGCTGAGAGGACATCTAAGGGCACCTCCGTCACCTTCTCTTCTTCGTGTTTTTTATTATTATAAAAAAAATTCTTCTAAGCTTTATGCCACATTTTGATACTACATATTTAGAACTGAGTGGGAGGCTCTCAAAATTTATTTCCTTAGGGTTATTGTGAAACAGCATGTGGAACAAGGGATAAGTGAGTGGTGGGGGTGTTGCAGAATCTTAAAATCACCCCACTTAAGAAGCTGTTGCTGCCAATGCTTCTTTAAGCTAAAAGTGCATTTACTATAGGATAGATGTAGGGATCTTCTCTGATTTCCAAGTACCTGTTCAGAATGCTTTTCCCTATCTGGAAAATAGTGGCAATGTAAATCATTAAAAGGTAAAGGTAAAGGTACCCCTGCCCGTATGGGCCAGTCTTGACAGACTCTGGGGTTGTGCGCCCATCTCACTTAAGAGGCCAGGGGCCAGCACTGTCCGGAGACACTCCCGGGTCACGTGGCCAGCGTGACGAAGCTGCTCTGGCGAGCCAGAGCCGCACACGGAAACGCCGTTTACCTTCCCGCTGGTAAGCGGTCCCTATTTATCTACTTGCACCCGGAGGTGCTTTCGAACTGCTAGGTTGGCAGGCGCTGGGACCGAGCAGCGGGAGCGCAGCCCGCCGCAGGGATTCAAACCGCCGACCTTTCGATCGGCAAGTCCTAGGCGCTGAGGCTTTAACCCACATAATCATTACATAACGTCAAAATTAAAGTTGAATGACCCCCCTCCCCCCAAAAGAACAATTTTGTTCAGAAACAATCTTTCATTTTACTGAGGCTTGCATTACTTGCAGTGCCATTTTCCTAGAAACACAGTTGCATGAACACTTACCTGCCTGAGAGGTGCCAGAACTGAGTTCCAGTGAATTCCAGCTGAAAAAAAGCACTGATAACATGACTTTTGTACATCTTACAAAAGTCATGAGCAGCTAAATACTCCCTGAGATGTGTATACAGTGGTACCTCAGGTTACATACGCTTCAGGTTACAGACTCCGCTAACCCAGAAATAGTTCCTCGGGTTAAGAACTTTGCTTCAGGATGAGAATTGCATTTCCCAAAGCTTGAGCTAATTTTAGAAATTCTCCTTATTCCTAGAAAAGTAAACGCAGAATGATGAAGAAATGGTATGGGTGTGTGTGAATAATGTAATTCTTCATTCATTGACCTTATCTATTCTCATATCCTTATCCAGATACGGTAGGGGAGAGTCACTGGGAATTTGGGATTTGATTTGGAAAGAGCCAGCCCAGGGGTCATGGAAGGACTAGGTGTGTCGGTGTGTAAACGATATGATACTAAGATGTATAATTGGCACGTCCATCATAATAAAGAACTGAAAGCATAGTGTTTGACCTTTGCAGTATGTTTTTCTATCTTTTCATTTTTCATTCATTCATATCTTTCATTGTCGCTGTGTAACTTAATGTGGCTCACTGAAGGTTTTAACATTCTGTTAATGTTAAAACAGCTCAAGAGGGATGGAGCTTATCACATTCCAGAGTAATTTTGAATTTTTATTTTAAAGATCCATTTTTATTAAATAGAGTCTGATGTGGAATATAAACTGCATTGCTCTACCGCTCAAAGAGAGGAATAAAGATGAACCAGGGATGGGGGACAAATTTCTTTCCAGGCAAACTTATTTAATTTGTACAGTGGTACATCGGGTTAAGAATTTAATTCTTTCTGGAGGTCTGTTCTTAACTTGAAACTGTTCTTAACCTGAGGTACCACTTTAACTAATGGGGCCTCCCGCTGCTGCCACACTGCTGGAGCACAATTTCTCTTCTCATCCTGAAGCAAAGTTCTTAACCCAAGGTACTACTTTTGGGTTAGCGGAGTCTGTAACCTGAAGCATCTGTAACCTGAGGTACCACTGTACTTTCCAGACAACAGCTGCTTAACTAGAGTTCCTCTTCTTGGATTGGCATGAAAGGCCCATTTAAAAAAGCCAATCGGAAGATGGCAGGGTGGGCGGGTGATGCTGAGACTGGGTCTGCCCAGTTCCTATAAACTGAAGCCATACCTGGGCTCCACCTGCTCAGACGATGTGGGATTCCCCATCTTCCCATCCTATTCATATGTGGTCCTGCAGGCAGGTCAGTGTGAGGACCTTGCTATCGAATAGTTCGTCACCATATTTGGGCCCAGGGAGGATTTTTTCCTACAGACAAATTGCCCCGTCTGCAGGTTTTTGCCTCCTTCATAGCAAATGTCACAATTTTGATAGAAAAGGGGTTGGGTTGGATCCTTAGCCATTTAGGGACCCTATTAAAGAGGTCTGGGAATGAGTACTGCAGTCAGGGAGCCCATATGGAGGGGTGCTATGGGCCATAGCACCCCTTCTGACTGGCAGCCTTGGCGCAATTGTCCCACTTGGTGCATGTCAGGGGGCATTCCTCAACCCAGGGTTGACCAAGCAGCAGGCAGGCTGCTGTGAAACACAACTGAAAGGGGGATCGTTGTCTGTGCAGCAAAGGAATACTTGAGTCAAGAATTCAGTGTCTGAGAGTGGGAGCTAGGGCAGAAATTCTCTCGCAAACAATTCCGAGTGGTAAAACATTTGACTTGCAAGGTAAGATCTCCAACATGTAGCAAAACACTTTTGTAGCTGGAACTTCAAATACAGTGATTTAGATATGGCATAGATAGACTGAAAGAATACGTTGTTCAAATAATATCTATCTCCAAAGATCTAATTTATACATGCCCTGTATTCTGTATAACACCAAGATATTTGGATCTCAACATGTGTACTTTAAACATGGCTTTTTATTGCTGTCTGGCAGAAGAGCTAATGTTTGTTTTTAAAAGTATATTCCCTTTATAATATGTAACATACCACTGATTTCTTTTCTCTCTCTCCATAAAAATGCAAATCGATGTATTAATATTTAATTTAAAATAAGCTATCTAAAGCAAACTTTTACTGGTGTAGTGATTCTGTTTTTATTATAATTAGCTCTTTCAATGAAACAGTAAAAAGTTCTTTCCTTTTTCTTTTTTTAATGTAACATTTTCATTTTTTAAAAGCTCTTCTCCATGGTAATAAACAAGTTAAAATTCCATATATACTAATAACAATTACTATAATATGAATATTACAACCATATTTTAGCTTAATTGCATAACTGAATACAATTAGTCTTTGTGTATTAGAAAGTCATTAGAAATGGAGGCAATTTGGCTGCCTATAAAAAGAACACCATTAAGCAAATTAAAAACAATGTTAAAAATACCACTTCCCCAAGTACATGAAATTTCATTCATTTATTTCATTAGTCTTAAGGGGCTCAGTCCAGCTTCATTAACCACTGACTCTAAGAATTACGTATACATGCATTTCTGTTTGATTTCAATGAAAATTTTGGGTGTTCATACCCTTTTAAAAATGCCTCTCTTTTAAAAGAAATTGAACCCTAAGTATTACAAGTATAAATTACTGAATATGCTTGTAAAAGGACCAACAAAAAGTACTCAACAACAGCTGCCTAATTTTTGCAGCTGCTTTCATGCATGTAATTAATGTGACAGCCCAGTTGTATTTCTGGTCTACGCTGTAGTGCTTCTACCCCCACCCAACCCCAGTTTCAGAACTCTTGATGGTTTTGGGATTAGCAAGCGAGCATAGTACTTTCCTTTCCCTCAGAAATTAGTAGACAGGTAATGCATCCTCACACTCTGTTTTGTCTAAATGACTACAGCAGCTGCAATTCAGCATTTGGACAGTTCCCTTGAGTCATTTTGATGATGCAAATATGTTGTCATCATTAAGTTAAGATAGAGGAGTTTAGTGATAGAATACCCACCTCAGGCTCAATACTGGCTTGTCCAGGCACCGTCAATGAGTTAGAAAGACCCTTATGGGGAATCTAGTCTAACCCCTTGCTCAGTGTAGGATCTGCAATGGAAAACCCAACTGCAGCTTCCCTTATGGATGGTTACCTAGCCCTTGCTTAAATACCTCTCAAAAGAAGAGCCTGCCACTTACCAAGGCAATCTGCTCCACTGTTGATCAGCTTTCACTGTTAGGAAATTTCTCCTAATGTTTAGAGGAAATCTTCTTCCCTCTGACTTCCACTGGACCAGCAAAGAACAAGTCTACTCCCTGGCAGTTCTTTTTGCTTAATTTTTTTGTTTTGTTTGTTTATTCACTACCGCCCTTTATCCAAATATCTCAGGGCAACATACAACATTAAGAACATAATTTATGCAGCATGATAATAGGAGCATAATACATAGCATAATAATAGATAGCATAATAATACAATAATCATAGCAGGCACCATGAGGGTCGACTAGTCAAAGCCCTTGCAATATAGCAATCTTTTGCCCAACGTGAGGCCTGAACCCACCACCCTTAGATTAAGAGTCTCATAAACATATTTGAAAACTAATGTGCTGGTAATTTGGCACTCCAAATTACTTTTAATCCCTCCCTCCCTAATGTTCAAATGGCCAGGATATGGTGTTTAAACCCATGCTTTAATTCCACATAAAGTTCTAACAGTCCATTATATTTCCAGACTGATACCTTTAAGCAGCGCATTATGCAAATGTGTTTCTCATCAATATTTTAATTCATGTTTATTCCTCTAATCTAGTTTTAAAATGTGGGAAGACACAGTGCAGTAGGCGTAGTGGCAAGGCATGAGGTCTGTATCATGGCTATAATTTTGTCTGACATTAGGGAATACAGCTTTGGTGATACTTTCATTAGGTCTTGTCTGATATTAATGAGACAGTCTGTATATAAAAGTCTCTTTGCCTGTTTATATGCT
The DNA here is from genome assembly GCF_964106915.1 of Podarcis gaigeae. Classification (NCBI taxonomy): domain Eukaryota; kingdom Metazoa; phylum Chordata; class Lepidosauria; order Squamata; family Lacertidae; genus Podarcis; species Podarcis gaigeae. The sequence goes on from NC_139680.1 coordinate 25,349,788, forward strand.
CAGTTTAGTTAGCTGCTGCAACACAAAGTAAGTACCAAAAGAAGGACTTTTTATGTCAGTTACAGGCATTGAAGGCTGATGTTTATTGGGACTGGTGGGGTGAAAGAAAGTGTGGGGAATTAGACATTTGCAGAGTATGTGGAAGACAGTCCTGGGTCGTTTGACCCTTTAGTTCTCTTTTTCCTCCTGTAAAAATTACACAAGACACTCTCGTTTAAAGAGCATATAACTTTTACTTAGTGTACTTGCAGTTGCAGATTAAATATATATACAATGAAGGTGGATGTTTCTTTTAGTTGCTAAAGCATCTTACATAGATTAAGCTTCACATAGACAGTGCTTTAGACTGTCCAGCGGTCTTCACACAGAACTGGAAGGGACCCTGAGGATCATCTAGTCCAACCCACTACAAAGCAGGAATATACAGCAGTCCCTAATGAGGATCGAACCTGCAACCCTTGCGTTGTCAGCGCCACGCTCTAGCCAACTGAGCTATCCAGCTATCCTATTATAAACTAACATTTACAGACTGACTGATATGCTGTGCACTCATCAACACTGGTCAGTTAAGATGTTCACAGTGCTTTATAAACATGTGACACCAGAGGGCACTGTATAGCAGCAATCTGTCATCAGCGGAAAATTGACTTTTTAAAGCGTTTTTACAGATCAGTGTAGATCCAGTCCCTGACTCTGAGGCAGACACCAGCACAACGCAACATATTTGCTCCTTTAACTGTTAAGACTCACATGACGGTTAATAACTGACCCAACTGAAATAACTGCCACAGAATGCATGACATCACAGGGTCCTACAGCCCTTTCAAGCATTAACCCTTTACTTATGCAATTTGGGTGCCAGTATCCCACAGCAAGGAAGCCAACAGTCGGTGGAGCCAGGGGCAATGACAGACAGTTTTGCAAGGGAAACATTGAGAATAATGAGGACGAAGCTGACAGACAGTTGTTTGGACTGGTTGTTTAAATAAGGGGGCAGGCAGGGGCAGGCTGGCTGAGGTCACCTGATTCTGGCATCTTTTCCCCAACTACAGTGTAGCCAATTTATTTTGCAGCAGTTATTCAAAACTGAGAGTCTGATAAAGACTTGTGACTTATTTAGCACTGGGAAAATACTACTGTTATTTGTTTTTCATATGCTTTCTTACAAAGCCATTCATTAGTGCATTTCTTAGTCCTAATAAACTTTCACTCCTGAAAGCTTTGTCTTAAAACATCATTGTCCAGGATCTCTAGTAATGAGTTTTCATTTTAATACCTTCTCTTAGACCAGTCACTTTTGAAAGCCCTAACAATCACTTGCTTTTCATTAAAAGGATTTTCTATTTTGAGTTGGGTTGCGATATATATGATATTATTGAAGCCATAAATAAAGATCTCCTGCCTGGTCATATGTAGCAAATACATCTGTACTCAAGTTACATTTTGATTTCGTTGGACTTCAAACCTATCACAGAATACTGTTATCCTATTTCATGAATGTTTATTTTGTTAAAATGGATATTATATCTATCAGATACAAATGGAGGGGTTTTGTGCAATTTTTTTTCTTTTTGTCAAGTGAAGATATAATACGGAGTCATCTGGATGACCTGCGCTGCTTTTTTCAATAACACAGGCAATCTTTCTATTACTGTTGTTCTGCTTTGTTGCAGGTTCTGAAATATTTCCTTTTGCCTTATCTCCTTCAGTGTAAACAAGTATCTATGAGCAGCAGGTGTGTTTGGCAATACAATGATAGTCTGCAGAAGCAGATATTACAATCCTGACATGTCTATAATAAAAATGTCATCTAAATTCTGACAGATCATTGTACTTCCTTCGCGAGAGCCTTCTGCACTGGGCAGTAAAGAATGTTCCTTTGGAAACCACAAACGATATAAAATGAATTACAAGTATGAGGCACTCGATTAATAGCAAATAATATACTTACTAAAGCTATCTGCCTATACTGGACAAAGCTAATAAAAGCTATGTTAAATATAGAATCTGCTTATTATTGTTTAAGTCAGTTGCATTGTGCAGAAGCTGTGGAATTTGATGAATGGGATAAATAAAATATTGTTTCCTTCTGAGAAATTGGCAATCGCTCTTGTGAAATTTGGAAAGCCTCCCTCCTGTGTGCGAGAAGAAATCCACTGCCCAATTCTTCAAGACTGGAATCCAGCCTGATTAATTTCAAAGAAATTTAGGCATACAGACATTTTGTGCAAGATTATGTATGCCGTTTCTCAGTCTACTCTGCACACCCAGCAAAATGAAGTAGTAGAATCACAAACTAGTACAGTAGACTCTCCACTACCTATAGTCTCAAGTGGCATGGATATAATTTTTGAATGCTGTCAGGCAGGGGCAGACTCCCTCAAATAACTAAAACAAAAACTAGCACAGCAGGAAGAAAAATTCTAGTCAAATCTAGTCCATTTTCTGCCATGCTAGCTCTGTGTTTTAACATAGGGAGCAGGGTTGACAAAAGAGGTAACCATTTGCAGTATAAAAAAGGTAAAGGGACCTCTGAGCATTAGGTCCAGTCGTGACCGACTCTCGGGTTGCGGCGCTCATCTCGCTTTATTGGCCGAGTGAGCCGGTGTACAGCTTCCGGGTCATGTGGCCAGCATGACTAAGCTGCTTCTGGTGAACCAGAGCAGTGCACGGAAACGCCGTTTACCTTCCCATCGGAGTGGTACCTATTTATCTACTTGCACTTTGACGTGCTTTCAAACTGCTAGGCTGGCAGAAGCAGGGACCAAGCAATGGGAGCTCACCCCATTGCAGGGATTCAAATCGCCGACCTTGTGATCAGCAAGTCCTAGGCTCTGTGGTTTAACCCACAGCCACCCACACCCCTATTTGCAGTATATATATAGAGAGAAAGAGTTCAGTCAACCATCTCAGGACTTCATCCTTTCATTTCCACCTCATATGTACAGTAGATGAGTCCTGGGAATGTTCCTTGCCTGAAACTCTGGAAACCGACTTCCACTCAGTGTAGACTATGTTGAACCTGATGGACTAAAAGGTCTTACTTGATATAGATAGCTCAGTTGGTTAGAGCCTGATGCTGATAATGCCAAGGTTGCAGCTTTGATCCCCATATGGGACAGCTGCATATTCCTGCATTGCATGACATTGGACTACATGATTCTCAGGGTTACTTCCAACTCTGTTTGAATTCTATGAGTCCATCCACTTCCTAGGTAACTCTTTGCCCATCCATCTCTGGGGAAATATTGCTGTGACATGCACACACCTTAAAGATCAGGATGCTTCTGAATTTCTCTTCATTAGAATTTCTCCATTTGTTTAGATCTCAAAATCTAAACCTGGTCTTGTTTCTAGAATGTAGCCGATTTATTATGAATCCTTCACTGTCTTCTTTTTATTTTTATTTTAAATATTTTAAATATCCAGTTTGCTGCTTCTTTCACTTCTTTGATGCCCTCCCCTTCAATCTACTTTTACCAATGTGTGTACATGAGCTTATTAATAAAATAAAACAAAAAAGCCATCATGATGTGATCATACAATTAATTGCACAATTATTGTTTTAGGGTAGTGCTTTTGCTGATTCACACATGTCCTCTCGTCCATCAGCAAACACTGTGCAAAATACCGTATTGACCCAAATATAAGCTGCACCCTAATATAAGCCGCACCTTTAAAATTCAAGGGGGGAGGGGAGAAAAAAAGATAATGAATATAAGCCACTGCCTTAAAATTCCGCAGGCATTCACACCTGTTCCATTTTGCCATGTCTGTTTCAGCAGCGATATCGTAAAAGCCAATTTTTGTAAGGTTGTGAATTTAAGCCATACTTTAACTTTTCACGGTCAGAATTTGGGGGGAAAGTGTGGCTTATATTTGGGGCAATGCGGTACATTGGAACAAAGGACTGAATTTACTATGTACACAGACACCACCAACAGAGCAGAAAACATGTAAATATTAGAGAAACAGCCACAAGTATCCAAAGGAGTTCTTACTTTACCATCTCCCTCCTAATTTGTATCGAAGATAAAGGAAATGAGATATCATTTTTGGTAGCATGAATAGTCATCAAAACATATCAGAGTGTCAGTGGCTCTTCCGGGTCCAATAAAGGAAGAATCACCATCTCTCTGGACTTGCTGCAAATTGTAGTATAAAGAACATGGCCAACAGATTATCCACTTTCACAGAACAGTCATTCATAAGGAAGATCTCACTAAATGGACCAGTTAGGAGAACTGAGGGAAAAACATTAAAATGAGTGTTGTGTTCCATTAATGCCGATGTGCAGATTGGTAAAACAGATGTTTTAAAAAAGACACAAATGTGTGAAAGGTATAGGAAACTCTGCACAAATCAATTCCAGAATGTTTTGGTCTTTTAAAATTATCCTATTGAAAGAGTGTTAAGGATGAGGCAAATGCATGGCAGAGCAAACCCACAGAACAATAAAGTCATGGAAGAATGGAATTCAAATTGTCCCCACTGAAAGGCTAGGTATCTTTGGAAGAAGGGGTGCAGTAATTTGTGGGTTTCTCATCCCATGCAATGGGGCTGGTCAAGCCAGTAGGCACCTCTGTGACTTGGCTGGGTCTGCTTACAATCGAACTTCCAATAGTGTGCCCTTGGGAGAAGGAGCCGGAAGTCTGCTTAGCCAGCTAACTGTCTGACTCATGTTAACAAACTTCTCCAATTGGTGGGGGAATCTCCCTTTCAGGGAGAGGGATGTGGGCTGGTTTAGTCACCTCTCCTTCCTCTGCTGGGAGGTCTGACACCAGTGGGGTAGGGCGCTGGGAATGTCTTCTAATAAAATACTCAGTCCCTCCTTGCCAACAGGCTTATCCTATTCCTCATACCCCCCGGGGCCCTATTGTCAGGAATTCTGCAGCATTTGCTCAGGTATCCACTCTGATAAGGTAAAGGTAAAGGGACCACCCCTGACCAGTCATGACCGACTCTAGAGTTGAGGCGCTCATCTCGCTTTATTGGCTGAGGGAGCCGGCATACAGTTTCCGGGTAATGTGGCCAGCATGATTAAGCCACTTCTGGCGAACCAAAGCAGCACACGGAAACCCTGTTTAGCTTCCCGCCTGAGCGATACCTATTTATTTACTTGCACTGGTGTGCTTTAGAACTGCTAGATTGGCAGAAGCAGGGACCGAGCAATGGGAGCTCACCCCATCGCAGGGATTTGAACCACTGACCTTCTGATCGGCAAGTCCTAGGCTCTGTGGTTTAACCCAAAGCGCCACCCGCATCCCATCCACTCTGGTATTTAGGTACAATAACACCAGGCATTTTTCAAGTTCCATTCCTTTTGCTGCAAAACTAGGGTTGCCAGAATTTCTGGGACATAACTGGGATTTGGCCATCGGAAACAGTGTTCGGGTGGAAATCTCCGGAATGTCCAGGGAAATTTGGACCTATGGCAACACATGTCGTAAGTGTAGATTTTGGCAAATGTCTTTAAAAATAGCTCAAAAACTCAAAAAAGCTCAAAAATATGAAATATGGCAACCCAATCATATTTCAGTATTTTGAAATATGGCAACTCTACGCAAAACAATGTTAAGTATACCAGCTAATTCCCAAGTAAATTAATGGTAGTTAAAAGTGCATAAATCCTATACTCACTTACTTGGGATCAAGCTACATTGATATCAAGTGTACTTACTTCCAAGAAGACATGTATAGGATTAAACTTTAAATCTAGCCTGATAATGTCCATATGATTAGGAAGAAAGGCCTTGTGAATTGGTGGGAGTTAAAATTATTTCCAAATAATATGTGAAGATGGTTGTTTGTTCATAAGAAAGTTTTTAGGTAGAGAGATCAAGGATCAAAGTCAGTGTTCTAAGATTGAAATAGCCAGAAATATAATACCAAGACATTACTTACTGCTATGGATAAAAACCTATAATCTTTATAATGGAATGGTGAATGCTAATGGGAAGAAAGATCAATAAGAGAGCCAAAACCAGTCATCCTTTTGAGTTATTCTTTGAAGTCTGTTTTCTAAGCTACAACTGGCATCTATAATTGATACTAGAGCACCTTGAAGTGTATAGTTTTACTGCGTTGCGAATGTATTCCTATGAATATGAATATTGCTGAATGTTCACACTGAACACCACAAAGTTCTGAAAACTGATCTCCTTTTGAAGGACATGTCGGGAATCAGCTTCCCTTGTTACTCCATTCGTATGTGGGTGGCTTAAATTACAAAAAAGAAGGGTGCCCATATTTGAACTTCAGGGTATTAACATTTACAAAGCATTTGTGTAACAACAACAACAACAAAAATACAATAAATATGTCCCAATATGTTACAGATACACAATGCAGCAGGCACAGCCCCAATATGCAACAACACACACTCCACCCCAACACATGGTGGGGGGGGGTCCCATGGGTTACTTGAGAGGAGAGGTCCAAGTCCGGTCCGTGGTCAAAGGTGCAACGTGGAGGCAGTCCGTAGTAGCTGAAGCTGGGTGCAGGGCAGGGAGTCGGGTGAAGTCAGGGTCAGGCATGCAAGCAGGGAGCCAGGGCGGATCAGGAGCTCAGGCAGGAAAGCAGGACAGGATTCAGACAGGAACTAGCAACCAACAATGTTGTTCCCACAACTTGGGACTGGCCGGCTTTTATCTGCCCCGAGGCATATTGCAGCCCCGATCCTCTGGTGACTCTGCAGCTCAGAAGAGGCTGGAGGGTTACCAGACCCAGAGGCAACCTCAGCTTCCTCTGGTGGGGCTGAGAGTGGAGCACCTGCAGGCAATGGGTCCTCCATCACCTCAGGAGCCAGAGCAGACTCAGTTGATGCCTGCACCTGAGGATCCAGCACAGGTGAGGACCCTTCAGGCTCATGCCCCAGCCCCAGCTCAGCTGGTTCTGGAGGCGGGGAATCCTGTGCAGGCTGGGATCCCTCAGGTTCAGCATCCAAGTCCGAATCCCAGGCCATCACTGGGGAGGTCAACTATGACCTGACCCAATGCAGAGAGAGGAAGACACAGCAGTATTGTTGTAAGACATCATGTGACTTGAGATTGCTCTCCTGCTGCACCCCTCCAAGTAGTTGCTTGTCTTGAGGGTGCACTTGTTGTGGAGCTGATGGAGATAAGCAGGTGAAGAAGCCTTTGAGATGGCCTGCTTGAGACGAACCAGTAACTAATCTGATCTGAAGCCAACAGCAGGCTATCCCTAACAGCAGGAAGCATGTCCCTTTCTGATGAGCATGAGGGTGATGAGGCAGCAGAACGAGCATGCTCACAGGGCTGTAGCTCAGTAGTAGAAGATATCTGGTTCAGTCTTCAGCATCTCCATGTAGGACCAGGAGACATCCCTTGCTGGAGAGCTGTTGCTAGTCATTGTAAACAATACTGAGCTTTGTTATCTCGTATGCTGGAAAACTCACTTTCAGAATGCCTCAGGAGAGCTCAAGTCACCATCAGATCAAACCACTTAGCTCCAAATGCAGCAGCAATACAAGCTGCTCCTGCTACCTTTTTTATTGCATAAAAGCACTCATACGCTTACGCTGATGTATGAATTTAAACTCTCAAAAAATGTTCTATTATTGTTCTATCAGGGGGCAGAGATTCTTTCTGAATGTGGAAAGAGCAGCAAAGCACACAGGTTTGCTCTTTAAGAAACCAGGTTTTATTGAGAAGACGGGGCAGTAAAGAACAGACCAAAGCAAAGACAAACAGCTTATGTCCCTTCCTTTGGTTGCCAAGAACCCTGCCAACCCTGGTAACGGATGTAACTCCTAACAGCCAGGGCACAGAACATGCGTCTTTAGGGATGCACAGTTCAACCAGGGTAAGTGTTTCCAGGACTTACATGCTATCAGAGTTACGCAGACCACACCTGGTTATTTAGGTTTATATATCAGTGGCCCTGATAATGCTTTCCTGCCAGAGCAAAGGACTAATTAATATATGGCAAGCAAGCAACACAGATAGCTCTAAGATTAGCAGATACTCCCTATAGCAGCTCTCACCATGGGATCCTGTGGAAGCCTATTTTAAGGATTAATATTCCCACACAGTACCATCTCAGCATGTTTCTCAGCTGTCAGAAACTAATATTTTTATGGGATAAACAAAATTAATCCCTTAAAGAGCCTGAGGCCCACTAAAAAAAAAAAAAATTAGGCATGAGGGGGCACTGTTGCATACCACCAAAAATTCAATGAAGTCACCATTTTATTTATATATTTTTACTGTATCTGTATCCCTCCTTTCTTCCAAGTTGGGATTCAAGGCAGCTTACCTTTAAAAGCATCATTATAAAATACAAAGTAAGAAACACAATCTAGCTAAAAGCAACATTAAAACACATTTAAAACTAGCATTAACGTATTGTTTGCCCTGACAGCAGACCCTCCAAGTGTTCCTATTTTGTAGTGACATCCCTGATTTAGAGAAGCTGTCCCAGTTTCTGATTTGATCCCGAAATGTCCCATTTTTCCTTAGGATGTCCCTATTTTCATTGGATAAATGTTGGAGGGTATGGAGTTATCCAACCCCTGAGCCACCTGAAGGCAATTCTATATAGGGAGTGGTTTTTTAAAAAAATGTTTAATGTTTTATTATGTTTTTATATATGTTGGAAGCTGCACAGAGTGGCTGGGGCAATGCAGTAAGATCTGTGGGGTATAACTAGTAAAATTATCATTATGGAGTGGGATGTCCCTATTTTCATCGGAGAAATGTTGGATGGTATGTGACAACCACCAAGTGGCCAGCATAATCTGTGCCATAGTTTTCAATGGTCAGTCTGAATAGGAAGGTCTTAGCCTGCTTGGGAAGGAGAACATAACAGGAGCCAATTTAACCTCTCAAGGGAGGAAATTCCTCAATACAGCTACACAAATGGCTGTCTCTTGTGTCACCACCAACCATGTTGCTGGTGTTGATGGGACTGAGAGAAGGTGCTCACCTGAGGATCTTATACCAGATATAGGTATAGGGAGATATGAACTTCCAGGAGGCCTGCGCCCAATCATATTGGGCCTTATAGGCCATAATCAGCACTGGAATTGTGCACAAAATGGATGGGTAGCCGGCAAAGTTTTTTCACCAGGGAACTAACATGCTCCCTATAACTGGCCATTGTCTGGCTGTAGCATTCTGGCCAGCTGAAGCTTCCAAACACATTTCAAAGGCAGAGTGTGTTGCAATAGTCAAACTGGGATGTAGCTAAGGCATGCATCACTATGATCAGATACCACACATCTCAAGGAAAAGGCACAGTTGGCGCATGAGCCATAATGGCATGCTCCTGGCCGCCACCAAAACCCGGGCATGCAGGTTCAACATAGACTCCAGGAATACACACAAATTATGGGCCTGAGTCTTGAACAGGAATGTAAACCTATCCAGCACAGGGTGAGTTCCCATTTCCTGAGCTGCCTTCCAACAGACCAGGAGCATCTCTGTCTTGTCTAAATTAAGCATCATTTTGTTCACCCTAATCCAGCCCCATCAATGACATCAGTGATATTCCTGTGCAGCTGTACAGGTTTTTTATAAAGTCAAACAAAGTAAAATGGAAAGTTCTTTAGCACTATTATTTCACAGGCATTTGAGGGAACCAGTGAGATGACAATTTTTTTACAAAAAAACCCACCTACTTTGTGCTGTTTGAATATCCAGCTTTGCATTATTACACTTTAATATTTTTTCTTCTCTGCTCTTGACCAAGAATTTTAATACTGCTAATATTGTTAATTTTTAAATATACATTTACTAAGAAAAAAACTCGCTTGCAGCATAATGAAAATTAAATACGCTGTCGAATACCTGGCTGAGTCAAGTATTGCATTTTTGTTCACCGTGTTAACGCTAAGAATTTTGAGAGTTATTGTTGACACTTGTACTGGCTGGGCTTTTATATAATAGTAATGCTTTGTTGAGCAAATAAGACGGAATCCTGGGAATGCATTAGCTGAGCAAAGAGGCTAAAAATAGTGTTCCTTCCAGCAGTAGGTTAATAGGCACACACAAATTCACTTTGACATCTGAAATGAATGTTCAGAGCTCTTCCTTTTGTCATAAATGAAACCATATTGTATCCATATATACAACCTTTTCAATTATTTGCCCTCCGGTTGTTCCAGTTGACAGAACTTCCCTAAACTAACTTAAAACGAAGAGCAAATGCAAAACCTGCCAGATCCTACAAAAAAAATGTTTTTAAAAACTATTTTGGTTGTGCCCACAGTGTATGCACATGTGTTCTAGTGGGATGCATTCCCCTTTGAAAAATAATGCAGATAAGCTCTTGCCTCACAGCCATTTGTTTCACTGGATAAAGTATCCACAGTGGGCAATACCTAATGGACTTAAATCCATTGATTTCAGTGGGTCTAATCTGAGAAAGATTTAACTGGATATCAACCTACTTTGTTTGCTTGTCTTGGACACAATCGACCACATGTGTTTGATTATCTCATTGAACTTAGTCGGAGTTAGAACATGGGTTAGTTTTGAGAAGATTGTACACTAGCTAGTTTATTTTCAGCAGCAAAGTAGTGCCAGCAAAACAAATGTCTTTCCTTGGTAGAAGGGATTGGTGTATTGCTTAAGCAGTACAGTGGTACCTCGGGTTAAGTACTTAATTTGTTTTGGAGGTCCGTTCTTAACCTGAAACTGTTCTTAACCTGAAGCACCACTTTATCTAATGGGGCCTCCGTCTACCGTCGCTCCGCCGGAGCACGATTTCTGTTCTCATCCTGAAGCCAAGTTCTTAACCTGAAGCACTATTTCTGGGTTAGTGGAGTCTGTAACCTGAAGCGCATGTAACTTAAAGCGTATGTAACCTGAGGTACCACTGTATTTGAAAATATATTTTTTTAAAAAATGATTTTTAATTTATTATGCTTTGAGGCTGCAATCCTATACCCACTCATTTGAGAATCATACCATTAGACTTACCGTATTTACGATTCGCCATTGAATCTAATGCTCACCTTTTCTGGCCAAATTACGTTGTGAAAATTAAGGTGTGCATTAGATTCGATGGCACATTTACATTCACCAGCAAATACTTTTTTTGGTTTCAAGGTTCTGAAAATTGAAACGTGCATTAGCTTCGATGGCACAATAGACTCAAGTAAATACAGTAGTGCAATTGCACTTTTAGTTTTTTGCAGATAAAGTCGCTCAGATTCAGAAGGAGGTAGACTCCACCATGCGAGCATGGCCAAGGCGGGAGAGTGCTAGAGTCCTGTCTAGTCATGTTACATGGGATCAATTCCAATCTGTTACCTCCGAGAATGGGGACAGGCTGCTTGAACGAGTGAAACCGACCACCCGTCTCTTTGATCCTTGCCCATCCTGGCTAATAAAAGCGAGCCAGGAAGGGCTGGGTGATGGGTTCTGCAGGGTGGTGATTGCTTCCCTCTGTGAGGGAGCCTTCTCAGATCCACTGAAAAAAGGCAGTCATTAAACCGCTTCTTAAAAAAGCATCTTTAGACCCGGCCAATTTGGCCAACTATTGCCCAGTCTCATATCTACCATTCTTGGGTAAGGTGATTGAGCGGGTGGGTGCTGAACAACTCCAAGCACTCCTGGAGGATGTGGACCATTTGGATCCCTTCCAATCGGAATTCAGGCCTCATCATGGGACTGAAACTGCCTTGGTTGCACTGGTCGATGATCTCTGGCAGGATAGGGACAAAGGTGAGAGCTGTTTCGTAGTTCTGCTGGATCTCTCAGCGGCCTTTGATACCATTGACCATAACATCCTTCTGGATCATCTAGAGGGGCTGGGAGCTGGAGGCACTCTTATACAGTGGTTCTGCTCCTTTCTCCTGGGCCGTGTCCAGAAAGTGGTGGGGGGGGATGAGTGTTCAGACCCCTGGGCTCTCACTAGTGGGGTGCCTCAGGGTTCCGTCCTCTCCCCCATGCTTTTTAACATCTACATGAAGCCGCTGGGAGAGATCATCAAGGGAGTTGGGCTGGGTGTTCACCAGTATGCAGATGGTGGCTCTGTGGGTTAAACGACAGAGCCTAGGACTTGCCAATCAGAAGGTTGGCGGTTCAAATCCCCACAACGGGGTGAGCTCCCGTTGCTCGGTCCCTGCTCCTGCCAACCTAGCAGTTCGAAAGCATGTCAAAGTGCAAGTAGATAAATAGGTACCGCTCTGGAGGGAAGGTAAACGGCGTTTCCGTGCGCTGCTCTGGTTTGCCAGAAGCGGCTTAGTCATGCTGGCCACATGACCCGGAAACTGTACGCCAGCTCCCTCGGCCAATAAAGCGAGATGGGCGCTGCAACCCCAGAGTCAGCCAAGACTGAACCTAATGGTCAGGGGTCTCTTTACCTTTACAGCTGGACAAATCTCAAGAGTCATCTAGTTCAACTATGAATGTGCCCAATTTAGGGCTAGGACCAAGACGACATTCTACCAACTTCAGCTGATTTAGCAAAGAAGGATTTGAAAATGTTGTGTTGAACGGTAATAAATCTCATATGGCTTACTACCACACTTGACGGCCGTTTGAAAAGTATGACTACTCCAAAACACAGCTGCCATATTATTGTCTCACCTTCACCTTAGGGACTATATAACTTTTTCCCAAACTCTGCTGGTATGCAGTTTGTTTCCAGACCTAATTTGTTGTGCTGGTGCACACCTTTAATATCCTTAATGGCGTGTGTTTAGAACATTTGAGGAACCTCTTTCCGCTATTTGAACCTTTCCAGCCAGTAAAGTTTTTGGAAAGGAATCTTCTGGTGAGCCTGGGGTAGGCAAATCCATCAATTTTGTTTTCTTTCGTTTTCTCATTTTCATAGAATCATAGAATCATAGAGTTAGAAGAGACCACAAGGGCCATCGAGTCCAATCCCCTGCCAAGCAGGAAACACCATCAGAGCACTCCTGACATATGGTTGTCAAGCCTCTGCTTAAAGACCTCCAAAGAAGGAGACTCCACCACACTCCTTGGCAGCAAATTCCACTGTCGAACAGCTCTTACTGTCAGGAAGTTCTTCCTAATGTTTAGGTGGAATCTTCTTTCTTGTAGTTTGGATCCATTGCTCCGTGTCCGCTTCGCTGGAGCAGCAGAAAACAACCTTTCTCCCTCCTCTATGTGACATCCTTTTATATATTTGAACATGGCTATCATATCACCCCTTAACCTCCTCTTCTCCAGGCTAAACATTCCCAGCTCCCTTAGCCGTTCCTCATAAGGCATCGTTATGAGGACGTTCCATTTTAAATGGAAGTTTCCCACATTTCTGCATCAGCTTGCTTTTTCTTTAAAACCCCAGGAAAAAAATTGCCAGCATTTTAGTGCACATTTCTTCATCTGCCATTCTGCCCAATATAATGCATGTAGTATGCTTTCTTCACTGATAAAAGAACATTTCTTATACACACTTTCCCCTAGCATATGAATTTTCATATACATGTGGTTTTCTTTTCTTTTTAAATGGAGAACTGCATTCAGAGAAATGGAAATCAAGAGGGATAGCTGCATTTTGGTTCATGCATTGTTTCAGGAAGTGCAGTTTTCATAGCTTTGCATTATAATGTTAACTACAATAGAACTGAATTAAATTTGCCCATCTGGAGGCTAGTGGCCACTACTGAGCAAGACTTTTAAATGGTGGACCTAAGTGAAGTGTTCAAACAGGTGTAGGGAACCTGCAGACCACCATGTGTTTTTGACCTGCACCTCCCATCAACTCCAGCTAGCATGTCCGCTAGCCATTGGAGTTGTAGTCCAGCAACAACTGGAAGGTCACAGGATTCCTTCATCCTTGCTTTTCAATCTGCTTCCAAACAGCTGTGTGATAAATCCAGGAGCTTGACCTTTTAAGCAGGCTGTGCAGATATTTCCTTTTACAGAGGTTTTCAATAACTATATAAGAGGAGATATGATGGCCCTCTTCAAATATCGCATGGGCTGTCACATGGAGGATGGAGCAAGCTTGTTTTCTCCTGCTCTGGAGTGTAGGACTTGAACAAATGTCTTCAAGTTACAAGAAAGGAGATTTCAACTAAACATCAGGAAGAACATTCTGGCAATAAGAGCTGTTTGACAGTGCATTTAACTCCCTCGGGAGGTGGTGGGCCTTACTTGGAGGTTTACAAGTAGAGGTTGGATGGCCATTTACTATGGTTGCGTTAGTTGAGATCCATGCATTGCAGGGGTTGGACTAGATGTAGGGTTGCCATATTTTGAAGAGCAACTAAGAGTACACATTTGCCAACTTCTACTTTTAACTATGGATCACTATGACAATTCAACCCATGAAGAAGAGAACATATGGCAACCCTACTAGATGATCCTTGGGGTCCCTTTCAACTCTAAAATTCTATGATCTATTATCATTTTTCAGAGCCTTGGGAGAGCCTTGAGGCCAGATAGTCAGGCCTTGAGGAGCACGGTCAGTCTCTGAAGTTGCCCCACCATGTGGATAATTTGCATTCAGTGAAATAAAGACCCCTTTACTAAATAAGAATAAGGTGCCCCAGACGTCTTATTTATTTGATTCTGCCCCCTTCACTTCTGTCAGCCTGTCAAAAATTCAAGGTAATGAGGAACCTAAGGAAATCAATTCAGCTGTTGACTGTTCTATGAAGTGTGACACACGATGCTGGCACACCTGTTAGATTTTGCTTAGTTAACAGGTAGGTGCCTACGGCATGAAAATGATGTTTCTGCCACTCATTTTGTTTGCCTTCTCAGAGTGTGGCCCTACCCGTAAGTTCATTTCAAAAAAAAGTTATCTGCAAGAAAACTATGAGGAGCTGAAAAGGTAGCTGTGTGTGCCCTTTCCTTGGCAAAATCCTTTCTTGGTGTCATGAAAATATCAGACAGACACAGTGCCTTCATGCCTGCTTGCCTGCCTTCTTTTTATAAATGCTAATGCCATTACTGCAGGCCTCCCAGGATGTACTGAAAATGTGCTGAGCTTCTTTTACACAGAAGAACACCTACCTTAATTATTCATGGAGAAAAAGACTCAGCTGCTGCCAAAGATGCCGTGATGAAATAATCTGAGCAAGAAGGAACCTTGACAGCAGCATTTCCAATATATGCATCCCAATTCATGAATAATAAATTGATTTCAAGAAACACAAAATACTGCATTGTTAAGTTCCATTTTGTAATAAATAAGGGGGAGAGGGGAAAGGGCATTGCTATTTAGACATAGGCCGGTGGAATGCATCATTGACTGCTATTACCTTCTCCTTCCCTTCAAACACGTGGACAAGGCCATAGACAGGATTTGCTGGGAAATGCTCAGGTCTCTGGAACCAATTTCCACCTTATCCAGTGAATTCTGAAAACAAAGCCTGGATAGCTCAGTCGGTTAGAACATGGTGCTGATAACACCAAGGTTGCAGGTTTGATCCCCATATGGGACATCTGCATATTCCTGCATTGATTTGATTTGATTCAATTTGATTCCCTCCCTCTCTTTCTTTTTTCTTTTGCTTCTCCTCCTGCGATGAGGCTACATTTTAATGTTTAAATATTTTAATGTTGTATTTTAATTTTGTTTTTAAGTTGTAATCATTCAACTTGTTTTTATTATTGCTTGTAAGCCGCTCTGAGCCCAGCCCTGGCTGGGGAGGGCGGGGTATAAATAAAAATTATTATTATTATTATTATTATTATTATTATTATTATTATTGCAGGGGGGATCCTCAGAGTCCCTTCCAACTCTATGATTCTAAATCAATTTTATTCTGGAATCAACGGCTAATAGAAAAACAAGCCCTCTACAAGAAGCCAACACAATTTAAGACAGCAGTCCTAACAGCACTTAGCTGGAATTGTTGTATGGAACTAGTTAGTGGGTTGCACTTTGGCGTAATCAGTCTCAGCAATGGGCACTAAAACATTCTTGAGAGATGTTGCAAAGCTCAGTCGTAAATGGTGTGGTGCTCACCTGACCTCCAGTTGGTGACATCATTGCTGCTTACCAGGAGGTGGGGGGGGAGTGGTGGTGAGATCAGTGCGGTGCAAACACACCCATGCCATCCCTGCCTGGCAAACACCACATAATGACATGGAAGAATAATGCTTCCATTTGCTTCAAACGCTTCCGTATGATCTGCAAATGAGAGGTTGCTTGTGGATTATGCCTGACACAGGAACCTAGTGTTTGTGTCTACACTGTACTACCGCTAACCTTGTTCCTATGCTTCTCCTGCCCATTGGGAGAAAGCTTAAGTTATCAGCATCTGTTTGGGACATCTGGATAGGATCAGAAGTGAGTTCCTGAGGAAGGGGAAGCCAAAACATGTCTTGTCTCCTTTCCACCCAGGTTCCCGGTCTTATAGCCATCCAACATCCATTTAGCACACATCTTAAGGCACATGAAGCACAGAAGAGTTCAATCAGAGCATGGGGAAGGGGGAAATGTTTGGGAGGAGCCGTTCTATCAGATATGAGTTGCTATTAAGTTATATCAAAGAGGCCAACTTCACTAAGTAAAATGGATCTTGATTAATTTCAGTGAACCTCCATTCTGGCTGACACATACACATAACAGAGCTCACACAGCTGTGATTTTTTTTAAAAAAGAGACTGAAACTTTTTGATACCCTTCCAGCTGAAGATGTGTACATTCACAAAGGAAATGTGTCATTAGAGAATACTGGGTTTCATGGGAGATTCTGTAAAACAGAAGTCATGCTGATATCAAGGTTTTGGTTAAAGTCCTCCCCCCTCCCCCGCCCTCTGCTTGAAGTGAATCAAACACAGTGAGATGTGTAAAAGTTGAAAGAACAGAGACAGAGCTCAGGCTGGGGGGGGGGGATGAATGCTGTTCACAGAAACTGCTTTGCAAGTTAGAGTCATAAGTGAATAAATGCACAACAGAAGTATGCTTTAAGACTAGACTCTTTCAGTGTACTCAAGACTGGAAAGAAGCCCAAGACCTCAAGACCTAATGCAACCATAAGACAAAATGTGGAACTTGGGGTGATGCATACTTTGAGTAGTATGATGTCATTATAATATTTGCTTTATTTACTAATATACAAGAAGATAATAGTGGAAGAAAACAGAGTCAATACAATACGATATGATATGATAGTCTTTATTGTCATTGTCCCATACAGAACAGCGAAATGGAAAAAATCTACATCAGACATTCAAAAACCAACACCCCAGCTATCCCAGCCTGGTTAACCCCCTAAAAACTCTGATACCCCATAATTAAATACAATATACTCCCATAGAGACTACCTTACACTGCGTTTAAAACCAAAATCACATTTGGATAGAAACTGTTTCTCAGGCAACACAAGCACTGATTCTGCATCCCATTTGCAAAGAGTAAATGCTGCTGTGGCTGCCGAACTTTAGCTAATTCCATTTGAAAAGTCCTCTCCCTCCCTCCCTCCCTGCCTCCCTGCCTCCCTCTCTCTCTCTCTCTCTCTCTCCCTCTCCCTCTCCCTCTCCCCCTCTCTCAGTTTCTCTCTGTTTCTTCTCACATCTATAACTTCAGCTCTGCTTATAGTTATCTCTCTGTTTCTCCCCCAAACTCTGATGGTTGCCATATTCTGAAGGCTGCAGCCATAAAATTCAGCTCTTTTATTAAGGTCCTGATTGTTCCGTCAGGTTATCAAGCAAAACTGCAGTGAAAGGTGTGATTCACAGTAATAAAGGCCGTCCAAACCACAACAGTATGGATCTATATGACCCATGCCTGAGCAAGCTAAGGATAAATTGCCTTGAATTTGTGTGATCTTTTGATATGCACAGCACAGTAAACAATTTTAGAGAGTACACTGTGGCTCCAAGCATCTTTGCATCGTGACATGGGGAGAAAATTTAATTCAGCATCTGAAATGCAAAAACAGACGTGCTCAATCAAGCAGAGAATTGTTCATAATAATATGTGTTCCATGATTTTGCACTTACTAAATATATGGTAAGTAGCCAAAGCTTTTTATCAACAGCCTTTGCACATCTCTGCGACTGAGCCTCACCACAGATGAAAGCACTGAGGCCAAATAAAACCTTTTTACAAAGAAGCAAAGCAGCGAAGCATGTAAGTCAACTTTTTGCAGGGTGTAGTAAGGAAACCACTTCAGAGAATGTAAGCGGATGTACTCGCTGTAAGTTGTAAATCAGGGTTGTGCATTTCTACAGTTTTATGTTCCCGCTACCTTAATACTCCTCAACCACAAAGAAAGATCACAGAACTTCAATTCCCCAGGCACACATCATTATACACATATCATACCAATCTATCCCTATCCACCTTTATTTTCTCGATGAGTTGTAAGCTCAATGAGAACTCTGCAACAAGGAGCCTAGTACTGATTCCAGAGAATTTGGCTGCTCAGTAGGGGGAGGAAACACTCGCCTGAACGTTGGCAAACAGTTAAAGTTTATTTCAAGAGATAGTTCCTTATATGTTTTAAAAAATAGTATCCAATTATCCATTGCAGAGCTATGGACTGTGTGCTGCTTCCCCATAAGGCACAGAACACAGATAAACAATGTACCTGCTTTAAGATGTTAGATCATTATTATTTGCCTTCCCTAGGCCATGGGGTCATTCATCTTCATTGTTTTTACATTTTCCATGTCAGTGATTCATCAACATTTTGCTATCTTATGTGGATTATTAACATCCTTGCAGACATCTCTGTTCAGTTTGCTGTGAGTAATTTCCTCTCCCATTCCCTTTATGGGGACATGTAACATCTTAGTTGGGGGGGGGGGGAGGGACAGCCTGTAGTATAAGTCTCCGAAGGAGAGAGACTGAAATTTCAATATAGGGTGAGAAGTCAGTCTCCTGAGTAAATAATTGAGAGCTTAATGCAGGTTATATGTTGTCTGCTAAATTTTATATCCGGTGGCCCTCCAGGATTTGTTGGAACTCCAGCTTCCATCAGTGGCCCAGCCACTGTGGTCAGCTGTCAGGGATCCTTCAGTTGTGATTCCTGCACTGCAGGAGGTTTGCATGAGATGACCTTTTGCGTCCCTCCCAACCCTACAATTCCAACCCTATGATTCTATGAGGATCTGCATGGTTAAATATGCGGTGGTACTTGATTCATAGTTATGGCTATGGTTAGTGATGTATGGAAGTGAGAGCTGGACCATAAAGAAGGCTGATCGCCGAAGAATTCATGCTTTTGAATGATGGTGCTGGAGGAGACTCTTGAGAGTCCCATGGACTGCAAGAAGATCAAACCTCTCCATTCTTAAGGAAATCAGCCCTGAGTGCTCACCGGAAGGACAGATCCTGAAGCTGAGGCTCCAATACTTTGGCCACCTCATGAAAAAGAGAAGACTCCCTGGAAAAGACCCTGATGTTGGGAAAGATTGGGGACACAAGGAGAAGGGGACGACAGAGGACGAGATGGCTGGACAGTGTTCTCAGAGCTACCAGCATGAGTTTGGCCAAACTGCGGGAGGCAGTGGAAGACAGGAGTGCCTGGTGTGCCCTGGTCCATGGGGTCACGAAGAGTCAGACACGACTAAACGACTAAATAACAACAACTAGATTCATCCCTAGAGACCCTGGAATATATTTCAGTTCAGTTCCTTCTTAACTCAAATTCATAACATAGAATTTGAATTATCCTGTGATCTTAGGGGAAAGTTCAGGAATTTTCAGTTCCCAGCACGGTGCAAGAGCCTGTATTTTCAACAGAGTGAATGTGAGTTGAATGAAGAATGTGCAGATAGAACGTCCTTCTATCACTGGATTGTTCCCCTGTTGTCCTACACATAGCTTTTCGATTACAGTGGCAGAGCTTTTGCAGAGAGGAGAACTGATTTCAATAATGAATATTTTAAAGTATGTTGACATTTTTTGAAATTGTGGGTAATTATCTTCTGCTAGCTGCTGCCGTCGTTTGGGCAAAAGGAGCCTGTTTACCATCATCTAATGATGACAGACTTCCTATCGCTAGTATCAATTATTTATAACACTAATGGAAACAAAATAGACTTCATCTCTTTCAGATACTCTTCGATCATCCTGTTCTCAGCAAGGGGAGTTATCTCTTGGCCTAACGTTCCCCAGGAAGCCAGAGAGCCATGCTTTCTAACAATAACATGATTGGGGCTTATTACTCAAATGAGGTTTCCTGATCCCTGCAACTAGTCAAGCGTGGCGGCCGTGAATTGAGAAAAATGTGGTTTTAATGCGTCGTAGGAAACGGCTGTGTTTCCTCAGTGTGACTTTTATTTACTTTGAGAGAATGAATTTTAAGCGTGATTAGGCAGCCTTGTAATGCAGAAAGCAGTCCTGGTTGTTAGAAGTCGCTCCGTTTCCTGATGGCAGTATAGCCCTGACATTTTCGGCTGGATAACTCAAGGGCAGAAAGCGTGTTCGGGGAGTAGGAAATACCTAGTTCCTACTTTTGAGCTGCCCTCAGTAATAGGGTACAACATAGGTAAGCACTCAGGAAACCAGCATAGTGTTCAAATATGTACATTGTGAGTACAGGACAGGCAGTGAGTTGGTTTGCTTCCTAGGATGATATCTACCAGAGAACAACTAAACGAACATACCTTCAGATCTCTGTGCAAGAGCAGGTCTTCTGATACCTACAGCTTGCCTAACCCTGCACACCATCCTTATCAACCACTTCTCTCTCTCTCTTTCTCTCTCTTTCTCTCTCTCTCTTTCTCCTGCTCCCTTCCATGAACAGCCCTGGAAGGATATGCTTCTTTCCAATGAAAGAAATACTGTTTTCCTGTCAAATGGACACAGTAGATTGTGTTACTCTTGCATTAAGGACTACAGAAACAGGACGACCACATGATACAATGGGACCTCGGGTTAAGAACTTAATTCGTTATGGAGGTCTGTTCTTAACTTGAAATTGTTCTTAACCTGAGGTACCACTTTAGCTAATGGGGCCTCCTGCTGCCACTGCGCCGCCGCTGTGCAATTTATGTTCTCATCCTGATGCAAAGTTCTTAACCTGAGGTACTATTTCTGGGTTAGTGGAGTCTGTAACCTGAAGTGTCTGTAACCCCAGGTACCACTGTATAGTGTATCTTGAAATGGAGAGTGGAGCTTGATTCTCTCTCCTGGGATGCAACTCTTGCCACCATTGAGAAATGCCAAAAGATTTCCCTATCTATGAAGGATGGGAACAACAAGAATAAACCGAAATAAAAGAGGGAGTGCAGAAAATAATCAAGCAGAGGCTATACACTTCTCTGCTTTTCTTTGATTGATTTCCTGCTTCTGAATAGCAGGTTAAATGGAAACACTTGTAAGATTGTTTGCATTTCTAGTTAAAGTTTACATTTCAGCTGTCTGAAGAAGATTCCTTTGTAAAACATATGTTTTAATATGTTTAACTGGTCAAACCTATAAATGTATACATCACTAAGTTCAATGGAGCTTTCTCCCAGGTAAGTATGCATAAAATTAGTTGTGATTCGAGGACCCGATCCCTGCTTGGGGAATAAAGACACATGGACACAGAATGTAAGGTTAATGGGTAAGGTAAAGGCCACAACTTTATTGATTACAGCATGTGAGAAGGTATTGGCTTAGGCATTGGACCACGGAACATTAGACTCCACCCACTCAGAGAGGGGTGAGTCTGAGGAGGGGTTAAGCACCAGTAGGGGAAGCCTGTTGATGCTAATCCAACTATAGGCTCTCTTCCTGATGCCACCGAGGGTCGTGCCATGGCCCCCCGCCACACGGGCATCGGACAGGATCCACGACTGCCGGATTCCTTTAGCGGAATACCCAAAATTGTCGGGGAAGGCGATGGCCACACCTTGCCCCCCGAAACACCAACAACACATTCTAATGCCTAACCGCCAAATACCACGAAAGTTGTGACGGTTGCTACAAGGTAGGCGGAAAAAACCAAGAGGCCAGGCCAATTTAGCTAATTGGAAAAAACTCCTTCCAGGCCCCCTGGTTAAACAGGGTGACCAACCAGAGGTCCATTGCAAAGTCTGAGGAACAGCTAATCTAAAGGGAGTGGAGGGTGGGTGACTCGAAAAAAATGTGTGTGCAATGGTGGGGATCGCTGGTGCGGCTGCGTTTGAGCAGCAAGCCACACCCCCGTCGAGCTTCCCTATTGGGTGCCCAACTGGGGAGGGGCGTGGTGACAGCCCTGGAGTTGAAGCAGGGGGCGGAGCGCCCCCTGCATGACACGGGAATCATCTCCTGATCACAACCCCTCCCCTCCTGGGAGGAGGAAAGGCTTTATGCCACCCAAAATTGGTCTAGAAGCTGCTGAAGAATTCTGTCAGGGAAAAAATTGGCATTTGTCATTCATTTTTAACATTAAATTAAATCGTGTCAAATATTTTTATTTAATGATGTTGAATCTTCTATATATGAATGATTTGTTTTTGGGGGGGAACCACATTAAAATAAAGCAGTCCCAACAATTCATTCAAATACACAAGAATATTTATTTATTATCAAAACTACTTGCATACTGCAATTTCACTACAAGTAAATCAAAGCAATCATATATACCCAATAAAAACAGCTTGAAGTACAGATCACCAACTATTATTAACTTATTAAAATATGCAAATATTTAACTTATCTGCCTCTCATATGAATAACAATGGATCAAGGAAGATGGGATTCCTTTTTGTTCCCTTCTTAAGAATTGCAAATTATTCTCGGAATCCAGGTATTTGTAGTTTAACTATAAATATGCCAGGTGATTAGAATTTAAGCATATCATAAAACAGGCGGAGGAATCCTATTGAGTTAAGGGAGGGAGAACTGAATGTGGATGAACTTGCACCACCAGGGCAAAATGTGGTACTCCATTTTTCCTGCTCCTTACATTGACTTTTTTTAAAAAATGATTTCCCCTCCCTTGTCACCCCTAGGATTGTCATAATTGTGGGGGCAGGGGAGGGATCGCTTATAAGCCACAAAAGCACTCCTGTTTTGACCTCTCTGAAATTGGAATGGCGGCAGCAGAGGGGCAATGGTGGTAGTCACTTCTGCCACACTGTTCTTCTGACAGCAGCATCACTGACTGACATAGAGCTGGGATGGAGCAATGTCAGTGCTGTGCAGATGCACCAGCAGAACCAATCTGGCATTCCTGCCTGTTCAGCTGCATGGCCCCAATCTCACTGCTCCTTTACGCCAGCTCTTCCCTCTAACTGGGATGGATGAGGCAGATTTCCCAGGGACCATAACATTGCATCCTAAGGAGCATTAAAGGTAAAGGGACCCCTGACCATTAGGTCCAGTCGTGGCTGACTCTGGGGTTGCGGCGCTCATTTCGCTTTATTGGCCGAGGGAGCTGGCATACAGCTTCCGGGTCATGTGGCCAGCATGACTAAGCCACTTCTGGCGAACCAGAGCAGCGCACGGAAACGCTGTTTACCTTCCCGCCGGAGCGGTACCTATTTATCTACTTGCACTTTGACGTCCTTTCAAACTGCTAGGTTGGCAGGAGCAGGGACCAAGCAATGGGAGCTCACCCCGTCAAGGGGATTTGAACCGCTGACCTTCTGATCGGCAAGCCCTAGACTCTGTGGTTTAACCCACAGTGCCACCCACGTCCCTTTAGGTATACACAAAATTTTCTGGTAGAAGGTAGTGCTGACCCAGGGTTCCAGCATAGGTCAGCCAAGGGTGGACACCTGGATAAGCGGAAAGCCGGGAACTGGCTAACTCCACCATCCAAATGCCCCCCTGGACTCAGGCATGGGCACAACTCCCTCTCAGGGGTTGACCGAGTCCCTGGATTTCTTTAAGGGAATACCCTTCACATAGGGATGGCGAGATCGTTCTCCCATCCCTATCACCTGAATCAGAGCCTATCTGCAACCTTACAAGTTGTGACGATTTGCTATGCGGCAGGCGAAACCCAAATGGCAACAGCCAATCAGCCAAGTGGGGGAAATTCCTGCCGTGCCCCTGTCTCAATGACAGAGAACACACGACAGCATAGCAAGGTCAAGCGCAAAGCCCTAAAAGTAGGGAGAGGTGGGCGGGTATTCCAAATGCACATGCTGAAAGAGGAAGCTCTGGGTCACATGCATGGGCATAAATAGGTCCCTCGAACCATTTTGACTGCGTCCTATTGGCCAAATTATACCCAGCTTTGAGGGACCTACCAATCGGGTGTTGTGGCTGACCAATTGTACCCACCCACAACACAGGGTATCGGTTTTCCAGGTCTCACCACAATATGTACCCTCTTTAAGGGAGGACCCGATTTAATCAATGTAATTCCTCTTTCAATACCAAAACAGCAAAAAAAATATTTAAAGATCACTGAAGTTTTATGACTCTCCTGTATAGAAAATAATAAATTTTGTACAGGGATTTGTTAGAAGATAATTCTTGGTTGCTAAGAAACTGACTGGCTGGTGGCATACACCATTAGCAAAGATCTTTAAATAAACTTTGCAGAGCGCAGACTAAATTTTGTCTGAATAAGATTTTCCTCAAAAACTGGGCAGAGGATTGTTTCCAATAATGCCATGAAGATTATGATGAGAATCACAATTCACAAAAGTTGCTGTTGCTTTTATTTCTTCGATTCCCCTGGACACAAAAATCATATACAGCTGAATGTTCTCATGTACATGAGTCCAGTGAAGGGGAAATCTGAGAAATGGAAACAAGTTTCCATGATCAGAAGCATCCTTTCAATGCTGCTCATCCAAATCCTTGCCGTTTTTGAGGAAATTCTTATGCTAAATGTAGCCCTTTGGCATCTTATTGTGGCCTGCGGCATGCTTGCCAGTCTCTCAGTTCTTCAACCTCAAGCAGGTCTGCATTCTGTGTGGTGGGTCACAATTTAGGAGATCTTGGATTCTTTCCCCTGGAATTATATGGCAATGAAATATTACTGAAATGGGAACTCTGTTATCTTTCAGGTGTCTAAGATACTTTCAGAAATGAACATATGGAAATCGTATTGCCAGCAGCTTGGAACAAAATCTGGGATTAGAACAAAGTTTGATTTCTTTCATATTTATTTATTTGATAATATATCACTTGATTGTAGAAAAAAAAGAAACCTCAAAATGTTCCCCCCATTGTTTATGAAATATTATGCAATTTGCTACTTTACGTCCTCGTCAGAGTGAGGACATACTGTAGAATTCAGCATGTGGTCACAGGATTTCAATACCCTTGAACCCCCCCCCCCAAAAAAAAAATCTAATTGCTTTTGAAATAATCAGCCCTCCTTTTAAAAAAAGAAAATTGTTTTAAAAACCTGCTGTGTTTGCTTCACCGTGCACATAATCTCCATTCCCTTCTGGTGTGTAAGGGGACTGCTATTGGTCTGGAATCAAGTACTTTAATCCAAGCAATGGCTCAGTCATTTGCTCAACAAACAAACAAACAAACAAACAAACAATGTTAAGTAAACAACAAATGTCTGCTCCCTCTAGCAATTTGCAAACTTTTCCACTCATGAATGAACTTCTGCCCCTTATCTGCAGATAGAATATTACCTGAATGCTATGCAGGAAGGAAAGCAAAGTTAGTACCAAAACAGTTTAAGCATCATAAAGTATTATGAAGCATTAATAAGGAGCAAGCAATACAAATTTGGATTAGCTCAGATCACAGCATAGGTGATGTGGTAAAAGGCAGGGAGCAAGACACACAAACAAACACACACATTCTGCACAGTCTCACTGTAACAAATACACATTTTAGTATGTCTGTAGTCAGAAAAGTACAATTACGTAAACCAAAGCAACAGCATGGAATTGGTTGTGTAGGTGGAAATCATTTTATGAAACATACACCAAAGTTTCCAAAAGGAATTATGAAATCAACCACAAGTGAACCACACTGGGACAAAAAAACATCTAAACTGTGAAAGAAAAAGAACTGCGAAGCGGGATGGGAGCAATAATTTGCAAAAACTGAACAAAGTGAGACACCATCTTGAATTCCATCAATGCTCAGAAACTTTCTCCCCAAAGGAAAAATAATTTACATACGCAGGACTATTTTGAGCTGGCAGCACTTTTATTTGTTATCTATTTGCTAAATATACCCACATATTTTTTTGCCAAAATTCTCACAATTGTTTATGCATTCCAATAATGTGTTTCATTATTGAGGTACAAAAAGGGAAGAAAAGGAATGGAGAATTGGGAAAAGAAAATGATCAAATTCTAGTTCAAACTCTTTCATATTGTCACAACACAATTAAAATATTTAAAGTCAGGTGGAATAGTCAATACAGGAGACAGTGTGGGGAGCCAAATGACGGGTCAGCCAAGCCAAGGAGATGGACCAGGCTGTTTTTACCTCAGCTGCAGCCAGTAAGAATGGCAAATGATGGAGAAAGTTCTAGAAGGGAAGGAGACAAATAGCAGTTAGTCCCAGGCATCCAAGCCCAAAAAGAGGGCTCCACTGCAGAGACAATATTAAACAATCCATTAGGCAGCTTCCTATATTACTATATAGCAGCATCTAAGTGCTACAAAATATACATATGGAAAGGCCCACAGACATCAGAAAATGGAATAGGAGAATTCTATGTGGTGCTGCCATTTTGAGTAACAGATTTATGTTTATCATTACGTACCGTTCCACCCGCAACATCATCCTGAACTAGTCCACTTCTTAGGAACCATCTAACCATGAAGCAGAAAAAAAGGGAATGAAATGTGGTTTGATTGAACAACAAGTTTGTGTTCAGGTGGCAGAAACAAAGGGGAGAAATCAAAAGGCTGCATACTACCTTTATCAAGGGGAAATGGCTATTGATTTGAGAACTGATTACCTGTGCTGCCTTTATGGTTTAAAAATCCCCACACATCCAGTTTGTATACACAGGGTTGTTATTCTTCCTGTTCAATAACCATAAAAGCAGGCTGTCCCAGATCCTAACACTGTTAGTCAGCAAATATAAAAGGTCAGAGGAAATCTCTTCAAAATAAACAAACAAACTTGGTTATGGGAATTCAGCCTTGGCATATTTAATTAAGGATAACCTTGACTGTCAGCTGCTTAAATGAATCCTGAAGAGTTTCTAATCCATCTAAATGTTGCTTCCAATAAGCTGCAGCCCAGGAAATAATATTGCCTCATATAGGATAGCTAATGTGCCATTCCTTCCTGCAGCATATTTATCACTGCCATAAAACCATTCCGGTATCTGGTTTATTTGAGTGTGCATGCTAGCAGTAACCCTGAATATCTCTTTCCATAGATTTCCATTTCTAAATAGGATTTTTGATTCATTTTTTATTTTTGAATCACACTATCCAATACAGTTTGACCCCCCAAAAGTATAAATCACATTTCCTTTGATGTACAAGAAATTTGATGTCTCCTGAAAGTTTGAAATAATTCCTGAATACAATATGCTTCCAGCAAAACTTCTGTGTTTGACTTTTTAGTCATGCTTCACAGGAACAGTTACTTTAAAAATATTTCCATAACTCCTTGTCTGTTGAGCAGAAATCAATGGGACAAGCCATGTCATGTGAATAGCCAATTGGACTAGGCCAGAAGTGGGGAACCACGACTCCCATGATCCCTGGTCATTGACCATGCTAGCTAGGGCTGGTGGGAGTTGTAGTTCAACAACATCTGGAAGTCCAAAGTTTCCCTACGCATGGTCTAGGCAGACCTGCCATCATTTTAGGTCTCCTCAGAGTTTATGTAAGTAAATGGAGGGATAAGTTATTTGAGGAGAAGCTCAAAGCAGACCACAAATTTGCTGATTGGAGGCTTTCTGGCGACTTTCCCCAGCCTAGTTCTTTGGAAAGAAAATATCCCAATGACATTTGCAGAGTGCATATCTGCAGAAAACGTCTGAAGGACTTTGTTTTTATTATCCTTCAGAATCACTAGGAGCTAAAAGCTTCTACTGAATGTCAGCTTAAGTACCATGAAGTATTTGTTTACACAAGCAAGTCAGTCACAGTCAAATTGATATAGGTTTTCACAGAACCCAGTTTTTTATATAATTTGGTGTGTTTTTTTTAAATAAAGACTTTGATGAATAGCATGGTGATAGTCTATGCTGTGTTGTATATAAAATCTAATATTAGAGAAAGAACGTATAAACAATAATATATAGTGGAGAAATGTAATGTATTGTACCAATAATTTGGCTTTATGGACCCTGTAGCTATGCAGGGTTGCAGAATAGATGTTTGCAGTTCTAGAGAAAGCTAATAAATTACAGCTGTTGGTCTTAGCTGCCTTAATTAATGAGTACATTTCATGGGATTAATGGCTCAGAGCCATGGCCTCAGCTAATGCAACTACAGTTTCATCTCAGTTTGGGTCAAGTAAAGTCTTTTTCCTGTAATGTTCAAGATCAGTTTTCTCAATTACAAACGATAATTTTAGGAAATGTAAGCTTTTAAGGTTAGATGATGGAAAAAATTGGCACAAGGGCCCTGGGACTTATGAGGTAGGTCACAGTCTGAGGCTACATGTCAACTGAGGGCCAGAGAACAGCCATATTCCCCATTGTCTTTCATAGGCTAAAGTTTGAAGAAACAAGTCACACAGCAACAGCTTTTTTATCAACTCCTCTTTCTTTGTTGCAAATGTTAAAGGCACCGTCCTAGTTTCTGCCCGGGCACAGAAGCACACTGTAGTTTTTCCTCTCAAACCATCCAAACTCTCACCAGGATGGAATTTACTTGGATAAATTTATCAGGTGAACCAAGTGATTACCTATGTGTCTGGCAGCAATTCCAGCTGCTGAAAGAATGGCTACCGCAATCCAGCCATATTGATTGATTAAACTCCTGTTAGCCACATTGGAATTTTAATTTAAGCCACTTGGAATTTTCTAGGTGCGGGGTGGGGGGGGGGAGAGAGCAGGTATGATAACACTTTCAATTTAAAAGCTAAAACCAGTGATTTCCTCATCCTACCTGTTCACTGTGGCTTTTGATGAAGGAAACTTGGGACTGATCTTTGATAATTGTGTCAGCTGGTCCAAAATATCACCACACTCGCCAAATGTGTCAGAGGCATCCATAAAGTTGAAAACAACTTAACATAAAAGTCAGGAAACCTGATCCTATAGATCTGAAACTGTTGTGTGATACTGTGATGGCCTGGGAATCCGATTCAGAGGCTGAACCGGAGGAACCCCAGCCTGCACAGGAGTCCCCGCCTCCAGGGCCGGCTAAGCTGGGGCGGGGCCTTGGATCTGAAGCGCCTGCACCTGTGCCGGATCCTCAGGAGCAGGCACCAGGTGACTCCACTCTAGCTCCAGAGGTGATTAAGGACACAGTGCCTACAGGTACACCTCTCCCGGCCCTGCCAGAGGAAGGTGAGCCTCCCCCTGGGTCCAGTAACTCCCCAGCCTCTCCTGAATTCCAGAGGCTTAGGGCAGAGAGGCGGAGGGAACTGGTTTCTCCCAGGAGGAGTGCTCGCCTTAAGGCTGGGAGAGGCGGGTCTCCTGGGGGCCGGGGCTGCCCCTGGCCTCAGAGAAGATAAAGGCCAGTCAGCCCTGTCCCAGGTTGTGGGAGCAACGTTGTTGAGTACCTGCTCCTGCTCGGACCCAGACCTGCCCTTCCAGTGTTCCTGTCCCCGCCTGGATTCCTGCTTCGGACCTCACCTCGCTCCTTGTGAACTGTTTCCAGACTAGTGACCCAGGACCGGACTTTGACTACGCCAACGGTAACCTTCCCCCCGGGACCAGCACAGATACCAGTAGCTGGGCACTGGAGTTTACCTTAGATGTGATGAAACAAGGCAATATCCTCCCACTGTCCTGTTTGTAGTATTAGATATGGCCACAACAGGGTTATGTATGCCTTTAAAAAAGGTTGAAATCTTGCATGTAGGTGTCTGCCAATACTGTGCAATTGCATGCTAGTTCAGTAGGTCTAAACCACCAAGCCACTTGGCCTTGCTGATCAGAAGAGTGGCATGACAGAGTGAGCTCCTGTTGCTCTGTCCCAGCTTCTGCCAACCTAGCAGTTCAAAAGCATACCAGTGCAAGTAGATAAATAGGTACCGCTGCGGCGGGAAGGTAAATGACGTTTCTGTGCACTCTGGCACTCGTCATGGTGTCCCGTACCACCAGAAGCAGTTTAGTAATGCTGGCCACATGACACGGAAAGCTGTCTGTGGACAAATGCCAGCTCCCTCAGCCTGAAAAGCAAGATGAGCGCCGCACCCCATAGTCGCCTTTGATTGGACTTAACCATCCAGGGGTCCTTTACCTTTTACCTACCTAGTTCAATAGGTCTTGGTCATGGGTCCATCTCAAAGTCCCCCAGTTTTGTCCTTGATTCCAAAGTCAAATTCCTTATGTTTTCTGTCAGAATAATACTGGGGCATAGGCTAGGGCTATCAGTCTTTCAGTCTTAAGGAATATCATACATCTTACTGAATTTCCTGTAACACCAGGTATGATAATGGTCTTACAGAAGGTCTGTATTGAGTACCTGTCATTTCAGTTTAGACTGTTAATTTTTTTTTAGGTTGGACATCATAAAAAAGGAGCACACTCAGGCTATTAACGAAGAGTATGTCCATTATTCATATAGATTGGCCCCCTATTGCACCAGATTATTCTGGATGCATTAAACTATTCAACCTTCATTTTGCCCTATGGCCATAAATGCAATAATGTTTGAAACCACCTTATGTAAAGGCTGTCAAACAATACAAATACAAAAGAGATGTAACCACACATCCACAATAAGTCAAACTCCTCTCTAGTGCAACCTTTATGACTCGCAGTATCGATTTCATTGACAGACAATAGTTCATGAAGGCTAGTTTCGACAGAAAGTCTTCCTAAAGACAGCACAGTCTGTGCTTCAACATTAAAGATGCTATTCTACGGACCTGTGCATAATGTTTCATAAGGAAAAAAGAAGTTCAGTCTGAAGTAAGGTTGAGCCAAAGGTTCTCAGAAGACATCTTCTATTTATCTCCATCCCCCACCACCTCAGAAAAAGACCAGTGCAGCTTTTCTCCAAATATTCTCCTCTGTGTTTTTTGGGTGGTGTCCTGCACTAAGTCCAGGACATTGTGCAGGATGCAAAATGGCAACCAAGAACAACAAAAGAGGAAGAAAGAAGCTGTAGCGACTGCCCCCCACCAGAACCTGTGAGAGAATTTCTCTTCCTCCTGGAGATATTCAGTGGAAAGGTGAGGAGGAATATTCAAAGGCCATTGAAGCAGTACATATGATAAGAATAAAATAAAACACTGAAGCAGAAGTTCTAAATAAAATTTAACAAACTCTACAACAACGAAACCACCCACACAAATTCTAAAAACAACAAGAGCATGTCATTAAACATGAAATTAATCTTCCATAAATGATTTGGTTACAACTCAGGGCAAGATTTTCTAAACAAAAATGTCTTCCGTTGGCACCTCAACTTCATTATGCTAGGTGTTTGTCTTACTTCGGCTGGTAATTGATTTCACCTCCCCACCTCAATTTCCCTATTGACAAGGAAGGTGGAGAATTTTGAGAGACCATTTGTTCACAGCTCTAGTCTGAAGGCTCGCTATCAAATTGACTATTGGATTGAAATTAATTGACTCTTGTTATGGTGAACCCTTAAAAGTAGTAAGAGGTCTACCTTTTCAGCAAGAAAAAATGGCAAATATGAAATCCTGTTCTTGCACGGACTACAGGACCGGCAAACACCTCCCACCATAGCTGTGATTTTGGCTATAGATGAGCTAGGCAGCAAGCAGCAGTTGGAGTGTAGGCCTCATTTCCACAAATCTTTTCCCAAAGACACTCATTAGTTCTCTTTGTTTTTGTTCTGGTAGCCATAAATCCACACTCTCTGTATGTCTCATTGACCGTCAATGAGTCATTGGTAGCTAATAGGAGCAATAACATCTCTTCAGATGCAATCCTATACACACCTGGGAATGACTTACATGAAACTCAACGGAGCTTTTTTCTGAGTAGACATTGACAGGGTTGTGCTGTCACTCTGCAACTGGCAGCCAGTGGGAGCCAAGCATTTTCTTTTTTCTTTTCTTTCAAAGAAAGCTAAAGAGAGATTCTGTGTCTGCCAAAAAGGTATATTGAGTGTTGACTGGCCACTCCCTCTTTGGGGTTAAAACTTTGGAGTGATGGTTCCCAGAATTCCTGAGAATAGCTATTGCATTTTCTAGAAGTAATAAAATCAAATATAACCCAAACTAACTATGGCACAGTCTGGATGCTTATAGTGATAGTTCTGGCTGGAAACCAGCAGTAAAGTGTTAGTATTAATGTATCCTAAGTTTAACTTGAACATTTGTTAGTAAGCTAGTGCCAATTGCACTAGCTTACTAACAAATGACGCTTCAGCTCTGAATCTGCTTGTTTGCATTTTTCTTACGAAGTCAACATTACTGGATATTATTAATAGCATGCAAATGGACTTTGGTTTGCCATTTATTTAGCCCTGTAAATGACTGTTGTCAACTTGAACTGATTTTGAGATAAAAGTGGGAGAACCCTAAGAGTATGTTTCTCAAAGCAGTGCAGTCCAGCTCTTAAACTGGGCACTTCTACTTGAAATATTTCAGATAACACGATTTTAATCTTAACTAGATGTGTGTTCCTCTTTTACAAGTCAGCTGCATAAGTACTATGCAATGCACTAAGTGGCAATAAGAACAGAAACAAGAGAAATGCCATGATAGTTCAACAACTCTTCAGTTGTACATGTATTGTCCAACTTGTACAAGTAGGCTGGATGATGAATGTTATTACAGTGAACTTTGTAGACGGACATTTGTCATAAGTGAAAGTTTACCTTTTGCCGCACTTCTCCCTTGGTTACATCCCTGTGGTAACCCTGCTTGAGTTAGCATATCATTTCAGTCCCTAGTAACTGGCTGTGACTTCTTAGCTTCATTACCTGATATCAAAGAACAATTTTGTACTTAAGTGGCAAGTTCTTGTACAGGGGTATTTCAAAATTGCTTGAGTACGTTTCCATAGTGATTAAGTAGTGTCTTTTATTAGGAGAAAGCCTGAAACCCGTAACTCAAAAAGTGCCATAGAAATGGGAATTATGATGTCGGGCGGGGGGACTTCACCTACAATCTGTAGACTATGAACTGTACAACTGGGTTTCACGATTGTTGCAATAAAATTATAGGGTGCTGCATTGCATAATTATATGCTGGTTTTAATCAGGGATGTTTTTTATGCCAGTCTGGCTAGTATGTACAAAAAACCATGCACTTCACCCTGACTTCAGTGAGAGTGAGGAGCGCATTACTGGGATTAGGACTGCAACCAGTGGGCATATTCCACCACGTGTTGGGCCAAGTTATTGTGCAACTTTCACTTTGGGGGCTCTGAGTTTACGAATGGCTAACATGTACAGCTCAGCAAGTTGAAACTGTGTTTTCCGTACTGCCTGCCCAGGACTTGGAGAACAATTTGCAATCACAGCAGCAGTGCTATACTTTTGAGCCACTGGACATGGAGCTTTCAGCTCCAGTACTAGAAATAAACATTGCACTGAGAGCACAAGGTTCCAGATGTCATTACCTTGCTCCATAAGCAATCTGTGCAGCTCAAAATACTGTCAAAAACAACTGATGGTATATACATCAAACATCCTTATTCTATGTCTTGTTCATTTAATGAGCACTAGATGTTTCACATGGTGAGCATGAGGCAGGGACATTGCCACAGTCTAGGATATCCCACTGCTACTGGACATGTGCATAGTGGGAAGCAGACTTGTTTGGGATTATGGCATGGTGATGGAGCTAGCCTGTGTAATGCTACCATTATGTAAAACTGTGCGATCATGAAATTGTAGAGTTGGAAGGAATCCTAGGGGTCACCTAGTCCAACCCCCTGCAATGCAGGGATCTCAACTAGAGCATCCATGACAAATGGCCATCCAACCTCTGCTTAAAAACCTCCAATGAGGGAGAGTCCACCACCTTCTCAGGGAGCCCATTCCATAATCAAACATCTCTTACTATCAGAAAGTTCTTCTTGACGTTTAGTAAGAATCTCCTTTCTTGTAACTTGAAGCCACTGGTTTGGGTCCAACCTCTGGAGCAGGAGAAAACAAGCTTGCTCCATCTTCCATGTGATGACAATGCTTTAGATAGTTGAAGATGACTATCATATCTCCTCTCAGTCTCATCTTTTCCAGGCTAAACCCAACTGCAGGGCCAGATTTAAGTTTGATGGAGCAGCTTAAATAGCCCCTTGGTAGCCAATAGACGACCCAACAGGCCAAATTTCTACCTCAGCAACCAAGGGGCAACCGATGGGGTGTTGTGGCTATCCAAATGGCCCCTCCCCACAACAGGGAGGCAGTTTAAGTGATCTCACCGAAACACAGGCCTTCCATGATGGAGGACACAATAAATTGTATTTATTTACATACAAATCCCAAATCTCAATTCATTTGGCCTCCACAGGCTATTTAGTCATTTGGATTTAAAGGAGGCAGAAGGAGGCTACAGACACATCATACATTTAAAGCACATGTCTTCCTCCAAGGAATCCTGGGAACTGTAGATTAACTGTGCTAGGAATTGTAGCTGTTCATGTGTGGTAGTAAAGTACAGTTTCCAGGGGTCTTTGGGGAAGCAATGTGCTTCAGATATATGGTGTGTACACAGCTGGACTCCCTCTATGAATAGAAAGGTATTTGATCCAGTGGAGGGAACTATCTGTAAATATAAGACAGGAGACAATTTTTGCCAATTTTCCCTCCCCCCTGTAGGTCATAAGCTGTTGCCAAAAATGCCCCACCTCCCATTAGTAGAGACCAGGAGTATTCTTTTCATGGACAGAATTCAGCACACAGGATCTTAGGACTGTACCCTGTATTCTTCCACCACCCCCAACAGAGTTGAAAATACACCAGGTTTTCTCTTTTCTTTTCGGCTCCCACCTTTGCTTTCCCTTTTCTTAAGAATGTGATGGATTGTTGTTGTTGTTTAGTCGTTTAGTCATGTCCGACTTTTCGTGACCCCATGGACCAGAGCATGCCAGGCACTCCTGTCTTCTACTGCCTCCTGCAGTTTGGTCAAACTCATGCTGGTAGCTTCGAGAATACTGTCCAGTCATCTTGTCCTCTGTCGTCCCCTTCTCCTTGTGCCTTCCATCTTTCCCAACATCAGGGTTTTTCCAGGGAGTCTTCTCTTCTCATGAGGTGGCCAAAGTATTGGAGCCTCAGCTTCAGGATCTGTCCTTCCAATGAGGGCTGATTTCCTTAAGAATGGATAGGTTTGATCTTCTTTGAGTCCATGGTACTCTCAAGAGTCTCCTCCAGCACCATAATTCAAAAGCATCAATTAATTCCACCCAAAAAGATTAGTGAAAAGAGGAAAAGTTGTGACAAGATTTTATAGGTTCAGATCTAGAAAGAAAAGGTGGTTGGCTATCCATTGATCCTGACAAATTATATTATAAACCCTTCCAAATTACTTACAACGTGCTATGCAAGGAAATAAATTGGGTTGGCCAAGGCTGATGGGAGTGCAGGCTAACAGCATCTGGGGAGGCCAAAGGGTCTTTAGCTCTGCTGTAGAGAAAAGTTCAGAGCAGCTATCAGTTAGGCCTTTTAAAACATGGATGCTATATGTTTAATAGGATCACCAGGAGTCATAATATTTGCCTCAGGGAACTGCATGGTATACCAGTTGAGCATTCCTACTCCAGAATACTCAAAACATTGACAGTGAAGCAAGAGGTCAGTTCAGGATTGTAGAAGCTTGCTGGTATTTTCTACCTGTTGTAGATGGGCTCTTGTCATTTTGACTACATCAGATTGGTGAAGGTTAAATTTACCAGAGTACAGTGAACATCATTTTTATGTTGCCTCTGGGGTGGAGGTGTTTTGTGGGTGATCTTGACCAGAAATGGCTTGGTAAGCAAAACGTTTTGCAGGCGAGTTCTAAATGACCATAGACCACAGAAAAATGACCATAGACCGAAACCAGTGGGAGATGCTGACAAGGACTTTTATTTTCCTGGTATCCAAAGAATGCACAAGAAATTAAATGTCTTTCTTCTGGAGAAAATTTAGATGAGGGGGGTGTACACCTTTCCTAAAAGCATGTGTGAAATGTTTAAGAAACATCGCTCCACATAAAAATAGATCCCACAAGCCTTCATCTCTTCAGTGTTGCCCAAACTTGGGTCTCCAGCTCTTTTTGGACTACAACACCTATCATCTCTAGCAAGGAGGACTAATCATCAGGGATAATGGGAATTGTAGTCCAAAAACAGCTAGAGACCCAAGTTTGGGAAACCCTGAATCTTTTTATTTCTTCACCTCTTGTATCTGCCCACACCTAGATATCTTTCTCTTGGTCACTGACTTCCAGAAAGTTTCAGTCAAATCTAAAGAAGACTGGGGCCATATAATATTCAGTAGTTGAATGCGCAGGTTCTTGTTTTTTTAAAAAAAATAAAAAAATCAAAGTGCCGTTCAAATTAATTTTCCAAATTCCTGATTTTCATCAGGCACATTGATTATTCTTCAAGAAACATACCTTCAATGTAAAACGGGCATGAAGAGAATCTCTATTCCTCGCTGATTTACAGGTAGGAGATAAAAAATTCCTCTCCGATATGCTAAACGCCTCATTATATTGCTACCCCAGGCTGTGATGTGAGGTTTTAAAGAAATAACAGAGAAACCGTGCTTTGGTATCTTTTTTCATGTAATCAGCAGCTCCTCCCCTCCCCCTTTCAAAAACACAGAAAGACAAATCTCCTGTCAATATGAGCAGGTGAGAACTGAAAATAAATAAAACTGATCTACTGCTTTTATTTTAAATCCCCTTTGAAGCAGCTTATATCAGAATTGTATTGAAGATCCTTCCTTGAGGCTCCATCAAGACGTTTTCGGTACTGCACTCAGAAAGAGAGTGACATTTTCTTCCCGGTTCTTCTTTAAAGTACTGCCTTGCCTTTTATTTATGAAAGAAAGAAGAAAGTTAAGAACTCGAGGACTCACTATGCTGGATTAGTTAATTGGTCCATGCAGCACACTGCTCCGGTTTATGCTTCTTATGTAATGACAAACCGCCCTGAATGCTCCATATTGCAAGCTGCTGGCACAAGGTACCTAAGCAATCCAACTCTACGATGAATAATAAAGCAACTGGATGCATTCAGATAAAAAGTGGGGCAGGGGAAAAGTGATCCTGAGCATCCTATACTCAGAATGATGCGTCGTCTCCTCCCTGTTAGCAACTTTGCCACTACCGTGGAAACAACCAATAAAAAAGGTGTAAGTGGACGCTCGAGTTGCGAACATGATCCGTGTGGAAGGCACGTTCGCAACCCGCAGCATTCACAACCCGCAGCGCTGCGTCTGCGCACGTGCAGGTTGCAATTTGGTGCTTCTGCGCATGTGTGACGGCCGAAACCCAGAAGTAACCCATTCTGGTACTTCCAGGTTTCGGCGCGTCCGTAACCTGAAAAAATGCAATCTGAAGTGTCTGTAACCCATTCTACAGGCTAGTTACACTCGGTGTGAAACACTGTTGTCATACACACAAAATGCCTGCTTTAGTGCATGCGAGATCACGGTGCATGCTAGGAAGGAAGCTGACTGAAAGGATAAGTGGTGAGATCTTCAATAGTACCTCAGCCCTTGCAAAAGCCCTGCTGGAGGTCCTGATGGTACCAACACAGACATGCTGTCTTCAGCCTTTGTTCAGTACCTGAACCTAACAGCATAGCAAACTCTAGAAAGGAATTCAAAAGGTAAGTTTCAGGTCTGACTTGTATTTCTGGGCTAGGGTGCATCAATATTACATTCAAACCTGAATATCCCCCCCCCCAATTTAAATTAACATTTTGTGAGTCCCACCGTTTTTCCCTGGCTTTATCCTTCTACCAGCTAAACAAGGGGCTTGTTTTATTTCATTCATTTAGAAGATTTTGACTCCCTCAGTTTCCAAGGAAGCTTCCAGGTTAGGCACAACAATACAATAAAAGCAGTA
Source organism: Podarcis gaigeae (assembly GCF_964106915.1). Lineage (NCBI taxonomy): Eukaryota > Metazoa > Chordata > Lepidosauria > Squamata > Lacertidae > Podarcis > Podarcis gaigeae. The sequence goes on from NC_139680.1 coordinate 25,387,663, forward strand.
TGGTGATGATGGTGATGTTTCTGTTAAAACAGCAGCAAGAAAGGATCATAAAACCAGGTTAATTTAATTTAAAAATGCAGTGCCAGAGCAGGAGGTTAAAATCTCAAGATAAATTTAAAGTGAGAGAATTAAAAAAAATGTACCTCCCTCAGGAAACTCAAGAATGGAGGCACAAAGGAAACCAAACTTTTGGGGGGAAGAGTATCAGTATCATTATCAAACTCTATTTCAGTCACAGGCCAGCATAATATAAAACATACAGAAAACTGAATACATAAGGCTTAAAACAGGTAAGGTGTTAAGTTGTGGGTGAACATGGCAGACGACACAGTGATTCTTCAAACAGCTCTTGTTTATTCACAGGCCAGAACAGAACTGAACTGAAGGGCTCAGCCAGCCTGCTTATATAGAGCTCCAGTACAACGTTACTGTAACAACTTTCTGTAACTATCCAATCACTGAATGTCACTTTCAATCCCTTATTTGCATATGTGGACCTGAGTAAAAACTATCTACAGTATCCCCCTGCTGGCCCAGGGTGAGAACTTCAGTACATAACATAAGGGATAAAAGCTAATAATGAAAAGATGATTATACCATGCATAACCTTTAAAGATAAAAACAAGGACCAATGGTTAAAAGAGACTATAAAGGAGGGAACGTAAAGGACCATTTTGGGCCTTCAGCTTAGGCCTAGTTTATGGCACAAACCATCCTTTGAGGAACATCCATAATGGCAGCACAAAATCTAGCAACTGAGTATGTGATATCTGGGTTTTGGGGGGAAGATGTTCCACAGTTTGGTGGTTGCCGTCAACAGCAGCTGTCCTCATTCTGAAGATGGAACAGCATTTGTATTCCAATCTGTGTGCAATTCTGCCTCCATGAATGATGTTAATATACTGTAATCACTGAATAAATTCATTGCTTTATAAACAAACAGAAAAGTTAGAAAAGTTAGGGGGTGAAACCATTCCTGTATATCCACCGAAGAACATAGGAATTTGCTGTTGATGTACCAGTTCTGACCATTGGTCCATCCATCTCAAAATTGTTTACACTGACTATCAAGAATTCTTTCTGACCAGGATCTAAACCAGCCCTACTAGGAGATGCCAGAGCCTTCTTAATGCAGAGCCATGACTCTACTACTGAGCTATGTCCAGTTCGCTCCTTGTGCTATTTGTCTTGCTAATGGCCAATGTAAATCTGTGCATAATGATTTTGCTTGGAAAATTCTATTGTCAAGAACAATCATGACTCAGGTTATCAGAACTGAGGAGGGAATAAAAATAGCCATTTAGTTACCTCTCGGCTTACCTGATGGCTGAACTTAATACTAATCAGAGGTGAAAAATCAGTTGCTGATCACTATAATTAGATTTGAAAGGTCATTTCTATAAATAAAAACATATTTTGGACTACCGCAGCCAACAGATTGTGGAAGAAAGCAGTGCCACCATTTCACCATTAATTAAACTAAAAATAGTTCAGCGAGGGGACTCTTACAGATAACTTCCTGTCAACCCTGTAGTTTATTTTCTGGCAAGTGACATGCACTTTAAAACAACCAAATTAAGTGAAAATAATTTTAGCAAAGTAGACGGATATGATTTCACTTCAATCATTATTCTGCAACATAATATGTATTAATTGTTTATAGTGGCAAAGCTGTGTATAGCATGTAATTGGAAGTCTCTTAAGCAACCATCGAAACAGCAGTGAAATAATACAATTTGTAGGGTTGGCATATGTCCAGAATTTCCTGGACATATCCGGAATACCACAGTATGGCAGCCCATGTTGGCAGTGCCTTTGTTACCGATTTGCCATAAAAATAGCTCAAAAGCGGCATTTTTTGCAAAAATGCTCAACAACTTAAATATGGCAACCCTAAATTTGGGAGACTATGTTTATGTACAAACTCACCCAGTAATTACAGCAAGGAAATAACCTTCATTTTAAATATGACATTCTGACACCATGTTTTTCATTTATTTCCTACTTGGCAGTTCTTGATCAAATTCTAATCAATTGCCATATATATATATATATATTACTGACACATACACTCTTTCTCCCCGTGTGTGTGTGTGTGTGTGTGTCTATGAAATGGTACAGTTAGGCTACATTCACACTGTATATTTAAAGCACAGTGATATCACTTTAACAGTCATGGCTTCCCTCAAATAATTCTGCAGTTTTTAGAAGGCCCTTATGGTACTAAAGTTCCCAGAGTGGTTTGACAGTCAATTCCTCTTCACAGGGAACTCTCAGAACTGTAACTCTGTGAGGCATAAAGGGGAGTCCTAACAACTCAAATCACCCTAACAAACTATGCTCCCAGAATTCTTTGGGGGAAGCCATGACTGTTTAAAGTGGTATCTTTGTGCTTCAAATGTGTGGCATCAGTGTGGCCATAGTGAACATCTCCTTTGACTGTTTTATTCTAGTCGTCTCACAAGTGTGATATACTAACAATACAATCCTTTGCAAGTTGTGCAATACTCAGAAGTAAGTCCCACTATGTTCAATAGAATAGCAGCTTGAATATTGTAATGACTGAATTATCTTTATTCTTTTAGTGATTTTGCTGTATTGTCTACTATGTGTGGCCTCTATTTGTAGCATCATTTCAAAATAAAATTCCATGATAGGAAAAGACTAATCATTATCGACCAACAAATGCCGTTGTTGCCATAACAAATATAAATAGAATAACATACAAAAAGAACTCTGAGGATAATATTGAACAAGTGCTGAAACTGATAAATATAGGCAAGAGTTGGTTGTGAACAAGTCTCATTGAATGCCCTGGATTAGGATGTAGGTGTGACTAAAAGATGGCTAAATTACTTCAAGGCATGGTTAACATTTGTTGAATTGGGCCCATTTATCACTATAACAATGATAAACATTTTTGGCCAGATAGGTTGTTGAAGAATAAAGTTGGTTAATAGTGCAAAAAAATACGATTTTTTTTCCACTTGTAGATATGGCTTTGATAAATTGCAGCTATCCTAGCTCTGCATTTAAAATGTATTTATATAGATATTCATTCATTTTTAAATGCATGTGCCATCTGTCTTTTCTGACGCACTCAAGGTGGGTCACAACCAAATGTTTACTTTAAAACGTCCCGATAGAAGACCTGAAATAGAGTTATGACACTTAAAATTGCCTGAAGCCACACATATCTAGTCAAATCACATAATCATCAGCAGGAAATAATAAACAGTAACAACCAACTGAATGCTAAGCAGAACAAACACTCTTTCACAGAGTTCTACCCCGCCCCCCAGAAGTCATAAATACTTTCCATAGATGGCTCATTTCAGGAGTGAGTTCCAGAAACATGATGAAGGCTCCGCTCGCAGGATGCTCAGTCTGGCAGTAGGCAGATAATGATGAGCAAATCTGTCACTTTTGCAACTTTCTTCCATTCTGGAATTTTATTTTTTAATTTTTTTAAATCTACCTAAATATGTTTTCTAATGCATATTTACATGCACATTTTCTCTTGAAATATATACTTAAACATGTATTTCATTTCTTTCTCTAAACTTTTAAATACACATTTAAACAGCTGAGAATTGTGTTGCAACATTCAGAGAAGTGTGAAATCCAGTGGATAGCTAACTTGTCATCTGTATATTAGTTTGAGCGGAGCAGATCAGGTAATTTTGTGTTGTTGTTGTTGTTTAGTCGTTTAGTCATGTCTGACTCTTTGTGACCCCATGCACCAGAGCACGCCAGGCACTCCTGTCTTCCACTGCCTCCTGCAGTTAGGTCAAACTCATGTTCATAGCTTCAAGAACACAGTCCAACCATCTCGTCCTCTGTCATCCCCTTCTCCTTGTCTTTCCCAACATCAGGGTCTTTTCCAGGGAGTCTTCTCTTCTCATGAGGTGGCCAAAGTATTGGAGCCTCAGTTTCACGATCTGTCCTTCCAGTGAGCACTCAGGGCTGATTTCCTTCAGAATGGAGAGGTTTGATCTTCTTGCAGTCCATGGGACTCTCAAGAGTCTCCTCCAGCACCATAATTCAAAAGCATCAATTCTTCGGCGATCAGCGTTCTTTATGGTCCAGCTCTCACTTCCATACATGGATCCACAAACATCATAATCCTCAAACATCTCTGTCCCCATATTAAGGATCTGTATTCTGTTGTTCTCATTCAATGCATTCCATGTAGCAGTCTTCTTTTCCAAACTGATTTGGAATACATGTTCTAATATTCCATACCAACCATAAAAAGGTGGTCAGTTGGTTTTTATTTGGTAATAATAAAAGGAGAATTTCCTGGATGCCTAGATCCAGGTTTGGGGCAAAAACTCTCTGTGAGAGAACTCCAGCAGAGATTTAAAATCACAAAATATGCAGCAAACTAAAGCATGGAAATATAGATGGTTAGACCTTTAAAATATCCTCTTCTAAGTTGCTTCCAAAGCTTTTCCTTTCTTCCGCTTTAGTAATGAAATAAACGACACAGTGAAAATGGTTTTACTTACAAACTCTTCAAAGGTCAAATTATTGTCCTTTTTCATACAGCAGCAAGAAAACACAGGCAGTTTAACAGCATCGAAATTGGTAAATGTTTCTAAATTATTTGTATAAAAACACAAAGATAGTGTGCTTAAGCCACACAGTCTGGGCTTGGAGAGATCAGCCCAGACATCCTTCCTCAGTTACATGGTGGAAAGAGGATGAACAAAGGCTATGCTAACCCAAGATGAAGGGGTGTGACCTAGTTCAGTCTAGGAGGACTGCTTATTCTATTATCTTAACCCCTTCATGCATTAATTAGAGCCAAGCATGGTGGTTATGAGAGGCTGAATCATCCCACAAAGATTCCATATCTTGCCTTTCCATCTTGTTTCTTTAGTGGTGTTTTTAAAAACTCAATCACATCTTGAATATTTTTTGTGGGGGGGAGGAGGCTGACTAGGGTAATTTGCTTGCTCCGGTTAGGTTTTTTTTTTAAAAAAATAAAAACCTACATGATGTCCAAATATTATGATTAGGTGTAAGGTATTTGGAAATGATCTGTCAGCTTTCTGTATTATGATTATTAGGTAGTACTGCTTCTTGTCAGGTTCTTTACCTCTATGTCAAAATCTTTAGGTGAATGTAACCAGCATTAATTTTAGCTTTTTTTTCACCTTAGGTTTCCAGCTGGAAGGTAAATAATAACATCCAGGAGCCTTAGAGTTCTGATCTATTCAACCAGAAGCATTCCTCCTAGGAATTTTAGATCAAGATATAAAAAAGGAAAATTGGAAATTATTTATGTACATAACAACAGCGCCAAGAATTATATTAGCACAAGCTTGGAAGACAGAAGAAATACCAAGGACAGAACAATGCCAAGGGAAACTTATGGAATATGAAGAACTGGCAAAACTAACAGATAAACTACATGAAAAGGACAATGTAATGGTTCTAGGGGTTGCTCGTGCGTAAACCGGCGCCACACCTGGCTGGGTTGCCTGAGTGAACCTTTTCTGTCTGGACAGCCTCTCACCCGTGGCTGTCTCAATCGCTGGCAGAATCCGTCAGTGGGCATTTCTTGAACTTCTTCTAGCAAAGAAGCTCTTTGACGCCTAGTCTCCGCCTACTCTCCCTGCGCGGAAGCCTTCTGCGCAAGGAGGGTGTGGGCAGTGGAGGACCCTTACTCTCCCTGCTGGTTCCCAGCAAGGAGTCATGGAACCGCCTCGCCACTTCCCCCATCTGCCCCCCTTCTCCACTGGTGCTACACTGATTCTCTTCCCCAGAAGATAGGCTGCCTCTCCCCCTCCCGGGGTGCTCTCCAGAGTCCCTCTGGAGCCCGCTCTCTCCCTCCGGCCCTGATGGCAGTTCCCTGACAAAGGGAGGGCACAAAGTCCTTAAACAAAGACTTTAAAAGAGAATGGGAACCATTTACAATATATATGAAGAGACAACATAAAGAACTGGACTCATTGGCAGGATTTGAGTAAACAATCGCAATTGTATAGAATAATAATAATAAATAGATTATATGTATTGGGAAAATTTGAGGGGGGAAATATGCAGGGTGAACAATATGGAAGTAAAACAAAACGGGAGTATGAGGGAAGTCCAGGGGAGGGGGTAGGAAAATATGGAAAACTGTTAGAGAAATATCGTTAGAGGATGTATATATGGAAAAACCAATAATTTATTTTTATTTTTATTTATTTTTTAAAAAATAGAGTTCTGATCTATCCCATGAATCATTTTGCCCAGTTCCTATCCTGCAGCAGGAGACTGGCACTTTTCAGACATTTCAGAAATGTTCAAACATTTTCTGGATAGCAAAAGTCAGCACAGCAGGCACGCAACATTGGCATCCATCTCCACCATGCACTTCCATGATTCTATGACCACAGCTCAGTAAATCCCATGGAGATCATCAGACTATTGAGAAGTGCCATACCTCAGTGGTACAGCATCTGTTTTGTGTGCAAAAGGTCCCTGGTCCAATCCCTGACAATTCCCTTTAGGGCTGAGAGAGGTCACTGCCTACAACCCTAGAGAGCCACTGCTAATAATAATATTATTAATCATCATAATTTTATTGTGTGTATGCACAGCCTGAGTGCTCACTGGAAGGACAGATCCTGAAGCTGAGGCTCCAATACTTTGGCCACCTCATGAGAAGAGAAGACTCCCTGGAAAAGACCCTGAGGTTGGGAAAGATGGGGAGCACAAGGAGAAGGGGACGACAGAAGACAAGATGGTTGGATAGTGTTCTCGAAGCTACCAGCATGAGTTTGTTGGTTTTTTTTAAAAAAAAAATATTAAAGGTTTTCTTAATACAATAGATAAAGCAAACAAAATAACATATAATTTTTTCAATATCCACATTTTCTTCACTTCTTTGGACTTCCTCACATCTCTCGTTCCTGCGTTCTAAGTTTTTCGAATTTTACCCAGCAATTTATCACCTTGTTTCAATTCTTATATTATAATTTCCAATATTGTGTTCCTAATTTTAGATAATTTTACCCAAACCTTAAAAGCTTAATTTTAGCATAATATTTATCCAAAATTTGTCTTTTCTTATATTTTCATTTATCTTCATACTCCTTTTAACTATCTTAATGGTGCCATATTATTAATAATCTTACATCTTTCTTAACACTCATACAATTTACAATATTTTTGTAAATAGTCCTTAAATTTCTTCCAGTCCTCCTCCACAGCCTCTTCTCCCAGGTCTCGGATTCTGCCAGTCATTTCTGCTAATTCCATATAGTCTATCAGTTGCATCTGCCATTCTTCCAGTGTGGGCAAATCTTGGGTTTTCCAGTGCTTGGCGAGAAGTATCCTTGCTGTTGTTGTTGCATACATAAAAAATGTCTGATCCTTCTTTAACACCCTCTGGCCGACGATGCCTAAAAGAAGGCCTCTGGTTTCTTAAGGAAGCTATACTTAAATACCTTTTTCAACTCATTATATATCATTTCCCAGAAAGCCTTAACTCTAGGGCAGGTCCACCAGAGGTGAAAGAACGTTCCTTCAGTTTCTTTACATTTCCAACATTTACTATCAGACAAATGGTATATTTTTGCAAGCTTGACTGGGGTCATGTACCACCTATATATCATTTTCATAATATTTTCTTTCAAGGCATTACATGCCGTGAATTTCAGCCCGGTGGTCCATAACCTTTCCCAGTCAGCAAACATGATATTGTACCCAATGTCCTGTGCCCATTTTATCATAGCCAATTTAACCGTTTCATCTTGTGTATTCCATTTTAGCAGCAAATTATACATTCTTGAAAGTACCTTAGTCTTAGGTTCTAACAATTCCGTTTCCAACTTTGATTTTTCCACCTGGAATCCTATCTTTTTATCCATCTTGAAAACCTCTTTGATCTGAGCATAATGTAACCAATCTCGCACTTTATCTTTTAGTTCCTCCAAACTCTGCAACCTCCAATTATCTCCATCTTTTTCTATTATTTCCCAATATTTCGGCCATTTGGCCTCCATATTGAGTCTTTTCCGGGCCTTAGCTTCCATTGGTGATAACCACCTTGGGGTCTTATTTTCCAATAAGTCTTTATATTTTATCCAGACATTGAACACTGCTTTCCTGACAATATGGTTCTTGAAAGCCTTATGAATTTTAACCTTGTCATACCACAAATATGCATACCATTCAAAAACGTTGTTAAATCCTTCCAAATCTAAAACATCAGTGTTTTCAAGAAGCAGCCAATCTTTCAACCAGCAGAAAGCTGCTGATTCATAGTACAGCTTTAAGTCTGGCAGGGCAAAGCCCCCTCTTTCTTTAGCATCAGTTAGTATCTTGAACTTGATTCTGGGCTTTTTGCCCTGCCAGACAAATTTGGAGATATCTCTTTGCCACCTCCCAAAACACTCCATTTTATCCACAATCTGTAAAGTCTGGAACAAAAACAACATCTTTGGCAATACATTCATCTTTATAACAGCAATTCGTCCTGACAAGGAAAGTTTCAATCTTGACCAAACTTCTAAATCCCTTTTAATTTCAGACCAGCACTTTTCATAGTTATCCTTAAATAGACTCATATTCTTCGCTGTTATGTTTACCCCTAGGTATCTTACTTTTTTAACCACATTTAACTCTGTCTCTTTCTGAAACCTTTCTGATTCTAAAGGTGTCAAATTTTTTCCCAAAACCTTGGTTTTCTGCTTGTTAAGTTTAAATCCCGCCACCCGACCAAACTCCTGAATCAATTGTAATACCCTTTTCGTACTAGACTCTGGCTCCTGTAGGGTCAAAACTAGGTCATCTGCAAATGCTTTAAGTTTATACTGTTTCGCTCTGACCTGAATTCCTTCCACCATCCGGTCTCCTCTAATCATATTCAAGAGCACCTCCAGGACCGAAATAAATAGCAAAGGGGAGATAGGGCAACCTTGTCGTGTTCCTTTTTCAATTTTGAACTCTTCCGTCACCACATTGTTCACTATCAACTTAGCCTTTTGTTCCGAATAAATTGCCTCTATCCCATTCTCAAACCCCCGTCCCACTCCCATCCCTTCCAAATTTTTCTTCATAAACTTCCATGAGATGTTATCAAAGGCCTTCTCCGCATCTATAAATATTAACACTGCTTTTGTATTGATATTTGTTTGCAAAAGTTCCAAAATGTCAATAATATTCATTGTATTAGCAAACAAATGTCTACCTGGGAGAAAGCCTGCTTGGTCCTTGTGAATTACTTCATTTAACACTTTTTTGAATCTGCTTGCTAAAATGTCTGCAAATATTTTGTAATCCACATTTAGGAGGGAGATGGCGCAGTAATTCTTAAGTTGTGTCTTTTCAGTTTCTAATTTGGGTATCAATGTGATGAAAGCTTCTTTCCACGACTCCGGTGCCTTCTTCCCCTCCATAATTTCATTGCAAACCTCCATTAATGGATGTATCAAATAGTCTTTCAATGTCTTATAATATTTGGAGGTAAGCCCATCTGGCCCTGGAGATTTGCCCAGTTGCATGTTCTGAATGGCTTCTTCAATCTCTTGTTGTGTTATTTTATAGTTCAGGATTGTTCTATTTTCCTGAGACAGCCTTGGTAGACCATTCTTTATCAAAAATTGTTCTATCTCCACCTCGTTTTGCGGCCCTTGTGTATATAGTTGTTTAAAGTATCTCTGGAAACACTTTCTGATCTCCACTGGGTTCTGAATATTTCTTCCTTCAATCTCTAAATTTGTGACAGTGTTCAATTTTTGTCTCTTTTTCAGCTGCCATGCTAACAGCTTTCCACATTTATTTGCCGATTCAAAAGATCTTTGTTTCATTAGCTTAACTTTCCATTCCACTTCCTGATTTATCAATTTAGAATATTGTGCTTGGTAAAGTTTAATTTCTCTTAGAATCTCCTTTGACTTCGGTCTCGATCTTAACTTCTTCTCACATTCTTTAATTTTCTCCAGGATCTTATCTTTTTTCTCATTCTGTGCTCTTTTCTTTATAGTGTTCTGTTGTATCAGAAACCCCCTCATAACCGCTTTACTTGCGTCACAGACAGTTCTTTTTTCCACCGTAGTGTTCAAATTTATCTCAAAGTAGTCCTTCAAAGCTTTTTGGGCCTTTTTGATAAACTCCTGATCTCTAAACAAATTGTCATTCATCTTCCATCTGAAGGAGCCGGTTGGGATTAGTCTCATATCCATCTTTACAGCATTATGGTCGGAGCAGGTCTTTGGGCAGATTTCCACTTTTTTTGTCTTGGGTGCCAGACCTCTAGTTATCCATATTTGGTCGATTCTTGTCCATGTCAGTTGGGCTTCAGAAAAGAATGTTCCTTCTCTTCCCAGGGGGTTCTTTGTTCTCCAAATGTCAATCAGGTCCATATTGTCAGTCAGTTCAAAAAATGTTTTAGGTAGTCTGCCATCTTTTGTCACATTTTGGCTATGTGACTTATCCATGTTGGTCTATGCCACCCCATTCATGTCTCCCATCATGATGATGTTGTCATAGTGCAGATAGTCCAGCATTATCTCATGCAGCTTCTTGTAAAATTCCGATTTCCCCTCATTTGGCGCATAGATTCCTAATATCAAAAACTTTTCTCCTTGATTTTGTATCTCAATTGCCAAGATTCTTCCTTGCTCATCTTTAAATAAAAATTTTGGTGACAGGCTCTCTTTTGCATATATCACCACACCTCTTTTCTTGACTCGGTCCGAAGAGATAAATTCTTGGCCTAATCTTTTGTTTATTAACACTTTTCTGTGGAGCCTAGTCACATGTGTTTCTTGCAGGCAAATAATGTCCAATTGTTCTTTTTTCAATATGTGAAATATTCTTCTCCTTTTTTCCGGAGAGTTGGCGCCATTGATGTTCCAACTCAGAAGTTCCAGAGACATCCTGGACAAATCTGTTATTGCTCTAGTGGTGGTATCTTTTTCTCCTGGTCTTCAGACCCCGAAGGTGTAGGTGTAGGTGCAGGCGATGGTCCAGCCCCTAAAGGTCTTTCGATCCCTTTCTGAAGGTCCTCTCCATAGGTGCTCAAAAAATTTTCTTTATCCTCAGCTGTTTTAATTTTCACTTTCTTCCCTCTGAATGTAAAAGATAATCCTTAGGGAAATTCCCACCTAAAAACAATTGAATTGCTCCTCAGCAATCTTACTAACTCAGTATAGGTGGATCTAAGGTCCAGAGGTTGTTTGGGGATATCTTTGTAGATCTCTGCTCTTTTATCCAAAATTTCAAGTGACTTTCCGTAATGTAGGCCTAGTATTTTGTCCCTTTCCTCCTTGGATCTCAAAGTAATCAAACAGTCTCTGGGCCTGTCTTTCCTTGTTAGTTTTCCAAGTCTAAAAGCAGTCACAATTTTAAAGTCCTTTTCTTCCTCCAAAGGCCAAAACTTGGAAAATTCCTTTGTCAGAAACTCAATTAAGTTCCCTTGTTCAAGTTCAAGTTCTGGTATAGACCTCAATCTCAAGTTATTTTCCCGAGCCCGTAGTTCAATCATAGACAGATAGGCCTGTTGTTCTCCAACCTGCTTGTGCAATGGTCTTACCTCCTGCTTCAGTTCTTCAGTTTTTTGAATAGCTTCCTCTGCCAATTTCTGATTTTCTGCGGTGGCTTCAAATAATTTGCCAATTGATTGTGCATTCAAAGTGACTTGTTCAGTTAATTTATTAACACTGGCTGTATTTTGATCAATCTTAGCCATTTGCTCATCCGCTTTTTTGTCTAAAGCTTCCAATTTTTCAAATATTTTATCTAATACTGAAGCAGATCCTCCTGCTGCCATATCCTCTAACAAAGGTTGCTCAATTCCTTCTTCTACTTCCAAAACAGCAGGGACAGATGATCTACACGGCTGTGAAGTTAAAGTCAGAGTTGTTTGTTTTGCTTTCGCTTTAGCCGCTCTTGTTGATCTCCCAGTGCCACTCATTCCAGTTCTGTCTACTGGTCAAGGTCAGACTGAGTATGTTCCCATGGGAAGCCACCAGCCCAGAGGGTAAACAACCAAATAGAAGGAGAGGAAAAAGAAAGCAAAGTCACATGCAGTTGTCAATCCAAAATCCTCTAGAGGGAGCCCAATTATGTTTTGAGGGAGGAAATCAAGTTATTAAAGTCAATTGTTTAGAACTCCAAACTTTTCCAAGTTCCAATACTTCTAAAACAATGTCCATACAGCCTTTAGTTTCCAAAGAACCTTCAGTTTCCCTGTATTTAGCAGAGTTGGTCTCAAAAACATAACAATGTCTCAGCAAGTGCCAGATAAAATGATTCAATATAACAGTTCCAATAGCACTCAGCTTGTAACAGCACAAAGCAACAAAGTGTCAAAATTTGCAATCTGACAGTTCTGTTAAATAGGCAGTCCGACTGCCTGGGTTTCTCTGTAGATTTGTAAATCCAGCAGAAAAGGTAAAGCACAGTTCGTATTAAGAAGTGAATCACTTAAAGAGTTAAGTCCTAAACACAGCTCCAATAGATGTAAAGATTGATTGCCTTTTAGCGCCTCTTCAAAGGCTCCAAACATCAAAGTCCTTTGCTTTGAATCTTAAGCAGAGACGAGAGACGGACTTCCTGGTTGCGTCTCCTGCTTTTAGCCGAATTAGCAGTAATTTAGCCTGCAAATCTTTCCTTCTTTTCTTACTCACGGGTTGTTGTTTTCAAATCGGATGTTCCCGGGAAAAGAGGTCAGCGCTCACCGACAGCAGCCACGCGGCTTCACTCCACAGAAAGAGCGATCGACTCACAGCACCGCGCCAACCCTTCCACGTTCCGAGACCCCTTCTGCGTTTTGGGGGGCGCTTCTGGTGCCCGCCGAGTCCCACGGCCACATGCTTTCGCTGCCTGTGGTTTTCCGACGTGGGTCTCCGCTTCGCCGTAGCGGACGACCCGTTTCTGCGGAGCTCCCCCTTCACAATTAGAAGAGGGCAGCCATTGTCGTTCGCGCCGCCTCCGGAAGTCCTCTACCAGCATGAGTTTGGCCAAACTGCAGGAGGCAGTGGAAGACAGGAGTATCTGGCATTCTCTGGTCCATGGGGTCACGAAGAGTCGGACATGACTAAACAACAACAACATGCCACCCATCTGACAGGGTTGCCCCAGACACTCTGGGCATCTTCCAGCAAAATAGTCAGTATGCCATTCAGTGTGAATGTTTGCTTGACTTACTTTTAGGCCATCCTAAATCCACTGACCAAACCCCACATATACTATTTTCAAAAACTGTGGGGAGAACCCCGGCCCCCAGGAATTTTAGGGGATCCTTGCCTCCTGCAAACCGATAACAAATCTTATTTGCACTAAAGGAACGTTAATTAAGAGAACATGAAGGCATGATGCGAGACCTTGTTGGGATAACTAGTTAATTAAAAAGGTGTCAGGAACTTCATGCAAAGTATGCTATGTGAAACTTAAGAACCCTCAAAGCAAAAAGTAGAAAGCAGGATTGGGTAAGATCTTTTTTAAAAATGCATTCTAGCCCCGACAACATCAAAACAGCATCTCTTTTGCAACTTGTCAGAAAGCGCTTGATTGACTTCTACACACCAGGATCACAGAAAGTTATTTCCTAGAAAATAGTGCTTTCAGCCATGAGCATTAGGAGGGGAAAATCCTTTCAACCTTGCACATCAGAGCATCACCTTTATAACTGACATCCTAATTCCCTTCCCACAAAGTTGTGGCAGCGAAGCTGTGGGAGTGGGATTGAAAAATCGGTTTTAATTTCAAATTTCTTCATATGTCCCAATTCAGCAATGAAGGTGGTACTGCAGAAGGCTTTGCCATTCCCTGTGCACAAACCCACCAGGTTTTAAAAAGAGTGAATTCATGTGTTACCTAAACACCAACTTCTGGCCCTGCAATGGCTTTGGAAAATCTTTATTCTTTCTCTCCTACTACAAAGAGGAAAGCATGGCCAGGGAAGGTATTTAAGGGTGCAATCTCTCTCTCTCTCTGTGTGTGTGTGTGTGTGTGTGTGTGTGTGTGTCCATATAATAGAGGATTTCACTTTTTGTATATTTAGGGATTTCAGCCGATGCTGCAAACTAGTCATAATCCTAACTGATGTTGCATTTGCTACCTAAGATATATGTTTCCCAAATCTGTCAAAAAAAGTTATGTTTCACTTGAAAGTTTTGAAAAAGTTTCTCATTGTTGATGCCTCAGTTTAAAGTAGAAAAGGCTGTGATCGCTATGCACATTAGTTCCAGGCTCTGTATATGCTGTTCTTTTATGTCTGAAGATAATTGAATCTCTGTGGGCAATTCTACATTACCATCATTAAATGCAAGTGAAGGGCTAGCACACAGGTATTTCAGATCCTTCCTATGTACATCCAACCCACAGTGTTCAGATAGGAGACAAAATTCACTGCAGAGGAGAAATGTAAAGGTAAAGGGACCCCTGACCGTTAAGTCCATTCGTGGCCGACTCTGGGGTTGCGGCGCTCATCTCGCTTTACTGGCCAAGGGAGCCAGCGTGCAGCTTCCGGGTCATGTGGCCAGCATGACAAAGCCACTTCTGGTGAACCAGAGCAGCGCACGGAAACACCGTTTACCTTCCCGCCAGAGCGGTACCTATTTATCTATTTGCACTTTGATGTGCTTTCAAACTGTTAGGTTGGCAGGAGCAGGGACCAAGCAACAGGAGCTCACCCCATCGCGGAGATTCGAACCGCCAACCTTCTGATCGGCAAGTCCTAGGCTCTGTGGTTTAACCCACAGCACCACCCATGTCCCTATGAGTAGGCCAGCCTGATTCCACCACCCCCAGCCAGTCAGACTACCTGTATGGCATCAGGCTGAGGAAGGCTGAAACTGGCTCTACACTGGTATGGCTTTTAAGCCTTTCCACGCACAATGGAAATCCATGGACATTCCTATGGAACTCTGTTACTTAAAGCTTCTGGAGCAGGCTCATTTTTGCATGGTTTTTTTTTTTTTTTGTGGCCATCCAAATGAAAACCAGCTAGTTTCATCTTTTGCACAAATGTAATTCTTTTTATTTGTATGCACAACAAAAGTCCATGTCATGAGCACTTTCCGCTTGCGTTTTTCACAAAAGCGTGACCCGACACTCAGCATCAGTCAACAATGAGATAAAACACTCGCCAGTGCCGGCAGCAATTACACCACCCCATTTAAGTCTTCTCTATATGACAAATGCACTCAGACTGCCACTTTTCTAATAGAAGTCAGGAATGTAGGTCATTAGCACTTACTTGCAACGTTGATATTAGCACTGTGAGGAGGGTGCCAGCCAGCCCAAATGGACCATATGCTTTTGTGTTTCTGCTTAGAAGTCTAAGGAAGTTTCTAAAATGCCTTTATTTTCCACTTCGTCATTCAGATTTAATAAACTGCAATGCACGTCAGTGCTTGGTATTATTTTCACACCTCTGTATTGGTGGGTGTGTTGGGGTGTGTTGACCTGCAATGCTTGACTTGCCTCTGGAGGAATGAGGAAAACCAGTTCCTCACTTCAAAGTAGGCCAAGGGAAATGGGAATGGGAACACCTAGCTTCTAAGTCATTCTTGACAGAATAGGAAAACTGATTGTTTGAGGGGCAGTGGGGAGGAAGCTAAACAGGAAATCTCAGAAGAGTGTGATAGACTCACAACTTTGTGAGACAATGGTGATGGTGATTATCATTGATTATGTCAATCCTACACTGGTCAGCAAGCAGCAAAGTAGTAAAACACTACAATTAAAAATAAAATAAAAGCATATTTAAAACAGCAAAATGAAAATTAAAGCATACAGTGGTACCTCGGGTTACATACGCTTCAGGTTATAGACTCTGCTAACCCAGAAATAGTACCTTGGGTTAAGAACTTTGCTTCAGGGTGAGAACAGAAATCATGCTCCGGCGGTGCGGTGGCAGCAGGAGGCCCCATTAGCTAAAGTAGTGCTTCAGGTTAAGAACAGTTTCAGGTTAAGAATGAACCTCCGGAATGAATTAAGTACTTAACGCGAGGTACCACTGTATTTAAAACAGCAAACAGTGAATGAATACATGAATGAATGCTAAAATGAATGAGAGCCAGTGTGGTGTAGTGGTTAAGAGCAGTAGACTCATACATGTAATCTGGTGAACCGGATTCGCTTCCCCGCTCCTCCACATGCAGCTGCTGGGTGACCTTGGGCTAGTCACATTTCTCTGAGGTCTCTCAGCCCCCCTCATCTCACAGAGTGTTTGTTGTGGGGGAGGAAGGGAAAGGAGATTGTTAGCCACTTTGAGACTCCTTTGGGTTCTGATAAAGCGGGATATCAAATCCAAACTCTTCTTCTTCTAAAAGATTTTTAAAACAGCCACATACCTTCACAGCTGAAAATCTCAAGGTTGCATAGAAGTGTATCTTTCAGCCATGAAAGATTAGAGTGAGGGGAGCATGACTTGGAGTTTAATATTTAAGTGATTTATTTTCCATGTGAACACATGACACCTTAGCCACTAAGCTACATGGTTCATGGGATGTGCTGGTAGAAAGAAGATTCATATATTTGCATGTTGATTCCTTATCAAAGACCCTTTTGTACAGTATAATTTTCTACCTGTCACAGAACAAAAGATAATCTGATTAGAAACACTGAAGTCATATATTTAGTTTGCTTATCATTTAAACATATATGGAGAGAGAGATAGAGAATGAGAGAGAGAGAGAGAGGAAGGTCCATATATTAAATCTCAAGTATACAAGTATCTTCCTCCTTGTTTCTGAAGTGCTCCAATCTGTTCCCAATGCCAGCAGCTAAAGGAGACTTGACATAACACTGCTGATGCTACCAGCACTGATAAATTGGATTAGAGGCTGGTGGTGGACTACAAAAGTTTGGTGCATCAAATCAGGATCAGGCACAAGAGCCTGTGGTTCACCACCCCGATCTAAGCACATGGTAGGATCTAAATTATTATCATTTGTTTAATATCCATTAATATTTATTAAAATTTATATTTTGCAGTGTAGTATTTGGGTGTAACTGTACCGTGATTCATTGAGGGCTTTAGGGTATGTCCCATGCATAATGAGTTTTTAATATCATGGGTTGTTCTATTATAGATCATCCCTATGCTTTTAATGATCTGCATTCTGGTTGACGTATTTGTTTAGGTTTGTTCTTTCTGTGCCCTGAAACACGGTGGGCACCAACTGAAATGCACTGTGCGCCTTACTGTTACAAGATTAATTTTTCCATACCATTTTGTAGCTTTGGGAGGAATTTAATGTAGCACTGCATTCATCATTCCGTCAGGGCAAGCATTTTGTTCCCACCCTTTAACTCTTCTTTTGATTCTTCTGGGTTTGCAGCACAGACTGTTTTGTTTTCCTTCCTAGCATGCCACCAATACTGTGACAGAACATTTTGGTGAATGTAACAGGTTATCTTGTTTGACCTTGCTAGTGGTGTGCAGTGTGAATTCACCAAGAGGCCGCATGTTTTGTTACTGATGTGTTATAGGGGTTGTTTTGGCAACTACCTCTTGCCTTCTGAGACTTCTGCCTACATGAAACATAGCTCAACAACTTTTTTTTTTAAAAAAGCTGAACTTTTCTGTCTAGATTCTCACTTTTTGTAATATGGAAACCCTGATGTTAACCTTTTCAAATTATTTGTTTTCGAGGATTACATTTTCTCAGCTTCTTGAGCCTGAACATAGACTCTGGATTGTGAGTGAGTGTTGTTACATTTAATTAGAAGTGCCCTGGACCCAATACTGTCGCAATTCAGACCAAAAAAGTTGATGCATAATTGTCTAATGAATAAAGTGCTTATTGGGAGCAAACTTTAAAAAAAAACACAGGTGTGCGACTGTATATTATTAGTTGCACATATATGTGATTGTATCATTCTAGGTAATTTCAATTGCACTCTGCAATTTGCTGATGGATTAATTAGGCTGAATATGTTAATCTACTAAAGGAACAATGCGTGTGAAAAGTGTTACACCAGGAATTTCTCTCTGCTCATTTTCCTCATTGTGCCTTTTTTATCTGTTAAGCATCAACTTTGCTCTACTCCTATTCTGTGTAATGGGGCTATTGTGAAAAAGGAAAGGAGATGTAGCAGGAAGACTGAAGCTCAAGAACCATGCAAGTGTGGTTTACTCCTTTTCAACCGATTGAGAATAAAAGAAGGCATGTGGGGGGAACACACAAGGGAATCAAATTATTTCATAGTTGAATTGTGGTAGAATATAAAGGAAAGGTAGCCATTATGTATTAATTATATTCATTCTCTCATTTGATGGCTTTTATGAAGAGCTTGTCAATTCATTGTCTAGTTTCATTTATTTTTATACTAATGGAATAATAATGCTGATTAACCTCAACATCAAAAAAAATGAAGAACATGGCCACTGGGCCCATCACCTCTTGACAAATAGAAGGGGAAGAAATGGAGGCAGTGAGAGATTTTACTTTCTTGGGCTCCATGATCACTGCAGATGGTGAAAGCAGTCACGAAATTAAAAGACGACTGCTCCTTGGGAGAAAGGTGATGGCAAACCTAGACAGCATCTTAAAAAGCAGAGACATCACCTTGCCAACAAAGGTCCGTATATTTAAAGCCATGGTTTCCCCAGTAGTGATGTATGGAAGTGAGAGCTGGACCATAAAGAAGGCTGATCGCCGAAGAATTGATGCTTTTGAATTATGGTGCTGGAGGAGACTCTTGAGAGTCCCATGGACTGCAAGAAGATCAAACCTCTCCATTCTTAAGGAAATCAGCCCTGAGTGCTCACTGGAAGGACAGATCGTGAAGCTGAGGCTCCAATATTTTGGCCACCTCATGAGAAGAGAAGACTCCCTGGAAAAGAGCCTGATGTTGGGAAAGATGGAGGGCACAAGGAGAAGGGGACGACAGAGGACAAGATGGTTGGACAGTGTTCTCGAAGCTACCAGCATGAGTTTGACCAAACTGCGGGAGGCAGTGGAAGACAGGAGTGCCTGGCGTGCTCTGGTCCATGGGGTCCCGAAGAGTCGGACACGACTAAACAACTAAACAACAACCACCTGTATACTCTCTTGATTTTGTGCAGAAACCAAAAGAGAAAACACCTCTTTCCCCCAATTTAGTTCATTTTATATGACCTGCTTATTCTACTGTGTTGTTGCCTGTTGATTATGCAGCTGAAGGGGAATCGAGAGGGAGGGAGGAAGAACATGTGTGGCATTTCCCTCCCCTCCCCAGGTTCAAAATGCTTCACATATATCATATATCATTAGGCTAAGAGTTGCGTGTGGCTATTGAGCTACAGCGCACCGTTTCTCTAGGGGAACTAAATGCTAGTGCTGAGAATCAGCCACCAAGAACACCTCCCTGAGTTTAGAATGTTCTTCCGGAGGCGGCGCGAACGGTAATGGCTGCCCTTTCCTAACCGGGAGAGGGAAGCTCCGCTGGAAAAGGGTCGTCCGCTACGGCGAAGCGGAGACCCATTCTGGAAACCCGCAGGCAGCGGAAGCCTGCGGTCTTGGGACCCGGCGGGCGCCAGGAGCTACCCCCGAAACGTTGAGGGAACCCCGTAAGGGGCTCCGGATCGCAGAGGGGGCAGCGGCGCTGTGGGTCTATGCGCATTCAGCGGAGCGAAGCCGCGCTGCCGTTGCCGGTGAGCGCCGACCTTTCTTCCTTCAACACAAGATTCTAAAACGCAACAACCCGTGAGTAACTGAGGACTTTACTAAATTTCGGGACTAAAAATATTGAAAATAAGCTGAAAGCGGAGAGACGAGGAAAAGGAAGTCCGTCTTCCGCAGCCATTGACTTTTAAAGCAAAGAGCAGGAGGAGTGGAGGCATAGAGAGAACTTTTGACAGCTCAGATTGAGCACCCGCAGAAATTACGTTTAATCCCTTTAAAGACTGTAAGCAATTGATTTTTGGACTTTTACTAGGACTTATATACTCTCTTCTTTGTGGATTACAATTCTATTTAAGAAGCCCAGGTGTCAGAACTGCCTGAGCAGTAGAACTGTCAGACTGCAAATTTGGATACATTCTATTTAAACTTTGAGACAGTCTGAGGGAGTTCAGAATGGTTACGTTCTTGCATTATGGAACTCCAGTAAGCACAACTTGAAATATTGTGGCAAACCTAAAACCAACTCTGCTAAAACTACTTTTGTGAAGATCCCTAAGTATTGGTTCAGATTTCGTATGTGGAATGGACTCTTCTTCCTAGGACATTTTATGCTCCCCCTAGAGGATTGAGGATTTATAACAAAAACATTGTTTTACTTTCTATTTCCCGGCCCTCTGTTTGATTGCTACCACCTGGGCCGTAGCTTTCCCATGGGAACAACTCAGCTTGACCTTGACTGCTAGATAACTTTGGAATGAGTGGCGCAAAAAGAAAGGGATTAAGAACCAGACAAACAACTCTGACAACCGTAACTGCAGCCTCACAAGCACGCAGATCATCTGTGCCTACTTTGCCCTCGGAGGAAAAAGCTACCTCCCTGTCACAGGCAGGGGAGGAAGAAACTGAGGATTTACAACTAGAAGAGATGGCCTCAGGAGGATCTGGTTCTGTATTAGAGAGAATTCTTGAGAAATTGGAGTCTTTGGACAGGAAAGTTGACCAACAAACTGCGAAAATTGACCTTAATACAGAAACTTTAAACAAATTATCTGGGCAAGTTGCACAGAATGCACAAGCAATCGGACAACTGAAGGAGGCTGCAGGTGAAAATCAGAAACTGGCCGAAGAGACCAGCCAAAGAGTGGGAGAGTTGGAAAAAGAAGTAAGGCCGCTCAGTAAGCAGGTTGGGGAACACCAGACCTACCTCTCCATGTTGGAACTTCGGAACAGGGAGATTAATTTAAGGATAAGATCGATACCAGAAGTGGAAGAAGGCAATTTAGCTGAGTTTCTGACCAAAGAATTCTCCAAGTTCTGGGGTCTAGAGGAGGAAGACTTTAAAATTGTGTCAGCCTTCAGACTTGGAAGACTCACAAAGAGAGAAAAGCCCAGAGACTGTTTGATTACGTTGAGATCAAAGGAGGAAAGGGACAAGATTTTGGGCCTGCACTACGGAAGCTCCCTGAACATTGCGGACAAAAGAATTGAGATTTTTAAGGACATTCCTAAACAGCTGTTGGATCTTAGATCTGAATATTTGGACTTAGTAAAACTGCTGAGAAGCAACTCAATCATCTTTAGGTGGGACTTTCCCCAAGGATTATCTTTTACCTTTAGAGGGAAGAAGATTAAAATTAGAACTTTGGAAGATAGGGATAAGTTTTTGACTGCCTACGGAGAGGACCTTCATAAAGGACTTGAACTACCCTCAGGGCCTGAACCACCACAGGTGCCTGTACCTCAGAACCCTGAAGACTCACAGAACAAAATACCATCCCAAGGAAACTAAACAGATCCATCCAGGATGTCTCTGCAACTTTTAAGCTGGAATATAAATGGCTGCAACAGCCCGGAAAAAAGGAAGAAAATCTTTCACATATTAAAAAAGGAGCAACTAGACATTACTTGCTTACAAGAAACACATGTGACTAGGCTCCACAGAAAAATATTGGTAAATAAAAGGTTAGGCCAAGAATTTATATCTTCGGACCCAGTTAAGAAGAGAGGAGTGGTGATATATGCAAAGGAGAGCCTCTCACCAAAATTTTTATTTAAAGATGAACATGGAAGAATTTTGGCAATTGAAATACAGCACCAAGGAGAGAAAATTTTGATATTAGGAATTTACGCTCCAAATGAAGGGAAATCAGAATTCTACAAGAAGTTGCATGAGATTATGCTGGACTATCTGGACTATGATAACATCATTATGATGGGAGATATGAATGGGATCGTTTCAACGAACATGGATAGGTCACAAAGCCAAAAGGTTACTAAAGATGGCAGACTACCAAAGACCTTTTTTGAAATGACAGACAACATGGACTGGATTGATATATGGAGGACAAAGAACCCCTTGGGGAAAGAAGGAACATTTTTCTCTGAAGCCCAACTGACTTGGACAAGAATTGACCAAATATGGATTTCTAGAGGTCTGGCTCCTAAGGTGAAGAAAGTGGAAATCTGCCCAAAGACCTGCTCCGATCATAACGCGTTGAAAATGGACATGACATTATTACCAACCGGCTCCTTTAGATGGAAGATGAATGACAACTTGTTTAGAGATCAGGAGATTATTAAGAAGGCCAAAAAAACAATAAAGGACTATTTTGAGATAAATTTGAACACTGCTGTGGAAAAAAGAACAATCTGGGACGCAAGCAAAGCTGTGATGAGAGGGTTCTTGATACAACAGAACGCCATAAAGAAAAGATTACAAAATGAGAAAAAGGATAAGATTTTGGGGAAAATTAAAGAGTTAGAGAAGAAACTAAGAGTAAACCCGAAGTCACAGCCGATCTTGAGAGAAATTAAACTTCATCAGGCACAATATTCCAAACTGATAAATCAGGAAATAGAATGGAAGATTAAATCAATGAAACAAAAAACATTTGAATCGGCTAATAAATGTGGGAAACTGCTGGCTTGGCAGTTGAAGAAGAGACAAAAGCTGAACATAGTAACAAATTTGGAAATAGAAGGAAGGAATATTCAGAACCCGGTGGAAATTAGAAAATGTTTCCAGAAATATTTTAAGAAATTATACACTCAAGGGCCACAAAATGAGGAAGAGATTGCAAAATTTTTGGAGAAAAATGGACTTAAAAAATTATCACAAGAAAATAGATCACTCCTGAATAGTAAAATAACACGATTAGAGATAGAACAGGCCATTCAGAATATGAAGTTGGGCAAGTCTCCAGGGCCAGATGGCTTGACCTCCAAGTACTATAAGATATTAAGTGACTATTTGATTCAACCACTGATGGAGGTCAGCAATGAAATTATGGAGGGAAAGAAGGCGCCTGAATCGTGGAAGGAAGCTTTCATCACATTGATACCAAAATCAGAAACTGAAAAGACACAACTTAAGAACTACCGTCCCATTTCCCTTTTAAATGTGGATTACAAAATATTTGCTGACGTTTTGGCAGGAAGACTCAAAAGGGTTTTAAATGAGATAATTCATAAAGACCAGGCAGGCTTTCTCCCAGGAAGATATTTGTTTGCTAATACAAGGAACATTATTGACATTTTGGAACTTTTGCAAACAAATATTAACACTAAAGCAGTTCTAATTTTTATAGATGCGGAGAAGGCCTTTGATAACATTTCTTGGAAATTTATGAAGGGGAATTTAAAAGAAATGGGAGTGGGGCGGGGTTTTGAAAATGGGATTGACGCGATTTACTCAGAACAAAAGGCAAAACTGATAGTCAACAATGTGGTTACAGAAGAGTTTAAGATTGAAAAAGGGACACGACAAGGCTGCCCGATTTCCCCCTTGCTGTTTATTTCTGTCCTGGAGGTGCTCTTGAACTTGATTAGAGGGGACCGGTTGGTGCAAGGGATTCAGATCGGAGCGAAACAATATAAACTTAAAGCTTTTGCAGATGACCTTGTTTTGACATTGCAAGAGCCAGAATCTAGCACAAAAAGAGTGTTACAATTGATTCAGGACTTTGGTCGGGTAGCGGGCTTTAAACTAAACAAACAGAAAACTAAGGTGTTGGGAAAAAACTTGACAGATGCAGAGTCAGAACGGTTTCAGAGAGAAACAGAACTAACTGTGGTTAAAAAAGTAAAGTACCTAGGGGTAAACATAACAGCAAAAAATCTGAGTCTATTTAAGGACAATTATGAAAAATGTTGGTCTGAAATTAAGAGAGACTTGGACAGTTGGTCAAAATTGAAGCTTTCTTTGTTAGGCCGAATTGCTGCTATTAAGATGAATGTATTGCCTAAGATGTTGTTTTTGTTTCAAACATTGCAAATTGTGGATAAGACGGAGTGCTTCAGGAAGTGGCAGAGAGATATCTCTAAATTTGTCTGGCAGGGCAAAAAGCCCAGAATTAAGTTTAAGATATTAACTGATGCGAAAGAAAGAGGGGGCTTTGCCCTGCCAGACTTAAGGTTGTACTATGAAGCCGCAGCTTTTTGCTGGCTAAAAGACTGGCTACTTCTAGAGGACACTGATGTGTTAGATTTAGAAGGTTTTAACAATGCATTTGGTTGGCATGCATACTTATGGTATGACAAAGTTAAGATCAATAAGGCCTTTAAGAACCATATTGTCAGGAAAGCAGTGTTTAATGTCTGGACAAAATACAAAGACCTATTGGAAAATAAAACTCCAAGATGGCTATCACCTCTGGAGGCTAAGGCCCGAAAAAGACCCAATATGGAGGCCAAATGGCCGAAATATTGGGAAATAATAGAGAAAGAGGGCAATAATTGGAAATTGCAGAGTTTGGAAAAAATGAAAGACAAAGTGCGAGACTGGTTACATTACGCTCAGATTCAAGAAATTTTTAAAAAGGATAAAAAGTTAGGATTCCAGGTGGAGAAATCGAAGTTGGAAACAGAATTGTTAGAACCTAAGACTAAAGTACTCTCAAGAATGTATAACTTGCTGTTGAAATGGAATACACAAGATGAAATGGTTAAGTCAGCCATGATAAAGTGGGCACAGGATATTGGGCATAATATTATGTTTGAGGATTGGGAAAGGTTGTGGACCACGGGGATGAACTTCACGGCATGTAATGCTCTGAAGGAAAATGTAATGAAAATGATATATAGGTGGTACATGACCCCAGTTAAACTTGCCAAAATATGCCATGTGCCAGACAATAAATGTTGGAAATGTAAGGAAAATGAAGGAACATTCTTTCACCTCTGGTGGACTTGTCCCAGGGTGAAGGTCTTCTGGGAAATGATATATAATGAGCTGAAAAAGGTATTTAAGTATACCTTCCTTAAGAAACCAGAGGCCTTCCTCCTGGGCATTGTCGGCCAGATGGTGCCAAAGAAGGACCGAACATTCTTTTTGTACGCAACAGCAGCAGCAAGGATACTCATCGCCAAGAAGTGGAAAACTCAAGATCTACCCACTCTGGAAGAATGGCAGATGCAGCTGATGGACTATATGCAACTGGCTGAGATGACTGGCAGAATTCGAGACCTGGGAGAAGAGAGGGTTGAAGAAGACTGGAGGAAATTTAAGACTTATTTACAAAAATATTGTGATTTGGTGGAAAGTTAAGTAGGATGTTTGATCATAAATAATTGGCCACCACAAAAACGGATCGGAATGGGATGTAAAGTGAGATTAAGAGAAATTAATTTACAGAGGATTATATTTAAATAAGTGGTTATAAAATTTGCAAATTAGATGATAAATTGCATGGAAAAAATCTATGATGATGAAAATGGCAGCGGGAGATGCGAGGAAGTCCAAAGAAGTTATGAAACTCTGTTGAGATAAAAGAAAGGTTGTTTATCTTTGTACTTTATTTTGTAAAAACCCCTAATAAAAATTTTATTAAAAAAAAAAAAAAAAAAAAAAAATAGAATGTTCTCCTTAACATGAGATATAGCTGCTGGAACATTAGGGCTGACTTTGGAATCTTAAACACATCAACCCAGAAGTAAGACTTACTGCCAGACAAGTAGGTAGGGGATTGCCTCACGAGGTGGTCTTGTTCACCCTTTAGGGTTTTAGAGGTCATCATCACCTTGAATTGAGCCAACAAAGCAATAGGGAGCCAGTTGTGGAGTGCTGCTCTAATATGCCGCCACCAGTACTGCATAAGTCACCTTTGACAGCTAATGCTTCTTTACAGTTTCTATGCACATCTTTAGGGCTTCTGGATCTGATATTTATTTCCTCTTGCTGCCAAGTTGCAGATAAGTGGTGGTTGGGCTCCTCAGGTCAGGGTGTCAGTCATGCTTCCAAAATGATATCTATCTATCTATCTATCTATCTATCTATCTATCTATCTATCTATCATCATCATCTATCTATCTATCATCTATCTATCTATCTATCTATCTATCTATCAATCATCTATCTATCATCTATATCTATCAATCAATCAATCATCTATCTATCTATCATCTATCTATCTATCTATCTATCTATCTATCTATCTATCTATCTATCATTATCTATCTATCATCTATCTATATCTATCTATCTATCTATCTATCTATCTATCTATCATCTATCTATCTATCTATCTATCTATCATCTATCTATCTATCTATATCTATCATCTATCTATCTATCTATCATCTATCTATCTATCTATCTATCTATCTATCTATCTATCTATCTATCTATCTATATCTATCATCATTATCTATCTATCTATCTATCTATCTATCTATCATCTATCATCTATCTATCTATCTATCTATCATCTATCTATCTATCATCTATCTATCTATCTAAATCTATCTATCATCTATCTATCATCTATCTGTATCTATTATCATCTGTCTATCTGTCTGTCTATCTATCTCCAGGTTATAACTCTTTAAATGCACAAAAGGAAATTCTAAAGTGGAGAAACAAATTGACAGATGAATAACTGTTGGCACAAGTTTGGTAAATCAATTATTTAAGAAGAAGCTGTTGCAAGTGTTAAAAAACAACAAGGGATTGGTTTAGATCGTTCACATGCAAGGTCATTTCTGCTCAGTCACTGGAGATTTAAGCATCTCCTACGCTCAAACAGCACTAACAAAACTGACTGGAAAATGCACACATTGCTTAATGAGCAAACTATGTTTCACCAAAAGGGAAAAAAAATGTCAGCCTAAATGGCTCCTTTAATTATACATTACATAAATTCTCTTTATGCCCTGTCAACAGGATTCCTCTGCATGACAGAGATGAGGGAATACATGTAGAATATCCACAGCACAGGAGAAATTCTTTGGGGATTTTCAGGGGAAGGAGTAAACATTTCCAGTTAAGAACTTATTCTAAAGGGCTGTGAGGAGCTCTCTCTAAGTCCCTCAACTTAGAGAAACTGTCACGGCCCCCAAAAAGGCATGTGATAAAAAATATTAGCAATAAAATAGCAGCAGCAGCAAAAGTCACCTATCTGAAAACTGCATGAGGGTGTACAAATCAACTATCAGAACTGGAATGAAATCTGTATGTAATAGATCCTGACTTAATCTACTGCACCAAGTATATTCAACCTTTTCGGACCCAGACCCACTTTTAACCCAAGGATAAGTTTGGGGAGGGGACCCATTTCACCTTCATGCACACTGTCCAGGTTTGTGCCCCAGGCAGGTCACTTTGGTGCTGCTAACGGAGCAGTTTGACTTCACCCCTGGAAGTGCACTCCATTGTCTCTCAAGACAGCCGGATGCCAAGAACAACAGCATTTGCATTGTGATAGTGCTCCTGTTGCAACCCACCTTGGATCAGGTCGTGACTCGCAAGTGGGCCCCAACCCACCAGTTGACGAATTAGTTATTTCTTAAGACTAGTTCAACCATTATGGCTGCCACATGGGGACCGCTGTAAATTGATCCATCAGAACTGCACTCCTATAAACACTCTCCTGGGAGTAATTCTAATTGAACTTAATGGGATTTATTTCTCTTGCAGGTTTGCCCTGCAGGAGACTTTAAAGATATGGCCTGTGTTTACCCTGACATCATAAACTTATTGGAGCATGTTGGTAGAAGCACAAGCTTTCTCTGAATATGCTTGCCCCTAACCGTCTGAGTCCAGTCCATGCATTAGCTAAGGAATCTGTCTCTGGTTTTCCATCGCGAAAGGAACAATCCAAATCCAAGATGTGCTGGGATGAGCAAGTTAGTATCTTGCAGGTCCTCAGCTCAGCTGGCCAGTTTGTGATTCAGCTGAGCTATGCCTGCATAGCCTTCACATCCCAGCTCGGCTGGTGTAAGCCCCTCATCCTGGCTCAGTCAGGACTTAGGCAGATGAAGTGAGACCGTCAGATCTTACCTGGTGTAAACCCTGAAAAATGGGCATTCCAGGGGAGTGGTCAGGTTGAGAACAAACAAGGGGAACTTATGCTGGATCCTAACTCTGTCCCCCTCAGTCATGTGACTTGACAACCCAACAGAACTTAGCGCCAGCAAAAAGGGTGGTGTAAGTCTTTTAAAAAAGACTTGTTTCCCCTTTGCCAGGCTTAGGCCAGAAATAGCCCAACTCCTGGATATAAATATAGTATAAATTCTCCCAGTTCTGTATAGCTAGGATTGCTCTGTAATGATGCTGCCTGAGCTATGGAGCCACTCCATGGAACTGTGTGAGGTAAACAAACAGCATTTGGGAATTCTTAGCCTACACTTCACCTTGGCCATATGGCTGGGGGAAAGATCTGTATTGTTTCCTATGTGCATTCACTAGCATTCAGTTCTAAAAAATGCATCACATCACACTAGATTTTGGTGGGGAGGGGACTCTCATTGACACAACAAGCACAGCAGCAGCCTCGGGCACTTTTTATCTGTCAAGATTTTTAAAGGACTCTTCTTAATTTAGAGAAAGTAAAGTCAAAATGTGAAGGAGCTATGGTTGCCAGATCAAAGCTTCAAAAATATATGTAATATACTATTTGACTCAACAGCTCATACATAACAGGCCGACTCTGTCCTATGCCTCAGCCCACTGGCTCAGAAACAATGAACTGTAGTTTTGTCAGCTATCATAATATGAAGGATAGGTCTTTCAGTATTACCAAAAACAAATGATCTAAATGTACTGTAAGCAAGAAGATTGGTATGGAAGATTTGCAGCAGGGTTGCCAACCCTTCAGCCAGCTTGTGTATCTTTGCACTTAATAGCAGGTGGATATACAGGAACATGCAGGTTTTCATGGTCTGATAAACCTTTTTCACCTGCAAATTGCTGAAGATCAGATTTCTGTGAGAGATGGGGATGGGGTTCAATTCTGTTAGTGTTTGAAGCAAATTTGCCCTTTCCAGAACAACCAGAGAAGTGAATAACAGCAATACTTTGAAATTCACACTTTTCTGAATTTTTCAGTGCAGTTCTTCTGCCAAGTAGTGTGTACAAACATGCATATACTAGGGTATTGTGTGCATAAAAAGATATATATACAGTGGGGTAGATAAAAGATGCAAATGCATTATATTACGGGGATTGCTTTGCAGAAATATGCATATTGGGGAAATTGCATATAGAATCACATTATCTCCTACAAGTATGGGATATAGTTATTAAGCAATGTGAAGTCCAGGCCTGGTTAGGCCTTGTCTTGAGGTATCAAGGGAAACATTGGTGATAACAAACTATTTTCTCCTCCTCTTTCACAAGCTGGAACTACATAGGGGGAGGCAAGGAGGAAATCAATGAAAAAATCAACCGTTACCCTTCTGCCAGCAGAACTCTCTAAAAGCAATAGGTACTTTGGTTCATGGGATAAAGTCTTTGTATCCAGTTCATAACAGCCACCATCTCTGCCCTTTAGAGATGTTGGTGGTGGTTATTAATAATCAACAGATTTCAATATAAATATTGAATGAAAAATAATGTTTCACTGGAGATGGCTGTAGGGAAATGAAGAATAACTTCACCTGAAGTTTCTATGCAATGCTTCGGTACAGACCTCATTGCCCTTTAAATCCATCCTCGTTAAAGTCTATGCAGGGTTCTGGCCCCAAATCTCTATCAGAATCTCCAGCCTGCCGATTGCTGGGCTAATGAAGTGAAAACTCTGTACAGGAGCATTGGCTCAAGTGTAAATTGAATTCCACCCTGCTGTTCTTCCCTGGCATGTTGAGATAGCTCCAAATCTATTTGCTCCAGCATTGTAAAAAATGAAGATGATAATGACGTACAGCACAGGCTGATTTCAGAGATGGGTGAGTGAGATAAGAATTCTAAAATACTTTGCATAACAATATAAATCCCTCGAAGAGGTGTACAGGCAGACTCAACAACGTGTGTGTGTGTTTTCGAAATAGAGAAATAAATAAATTAAGACAGACAAATCCCAAGGGTGTAACAATTTTATAACTGCAGGGCAAAAGCAAATTTCAGTAGGATCTTGTTTCTCATGATCAGTATTCCATTTCCTACCTGCAGGCTGTGATAAATTCAATGAAAGAGGGGGAAAAGGGGCATCTATAGTTATCATTCCTGAAGCTTAGTTGCTATCACTGATGCTATAATCCCATGCCTCATATTATTTTTCAATCAGGACAGTCGCGGAAACCAACCAAGCTTGTCATGGCTTGTGAAAACCTAACATAAGATCCATTTAACATCTGTAAAGACCAAAGAGGAATGAAGAGTCCATAAGCAGTCTTGAAATGATGGAGCATTACTTCAACAGCACATAGCTTTAGGGCTCTTTCTCTCTCTCTCACTTTGCAATCATTGTGACTTCTACGTTTCTCAGAGCCAAAGTACCTGTGACAATGGATGAGGAAGCAATTAGGCTTGGTTCGTATTTTAATGGGAAGCTACCCAGTTTGTACTTCCCAGAACATGGAAACTCAAGCACAGCTATTCATCAAAGCTCACTCTTCTCTTCAATTTGTCATGCCGTTCACCCAGATAATGTATATAAAATAATGTTAGAGGAAAGTTTGCCAAAAATGCATATGTAGGTGAAAGCAGCATACAAAAAATGCATTTCTAATAGAAGAAATTGCTTGCAAAAATGTGTTAATTAAGAGAAAAGTGTACTAAAATGATGAGCAATTCATGTGAGAAGTTTTTTTTTTTTATGTAGATGAATGTGGAGAACCAAACTTAACACTGAGGAAAAAATGAGAAATGGAGAGAAACAAAAATTGACAGATCTGCCTGCCCCTTCCTGTAGGATATTTGTTATTTTATTTATACATTTTTAAAAGAAGCCGTTATTGATCCACGGGTTGGGTGAGGGAGAGAAAGGGTTGCTGTCCCTTTCTTTCCTGTGCCAGTTTCCCAATCAAAACCTCTTTACCTAAGGCAAAAAGTAAGACAAAACAGGTGCACTACAGAAATCGGTATTTTCTTTTTCCATTGAGTCTTCTAACAGCTTTGAAGGTGACATCTCTGCCCTGGAGATATGGCACATAAGGAAAGATCTAACCCTTCTTTCACATAACTTCCCATCCTATCCAACCCTCTTCTCTCATGTCCATGAAAATCAAGCTTTTGGAAGCCCTGCCATTTTAAATCAATGTCAGTGTGTAATAAATGACAGAGTCTACCATGGATGTCATCATTGGTCAGCAACCAAGAGGGAACTATTGACCTCCTGGAAATATTTGGGTTTAGGGTTGGGGGTCCTAAACAAACTTTGAAAGACAATGCTAAGTCATAATGTTCAGTGGTGCCATCAGAGCAGGACAGTGGGACAGCTGTCCAGATCCCCACTCCATAGCATGAACAGAAGGACCCCCGAACACAGCAAGGTTGGCTTACCACATTTTGAAATAAGTCATGCAACCTAATGATGATTGCTTTATGAAATAATGGAAGCCATTTTTTGACTATTTGAAGAAATATAGTATGATGATTTCACGAACAGGATTTGAGCAACAGAAGGAATTAGAGATTATTGTATTATTGTTATGATATAAAAGAGAGAAGATAGGGTGCAGCAAGGGAGAGAAGGAAAAAACACAATGGAAAATGGGATGGGAAGTCGACAAAACAAAACAAAAATCTATTATCTAGTGGAATGTATATGTGAAATTTTTGGAATTTTAATAAAACATTTTTTTAAAAAAATGGAGTGTGATGCATATTACCATCTTTAAAGGGATCTTCAGTAATAGCATCAAGTAAATGGTCTAAATTTAGTTAACGATGCTACTGTTTGAACTTAGCAGAAATTGAAATAGAGATTGCCACAGTCAACCATAAAGCTTGAGGGTGTTGGATGTGCTGAATCAGCAGGCCTGACACACACAATCATCTCTCTGAAAATGTGCTCTGAGTGAGAAGATAGGCACCTCTCTGCCCACATAACAAACCCAGTGATAATGTTGAAATTTCATATGCCAACTCATAGCTAGATGCTTTTGAATGACAAGTAAATTATGAAACATGATAATTATAGAGCCAGGTATCATCTAAATGTCATCATCTATGCAATTAGAAGTTGAGCTTAAATTTCAAGTCAAAAGCTGGGGAAAAGGTGTCAGAGAAGATGCTTTGATCCAGGCAGATGGATGCCTGCTAAAATTATCTGAAATTTATCACTTGCTCTGGCGTAATGTAACGAAATATTGTTAGATATTTCCATAGCACACTGTATTGTTATAAAATAGATGACCTACTGAAAATAATGGATTTCTTTAAGTACAGTACTTCAGAAATGTTCACTACTGTAGAAAGTTGCATGTAGAATTTATAGGCTGCATGTGGACATCAACCTACAACATAACAGTGGTCAGCAGGTATCCTTTAAGTGTTTGTCTGAATTTCTCACAACTAATAGAAGCTGAAAACAAGCCCATTTTGAAACTTCCTCCAGTCAGTATTGTTCTCTGAAACTTTAGAAAACGCCAGATGTCTATGCTATTCAGTTCTAGAACATAAAGCTATTTATTAGTTATAGGACCATAGTTGTAATGAAAAATTGTAATGAAAAATTGGGGGCAATAGGTTCTAAAATGTATAGTTAGAAAACAATTCAACAGATTGATTTGAAACTTGGAAATATAGGGAAGAAATGTTTGAGGACAGTCCACACCAAATTTGGAGTAGAAACGATGATAAATGAATTATTCTGAATGAGTTCAACATTTGATCAGTGACTTTGGCTTCTTCTTCTTCTTCTTCTTCTTCTTCTTCTTCTTTTTCTTCTTCTTCTTCTAACAACAACAACAACAACAACAACAACATCAATTCATTTGCCCAGGGTCCCCAAGTGGGTTACAACAATTAAAACACAATGTTAAAAACAGTTTAAAACAACTTAGCAGGCATTGTGCATATCCCACCACCAGACCTACATGAGGTGGGTTGTAGGATAAGATTTCTCCATTTCTAATGTGTCTTTTAGGCCAGGTTTTCCTCACTACCAAAGTAACAACACTGGAAGAGCAAAAGCAATCTTCATAGCTGCAAATCCTTCCATATTTTAAAGAGCAATCTGAATGTAAATAGAAACAGTGTGCACTTATTAATCCAACCAAGATGAGAATCTCCACAGGACACTGTTCGATAGGGCTAAACGGGCATTTTAAAAAAATGGATTTGATGGAAGGTGATACTGCTCAGATTTGCCTCATCGTTCCATCTGTAAGGAGAGATTTAAAGTAGCTCCTGTCCATTTCTGTAACCTTTTCCTCTCTTGTTTGCCATGCTTTATTTTGGAGCAGTCCCTCTTCCACAGGTTCTTACACAGTTGCTGCTGTTAGTGTGTCACTCTTATTGAGTCCTTTAATGCTCCTGAACATCAGCAGTAAGGGGGGGGGGGAGGAGAGATTATGCTAGGTTCCTGGAAAGAGTTGATGGAAAACTGCCTCCCTCCATCTCTGGATCTCTTGACAACCCAATATCTGGATTTTGGGAAATAGTCTTTGAGGTATAATCCTCCTCAACCTCCTCCCTAAAGATGGTCCATAACCCAGGGTTCACTTTATTTCCCCATTGTCAGTACAGCTGCTGTACCCCACATTAGGTACCAGAGGGCCTCCACCTATTCCTTTCCTCATTTACCATTCACTGGTGTTGATGGTGAATATGGTGTGGCAATGGACTTCTCTCTATCCTGCCACTGCAAACTGGCCAAAGAGTGAGATCAAATTGCAGTCCTGAAACAGCTGCTGGTGGCCCCTTGTCTCAGCTGCCTCCTATAGCCAGCTGTTGTGCCAGCTCAATCCCTAATAGGGACAGGTAGGAAAATTGGTTCAATTCACATTTTAATGTGAATCCACCTAGTTCACACATCCTGAAACAAGGTGTGAATCAAAATGCAACTGTCCTTTCAAATTTCCAGTCTTCTAATTTTTTTCAACCCAGTTCTCCAGCCCCAAAGTGTGTACAAACATGTGTGTGCTGCGGGGCGGGGGAGTGTGCATTGAAATGTACATATTAGTGAAAATAACTCACAAAAATGCATTATGTGTATATTTGGCAAGACTGCATACTAAAATGATGTTGAGTTTTCATAAGGACTTTTTTGAAAAATAGTAAACTAATATAGCAATGCAGTGAACTAAACTTATGATTGGAGAAATGAGAATCTTAGGAAGGAATGGGTTTCCCAAATCTAAAACCTGACTGTGCAGTCAGTCTAAAAACAGGCCCTTTTCCATTAGCTAAAATCCATTAACTTGAGCACTTGAGCCAATGTATAACAAGAACCCAGCTGTATAAGCAAAGCCCTCTCCTTTATCAGTATGTGACGCTTAATGGATGGCCTTGTCAGTTCCGAAGTGGAGACAGGACGGCAGAGCTGGGGCTTATCTTATCTTGTAGGTTGTAAATATCCTGACACACTGACGCACAGACTCTGCAAGACAGGGTCTGTCAGCCCCCACAGCCGGAGATGGAGATAGCGTCAAGGGAAACTCCTATAGCTGGATGACCTCCTGACCCCAAGATAAGAGTACCGGAACAGGAACATCTGTTTATGGTCATGGATGTCAACTTACGTGTATGAACGTACGAGGCTGGATTCCTGGGGAAGGGGGTAGAGGGTGCCTGGAGGGGATATATACTGTGTGAAATCTCTCTTTCTTTGGGCTTGCTGTGAACTGACCACGCAAGTGCCTTTCTGCTGCTCCGGAGAGCAGAAATAAAGAACTCTTTCTCTGAACCAACCTTGGCATCTTTTAACTCCTTCCTCCCTCTCCGGGAGCAACGCTCACCCAACCAATCGGTAAAGTCTAAAAAGGCTACAAGGGAAACCAGAACTGATAGGCTTGTCTCTGCCTTATGCCTAAGCTTGCATCTACAACTGCAGGATCTATCGACATACTGATGCCTGCATGATCCACTTTCCCCCAGGGCTGAACACAGTGCCACCCCAGTTTAAATCACACTTCAGGAGCAAGTGAAAAGAACAGGATTCCCTTTTCTGTGAAGCAATGTCTCATCTCTGCTTGCTCTTTTTGTTTCTTTTATTCTCCAATGGCTGTAAATATTACCAAGAAAAAGCTCTCTATTCATGTCAAAACAAACTTTATGTTGCTAGCATTTTCCACCTTTGGAAAGAAATGTGCATGGTTATTGTATCATTTGTCATACTTGTTATTTCAGAGGTTGATTGGCTCACATAATGGGGGGGGGGGGAGAATGCTGCTAGGTTAAAGATTAGCCAAACAAACAAACAAACAAACAAGAAATTCCTGATGCACAACAATGCTTCAGACTGTCTGGGTTGTTTAAAACAACAGCAACAAACAAATGATTAATAATTTGAGCCATTTTATAGACCATATTGTTGTTATTATTGGTGTAGCAAGAATTTCAACTGGTGGAGATCCTTTTGTATAAAGGGTTTATCTAACTGTAACAAACACAAGGACATTCATGGCTGGATGTAGCTACAGGGATTTTAGATAGACACATGTGGTTTATTTCTACACACCAAAGCCTAGTGCTTTGGCTCAGTCCTACACAGAAAAGAAAGATGCTTTGTCATGCCAAATGTTGGTTTGCATAGGAAACTCAGCAGTACTTTATTAGTAGGACAATACTAATCAATGTAGGAGGTGTGTTGAGAAATACCCCTGCCACTCATTTTCAACTTGTATTGCCTTTCAGCAATAGGGCATTTATGACTTTTGCAGTTTTGTGTCAAATAAATTGAACTCTTTCTCAGAAGGACGTAGATGTGCAATTTGGATTCCACAGCTATCTTATGCTTTTCTAAAACCCATTTGTTCTGTTTTGTCCCCCAGTTCTGTCTCTTATCAACAGCGGCGTGCGGTGCAGTAGCCTTAACATTCACAGGTCATAAAATGCTTATTAGATTACAGCTGAAGGCCATTTCAGGACATCTCGCCTCCCAAGTAGCTGCTCTGCACCAATCTTTTCAAAACATCACAGGGATGCTGGGATGCAATTTCATGTCGGTGATCAGCTATGTGCAAGCGCTTTGCTCCAGCATTCTCAAGCTTTGTGTCATTGCAAAGGAACTGTGGGGTATGTACGTGTCTCAGAACACACATTTCTTTACTGACATGCCTAAAGCTGTTGACTACCACAAGCCATGTTGTGTGTGGTTGGAATGGTCCCATTGAGAATGAACATAATGCTGGATCAAGCCAAAGTCCTGTCTAGTCCAGCACCCTGTTCACACAGTGGCCAACCCATTGCCCTGGTGATGCCTGGAAGAAGGACCTGAGATGTTAGGATATGCCTATGTAAAAGGTAAAGGACCCCTGGACGGTTAAGTCCAGTCATAGGGCAGGCCACAGGTCTTCCTGTTATATACCTGCTGGGATTGACAAGGCATCTGACCCTCACCTGAATCATAGCTCTCCTGACAAGTGCTTTGGTCTCAAAACTTTCTTATTTGTTAATTTGAGCAAATAACTTTATTACAAACAGTATTTCTACCTGCAACACACTTGAGCCAACCTGCTCCTTTTCTTTTCACAGATATTTTGTTGCCATTTGCAACTGTAGCTGCCTCTGATTAGTTATCATTTAACTCTTGGGGGAAATAATTAGCATCACATGTCATGTGCATGGAAGTTGCCGAACCAATTAACCAACTAGAAGGATTACTGTTAATAGCACCAGTTTTCCTATAACCTGATATTGCAAGATTGTTTTAATGAACCACAAAAACATTTTTAGTTTGCTTTCTGTTGCCACCTTGGAACCTTTCTTTATTAGTGCCAAATTGTTTTTTACGATTCTTTGCAAATGAAGGAAAACAACTTTTCTGCTTGTATATGTTGATAATATAATTTGGGTTACCGAGGACAAACAAAATTGTACAAAAACAAGATTGGGTGCAGGCCTGGCCAGGACATAGGCATCCTGACTGTGACAAAGGTGACCTGTGTGCGTGCTTGCTTGCTTGTTTGCTTGCTTGCTTGATTAAACGCTGTTGCTCTCCCTTCTTATGGTCTTTGTACTGGACCTGGAGACTCCAACAGAGAGCATTCCATGTCAAGAAGGAGGGCAAGTGGGCACTCTATCAAATGACAGGGCAGGAGCTACACGGAGCAGGGCCTTTTCACTGATGGTGGCCATTGTATGCCTCGCTCTTCCCAGACCTGCTCTCTTTTGGCCTGTATTTTGGAGCTTTATAATCTAGGAAGACTTTGGGAGAACTGGTTGACAAGTCTTATCAGTCGCTGACGTATGAGCTGGGGAGCGGGCGGGCTGGCGAACCCCCCTAGATTTAGAGGCCCTGGGCTTCAGCCTACTTAGCCTATACATAAATCCTTCATTGGCTTTCAAACTGCTAGGTTGGCAGGAGCTGGGACAGAGCAACGGGAGCTCATCCTGCCATGAGGATTTGAACCGCCAACCTTCTAATCAGCAAGCCCAAGAGACTCAGTGGTTTAGACCACAGCGCCACCCACACTATGATAAACTAGAACAAACCTATCACTTTAATTAACACAACAGAAGTCACATCCACACAATATATTTAAAGCACTCTTACACAGAAGCTGTGTGACAGTTGTATCAGGCCCGGCTCCCAGAGACATAGCTCCTGTTGATACTAGGCTTCCTGCAGCCTGGTGCTTCCTAATATAACCCTAGTTTCTGCGCTCTCAATAGCACCTGGTGGATTATTTTCACTCACTGATTCCAGTTACACTTCCAGCTCTGATAGCACTCAATGGAACAATGCATCCAAAGAATGAGAAACCCTAGAAGCTGGTTTGCTGCCTATTGATTGTGTCCATCATGCCTTAAAGTTGGTCTGTTGTGCTTTTCTCAGGGTTTAGTTTTGCTTCCAAAGATCTCACAAAAGCTGCCTAACAGATCTATAATCAGGTCTATTTCTCATCTTTTGTTGAACAAGAGGATAGCATTGTTGGCAGCATGTGCCATCCAACTTTATCTGGTTTGGTACATGATAATACATGATAATATGTCAGTAAGAGACTTTGGCAAAGTGCCAGTTTGGGATTTTAGCGAGGGTTCTGCAGCCCATGTAATCCAGATGCCACTTTCCGTTTTCTTTATATTATCTTGCATAGGAAACAAAATGCATGTTGAATGGGGTTGCTTGATAGGCTGCCTTGTGTTATCAACAGGCTATAAAGCTTTGCTGAAGATTTTGCTAAGATTTTCAGAAAGAATTTATCTGAATCCATCTGACCAAGATCTGATACAACATGGCCTGCTTTCACCAATGACTAGTGATGCTCTAGTCACTGACCAGATAACCAATGACTAGGGGACGCGGGTGGTGCTGTGGGTTAAACCACAGAGCCTAGGACTTGCCGATCAGAAGGCTGATCGGCGGTTCGAATCCCCACGATGGGTTGAGCTCCCTGCTTGGTCCCTGCTCCTGCCAACATAGCAATTCGAAAGCACGTCAAAGTGCAAGTAGATAATAGGTACCACTCCAGCAGGAAGGTAAACGGTGTTTCCGTGCACTGCTCTGGTTCTCCAGAAGCGGCTTAGTCATGCTGGCCACATGATCCATAAGCTGTATGCTGGCTCCCCCCAGCCAATAAAGTGAGATGAGCCGCAACCCCAGAGTCGGCCACGACTGGACCTAACAGTCAGGGGTCCCTTTACCTTTTTAGTGATGTTCTGCACATGCACCAATTTCAGGTGGCATTTTCTATGGAAACAAGCAACAGATCGATGATTACTCACTGGGCAAAGGATTTTGGTTACAATATTGAGTTAGCAGTGTGGAACAGATTATGGACAACAGGTTTGAAATTTACAACATGTTACACTCTGAAGGAAAACTATATGGAAATGATGTACCGTTGGTATTTAACTCCTAGTAAATTAGCTAAAATGTACAAACATGCTGGAAATGCAAAGAGAAAGAGGGCACTTTTTATCATATGAGGTGGTCATGTAAGGTGGTAAAAGATTTCTGGGAAATGATATATAATGAACTGAAATAAATGCTGAAAATAACTTATCTTAAAAGACCAGAAGCTTTTCTTTTGGGGATTTTAGGTGCCAAGATTCCGAAGGACCAGATTAAGTTATTTATGTACACGACCACAGCCACAAGGAGCTTGCTAGCCCAGAGACTGAAAGATGGTACAACTGTTGGGAGATCAATTATGGCTTTCTGGCATATAATGGGGCATAGCAAGTCTGAAGGTTAGAAGTATCTAATTGAATATCTTTCTTAGGTTTTCCCAATGTGCAATTGCTCAAGCTACTTGTACTTTTCAGGCAGCCGAATCATTATGAGATGATGATGGTCATCAGATTGCAGTATTTCATATTTAGGTTGAAGTCTTCCTAGCTAATGGGCCGGGCAAATGCTCTTTATATTGTAGTGTTTACTTAGCTACATTGTTGATAGCAGTCCACAGTACTTCTTTCACATTTGTATCGTTCTTAGTGGTATTGAAATCGTTCCGTATTTTCCCATGAGAAACATTTTCTGCAGCTTCTTCCATTTCCATTTGTAATGTTATTACTCTATTTCCTAATGTATTTAATAATGCAATTCAAACATTCTCTCTGGATAAAAATAATTGAGAAGACAATAGGGACCTTTTTAAGCAATTGTGTTAATTAAGAAATCAACATGACAGTGCATTTCTGCTCAGTTTCTCCATACTCTCTGGATTAGAAAAGTCACTTGGTATTCAGTCTGATAACGACACCTTGAGCATAAAATAAATTAACAGGGATGCATATCATGTCATGTCTGGTGTATAATGAAAATAACTTTGCATCTTTACCCACCATCGTTGCCATTCCTGGCACCAGCAGTCATCTCACTTACTGCAATGAGACTACTAGGTTGCTAAACAGAGAAAGGTGTACAAGTGAGTTGTGCATCTTCTTTCTGAATTTCCCTATACAGTGGTACCTCGGGTTACAGACGCTTCAGGTTACAGACTCTGCTAACCCAGAAATACTACCTCAGGTTAAGAACTTTGCTTCAGGATGAGAACAGAAATTGAGCAGCGGCAGCATGGTGGCAGGGGGAGGCCCCATTAGCTAAAGTGGTACCTCAGGTTAAGAACGGTTTCAGGTTAAGAACGAATCTCCAGAACGAATTAAGTTCTTAACCCGAGGTACCACTGTAGTAAGACAAGGGTACACAAATGGTGGGCAAAGCTCACATGAATCACATGAGAAGGCTGTACAACTTCCCCCTTCTGACCAGTACTCCAGAAGCACATAAAAACAGATACACCACTGAGTAACTCACAATGTTTCCTCATGTTGTCTAAAACTACTCGTAAATCACCATTATCAGATGTAATTTTTCTTCAGTAGAATTGGTCTTTCTCTGTCACTTTCAACCTTATCGCTATGACTATACAGTGGTACCTCGGGTTACATACGCTTCAGGTTACGTACGCTTCAGGTTACAGACTCCCCTAACCCAGAAATAGTACCTCGGGTTAAGAACTTTGCTTCAGGATGAGAACAGAAATTGTGCGGTGGCGGTGCGGTGGCAGCAAGAGGCCCCATTAGCTAAAATGGTGCTTCAGGTTAAGAACAGTGTCAGGTTAAGAATGGACTTCCGGAACGAATTAAGTACTTAACCCAAGGTACCACTGTACCACACTCTCCAACATTTCTCTGTTGAAAATAGGGACGTCCCATTCCATAATGATAATTTTTAGTATTTATACCTCATACATCTTACTGGGTTGCCCAAGCCACTCTGGGCAGCTTCCAACATATATGAAAGCAGAATTAAATATTAAACATTTTTAAAAACTTCCCTATACAGGATTGCCTTAAGATGGCTTGGAGGTTGGATAACGCCATACCCTCCAACATTTCTCCAATGAAAATAAGGACGTCCTAAGGAAAAGTGGGACATTCCAGGATCAAATCAGAAACTGGGATGGCTTCTCTAAATCAAGGATGTCCCTGGAAAACAGGGACACTTGGAGGGTCTGCTGCACTCTTAGGGGATATGCATTTCATACCAAAACTAGTAAGGCATTGGAAGAAAAGAGTTGGGTCATTTTTTTTTTCTGAGTCTGCCCCCAATTTTCTGTGTTTCAAACCAGTTCAAGTACCATATTTTTTGCACCATAACACTCACTTTTTTCCTCCTAGAAAGTAAGGGGAAATGTCTGTGCGTGTTATGGAGGGAATGCCTACGGGTGGCATGCCTACGGATTTTCCTCCTCTAAAAACTATGTTCGTGTTATGGTCGGGAGCATGTTATAGAGCGAAAAATACGGTACATTCCCCTCATTTCACTGCTTATTTCTCATCTCAAAATCCAGAACTCCATCCTGTTCCTTTCTCATTATCAGATCTCTACAAATATGTCATTTCCTGGCCCTGTGCTAAGAAGTGCAAAGTGTCTAAAATACAGTGGTACCTCGGGTTACATACGCTTCAGGTTACAGACGCTTCAGGTTACAGACTCCACTAACCCAGAAATAATGCTTTAGGTTAAGAACTTTGCTTCAGGATGAGAACAGAAATCGTGCTCCAGCAGCGCGGCGGCAGCAGGAGGCCCCATTAGCTAAAGTGGTGCTTCAGGT
The DNA here is from genome assembly GCF_964106915.1 of Podarcis gaigeae. Classification (NCBI taxonomy): domain Eukaryota; kingdom Metazoa; phylum Chordata; class Lepidosauria; order Squamata; family Lacertidae; genus Podarcis; species Podarcis gaigeae. Next base: position 25,429,110 of record NC_139680.1, read on the forward strand.
TAAGAACAGTTTCAGCTTAAGTACGGACCTCCGGAATGAATTAAGTACTTAACCCGAGGTACCACTGTATATGTTTTCAGTTGCCTGATCTCTAACATTTTTTTTTTTCTGTGCACACCTAGTGGTGTGCAGTAATGACCTTCTGGCATCATGTCACTGCCACCAAACAGTGAACATTAGGTGTGGTGTTTTTTTAGAACGCCCTAAAAATCAACATAGATGACTTAATGCAGGGTATCTTCCACTGATACCCACCTTAAAATGCAATATAGTAAGCACTTAAAGTAACAGTTACAGATAGGTAGCCGTGTTGGTCTGCCATAGTCAAAACAAAAAAATTCCTTCCAGTAGCACCTTAAAGACCAACTAAGTTAGTTCTTGGTATGAGCTTTCGTGTGCATGCACACTTCTTGGTATCTGAAGAAGTGTGCATGCACACGAAAGCTCATACCAAGAACTAACTTAGTTGGTCTTTAAGGTGCTACTGGAAGGAATTTTTTTGTTTTCACTTAAAGTAAAACCTTCAAGAACTGCATTGTGATGTGTAAACAAAACAACTCACTGGTCTCCATGTGAAAAGTTCTAAGTAAAAAAGTGCTACTTAACTGGACCGTAATTAGTGCTATAAAAGCCATCAGCAGAAGGGGTGGTTAGAAATGATTGGTAACTGTGCCATAATTGACTCATGCCTATTTGCCTTCCAAGTCTTCAAGGCTAGATGCCCCCGACATCCATATGAGGAGCAGAGTCTGGGATACAAGCAACATGATTCTCTCCTGAAAATAAGCTTTCCATTACTTTTTCATACTTTGAAATGTCACTGCCAAATATTCACCTTCATAATCAAGTATAATTATTGGCCTGCTGGTTATTTTTATCAAAGCATTTGCTGCTTACTCTAGCTGGATCCTCTTCCCCCCAGTTTTAAGGAGATTGACAGGGGTGAACTATCCTGTTCCATAGGGGTTATTCAGATGCCAGACAGTCTTTCATTTTGACATTATATTTTCTCCTTTTTTCCCTGGCTTATCATGAGCTTTGCTCTGTTTGCGTGCCCTTTATTACTCTAACCTCTCAGTCACTGCTATCTTTCATTATCCCTTCTGTACTTGGATATGTGCAGGGTTTAATTACTGGATGTTCATTCCAAGCCTATGATGATAAAAAGGCGCCATTCCCCAAATCCTGTGTTAGAAAGCTAGTAAGATATTAGGGAAATGAGGCAAATTTTGCACATCTTGAAACCACTGATTATACCCTTTCCCCATTAGGTTGAAATGACAACCTTTACTGACATGAGTAAAGCTTCTTAAAATGAAAGGCTGAGCCTCCTAAGCCTGGAAGCCTAAAGGGACCAGGGAACCTAAACGGATTGTGTGTACACAGGCCTGCTCATTGTTTTCCAAGAAAAGTGGTTCTTTCCCCAGCAGGCCATGAACTAGGGCTCTGATCCCACCTGCTCCTCTGGGGAAGAGGCACCACACAGAGATAATCTCTCTGACCAGGAAGAAGATTTGACTTCAGAAATGGTCTTTGATGACACAGCCTCCTCAGAAGTCCCATCACCAGAAAGGACTGTCAGACCAGCCTCCATCCAACCTGAGAAGGTAGAGCTACCATCCTTAGACTCCAGCTCCAAGGCTGCGACCACGTTACAGTTGCCTACATGAAACCACATGAAAATAATAATAATTCCTAAAGCAAACAAGCTCTGTTTAAGAGTAGAAGCCTCATACATTGTGGGGATGGAGCCAACACCCAACTTAAGGCTACGCAAAGTTTGTTAGTGTAGTTGTTAGAGCAACATTGGGAGTTTACTTGTTTAGTTTCCAGCCCTCCACTCCGATATTTCTGCAGCACTAACAACTTTCCTGCTCTGCTTATCTTACCTAATTTTCCACTTGGTCTGGCCATGCTTATTGGAATACAATTCCTGTCCACTGAGCTGCCTTTCTGGTTTTTGACGCTGCCTGGACCCTTCATGGATCTGGCTGCCTGGAATCAGGAGCCAGCTGTGGCCTCCCTGGCCTCCCTGCCTGAAATACAACACCACATCAGTTTACTCAAAAGGGCAGGAAAATAGGAATGGCAATTTGTCTAGAGTGCTCCTCTCGCTGTGCCTGTGGATTAGAATGGGACTGATGTCAACAAATGAAAGATCTACTTTTTCTGAAGCCTTCCTGGTGTCTGGAATGTGGAGTAAAACCAACTTGAATATTGGGTTTCAATTTATGGAGAGCTGAAGTGTGTGGGGAAGGGGGACTCGCATGTATTCTGTGGCAGATGACATGGAGGGATTCTGGTTACTGATGCTTACGATGAGGTTGAGAGGGAGGGGAGAGTCATCTGTGAGGTTGGCATAGTGCAAAAGCACTGGCAGAGCCAATCTGGGGCTCCCACTGATGTTTTTGTACCATGCCAACCTGTCTTGCCTCCTACCCCTCTCCTCTTCTGGTAAGTAAGAGTGATACAACTGACTGGATGACAGGTGAGCACCCCCAAGCCCACCATCTGCTACACAAGTGATTATTTCTTCTGGTGCACCTATACGTCTGATTGGGGAACCTGCTGCCCTGCAGATGTTGTTTGATTCACAGCTTCCATCAGCCCCAGCCAGCACGGCCAATGCTCAGGGAAGATAGGAGTCTAACAATATCTGAAAAGGCGCAGTCTCTCCATCCATGCCATAAATAGGGGAAAGTAACACGTGTTCTTAAAGAGCATTCTGCATATTGCCTTTAAATATCCAAGAAAATAGCCTTTGAAGCTTGATGTGAATTTTTCATCCATTCCTTCCATTTGGAAACCTTTTTGATTTCTGTACTAAAACAGCATCCTTTCTTGAATATGGGCCAGGCAAACATTTTTTCCATTACTCTTTCTGCTGTTCATAGTTTCTTGCTCCATTGATGGCTCATAACTGAAGCTGATAAAAGAGGTTCTGAGCCACAATGGTCACTTGAAGCTCACATTCTCCCAAACTTTAAGCCGCCTTCTTTAGGGCAGGGATGAGGAATTTGTGACCCACCAAGTTGTTGGACTCTAATTCCCATCAGCCCTAGCCATCATGGGAAAATATCAAGGATGATGGGAGTTGTACTCCAGCAGCATCTGGAGGTCCACATGTCCCCCTTTGCTGTTTTGTGGGAGTACAACTTTATCCAAAGCAGATTGAGTTTTACCCACTTGGGCAGATGAACCATTCACCAATGGTACCTCTGACTTTCTGGGACTTGGTTTGTTTATTGGCTCTCATCCTGTGTATTCCGTGCTCAGTTTGTGATGGCACTACCCAAGACACCAAATTAATATTTTGCTTAGACCTATATTAAGCAGATAATCTAATCCCTAGTTATGTTGTGTATGTCTATCCTCTGAGTCATATATCACATCACTTGCAGCATGACACAAGACCTATCAGAGGAATTAAACTGTAGGAGTCAATCTGTAGTGCCATTCCTGAAATAAACATCTCTTGGGGGAGGAGAATGCTGTGATGTTTTGGTTGTCAATATTCCTTAGGCAATATCTTGTTACTTGATGTGATGTTGACCCCTGGAGGATACTGAGCCATGCGAGTGAGTTGACACTCAAAGGAAATGTTAGCAGCATCAATTGCACTGTGTCCTTTGATTGTCGAATTATATTAAATTGGACAGCTACTAAAGTGCTTGATTTCTAGCCATTAGACCAGAATCTGTTTTCAGTTGCACAGGTAAAAACAAGAAAGAATCCAGTCTTTATAGATGTGCATGCAGCTCTCTGGAGAGTTTGATTGTTAGATTTTTTTCAAAGCACACACACAAATGAATTGCTAACTCTAAATAGTACTCAAATCTAAGTTGAAATCTGGCAAATACATGAAAAGGGCATTCTCTCCTCCATTCCACTGTGTTTTAGACCACAGGAAGTTCAAGTTGACTTCCATTTAAAATAATGGACACAATTTATGGAAAGATTGCTACAAAGAAAGGCCATAACTCAGTGGAAGACCACACATTTTGCATGAGCAATAGCCCACATTCAATTCCCCATGTCTTCTAGTAAGGCGGGGAGAAATCCCTGCCTGAAATCCTGCCAAGCCACTGCCAGAAAATGTCAACAGTACTGCTTTAGATGGATCAATGGTTTGATTCAGTACAAGTTAGCTTTCTATGTTCCATTTAGGTTTTGATTAAATATTATTATCAGTCTTTTTTCAGGGGGAACTCTGTTCTGGCACCTCTCAGGTGGGTACCATTGCCATTCTAAGAGAAAGAGGTGTTCATAGTTGAGTTCTGGCACCTCTTTTTCTAGAAAAAAATAGCACCCATGAAGAATATTATTTTATATTTATCTATAGCCTGCCTTTTTCCCTGGCAGGACTCAAGGCAGCACTGGAGGCTTCCATGCACACATCAACATTTCTAAACTGGGTTGCCATTGCCTACACATCCACCTCTAACACCTAACAGACAATTGATGCCCATGAAGGTTTGAATTTGAGCACACAGCTACACGCCTGGGTCAGGATTTCAAGTTTACAGAAGCGTATGTGCATCACTTCTCGGCCTTTTGGCTAAGATCAAGTGTAGAAATGTATGTGCAATACTTACGTATTTGTGCATGCATTTCCTTTTGCGGCACCAGGCTCACTGCAACTTCCTTTTTAATTCCTAGCAGCTGTAATGGTTATCCCCCATAATAGCCCATAATCTGGGAAGTGCTGTAGAGCCTCTGCTTTGCATTCGGAATGTCCCAGGTTCAATACCTGGAATCCCCAAGTAAGGCTGGGAGAGAACACTGTCTGAAATCCTGAAGAGCTGCTACCAGACAGTGTGGACAATACAGAGACAGATGGACCAATCTTTTGGCTCATTATAAGGCAGCTGCCTAAGAGTGAGATTTTGCAATACTCTTCAAAAATTAAGTGTATTAACTAGCAGAGCTCGTGTTATAAATAAGTGCAGTGTGATGGAAGGGCCAGTTTGCCTCCGTTGTTTCTCTCCTAAAAATAAACACCCTATTTTAAGAAATCCATTCTTAATCTTCTATATAATAGATTGGTTTATTTATGCTTTAATAATATCTGCAAGGCTGTTACGTTTTTTCTGGTTATATTTTCGACGATGTTGTGTGCTGTTTCTTATTTGTGCGACAATAAACAAAAAGAAATCCCTTCCTTGCTAACGAGCCTCCCCTCTCTATCACAGAAAAAGAGTGAAGTAGGTAAGGAATTCACACTCCATTTTTTATTAGATGCCAGTCCCTCTGCCTATTTGCCCTGCCTCTAGAGCTCAATTTCATAGAATCGCGGAATTGTGGAGTAGGAAGGGAGCCCAAGGGTCATGTAATCTGACACTCTGCAATACAGGAACCACAGTGAAAGAATCCATAATGGATGGGCACCCAACTTCTGTTAATATCAACTCCAATGGAGGAGAGCTCACCATGTTCTGAGATAGTCTGTCCCACTTTGAGATAGGCTAGGGAGCTTTTTTCAGCTAGAACTCACTGGAACTCAGTTCCAGCACTTCTCAGGCGCCATTGCCATTATAAGAGAACAAGGGAGGTGTTCACAGTGAGTTAAAGGTAAAGGTAAAGGGACCCCTGACCATTAGGTCCAGTCGTGGCCGACTCTGGGGTTGCGGCGCTCATCTCGCTTTATTGGCCGAGGGAGCCGGCGTACAGCTTCCGGGTCATGTGGCCAGCATGACTAAGCCGCTTCTGGCGAACCAGAGCAGCGCACGGAACCACCATTTACCTTCCCGCCGGAGCAGTAGCTATTTATCTACTTGCACTTTGACATGCTTTTGAACTGCTAGGTTGGCAGGAGCAGGGACCAAGCAACGAGTTAGGGCATCTCTTTTTCTAGAAAAATAGCACTGGATAAGCTCATTGTGCCCATCTTCATTTGGCCCAAGGGAATGCTACCTGTCTCCTATAATGGAATCCATGTTCCTGGGGACATGTAGGAGGTCTCACCTCATGTGTAAGTTACTAGAACCAAGTTTAGACTCTTTATGAGTAAAATACTAGTTAGGCAATGCTGCTCGTGTGTGTGTGTGTGTGTGTGTTTAAATGCAGCTACCATCCTCCCTATAGTTGTTTGGCTCTTTAAAAGAACTCTGACCTGGTATTTCAGAAGAGGCTGGTCGGTGCTGCAGAGCCTCAGAGCTCAAACACTTGACCTATCATCCTCACTAAGCTTTTAAGAAGGCATGGAGTAAGTCCTTGCCTGGGTCAGAGCAGGGAGTTTGCTAAAAGATATCCTTCCTTCACATAGTATTAGAGTATTGTAGTGCTGAGGCCTCAAAGCCAGATGGCAACAGAAAAATTGGGGACTGGGAAGGGTGATTGTGCTGATTCAAAGAACACCAGGCTGTTCTCACTCAAGGGCTGGAAGTTGTGAGAGTGTATAAGATGTACATAAATACCTTAACAGAAAGGAAATAAAACTGGGACTTCTCCCAACTATTGTCAGGTGCTGGAAGAAAGTATCATTCTTCATCTCATCTGAATGGAGCACAGCAAAGTGCTTCTCTGTGAAGTATATGTTTGCTGGAAAAATATGACTCTTTTGTTAAAAGAGAGCATTCAGAATCTTGGCTTTAGGTGTAAATACAACAAAATAAATGGAAGGGAGTTTTCTTGTCTCTTCTCTCCCTTCTTCTGCGGTGATTTTTTTTTTCTTTTTTTTTTTTTTTTGGAGTGCCTGTAAAATATGTCTGGAGAAGAATTCTCTGCTGCTCCTGAGAATTTCAAAGGGAAAGTCTTTTTAAAATGTAAATCTGCTAGCTGTTTAAAATGAAAAAGAAAACCTCTGTATGTTTGTGTGTGGAAGGAAATAAAAAGAGAAGGATCTTATAGTATTAGTCAAGCTAGGAAGCAATAGGAATCTGTACATATGCAAATTGGCATAATGTAAATTCTTGAGAAGGTTCTTATCCTCCACTGAACAAAAAAACTCCATGAGGTTCTTTTCTTGGGTGTTTGGAGGGGGTCTTTTGGCATCTGAATAAATGAGACAGCCAGACCTATGGAAAAGCATGTGTGAAGCAGGGAAGTTGTCTAGTGGTATACAAATTAAAAATCCAGTCAAATAATCCATTCATTATTCATGACAAAGATCCGGAGCTGATCTTAGGAAGTTATTATAACATGGATATTCAGGCAAAAAACAACAACAGATAGATAATGGGGGGAGAGTAACCTGGCATGTAAGTTGCAAAGGGTTTTCAAAGATCAGGTGGCTCTGAAAATCAGAACTGAGCTTCAGATCACTCAAGCTGAGACTTCCCCATTGAAAGCCATAGGGCTGAGTGATAGCTTGGGCAATCTGTTTCAACAGAGGGCACACAGGAAGGAGAAAGACCAGCTATGAGTCACCGAAACGTGAACAGAAAAGGCTCAGGAAGGAGGAAACATGCCCTATCTTAAGTCTCCCACACTGGAGGGATTAGTTACGTTAGCAATCACAAGACCACATCCCCTTGCACAGGCAGAGGTCCTTGCACTAATGGGACAACTTTGTTGGATACATCCCAGTATTTCTTTTTGGATTTGCAACTGTACATATCAATTAGTATGTGCACATTTTATGCAAATCTGTGCCCTCTTTTTTGGTGATTCTTAGTGTTGCTGCTCATTAAAAATGAAAGGTCTGAGTCTCACCTCTTCATCCTAGTGTCTTGGGTACAGAGATTCCAATGCGTGAGCTGAAAAGATACCCACGCTTTTGTAAAATCAACCTGAAATAGACCTTGCTCTTACTAATGGATGGCTAGAAATAGCCACTGATCTTGAGAATTGTTAGAAACGCTGGCACTTTAATTGGAAAGAGATTATTAATGCATGGAGCAGGGCAGGGGTTTTCAATTTTTTCACCTTGATGAGGGCACAACGCCTAGCCTTTCTGCTAAAGAACCACCGAGTGTCTGTCACACAACAGCAAAGTGCTTCGCAAAGTACCCTGGGTGATGCTGCAGGGCACACAATCAATTCATATGAGCCACGATGGCAAGGCTTGAGAGTGCCAAGCCTGTAATCCAGTCTTTTTCAAAAGTTGCCATCCCATGTGAAAGGGGCCTCCATTTTTCTGCCTCATTCATAAGGTACTTGAGAATTTCTTTGTGGCCTTTTAAGTTTACTTTAGAGTTGACAAGGTAGCCATAGACGATGTATATGTTTTTCTTTTTCTTTCCAGCAAATATTTCTCCAGCACTCTACAGCCTCCCTGGCTCCCCATACTTAACAACAACAACAACAACAACAACACATGGGAATAATTCCTTCATGATATATTTCCCTGGGCAATTAGGAAGCCTGTTGAGAGCAGCCTGCTCATAAGATGATGTATACAATGGAAGCAAAGACATTCACTAAGCCACATCAAAACCATGGTAAGTGTGACAAAACACCCTTCAGAGTGTCATCAAAATTTTCTCTCCCCTTTGATAATATCCAAAAGCAGTTTTTTGTCCCGTTAATTGGTGAAGAATGGTGTCCATGTGTTATTTTTCAACATGAGGGAGGCCTCAGGGTCTTGACACACAAATTGGTGAGGAATGGTAGGAGAAATTTGGCACCGCCTTTTCAACAGATGTAGCTGTTGAATGAATGTAGAATGGTCTAATGAAACCTAGAAAGTGCATATTTTTAATGTTTTAGTGCTGTGAGACGTAAGCGGGAAAGAAACTTCCACGTCTTTAAAATTTCAGACAAAACATCTCTGCATAAGTGCTAAATATAGTCGTAATTAAATTTCATTTAAATTGCACAGCTTTCATTCTCCTGGATAAGAGTGCCACGTGTGATGTTCAGAGGCAGAAAGTATTTAACGCGTTTAGAGTACACCTAATTTAATTAATTTTGTACATATCCGATGGAAACAAAGGCTCCTTTATGAATTGGTCTTTAGCATTATCAAAGGAAGACAGCATTACATCCGCATTACAGAATTTCTTGACACTGCTTGGGGAGCAGCAGATTAATGGTGGGAAATTGCAAGTAAAAACACACTTCAGATGTGCTTGCTTACAAATATCCAGCCGTTCTTTCCCTGCAGAGCCTGCCTCGCCAAATAGCCACAATTATAATGTTGTGCCTATTTTTACCATCCTGTTTACTTTTATACGTCCCATAGGATGCTTTTGATGAGTTTGTCAGACAGGATGCTGGGGGAACCTAGCATAATTTGAAAACCAATTGAGTGAGCGTAAAATGAAACACTCGGGGCATATAGTCCAGATAAAGTTAAGCACACTTTGATTTCCCTTTGATTTCTCATGCTCAAATCTCCTCCATTGAAATGGATGGGATGATGGTTGAATTGTGCCTTTAGTATTTCATGGATTGCTAAAGATGGAAACTAGAAATCATCAAGTGGCTGGGGAAACCCAGCCAGATGGGCGGGGTATAAATAATAAATTATTATTATTATTATTATTATTATTATTATTATTAAGAATAATGTACCACTCCTCTGAGATTGCACTCACTTACCCAGGAATGAGTCCCATTGAGCACAATGAGCCTGCACCCATTTGTCGAATGCTCTCTCCAGGAAGGTTCACCTAGTCCCAGTGTGGTCAATTGAGACATTTGGAGCCTTGATCTGGTTTGATTTTGGGCCATTATGTTCTTTCAGTCAGGTGGGAATGGGTATTTTTCTCATTAGCTGTTCACAGTGGATGAACACTGTTAGAATTCATTATGCTTTTACTTATTTTTCTGCTATTTATAGAATTTTTGAATTTTAACCTGTTGTAAACAGCTTTAGGACTGCCACAAAAGGTGACATATAAATAAGTAATAATATATAATAATAAAGATGTATAGGATTGTTTTGGAATCATAGAGTTGGAAGGGACCAGGCAGGCAATCTAGTCCAGCCCCCTGTAGTGCAGGGATATTTTGCCCAACATGGAGCTTGAACTCATGACTCATATTAAAAGTCTCAAGCTCTACCAACTGAGCTATCCCAGGATGCTCTTGCTACATTTCCCCGCTCAATAACATCCCCAAAGTGAGTTCAGATTGCTTGCATGTAGAGGAAAAACGTTGCAGGAACCAATCACAGCCTCAGATACTAATTAAGGTGGAATCTACACACATATAAAAAAAGCTGTGAAAATGCATTTTTTTTTAAGTTTTGAAAAATACATTGAATTTTGCATAGCTCAGTGTAGCCATCTAGTGTCACATTTGAATATTGCATTTTACAACACATTTAAAGCATTTTATTTGCAGCTGTATAGCTGAATCTTCAGTGTCCAAACATTTCTGCAATAATAAATCAGAGCTTAGTTCTTGCTCGCCATTATAACTAGATAGTAAATCCACATTTAGGTCTTTAAGGAAGACCCTCTTTGTCCATTTCCTTAACTTCTTTGCCAGTGCAGATGGGCAATGTAACCCTGCCAAAAATTCTGAGAAGGAGATGGGATAACAAACTGCTCCACTGTCCTGATTTAAGCAGGACATCCCGGAATTACAGAAGCCATCTCATCTTCTGACTGAATCCCAGAATGTCCCATTTTTGGTCCAGCACTCTGATGCAAGTCAGCTGGCTCCTGCAAGAACTTGGGACCAAACCAAGGAGCATCCAAATTTGGATCGCTCAGATGTTGAAGGGTATGAAATAGCAGTCAATTGTAATTCCCCCTGTGCTTCTTCTCTGGAAGACAGAGTCCATCATCCATGCTCTGGAAACACCATAAGAGAGGTAAAAAGTAAAGGACCCCTGGACAGTTAAGTCCAGTCAAAGGCGACTATGGGGTGTGGCAGTCATCTCCACTTTCAGGCCGAGGGAGCTGGTGTTTATCCACACAACACTATCAAACCTATAGTTACGTATATCCAACTAACAATAACAGCCACAATGTTGTGGGCATTTATCCACAGACATCTTTCTGGGGCATGTGGCCAGCATGACTTAACCGCTTCTGGTGCAACAGAAAACCTTGGAGGAAACCAGAGTGCACAGAAATGCCATTTACCTTCCTATCACAGCGGTACCTACTTATCTACTTGCACTGGTGTGCTTTCGGACTGCTAAGTTGGTAGAAACTGGAACAGAGCAACAAGAGCTCACCCCATTGTGGGGATTCGAACCGCCGACCTTCTGATCAGCAAGCCGAAGAGGCTCAGTGGTTTAGACCACAGCGGCACCCGCGTCCATAAGAGAATAGCACTGCTTTGTCCTGCTTTGGGGAAGCACCAGTGTCCTTCATACCATCTGTAGCCATAACTACGGTTCTTACCCTCATCTCAGGCCTATTTGCATGCCTTGCAACCTACCAAAGACATTTTGCTGCTTGAGGCAAAGCAGAAAACTGTGCCTCCCACTACTACCTCTGCTGCCTCTTTGTCTTCCTCCACCATCTGTCTCTTGCCTCCTTCACTGCCTCCATTTTCCCCTCACCCCGCTACCCAATGGAATTGTTAGTGTGTATTATAATTACATTTTATAGTTGAAGACTGTTTGGAAGCTAATTTTGGTGTATGAATAAATACATAAAATTGATAGGCATTTTACAAGTACGAATTAAAGTGTAAGCAACAAAGAAATGGGATGAAATATTGACACCAGAATCCAGGGTTCTGCAGTGATGGGGAATCAGTGACCTTCCAGATCTTGATGGACTCCAATTCCCATCAGCCTCAGCGGGTATGGTTAGGGGTCAAAGGTGATGGGAATGTATTCCAGTGGCCCCTGAAGGGCCATACATTCCCCAGCCCTGGGATACTGTATGGAAAGCTCATGCCCAAACATCTGTGTGTATCCTCTGAATGTTTAAAATTGTCACCCTATTTATTCTTTATTTTATTTTTTGGTGGGGGTAAAGGAATCACTTATCACAATAAGGGGGAAAGAAAACAGATTAATTTGATGTTGTAACTCATGTTAGGCTCTCTGTGGGAGGCAGAAAATGTCAATTTTCATACCATCTATCAAAGCTAAGCCTGAAATGTGGCTGACAAATATCTGTGATGTAGGTGGCCAGGGGAAACATCTTTAAATTAGCTAAACAAATTTCCTGGAACGGTGGGTTTTCATGTCACCGTCTTACTTTTCATTGCCCCCCCTTCCCCTACCCCTATTTTTGTCATCTGATGATCAAGTGAGCCCCCATAGTCTGCTTTAGGTGAGCAAAAGGAAAATTTGGAAATAGCATGCTGGATTCATTACTGATTTTCTTTTGAAGTTTTTACTGTGGGGGGAAATTATACGGTATCATCTATATATGCATGGCATTTTACAACATGGGCTGTAAGCTGCCTTATATGACTCAGACCAATTGCACATGTAGTTCAGCATTGTCGTCGCTGTTAGAATTCCTGCTCCATGTTTGCAGTTATGGGATTGTTGTCTTTCACATGACGGTGTATGTTTTGACTCCACAGAGTGGGAAGTGACCGAGGCAGGATGCTTGTGTTACTGTGTTCCGTAAAGTGGGACTATGGTCCTTTCTCTCTCTTTGCTGTCTGATGCTAGAGAGAGAGGGAGCCATGTTGAAGTGCTCCGTGTGTGTTTTTATATGTAAATAAAGTAGATTAGCCAACATGCTGAGTTGCTGAGGTCTGTCACACGCATGCTGAGCAAACTCTGCGGATCCCGAAGTGTGCCGGTGTCGGTTGGCATCGGTCACTGTGATGTTTGGGCTGAAGAAAGCTTATGAAACTCCCGAACGATAGACCAGGAGGAGAGAACATGCCAGTTGGGCATGTGTCTCTGTCAGGGTCCTACTCGAGTGTAGGCTGAACTCCTGACAGTCACTCACTGGCAGTCTCTCCCAGCCCTACCTGACGATACCAGAGATTGAGCCTGGGACCTTCTGCATGCTCTACAAAGAACATGTTTCATGGGTTCCTACTCCAAATGGCTTATCTAAAAATATACAGGGGGGGGGGAGAGCAGAGGAGGGAATGGAGGGAGAGTAAACAGGGGAATCATATATGAATATTTCAATTGCACATCCATGAACTTTTTTTTTTTTAATGGGGCAGCCTCCTCCAACCTAATGACATCCAAGCTACAACATCCATAATCCCTGGCCATTGGCCGTGCAGTCAATAAGAATTGTGGTCCCAAAATCTGGTAGTCCGAAACCAGCTTGGGAAGACTGCAGTAAGTTATTGGCTGTTCCAAAGAAGTGGTGGGCAACGTCTGGCCCACAGATGTAATTCAGGATTCAAACCACTCCTTGAAAACAGAGCAAATGGTTCCAAAGGGTGCATGTTGCAGGCTTGCACATACAGCCTATGTATATTCGTGAAAAATATATTTAGTGGTTCTACTTACATCAAGTTTTACCTGATGGGGTGGACTCCAGAGGAAGGTTACCAGATTTTTTTCAATGAATCCGAGGACACTTTAAATAAAATAAATAAATATATATACACTACATGTTCGGGACGTTGATGTTGCAGCGATGGCAGTGGCAGAGGGGCAGGCGCTGCCTTGGCCTCAACCACCACGTTTCTCTGAGGCTTCAAGTTCAAGTTCAAGTTTTATTATGGCAAAAGCCAGTGACACTAAACACCACAAGATCAAACAAAATGAAATCAACAACAACATCAGGAGAAGGAAAAAAAAGATTACACAACAAGGGAACTTCGCAGTGTGCCATTCAACAGAAGAGATTTACGCTTCCTCTCTGAGGCTTCTATCTCCTTTCTCCTTGAGCCTGGGCAGCCCGTGAGTTGTTGGTTCTTCAGTGGGGGGGGGGAGCGGTGTGCAGTGGGTCAGGCATGGAAGACGGAGAAGGAGGACCGAGAGCGGCGGTGGCTGCGAGGCCTGGACAGTGCGATACCTCCCTTCCCATCGGAGCAGCCCCAATCCCATTCCTACATTCGGGCAAGCAGGAGGGGGCCGGGATCCCTCAGCTGGGAAGGGAGGCTTCCCGTTGCCTAACTGAGAGATCCCTGCCCACTCCTGCTTGCACGCAAGCTCTGATAGGCAGTGTGAAGCCTCCCTTCACAGCTTAATTGCTGGGGTCAGGGAAGGTGGAGGCAGCCCAGAAGATGCATCTTAGATCATATGCACCACCATCATATGGGAACTTTCAAGCAGCTCCTGAGTTCAGCCAAAGCCAACTGCTCTAGGCTGCTGAGACTGCGTTTCCCGGGGACATTAGATGAAATCCGCAGACATTCCGGGGATGGAATTTGTCCAGGGACTTATTCGCAAATCCAGGGACTGTCCCTGGGAAACGGGGACATCTGTTTACCCTACTCTAGAGACTTTCTAATAAGTGTGCAAAGGTCAAGGACAGAGTCCTCTCCATTATCCAATTCCTACCTGAAATGGGCTGTTATTTTAGCTGTTGAGAATATGGTTTGCCTTTCTTAAAAAAAACAACAAAAACTTTTTCTTCCCTTTTGTTCCATTTCAAACAGTTCTTTGAAGTATATATGTTTTCAAATCACGCCTTTTGTAAACTTTATTTATAGTTTTCCTTTCGGGGGAACCTGGTGTTAAATCGATCATGTCAAGACCGAAAGCTATTCATACAACTTCACAAAACTTTTTCCGAACGTAAAACATTTTGTTTCCTGCAATTTGTGCTAACATTAAGTATATAATACGAGCAATTATTCCTCATTACCGTGAGAATATCTACAGTACTTGTGTCAGATCTCATTTACAGGCTTTCCGATTCAGATCTCTGCTACCTAGGAGTTCAAAGTAATTGCTTGGGAAAAGCAAGCACAAGAAAGCATAGGACATGTTTTAATTATTGTTTCTGAACGCACTCTCTTGATTCTTTAGAATTAAAAAATAAGGAGCCTGCAGGGAAATGAGAAACCAGCTGTCAGCACAAGAATAAATTCTGGTATTATCAAATGTACCTGTTGAGACCAGTTAGAGGTAAGCTTCCGAGGGCTTGAGGAAACAAAGGTTTTACAAGGCACAAACTGGGCAGGAATCACCAACCTTTCGGAGCCCATGAGTGCATTAGCAAACTGGAGATAATGTGGTCACCACACACAAACTGCACCCATGCACCACAACTAGAGATAGGGAGAAATTTGATTTAAGTTCCCAGTTAAAAGCAAACCTATTTAAATCCACACTTTCCAAAACAATACACAAACTGAAATTATCTCCCTGCCTTCTAAACAAACAAAAAACCCCAAAACCTTTATCATTATCTTTTGCATGGAGTGCGTAGGGAATAGGTCATAGAGCCATTGTCAGAGATCAGACTCAAGAGGGCAAGATGGAGGAGGAGGAATGATGGAGATCACTCGCACCCCTAATTATGAAGCTGCAGGAGAAGAGGGAGACGGCCTTGATATGTGTGTCAAGGCCCCGAGCCCTCCCCCATTTGTTGAATAAGAAAACACACGGACACCAGTATTTTAGGTTAATGGGCTAATTAAGGCCACAACTTTATTGGTTACAGAATGTGAATGGAATTGGCTTAGGCATTGGAATTGAATTGACTATCTCTGACTCCTGCCCTCCATGCAGGTAGTCCAGTAAGGGTCAACCACCAATAGTGGGAGCCCTGTTGATGTACATCGGGGTGGCCAACTCCCAAGAGACTGCAATCTACTCACAGAGTAAAAAACTGGCAGTGATCTACATCCATTTTTTTAGAGGGTTCAGGTCAGAGTTGTTTAGCTTTTTGGGGGGAGGAGGAAGGCCCGTTTTTGGGGGTGCAAGGCTACAATGTTGACCTTTTTTATGTAAACCAAAGCTGTTGAGCTTCTTTGGGGGGGGGGCAACGATCTACCAGTGATCTATCACAGACGTCCAGTCATCTAGCAGTACATCACGATCTACCTGTTGGACATGCCTGATGTAAGTCAACTGAGAGCTGCTCCAGGGTCCCCAATGGCATGGCCCTAGCCCATACCCAGGCTTCGGATGAGATCCATGCCCACAGATCCCTTTAACGGAAAACCCTTAAAGAGGAGGAGCAGGTGAAGGCCACAACCTCCCTTCCCATAAACCAGGTAATACCAATGCCTAACCGCCAAACCTTACAAAAGTTGTCACAATTGTTACGAGGTAGGCGAAAACCTATGGGACGCAGGTGGCGCTGTGGGTTAAAGCCTCAGCACCTAGGACTTGCCGATCGAAAGGTCGGCGGTTCGAATCCCTGCGGCGGGGTGCGCTCCCGCTGCTCGGTCCCAGCGCCTGCCAACCTAGCAGTTCGAAAGCATCTCCGGGTGCAAGTAGATAAATAGGGACCGCTTACCAGCGGGAAGGTAAACGGCGTTTCCGTGTGCAGCTCTGGCTCGCCAGAGCAGCGATGTCACGCTGGCCACGTGACCCGGAAGTGTCTCCGGACAGCGCTGGCCCCTGGCCTCTTAAGTGAGATGGGCGCACAACCCCAGAGTCTGGCAAGACTGGCCCGTACGGGCAGGGGTACCTTTACCTTTACCTTTAGGCGAAAACCACATGGCTGGTGCCAATTTGCCAAGTGGAAAAATTGCTGCCAGGTGCCTCAACGGCGACCAACCGAGGTCCATAGCAAGGCCAAATATGACAAATGCATGAAAAAAGGGCAGGAGGGCGGGAGATCCACTGAAGCAGGAAACAAGAAGGCAAGCCACGCCCCCTATGATGCGGGGACACTGCCTCACCCCCGCTGTGCATGGGGAGAGCACGGGGCCTGCCCGCAACACCGCCCCCAGGGTAGGGGAAGCAACTTTACAGCAGGGCTTTGAGGGGTTTGAAGAAAGTCACAGCTCAGAGAGAGGAGAACAGAAAAGTTGGGACATGTTAGAAGAAGGGTAGGGGGAACTGCGGCAGGGCAGCCAGATGACACGTTGTTCACTGGAAAGTATTTCTGACCCCCTTTCTCCCAGAACACAGCACTGGTTGAGAGTACAGGGACAAAGGACTCAAAGACATTTGACCACGAGTGGCCACCGTAAGGGAAGATGCTGTTGCTAGGGAGGAAGGAGGAGGAGCCCAGTTTGGAACAACGCCGTTGTTGAGGCTGGTTGCGTTCTTTTGTCTCACTACAGTGGTACCTCGGGTTAAGAACTTAATTCATTCTGGAGGGCCGTTCTTAACCTGAAACTGTTCTTAACCTGAAGCACCACTTTAGCTAATGGGGCCTCCCATTGCCACCACACCACCGCCGCACGATTTCTGTTCTCATCCTGAAGCAAAGTTCTTAACCCAAGGTACTATTTCTGGGTTAGCGGAATCTGCAACCTGAAGCGTCTGTAACCTGAAGCGAATGTAACCCAAGGTACCACTGTATTAGGATTGAATAAACCTCATTAAAAAAGGACTCTCCCTTGTTTCTTTGCTCTTGCTGCAACTGGGGAGGAATAGCTTTCCTGAAGCCTTGAGAGAGCCTTGACAATCATAGACTTGTAGAGTTGGAAGGGCCTTCTAGTTCAGTCTTTTGCCCAGTTTGGGGTTTGAACTGATGACACTGAGATTAAGATTCTCGCTCTCTGCTGATTTGAGTTTTCAGGGTGGCAATTTCTAAAGGGAAGTATATGGAGTCGTCATTTGCTCTTGGCTGGTGAATCTGCAGCCTAGACTTAGGTCATTTTCAGTCTTTCATGATCTGCGCAGACTGTCACATCCCCTCTCATTCTCCTCCCCCCAATCTATACATTTCTAAATGCTGGGATTTTCAAGAGTGTCCGGGCTGTTGGACATCTTGGTTTCTGCACCAAATGTACTCTGCATTACGATGATAAGTCAGGACTATAAGTGTAATGCAGCAACCTTAGACAACACCTCTCATCAAAGTACCATTTTAATTCCTTTAGCACCATTAAAACTTGATCTTCTACACCATTACCTCTTAATTGTTTGTCTTGATTTGAGATTTCTAAAGAATTTCTTTTTTATGGGGCATGAAGAATTGTTTTCAATTTAATTATCTTATTGCTATAAATATTTAATCCCATTTTCTTTTTGCTTTTAGCGGATCATGTGTGTTCCTTAAATTAGCAAATATATATCATTAAGCCACGGTACATACATAATTGATATTAATTTAACAAATACGCTAATAAGTATATTTGCGCAGCTTTCATGAGAAATATATTCTTGAGAAATCTTTTGGAGTATATTAGGCTCATAAATTGTTTGTTTTTTAAAAAAAGAATATGCACCATGGTACCTCTGGGTATTTCAGATCAAACTAATTTGTGCTATTGAACATTCAGAATGAGATCATACTACATTTTACACTATATTCGTGCACTATAAAGAAGTTGAAGATATTTATGAAGCCTGACAGCTTTACCAATGTCCAAGAGACATCAACTTGCCCAAATACATACGAAGGTTTCAAAGCAGGATTTTACTATGCGGCTTCCATCTGCTAAGGCTGAGAGTAAGTTCTACAGAAATTTGTGTCATTTCCTAGAATTAGAAATGCACCAAACACATCAGGCTACAGGTATCTCAGTAGGGGAGTCTAGAGCAGGGGTTGACAATGTGTCTATTTAGGCGAACATTCCTCCGAACTTGAGCTTCTGACCTTGTTTTAACTGTTTCCATTGTTATGCTTTTTAAATGGCTTGCTTTATCGTATGTTTTAATGCTGTTTTACTCTGTACTTTTATTTATAGATTGACTTTATAGTTGTAAACCACTTAGAAACCATTTTGGCATGCAAGCAGTATATAAGTTAATTAAAATAATTTATGATTGTGAATAACTATGTTTAGCCCTGTGGGCTGATGTAGGAAAACATGATTTTGGGTAGATCTGATGTGTGCACAGGTGGTCCTTTGGCTCCTAACCAAGATATTAAAACATAGGAATACTGCACACTCAATGTCTCCAGCAACCTGGCTGTAAGAGGAAAACTAAAAAACCCAAATCTTGTAAATAACCAAAATGTATGAATTTTCCTGGTAAGTTTCCATTTTGTTTGTGCATAGCCAGTGTGGTATAGTGGTTAAGAGTGGTAGTCTCGTAATCTGGGGAACCGGGTTCGCGTCTCCGCTCCTCCACATGCAGCTGCTGGCTGACCTTGGGCTAGTCACACTTCTCTGAAGTCTCTCAGCCCCACTCACCTCACAGAGTGTTTTTTGTGGGGGAGGAAGGGAAAGGAGAATGTCAGCCGCTTTGAGAATCCTTCGGGTAGTGATAAAGCGGGATATCAAATCCAAACTCTTCTAATATGGGTGGCATCCAGTGGTAGTTTTGTGCTAGTAGAAGGTGCTTCTACTTGTCTGAGGTGGCGACCCCACTTTTCACCTCTCTCCCTTACCTTGCTTTTCTCCACATACCTCTGGATCTCGCAGTCTTTGGCAGTCTTACTCTCCTGTAAGTGCTGTGAATCTGGGCCCGAAACTTGTTGTTGGGATACTGCCAGGGATACAGAGGCCATCAGACAGCCTCCACATCATCTCTGGACGATCACCGGTCTCTTGTGGAAACAGCATCAGTCAATTAGCGACACGAGCCTTAGAGAAATTCCAAGACTCAAGTACACCCTTTTCAGCAGTCTCTGCAACGGAAGATTCAGACAGAAGAGCATATTTACAGCTTTATTCAACGTAGATAAGAACAAAGGAAAAATATGACTGCTTACATACGTGTCGAGGAAACAGCCGGAACAAAAGCTATATACAAAACGGAAACTCCCAGTGAGCAGGAAGTAAACAGGCATGTGACACACAACAATAATGGTTGAGTATTTAAGGTGGAATGGAACTATATCCTAACACTACAGTGGTACCTCGGGTTAAGAACTTAATTTGTTCTGGAGGTCCATTCTTAACCTGAAATTGTTCTTAACCTTAACTTTAGCTAATGGGGCCTCTCGCTGCCGCCGCGCTGCCACCATGCGATTTCTGTTCTCATCCTGAAGCAAAGTTCTTAACCCGAGGTACTATTTCTGGGTTAGCGGAGTCTGTAACCTGAAGCGTCTGTAACCCGAGGTACCACTGTACAGCCACCTATGCCACATCCCAAACTGTTCAAAAGACCCTCACAGTCTGTTTTTGGAAATGGTGGTGTCCGCAGGGCTATGGGGCATTAGCAAAAACTGGATTATTTACCTTTTCATGAACAGAATTTCACTAGCACAAAACCACAAGGAGACAGATCCCTATATATACGTGTGTAATTAATGGCTAGATAGGTACATTTCAGATAGAGATATTATTAGAGAATAAAAAGCCCAGTAACACCTTGCTATACTGCCTGACAGGGATCAATTGATTAGTTGATTTTGGATTTGCTCACTTTCGTTGTAACAATATACTGGGCTTGGCAGGATTACAGCCTGTTCCCCTACATCATCCACTAATTGAAGGGGGAGGGAAGCGTTTACCCTGTTATCTCCCTTGTGAATAATATCCTTGAGCGTAGAATCATTAAGAGCTCCAGAGTCAGCTGTGAGCAATAAATTACATGACTACAAGGTCATAAATTGTAGCTCTAGAACTCCCAATAAGGGCAAGCCTTGCCAAAGTGCTAGAAAATGTAAATTCCATTTGTTGTTGGCTTCAAAAGTAAAAAGAATTAAAGATCTGTGGCGTGGATCCTGAGGTATGTTAACTTAAGGAATTTTGCCGAAATGATGTTTTCTATGCCTTCTTTAGCTCTGTAGCCACCAATACTGTCCCCCTCACCTTCAAAAGGGTTGTGTTAGCTTCTTGGACGATGTAGGAGGAACACAAGAGGCTGATGCTTCCTTCCATGGTTGTATTAACTTATCATAGGATTGGTGTTTGTTAAAGCATTGTCACAGAAAAGCCATTCCTGATCTGGACTCAGAGTTGGCTCCTCTCCTGGATGTTTCCCAAGCAGTCTCAAACTGCATCTGCACATCTGTCATCTCTGTTCTGCGCTCCTCATTATTCGGTGTGTTCTTAGAGACCAGGGGGCAGGAGAGCTTGTCACAGTGGGAAAGGGAGACTTCCTGGATTCTTCAGCATCCTCTTAACTCCCCTTCCTCTGCTTCAGCCTCAGAGTCTAAATTGCTCCTTGTCACTTGTTCCTGCTCCCTAAACCCTGTCACCCCTTTGGCATCCAGGCCCTCCTTCCAATCTTCTCCCCCTGATCTCTCCTTAGTGTCCCACTACCAATTCCCTGCATCTGAGCCTTCTTCATCTGGGTTTCCCTGGCTGGTGCCTGCCACCACTCCTCTTTGTCCAGCCAGCCCCTGACATTAGCGTCTCTAGAGGTCCTAATCCTGCCCTGCATCCACTTCTCACAGTGGCCAACAAAATGGCTATGGGAAATCCACAGGCAGGATCTAGGTACAACAGCACTCAATGTGATACCTAGCAACAGGTTTTCTGCATGTTGGATTGCCTGTGGCAGAACATAGCCATCATAGCTAGTAGTTCCTGACAGCCTTATCGTCCAAGAATTTGTCAGGTCATCTAAAGCCATCCAACCGGGTGGCCAAAATTGCATCACTACATCTAGTGGAAGCAAATTCCATAGATATATGTGCTCTGTGAAGAAGTCCATATCAAATTTCCCCATCCTGGGCACCTGTTTTCGTTATTTTGGGGCAGTGCAATGGTTAAAGTGTTGGACGAGGAAGAGGAAGAATGAGGTTCAAATTTTGGCTCAGCCATTGTCAGGGGGCTGTAAGCAACTCCCATGGCTGGTTGCCAGGAACGTACAAAGACAAGGAAAAGTTCTTACCATAGGCTTGGAACACAGTCTCTTGGATAATGGTATTGTTCCGAGTGAATCTCCACTCCCCCCATCTCTTCCTCATTTGTCATCATTATCATCTCCTGTATGGGTGCCGCTAAGTGCTCTCTGTCTTTGAGCTCTTTGTTCTCCTACTTTTAAGGTTCGCCGGGTTCTGGGAGATGGTGGGCCTGGAATGCTTTCTAGTAATAACATGTCAGCCAGCTGCTGTGGCTCTGCCTGCTCCTCCTCTCCCATTATATCCCAACTTTTCACCCATCATCTTCCTCTGAGGGTGGGGAGATGGTCTCCACCACTCCTCCTCTGCCCAGCCCCTGACAGCCATGAAGCTTCTTGGAGAACACCTTGAGCCATTTACACCTGCTCAGCATTACCTACCTCACAGGGCTGCTGCAAGGCTAAATTGGTAAGGGAGAAGAACACTGTACACAACTTTTAGCTTCTTGGGTGTGATGGCCTGGGATTCAGACTCGGAGGCTGAACCTAAGGAATCCCAGCCTGCATTGGAGTCCCCGCCTCCAGAACCAGCTGAGCCGGGGCTGGGGCTTGAGCCTGAAGGGTCCTCACCTGTGCTGAATCCTCGGGTGCAGGCATCAGCTGAGTCTGCTCTGGCTCCTGAGGTGATGGAGGACGCATTGCCTGCAGGTGCTCCACTCTCATCCCCATCAGGGGAAGGTGAGGTGGCCTCTGGGTCCGGTAACCCTCCAGCCTCTCCTGAGCTGCAGAGGCTCAGGGCAGAGAGGCGGAGGGAACTAAGTTCCTGCAGGAGGAGTGCTCGCCTCCAGGCCAGGAGAGGCAAGTCACCTGAGGATCGGGGCTGCCCTATGCCTCGGGGCAGATAAAAGCCAGCCAGCTCCAGTCCCAGGTTGCGGGAGCAACTTTGTTGGTACCCTGTTCCTGCCTGCACCCTGCCCTGCTCTTCTGCCAGAGTTCCTGACCTCACCCGACTCCCTGCCTTGGATCCCACTTCAGCTTTGACGGACAGCCTCCATACTGCACCCTCGACCTTGGACTGGACTCAGACCTTGCCGCACGGTTAAGCCTCGGGACCAGCACAGTGGGTGATATGAAAATGCAACACATATAAATGAAATACAGCAGCCAAGAAACTAAATGAGAAAGGGTCAGGGCTCCTAGTCAACAAGGCATGTCTTTTGTTCCTCCGACATATTCCTGGTCATTTCCTATGATAAGAGTATAGAGATATATCATTAAAACATGCTGATACTTGGGAACATATTAATGCTATTATCTTGAACAGGAAGGGTAGATATGCAGATCACATAACTGCTTTCATGAAGGGGTTAACATTTGCAGAAGATCCCGTGAATTAACTGTCTTAAGGATATTAGTAGTAGCACAGTGGAAGTGTTTGCCTTATGCTAATATTTAATTGGTCTCAACTTCGTCTACTGTGTTAAACATTCGATGCCCTCCTTTATATTGAATTCTGGATTCTGCTGTGACTAATTTACTGTTTGCTTATAGGAGTGAAACATATGGTCCGCCTATTAAGCAATGGTTTTTGCTACACCTATTGGTCTGGAATGATTTCAGTTGCCAACTCATGCAATAAATTATCACTGCCAGAGGTAGATAACCTGTTTGGGGCATAATTTCTCTCTAAGAAAATAGGAAAATGGCCAGCATGACAGTAACTGTTGTGACATTAATTTGATTGTTGAACTACAGCATAATGACTTGTTTCCAACTGACCTAGAAAATGGACGCACTTCATTTGAGCATCCGTTTCAAACTGAGATGATAGCCAAGTATCCTGACCATACCACCTCTATGCCAAAATCCTCTCGACTTGCTATTAACAAAACCAGGGCAAGGTCAAACTTTGTTGCTTTAGGGTGACAATTGATTTGCTTCCTGCATTCATTTGCATGTGCTATGGTACTGCAATAAAAAATAAAAAATAAATCTAGCTTTTTCCAAATGAACTTACCCCCCACTCCATTAAGAACACAAAAAACATTAAGTACATAGGAACCTGCTGGATCAAATGTGCTTACAGTGATCAACCAAATGCCTGTGGGAACTCCACAAGCATGACCCAAAAGTAAGAGCACTCTCACCACCTGCAGTGGTCACTGATAGCCTTTAGCTCCACAAGTTTGTCTAATCCACTTTTAAAGCCATTCAAGTTGCTGGCCATCACTACTTTCTGAGGGAGCAAGTTCCATAAACTCACTGGCCTGTAATTCCATTCCCTCCAACATGTCTCAGGCAAAGATAGGAACATCCTATTCCACCTCTCCAACATTTCTCTGCTGAAAAGTGGGACGTCCTATTCTATCCCCTCCAACTTTTCTCTGATGAAAATGGAGACATCCAAAGGGGAAGTGGGACAGCCTGAGATCAAATCAGAAACTAGGATGGTTTCTGTAACTCTGGGACTGTCCTTGGAAAATCAGAATACTCTGAGGGTCTGAAATTTCCTGCATCCTTCCTTGAACTCCTTAAAAAAGGGGGAAAATGGTGATAGATTGGCTACTTTCCAGTCCTCAGGTATGAGAAGTGATCTGAGGGAAAAGTTATGTACAGTGGTACCTCGGGTTAAGAACTTAATTCGTTCCGGAGGTCCATTCTTAACCTGAAACTGTTCTTAAGCTGAAGCACCACTTTAGCTAATGGGGCCTCCCACTGCTGCCGCGCCGCTACCACACGATTTCTGTTCTCATCCTGAAGCAAAGTTCTTAACCTGAGGTACTATTTCTGGGTTAGCAGCATCTGTAACCTAAAGCATCTGTAACCTGAAGCGTCTGTAACCTGAGGTACCACTGTATTTTCAATAGAAGATCAGCCATTTCACATTTGAGTTCATTGAGAATTCTCGTGTGGATGCCATCCAGACCCGGTGATTTTACATTTTTTGTTTTGTCTACTAGGCCTGGAACGTCAACTCTTGTCCCCACTACCTTCCTTATTTCCACAGATTCACCTCCTGTAAAGTTTGGTTCAGGCACTGAGCTCTGCCCTATATCTATCTTCCAGGACCCCATAACTACATTTCCCCATGTCATTTGTTTCAACTTGCACCATGACTACTGTCTCCTCCCCAGTGCTATCAAGCAGGCTATTTGGGTGACAGGTGACATCTGCAACCTTTGTACCAGACAGGCAATTCACTCTGCAGTCTACTTGCCCACCCAAGTATCTACACACCTGTGGCTTACATGGATGGATTACAGATTGTTGCCCCATGGTTCCGGGATAAGGGGAGGATTTTCCAGAGCAGCCTGGCACCTCTTAAATTTTGGTACTTCAGGCATGTACCATCTGCTGGATTAGGCTGGATCTGTACTTAACCTGGATTTTCAAAAGAGAGATGAAGGACATTCTGATTCCAGAACTGATGTCTTCTAGTTTCCTTGTTGACATTCTGATGATACTGATCATTATCTGTGCAATAGGTTACAGGTGGCATGAATGAAACAGGTGACATAAACAATATGGTTGAAAAGCTTCTGTAAATAGCTTACTTATATTTGTTTTCCCAGTCTAAAATTTACTGCGAGGAACAGAACAAAGAGAGGGAAGGACAAGTGTCAGAAGAGATGCATGTGCACAAATGTGGTTACTTATGCTTAACGTTGGCCATAACTGGGCATGACCAAAATTAATAAAGCAGAGGCATTGTGAAGCCACACAATATGTAGATGTCAAAATAAAATCTATGATTCTAGAAATACACGGAGCAAACTTTCCCTTGGATATGTGAAATTAGAGCAGCTCAACGCCCACTTTTGTTGGAAGCCTTCTACAAAGGAAGTATAAAAGCAAGTTCGTTTCCTGGGGAAACCACATCTGCAATGTATATTTGAGGGGGGAAAGAATCCCTTTGGTGAAAAAGTTTCTCTTTATATGCTAATTGTCTCAGTTCAAAGAATAGCTCAGTTGCTCAAAATGTGAACAAAAGTGGGCAAGTGGGAAGGGAGAAACTAAAAAGCAAGATTTCATGGCAAGCGGCGGTAAAAGAAGCAGCAACAAGCCAGAGGAGGAGAAGGTACCCAACCATCATTAGGCATTCCTTCTTCCCCCACATCATTCTTCATAGCTGAAGGGGAGAGCATGCATGGGAAGAAAACTAGATTATATTTTGTCACCTCAGTGATCTCTGACAGATAAGTTTGTCAAGTAAATGTACAAAAGCAAATATATCTTTAAGGGGCATAAACAATGTACAAATGGCTATTGCTGGTGATTCTTCACTCTCTCTTGGAAGTTAATTTCCTGGAGAGTTTGCTGCTGTCGTTTCAACTCAGTACATAGCAACTTCTTAATGTGCTAATGCTGAACAGGTTAGTAGAACAAATGAGAACAACAAGCCCATCACCAACAATCCCGTGTGGCATTCCCCCCACCCCTTGGTTTACAGGTTTCACTACATTGTGGTTGGGAAATGGTTCTTCATAGCACTGAACATAGTGAAAATCAGCGTCCAAAACAAGGCAGAATTAGCACTGACATTTTCTGACCAGAGATGCCTGAAAAAAGGAAAGCTATCACTGATAACCAAATCAAAACTGTCATGGATCTGAATCCCTGTTTTTTGTTTAGGAAGGAGCTATCAACAGGAAATAGTTTTACATGGGTCCATAGTTCTGAAGATGCTTTTTTAAAAAATGCCCCAATTAGGGGTATATTGCAATGATATTCAATGATGAGGCCTTGGACAGGCCTTTATTTTACTCTCGCATACCCAGCCCTCCTCTCAGCACTCTCTCTCTCTCTCTCTCTCTTTCTTTCTTTCTTTCTCTCTTTCTTTCTCTTTCTCTTTCTCTTTCTCTTTCTTAGATGCACACACAAGTTCCTAGAGCAGTGGAAATCAGGGTCTTATCAGTCACATCCAGTTTTCTGGAGGAGGAGGAGGAGGAGGAGGAGGAGGAGTGGTGTTTGGATTTGATATCCCACTTTATCACTACCCTAAGGAGTCTCAAAGCGGCTAACATTCTCCTTTCCCTTCCTCCCCCACAATAAACACTCTGTGAGGTGAGTGGGCCTGAGAGACTTCAGAGAAGTGTGACTAGCCCAAGGTCACCCAGCAGCTGCATGTGGAGGAGCGGGGAAGCGAACCCGGTTCACCAGATTATGAGACTACTGTTCTCAACCGCTACACCATACTGACTAAAGCACTGAGGCTCAAGTTAGGACTCCTCCAGATGATCTGTTCACTGAACATTCATCCTGATCTGCTCACACAAAGCTTGTGTAGAATAGAATAGTCTGTTAGAATAGTCTGGTTTTCATTGTCCATTCATTCTGTCTTGTTTTATGTGAGTTTGTACACCAATGGACATTCATTCTGAATTCATCCCAATTTGCTTGGACAGTGGTTGTGCGACTTCATTCATCCCAAACGTTTCAGTGCATTTCCCCATCACTTTCCTATCTTCAAGAAGTCCAGGGTTCTTTTAAGTGGATTTGCTGTGCGAGGGCAACAGAACATTTTAACTATGCAAACCTAAATTTCCAGTGTGCTCTTGATGCCTCCCAGAAGCTACTGACTGGAAACGACTGTAGATATCAGCTGTGTTTGTTACACATGTATCTATAATACACAAAGGAGTGCAAATTTTATGTTAAAATTTGTTTCATTGCATAACACATGCTGATCTCTATCAAAAGACTTTTACATTTAGAACCTCCACTGTGCACAAAATGCTAGCTTCATGCAATTTTTATTTTATTTTAGCTGAATTTTGTGTGTAATGACAACCTAAATAAGCCATTAAAGAAGGTTTCTGTTCACTTGGGGGAGACGAGTTTAGCATATTCCCCTTGGCATGTTGCTGATATACAACTGCTAGTGAGCGATACGTCTCTAAAGGTAAGAAACCTGTTTTATCATTTGGGAAATAATACACGTCAACACATAAAATAACAGGGCCGTTATATTTAATAGTCTGTTGACACAGATTGGCAGGAATGGTGGCAGCTTCTTAATGACCTGAAGGTTCATCGCAGAACACATCACTTCAAAGACTCAATAATTGTCATGTCACATTATAAAACTGGCAACAATGAAGGGGCCGTGGAAATGAGACAGAATAGGCTCAAGCTAAGTGACTCATGGAAAGCATATACCTTTGCTTAAAGGTAATTGTCGCTGTGCCACTGAATCACTACTTCTCTCCCACTCTCCTCACCTCAGAACGTTGTCTGGTCCCCGCCCTTCAACAAGTAGTTCTTTATTGATCATTTTGACATGTTTTCCTCAGTCAGCTAAATTAATTTCACATATTTGGGAGTGCGTCTACAGAAAAACAAGACTAAGAACACTAGTCAGCTTCATTTTGGAGCTAACTTTAGTTGAATGAAAGATTTAGTCAGCCACCACTGTTTTAATCAGTAATGGGGAGATGTGGGCTCCCTGTTTCCCTGAGAGATATGGTATATTTGGCCCCTCAAAGTTCCAGAGATTCCTCCAATGGGGAAAGTGGATCACACTGAAGCTCTAGATGCATAACAGAGCAAACAAAGCCCCTGGTTAGCAGCCAGCAGTATTGCAAGATTTGAAGAAGTGCAGCACCTGAAGGATAATTATCTTCTGGTCTGGAAGGGGCTGATTATGTCAGTTTGCTGAAAAATGCAGACCAAACCATTTCCCCTCCATTTCTAGCTAAAAGGCATATGGCCAGAATCCACAGAGCAATGCACCTAGTGACATGCACTCATGGAGAATGGAGAATTTGGCCTACTGTCTCTTGGAACAGGATCCTCTCATGCAACATAGCCAACATCTTAGCAAACCAAAGAGGGGACTTTCTAAAGCAGTTTGTGATATTGCATGGAGATCTGAGGTTCAAGCTCTTGAGCATACCCACAGCAACTCTTTTATTCTTGTCCTCTGTTTAGATCCTGCACTCTTCCATGATCTTCACAAGAATTCAATTTTGTTTTGCTTTTGTCTACTAACATCCCACTTGTAGAGAAGGCTCAAGATATTTTGCTGCCTGAGGCAGGGCAGCAAATGGTTTCCCTTCTCACCAAAGGGCACAAAGTCAGTCAAGTTATTTTAGCACCTGAGGCACAAAACCATAGGCACATCTCTCTCTTTCTCCCTGGCAGAAAAAAACACAATAATAGATCAATGAATAATATGATGCTTTTTCATATCACCCAAGATTAGGTGGCTAAGGCCGTTGTATCACTCTGTCTGTTATGGTTGGCCCTACCCATCAGTAATGTTTGTGGCAGGTCTCTTGTCTATGACAACATCTTTCTGTCCACATCAGATGTCAAAGAAATAAACAACTATATGACATTTAGAAGACATCTGAAGGCAGCCCTTTTTGGGGAGTTTTTAATGACTAATGTATTAATGTATTTTAACCTTCTGTTGGAAGCTACCAAGAGTGGCTGGGGAAACCCAGCCAGATAGGTGGGGTAGAAATAATAAATTGTTGTTGTTGTATGTTATATTCATACTAGTTAACAAGTAAAATGATAAAGGTATGAACCAAAGATGTAAAATCAAAGATTAAAAAACAGCTAAAAATGAACGCATTAGCAGAAAAGCAGATCAGTAAAACCCTTGACAATTTTGGCATTTCCCCAAACCCTTCTTTAAAAGCCAATTTGGACCATGTACCAGAAGGCAGGCAAAAATTGAACTAGACAGTCCCTGGCAAGGGTTTTCCACAGTATTTATATTACAGAGCTTTTATGCATTAGAATATTGTATGGTGAGTGTTTTCTCTGTGAGACAAAGAATTAAAAACATAATTCGTATAAATCAAAAAGGCAATAGATGTTCTCATTTCTCTGACATATCTTTCAGCTTTTTTTGCTAATGCATATCCTCCCTATTTTTATATTCCATTTATGGTTGATGGTTGGTTGATGTTGTGCATTTTTATGACATTAATCCCAAAACTAAATTAATCATGAAAATTGAAAGGTAATACAATTTGGAAAGAATATAGGTATTGTTTGTTTTTGAAGCAGGGAATAACAAAAGTACATTACAGAAAAATTGTCATTAGTGTCCTAATTCCCCCCAATGTCACCTGCACATTCCTTTTTTTCCTCTTTGGCAAATATTGAAAATATTAGGATGCTAACATACCTACCATCACTAAGAATGAAACAAAACATTTTAAGAAACCTAGTCAAGTTCGTCCACCCTCAACCCATGTCTGATGTTACTTCCACTGATGGAGCTGGGGGATGACAGTCTTAACCCTGCCACTCTTCCTTCCATAGTCCCTTTGGGGAAGGTCCATAGCTCAGTGGTAGAACATCCACTCTGTATGCAGAAGGTCATAGGGTATCTCCAGGTAGGGCTGGAAGAGACTCCTGTCTAAAATCCTGGTGAGTCACTTCCAGTCAGTTTAGACAATACTGAGCAACGTAGATGAACCATTAGGTCTGACTTGGTGTGAGTCAGCTTCCTATGTCTCTAGCACAATTTCTGCTGTGTTGCCCATTGTATCAATGCAGTGTGTACTGATGCGATGATACAGCTTAAATAGGCATGATGAAGGAGGAGAGGGAGACTTAACATGGGGCTTAGGTTTGGGCTAGAAGCCCAGTGTTTCTTATAATCCTCTGAAATATGAGGACTATAGATCAATGTTAGAGCAACTGCCTTGTATGCCGATGGTCCTGGGTTCAATCCCTGGTATTTCCAGGTAGGGCAGGGAATGATTCCTACCCAAAACCTGAGATTCAGAATAGACAATTAGATGGACCAATAGTTTGACTCAATAGTGGGGATTATTAGGTTGTTCTTGTTTTTATTATGTATTCTGTATTTTTATACTGTGATTTTATGTTGTGAACCACCCTGAGACCTGAAGGTACAGGGCAGTATACAAATTCTAACAATAACTAAATAATAATAATAATAATAATAATAATAATAATAATAATAATAATAAATAAGCAGCTTCTTAGCTTTCTCATTTATTTTCATGTTCTAACACCAAGGTTTCTAGTCTCTGTTTCATATCACATTAAAGAGCTCTGACAAATCCTGTTTGTGACCCACAAACATCATATAAATCTGACAAAATGTGAACCACAATGGGCTGAGTTTGCGTTATGGTAATGATCACAAGGTGAACCGGTACAGAATTCTGAACCATAGTCATTGCAAACCAATAAAGCTGTAACAAATATTTTTGTTTTATCCAAATCAATTCTTAGCCCATTGAGCCAAATGCACCGAGTATCACATTTGTCACCAGTGTACCGGATTGAGTTTAAGTGCCTAACCAAAGATAGGAGTGATTGATTTTATTAAATGAATTAAGTTACATAGATGTTTTATTATTTTAATTTAGTGAGGGCCTAATACAATTAATCATAAATACTCCATGTGCCAGTCCAACTATTTATAGCATCAAATCATACAGATGGTGATTTGAACCGTATCTGCGGGTTTAATTCTAATTGTTGTTTTCCTTTTTTTACCAGTTGTGGTTCCACGCTGTGAGATTCACTCATTTGGAAATACCTGGTGTCTTAGCTAACAGGAAAACAAGGACAACAGAAGCAACAGGTGATAAAACTGATAGTGTGCACTAAAACTCATGACATGAAATTATTCATCTTGCTGTATACATTCCAAATGTGGCAGATCAATTTGCCAGCTGACTGTTGTGTGGTCCCAGGTGGCTTTTCAGCCATTTAAAACCATATGCAGCCATTTGTCTATACACAATGCATCTCACAAATGAAACAGATTGCAGATATCCTGCTGTGGTTAACATGCAATCAATTATTTTGTAACTTTCTTTTTCATTGTAGGTGTTTCTGAAAATACGCTTTTAACTAGAGATGAGCCAAGCTGCTTAATTTAAACACACACAAACACACAACTTTCGATGTTTGTGCCAAGAAGAAAAAAGAGCTTCCCTATGAAAAGAAATGGGAACGCTTGGAACTTTATCAAAACTCTGCAACACTTTTAAATAAAATAAAATAAAATAAGGTTTTAGTTGCTTCTGGAAACATCCCAGAGCTCAGAATCACAGAAGCATGGTTATCTTTGCATATGGGGGAAATAATTTGGGTTACAGCCTGCTATAGGCAGGAGTAGGGGAAGGAAATCAATTAAAATAGTGTTATAGTAGTCAAACCCAGACAACGGGAAAGAAGAGACAGATGTAATGGTATAAACAGGAAGAAAACTATTTTAAGCAATATTTGACAACTGAAAATGCCAGGACATCTGAGAAGAAAATGGAAAAAACCAGAGAGGAAAATTAAAAGAACAAGTAAAAAAAAAAAAAGAACACAAAGTTTTCAGAGAAACAGAGAAATGATAACAGCTCAGAACTTAATCATTACCTTACTGTGACCCCTGCACTAGTCCCTGCAGTCCTATCCCCTGAATCAAACTAGGTTTTGATACTAGTCTGGGAAAGAAAAGCACCCTGAAAGAAACACTAGAGCAGCAGCAGCTCACTCAGTGGGGCAGCAATAGCATCCTAGTTTCATGCCACTTGGGATGCCGGTGGCGCTGTGGATTAAACCACAGAGCCTAGGGCTTGCCAATCAGAAGGTCGGTGGTTCAAATCCCCGCAACGGGGTGAGCTCCCATTGCTCGGTCCCTGCCTCTGCCAACCTAGCAGTTCGAAAGCACGAAGTGCAAGTAGATAAATAGGTACCGCTCCAGCAGGAAGGTAAACGGTGTTTCCGTGCGCTGCTCTGGTTCCCCAGAAGCGGCTTAGTCATGCTGGCCACATGACTCAGAAGCTGTACTCCAGCTCCCTCGGCCAATAAAGCGAGATGAGCGCCGCAACCCCAGAGTCGGCCACAACTGGACCTAATGGTCAGGGGCCCCTTTAACTTTACTATTATGCCAGTAACTGGCAGGGGTGCCAACTCAAATAAAATATTGTGAGGGCCTAGGTAAGCCCCGCCCCACATAATCACAGGACACAGGAACACACACCATTCAAATGGGAATGCCCATCAACTTTGTGGGCCCCCCAAAATATTTTATTGTGGGGGCTGAAGCCCCCATGGCCCCTAGGTGTTGCCTCCTATGCTTACTCCTATGGTCAAGATGAAAAGGATGCCGGGGTTTTGTGACTGCACCAGCTAGATGCTAGATTGGTTTTATGGATGCATCCAGACAGCCCCCACCTTGCTGGCACCTTGACCCTCCCCCTTCTAGGAAGCGGTAGTGATGCTGCTGCAAAAAAGGCTATTGCTCCGGCGTGCCCCACTGCTCCTGCCCACAGGTGTTTGTGTGTATGTATGTCTGTGTGTGTGTGTGTGTGTGCGTGTGTGTGTGCACATGGGTGTGGCTGGGCTCTAAATCTCCTTGGACCTTTAGAATGCACCCCACTCGGCATGAACAGGGCATAGCAATAGTTACATGCTTTGGACTCATAGCAATAGTTACATGCTTTGGTCACCTTAATGTTAAGAGGACCAGACAAATTCATGGAGGAGAATTGCTACTAACCCTAATGGCTATGTTACACCTCTACTGTTGGAAACAGCGATGATTCTTCTGGGAACTACAGGTGGGGAGGAAGCTCTTGAGCTCAGGTCCTGCAAGACATCTTGAGGGACTAGACCTGAAGATGTACATTTTCTTTCTGAATTATTTAATTTTCTCTTGTTTCAGTGGGCGAAATGCTTGATTGTTCTATAAGCCACAAATGAGAAGTGGTTTTAAAAAGAAAGAGAATATCCTTCAAAAATGTTTGATAAAAATTTAGGGATTTTATTCCATTACTGTTCCTAGATTATCCTAGAATGTCTGATTATAAAAACGAACAACTGGCATGGAATCTACTCTATTTCCCATCTTCAAAATGGAAATGAAGAATGTTTCATACCATCATAATACCCATCTAATGATTGCAATTAAAATGTGGCATTAAACTACTTGAACCTCCCATCTCATATTTGGGATGAAAGCAGTGATCCATCGATGAGGGGATATTGATTACTCTATTACCAAGTTAAAATGTGTATTTATTTATTAGTTAGCTTCATTAGTCACAGCATACTATATACATCTCTAAACAATCTTCAGCAGCCGTTTAAAATAATAAAGCTCTTGCAGCCAATCAGAAGCCCTGGAAGCCCCGCTGGACGTTTGGCTTCCAAAAATAGTTCGCAAACTGGAACATTCAGGAGCCAAAATGTTCGACTGGCAAGGAGTTTGACTTCCAAGATATGACTGTACACCACCTTGAGCTCCTTGGATAAAAAAGATGGGTTATAAATGTCATTAATCAATAGTTAGTTAGTTAGTTAGTTAGTTAGTTGTTAGTTAGTTAGTTAGTTAGTTAGTTAATAACAAATGGGTTGTTCAAACACCATCCAACTGTCCATTAGGAAGTTTCTTTTAACTGCCTAACTTTTACTTTCCCAACATTAATTCATTCTTAACACACATCCATAAGGTTCATAGTTTGTCGCTTGCTCAGCTAAGTGATGCATTCAGTGATGTTCTGAGATGAAATGCATTTGACTCTGGGAGAGCAGGGTCCAAATCCACATTCAGCCATGAAACTCACAGGGTGACCCTAAGAGTTGGAAAACTCAAGATCTACCCACACTGGAAGAATGGCAGATGCAGCTGATGGACTATATGCAACTGGCCGAGATGACTGGCAGAATCCGGGACCTGGGACAAGAGAGGGTTGAAGAAGACTGGAAGAAATTTAAGATTTATTTACAAAAATATTGTAATTTGGTTGAATGTTAAGAAGGATGCTAGATCACAAATAATTGCCCACCACTGAATTAGATCCAAATTTGACGATAAGTGAGATTAAGGAAAATATAAACCTTTTGGAGAACTGCTAGATCCTATTTAAATGAGCGGATATAAGATTGTAAACAAGATGGTAATTTGCTTGGAAAAACCTTTTTTAATGAGGTAAGTGAGAGCGGGAGACGTGAGGGAGTCCAAAGAAGTGATGAAACTATGTTATGATATAAATAATGTTGTTTATTATTTATGCATTTGTATTCAAAAACCTTAATAAATATTTATAAAAAAAAAGAAACTCACAGGGTGACCTTGGGCCAGTCACCATTTCTTAGCCTAACCTATCTCACAGGGTTGTTGTGAGGAAGAAATGTGGGGAGGAGAACTATGTACACCATCTTGAGATCCTTGGAAGATAAATTTCAGGATTTGTCCTCTGCTACTAAATGTGGACAACATACACTGTTCAGTTGTCGTAGCCCAGGATTCCAACCCCGCCAAATGACAGGGGAGCTCTGTGATAATTAGGTCCATGAACTTCCACAGTCTCCAAAGTGGCAGAAAGTGAGAGTTCCCCCTCTGGTTTCACAGGAAGGAGATAGGGCCCCCTCTCAGGTTCTGTCGCTCCTGAATTTCCAACAGCCCAAGTGGACCCTCCAGTATCACCCCACCAAGCCCCAGGGGCTACATTTCAACCCAGTCATCACTTAGTTCCAATGAGTGTATCAGCAACACTCCTAGCTTCTTGCTTCTCACTAGATCTTGTAAACCTTCTGACCTAGTTCTGGAGATTGCCCCACAGGGAGCTTTCCATGGTCCTGAACCTCAAGGTCTTGCCAAACCCAACCAAAATAGGTTCCAGCCTGGTACTAATATCCAATTTCATGACTTCCTCTTCTACTGGTTTAGCTTTGCCTTGCTTAGTTGCTAATCAAAACATGAAGCTTCCATACCAAGAATTCTTTACTAGTTTTGCTTTCAAGATTCATGTGCTCAAAATGAAATAATATATTGCTGCTGCAGCAACAAAAACGACTACAATTAAACATTTGTTTAGCTCCACCAATGTGCTAGGATGGTAATAGGTAAAGGTATTATATAGAACACAGAAGTTACATAAATACAGCCCAGATTGCTTATTTTCTATACTAGATAGACAGGATTTGGGTGGCAGATGATGACAGGGATTGATGAAAGACCTGTCAAGTTGGCTTTCGGGTAGAGCCAGAGGTGAAAGCAAGATTCAGAAAAGACTTGAAACGCCACATTTAAGGTCCTCTTATTATCTTATTTATAACTTATTTTTTTTTTGGGGGGGGGGGAGTGATGCAGCCAGAATTAAGCAATTAAGTCATATCCAAAAGGGGAAAACAAAGAGGGAAACAAACTTTGGCCAAGAAAAAGTGGGAGGTGGCAAGCAAACAGTAAAAGTTGCTTTAAAAAAAGGAAAAAGAATCTGAGGAAGGCATTCCTAAAAACATTAAGACCAACAATAAGTTATCTAAATACAGGAGACTTTCTAGGGAGGCTGTTGGAGCTTTGCATGACAAGGAAGTCAAAGGAGTGCTAAAGGAGGATAAGGAGATTTCAGAGAATGAATGAATTCTTTGCATCTGTCTTCATAACAAAAGATGTAGGTTAGATTCCAGCGTCTGAACTAACTTTCACAGGGAAGAAGATTTTCTTCCTTAAGGGCCCCCCTCAAAAGTGTGTGTGTGTGTGTGTGTGTGTGAGAGAGAGAGAGAGAGAGAGAGAGAGAGAGAGAGAGAGAGAGAGAGAGAGGTGTAAAATATGTATCAACACAGTTGAGGATTATTTCTTATTCATAAACAATCTGGAGTGGAATGTTCTAAAACAGATTTTTGCCAAGATGGCAAACATCAGTGTATTTGCAGGAGGGCATAGGTAAATATGCCAAGGGGAGGAGAATGTCCCTCAGAAATTTCTCACCATTAGCTTGAGAGACTTCCAGTGACAGAGGCCAGCTTTAAACTTTTGGTTTCAAAATCAGCAGGCACGTTTGACACTGGTTTGCCCCTACACACCCTCCTAGAGTTCCATGTTGGTGTAATGAAGGAAAATGTTGAGTCCTTTCCCTCCATAATTTGTACTTCCACAAAGTTTCAGAACGTATAAGGTGAGTATGCCTTTATTTATCGATATTGCAGTTTTACTGACAAAAGTACCGACATAGTTTCTTATTTATGGCATTCTTAAAGTACTTCTCACTTTCCAGAGGACACAAAGGTCAGAAGAGAGAGCTGCTTTAATGGGAGACAGTAATTCAGAGAACTTAAAAGTGAATTCACATTTCTGACTATCCTGTGTGCGATCAATGGGCCCTACTTCCACACAAGGTGTCCGAAATCTATGTGTAAGCTTCATAATAACCTGCTCAAGAAGCATGAATACACCTGGGTTTTTAATACCATTGCCTTCTGAAGACTCACGCTGAAAGTCTATTATTCAGCTGCGCAGTGCTGGGCTCTAGTCCAGGTTCATTATTTGTATGCTAAGGGTCTGTTCAGTAAAATATGAGATATTATGATGATCGATCGGTTGATGGGAAGTCGACTGCAACCAGAAGTATGCACCAAAATTTAAATTAATAGCAATAAAAATATGCTGTGTAATGTACCTAAAACCATTCAGAAGAAGTATATGATTATGCACAGTTATCTCAATGATACTGTGGTCTCTTTATACCTGCTTATGCGCACTGGCATATTGCTTCACTCCATTGTAGAGTCCTACTCAGAACCAATTTGGACACCATCATGACCCCTGCATTTCAAGTCTAGCTCAGGAGCACACAATTTCAAAGAGCTCTGTCACAGAGCTACCTGTTTCAAGTGGCAAACTCCACAGTGGCAAACTCCACAGATAAGGCCTTGCAACTAACATAACTCATGGAGAAATGTTCGAGAATTATGATGGGTGGAAGTGAATGAAAAGCATTGGCACAGAATAAACTTGCGGAGGAAGTAATGGCATCAATGCATGAGGAGTGTAGCAGGGGGTGTGGAAATAGGCCAACCTTTCAATTAAAATGATTGTATTGTTTTCCACGACCCAATGCTTGAATTGACATAACTGCTGTTATCCTCAGTTTTTATATCACCATCTCTGCCAGTCAGGTTCTCCAGATCAAGGTTACCTGGGCAAAGTCTGCCAATGAAGCAGCTGGGTTTATACATCTGCAAGGAGCTCTCCTCTCATTAGAGATCCTCCTCAGATCAACAGAAAGCTTAGAGCAGGAGTAGCTAATGTGGTGCCTTCCAATTGCTGTTGAACTACAGCATCCCTGTCATCCATAACTATTGACCATTGGCCATACTGGCTGGAGCTAATGAGAGCTGTAGTCCAACAACATCTAGAGCGCACCACATTGGTTGTTTATGGCATGTTTTATCATTTTTACAGCCTCTTTCTATTGATTGGTACCAGCATGCTGCCTCAATAAAGACTGGTGTAAAGGGCCATTGCGGGTTGGCAGCATAATAGGTCTAAACAACCAAAGCACCAAGCCAGATACAGCCAGTCACTCATTGCACTTCCACCTGAAATGATTTGACAGCCTCTCTTCCTTTGTAGTTCAAGGAAAATTGGAGGTTTTTCAAGCTCCAATTAGACTGGTGGGCCCCATTCAACTTGGTGCATTACAAGCTGAGCAGCCGTGGGCTATGGTATATTTGGGTTCAGCTCACCTCTCACACTGTCGATGAAAACTGAATTGTTCAGCATGCTGAATTGCATGATTCCAGCGCACTAAAAACTCAGGGTTTTTGTTTTTGCTGAATAGATACATGAATAAATAAATGGCTCCTTGTTTTTCTCTACCTCCCAAACATGTGTCTTTCTTGTGTCTTAGTATAGTATGAAAATGATCTCCCAGATAAATTTTTTACAGAGCGATTAAATATTTAACACTTTGCAGCAAAGGGGACCTGTTGTATCTCAAAATGTCAGTTATGTCTCATCCCATCTTTAATTCTCAGATAGTTGAAATGTAATGAGGCACCGCAAATTTAAGGAGCACAAGTTTAAGAGACAGCTTCCTTTTTGCCACACTGCTCTTTCTTTTTTTTCTCTTCCTTTTTTGCAGGCTGTAATGAGCTACATTAACTGAACAGGGGAAGCTGAATGGGTAATTAGTGTACTAGACCTAGTGAAATTAAAGCAGTACAATTCCACTTGCATTGCCAAGAATACAAACCATGCAATTTCAGGGCAGAGAGCCCTGCTAAGACGACTGTGCTGCTTATTATGATAAAAGAGATGAAATATTAACATCCTTGTATCAACAGGCGCTTAAAAACAGAGAACAATCATTTAGAATAACACAAAATTGTGAGGAGGGAGGAGAGGAAATGCCTTCAATTTCACAGTGTATCTAAAAGAAAACCCACACGATGGTCACCCAGAAAATGTGACCGATTCACAATACAATAGTAGATACTCAGGTGCCTATGTTTGTTCACAAATCAGTGGTGAGTTGTTCGTATGTATCCTTTACCACATGGGGGAATTTGGCTTTTACCACATGGGAACGTAGGAAATTGTTTTATTCAAGCTCACCCCATTTGTTCTTCTGGATCAGCATCTGGCCCTGGTTGGCAGAAGTTTCAGGTGGTCTTCCCCATCTGTATCTGAAGATGCCCTGCGATGGAACCTGGGACTTCCTGCATGCAAAACACATGTTCTACTACTGAGCCGTGGCCCTTCATTTGCCAGTGACTAGCAACAGACAGCAGCCACGAAATTAAAAGATGCCTGCTTCTTGGGAGAAAAGCAATGACAAACCTAGACAGCATCTTAAAAAGCAGAGACTGTTGGTTTCTGCTTCCTTCACTGAGCAGCGAAGTGCTTGTCACAAGACAATGTTTACATTCCACAGTCAAGTGCTGTTGGGTTTTCTCACGGGAAAGGAGGCTGGATGTGACGTACACTGGTTTCCTGTTTTTCACTGTTCTTTGCAGTTCAGTGTGATTCTCTCCGTGCTTTAGAGGAGAGAGGATGCCTTTCTCTGCTCCGGCAGAGGGAAGATGTTTTTTCTGTAAATTACCAGCTTTGAAGTGTAAATAAAGTAATATAGAGCATGTTGGCACGTACTTTTCATCATTCCGCTGTGCACTGGACACTGCTTATCTCCAACATTTGGTTCCGGGCCCAGAAAAACGCAGTGTTTTGAGAATGGACTCCAGAAGTCGGGCTCCTGGCAAAGGAACAAAGGAGCAAAGAATTGGAGTGCCGGCAAAGGATCGGAATGCAGAGGGCCGGATCGGACGATATCTCTGCGCGTCAAGATGATTTGATGAGGTATGTGCTACAGCTCCGGGCAGCCTGCCAGCTTCTAATTAATGGCTTTATGGCTGGACTTTGAACTTTTATAGCCGGTTTTGCCGTGGCACAGGCAAAAGGCTAGAAGGATAAATTTTTTCCTATGCTGGGGGAAATCGAAAGTAAAGCAGCTGCAGCAGTGTCGCAGCATGAATTTAAGACAGCAGAGAGAACTTTCACTTTTGAACTTGCCTTTGGAATGCGGTTTGAAGCAGCTGCAGATAAGCAAAGCAGTTAAGCAGAAAGGCACAGGTTCACAAAGCAGAGGCTGTTTTTGAATTTGCTTTTGGATTGAAGCAGCTGTACACAGACGCAGCATGTATGAAGCAGCCTGATTTAAAGCAGCAGAGATGACGCAGAAGGCTAATGCCAAAGTCATGATGGCTAGCTGCAGAAGGCTGGATGAGGCAAGTGGGGAATTTGATGCCAATCAGCCAAATGCTCAACTCAGAGTAGCCAGTGATACTGCCATGATTCAGAATGAAGCAGACCGCCAGGGTGATAGCTGCATGGGCAAGGGGGAGTCTTCACAGACGTCATCCCATAGTGCAGTGGAACCACCAGATGGCGCCAAAGCTTTGAAGGCAGTGAAATGCTACTCGTGTGGACGTCTAGGCCATATGAAGAGGGAATGCAGATATCCCAGGGCCAAGACAGAGCAGCGCAGCGAAAGCTCATCGCGTGGAAAAGGCCGAGGCAAAGGCAAAGGTCCGGTGTCCAGGACAACGCAGCACAAGGCAATGGTCTCACGCTTCACTCCAAAGGTTGCAGAGGTCCAGAAGACGTCTAGATCTTTCTTCGTTGTTGATTCAGCGGCAACCCACCACATGTGCAACGATAAGCGACTGTTCGTGTCTTTTACACCGCAGGAAGGTGCGATTCACCAGGCGGATGACCACACAATTCCCAGTAAAGGCTACGGAACTGTTGTTCTTCACAGTTTGGACTTATCGATACAGGATGTGCTTTATGTGCCAGATGCCAAGCATAATCTGCTCAGCGTTGGACAGCTGAATGAGCGGAAAATTGACGTTTCCTTTAAGAACAAAAGGTGCATCATCACAAAGAAAAATGATTATGTATTGCATGCTGAATATGTTGATCGTTTGTATGTTTTGTATTTTGATGATGTTGTGCAGGATGACACTTGTTGCATTGCAGGTTCTAACAAAAGTTTGCATGCAGAATGTATTCATGATTTTCATCGAAAATTTGGTCATTTGCATTTTGAGGCAGTATCTAAAATGCCTGCCTTGGTTGAAGGTATGACTATTAAACCCTGCAGGTACCACATGAAGTGCAAGGCATGCGCAGCAAACAAGGTAAAAATGGCTGCGAAAGGTAAGGTGTCTAGTAGGCAAGCTACAGAACCATACCAGGTTGTTCATGCTGATTTGGTTGGACCACTAGCGCCCTCTTTGGGTGGAAACAGGTACTTCATGGTTCTCATTGATGCATTTTCCAGGTATATTTATGTGTACAATCTCAAGCAGAAATCAGAGGCTTTTCCAAGGTTCAAGGAATTCTGTGCTTGGTTGGGAAATGTGCATGGTAAGAAGGTAAAGACTCTTTTCAGTGATCGCGGGGGAGAATTCACTTCTCAGCAGTTTGAAGCTTTTCTGACTGAGAAAGGAATTCAACACGATTTGTCTAGTCCTCGCTCGCCATGGCAGAATGGACTTGCGGAACGAGCAAATCAGACATTGCTTCAAGGGTTAAAAACCTTGCTGCATGATGCCAATCTTCCAGAGAGTTATTGGGCCGAAGCTCTCTCATGTTTCACTTACAGTTATAATCGCAGGTTATCTTCAGCGATTGGTTGTACCCCCTATGAGAAGATGTTTGGCAAGAAGCCATACATCAAACACATGAAAATTTTTGGTTCTGACATGTGGGTTCACTCACCACAAAGCTCCAAGTTAGACAAGCGTGGATTGCATGGTATCTTTCTAGGTTATCAGAAAGGGTCTTACAGAATAATGATGACTGACTCTAAGGAAATTAAGCTCACAAGAAGTGTTGAGTACAATGCCAAGTGGGGGGAGAATGTGGGAATTTTCCAATGTTATCCTGATGACAGTGATGAAACTGAGGATAGTCAAAAGCAACCGCAACAACCCACACCCACTGATGAAGGTTCTGATTCTGAGTCTGAAACTGAATCGGGTGATTCAGAGGATTTCAAGAGT
Source organism: Podarcis gaigeae (assembly GCF_964106915.1). Classification (NCBI taxonomy): domain Eukaryota; kingdom Metazoa; phylum Chordata; class Lepidosauria; order Squamata; family Lacertidae; genus Podarcis; species Podarcis gaigeae. The sequence goes on from NC_139680.1 coordinate 25,470,934, forward strand.
GCGAAAGCCTCTATGCGACCCTCTGAAAGCTCTGATCAAGAATTGGAGGAACCATTGTTCACAATAGGTCACTTTTCTCCTAAGAAGGAAGAGGAGAGTGTTGAAGACTTAAGGCTAATTCGCAGGTCACAGAGAGCAACAAAAGGCAGACCTCCAAAGAGATTTGCTGATGAGTTTGCTAAGATAGCAGTAACAGCTGTTAAAAGCTCCAAGAAGGTGTTTGAACCTTCAAGTTTCCAAGAAATCCAGGATTTGGATTCAAAGGAAGCTGAGCCATGGTTAAATGCCATGAAGGCTGAGCTTGATTCCTTGGAAAGGAACAAAACATGGGACCTTGTTCCAGTAGTTCCAGGAATGAAACTGCTTGGAAGCAAATGGGTCTTCAAAGCGAAGACTGATCAAAATGGCAAGATAGTCAGACACAAAGCCAGATTGGTAGCCAGAGGTTTTGCACAGGTACCAGGTGAAGACTATCACGAGACCTACTCACCCACCGTGAGGTATGAGAGCATTAGGCTTATGCTCAAGCTAGCTGCAGAAGAGAATCTACACATTAGTCACCATGATGTGAATACAGCTTTTCTGTACGGATCTCTAGATGAATCACTTTATATGCTTCCACCTGATGGCGTACAGGTAAAACAGGGATTTGTTTGTGCTCTGAAGAAGTCCCTTTATGGTCTCAAACAAAGTGCACGGTGTTGGCACACAAAACTCACTGAAGTATTGTTTTCTCTAGGTTTTAAGCAAGGGAAAGCTGATCCATGTGTATTTGTCAAAGAGGAGGGGCAAAAGAAACTGTATTGTTTGTTTTATGTTGATGATCTTTTATTCTTTTGGGAAGATGTCACAATGTACAATAACGCCCTAGCTCAACTGAAAGAGCACTTTGACATAAAAGATCTTGGTGAGGTAAACAACTACCTATCTCTGGAAATAGAGAGAGATCAAGATGGTAACATTCTAGTACACCAGTCACGTAAAATTGCTGATGTGTTAAGCAAACTAAACCTGATGGATGCTAACCCTGTAGACACACCGATGACAACAGGTTATCAGGTAGATGACACTGAAGAAGCATTTTCTGATACTACACTGTACAGAAGTGTGCTAGGCAAGCTAAACTTCATTGCCAGATGTTCAAGACCTGACATTGCTGTTAGCTGTAATTTGCTAAGCAGACAAGTCAACAATCCTACTGTTAAGGATTGGAAAGCTCTGAAACGCATAGCGCGGTATTTGAAAGGCACTATGCATTACAGACTGAGATTTAACAATCAGAAGTCTGGTGGTCTTGAGATATTTGCAGATGCAAGTTTTGGAAGTGACACTACAGACAGGAAAAGTACGTCTGGAGTTTGCTATAAGTACAATCAGGGTCTATTTGATTGGTCATGCAAGAAGCAAACAACAGTTAGCTTAAGTACTTGTGAAGCTGAACTGAATGCACTGTCTTATTCACTTAAGGATTGTGAATGGTTGTTACAATTGTGCAAAGACATAAAAATTCCTGTCAAATGTCCAATCCAGGTTTACCAGGACAACAAAGCATGTTTGGCTTTGCTGAATTCTGAAGGTTGTAAGCAAAGCACGAAGCACTTGCAATTGAAGTTGCAACATGCTAGGGAACGTATTCAGAAGGGACTCGTAACGGTGTCCTATATGCCAGGTAATGAAATTCCTGCTGATGTATTGTCCAAGATTGTATCAAGGGATCAACACTGTACCTATGTGCAGAAGTTGGGTTTGTACTGATATTGTACGAACACGCTGCCCAGTGATGTTCACAGAAAGGGGGAGGATGTTGGTTTCTGCTTCCTTCACTGAGCAGCGAAGTGCTTGTCACAAGACAATGTTTACATTCCACAGTCAAGTGCTGTTGGGTTTTCTCACGGGAAAGGAGGCTGGATGTGACGTACACTGGTTTCCTGTTTTTCACTGTTCTTTGCAGTTCAGTGTGATTCTCTCCGTGCTTTAGAGGAGAGAGGATGCCTTTCTCTGCTCCGGCAGAGGGAAGATGTTTTTTCTGTAAATTACCAGCTTTGAAGTGTAAATAAAGTAATATAGAGCATGTTGGCACGTACTTTTCATCATTCCGCTGTGCACTGGACACTGCTTATCTCCAACAGAGACATCACCTTGCCAACAAAGGTCCGTATAGTTAAAGCTCTGGTTTTCCCAGTAGTGATGCATGGAAGTGAGAGCTGGACCGTAAAGAAGGCTGATCGCCGAAGAATTGATGCTTTTGAATTATGGTGCTGGAGGAGACTCTTGAGAGTCCCATGGACTGCAAGAAGATCAAACCTATCCATTCTTAAGGAAATCAGCCCTGAGTGCTCACTGGAAGGACAGATCGTGAAGCTGAGGCTCCAATACTTTGGCCACCTCATGAGAAGAGAAGACTCCCTGGAAAAGACCCTGATGTTGGGAAAGATTGAGGGCACAAGGAGAAGGGTATGACAGAGGATGAGATGGTTGGACAGTGTTCTCGAAGCTACCAAGCATGAGTTTGACCAAACTGCAGGAGGCAGTGAAAGACAGGAGTGCCTGGCGTGCTCTGGTCCATGGGGTCACAAAGAGTCGGACACGACTAAACGACTGAACAACAACAACATAGAGGGGAATATGCCACTTACAAAAATGGGTGACTAATTGGATATGAGAAGAGGACAAGTAATTTCTAAAAAGTTGTTCTAATTTACTAGGTAATTTTAATCACTCGCTTATTTCATTGATTTGCCAAAAAAGTGACAGTGTTAAAGAAATCTTCTATGAAGATCTGCCTGCCAGATGCTTCCTTGCATTTCTTAAGTAGTTACAGATAATTCTTCAGAAATAACCACTTTGCAGAGGGTACTATTAAAGGTTTTTGTATAAATTACCCAAACTCTAGATGTGTTTAATTCTTTCTATACAGTTTGGATTACTTTTCAGAAGTACTACTAAGTCAAACGTTACAGGGCAATTTCCTTGGCAAAACAGATATCTTTTGAGAATGAAAGCAAAATGCAATTTCAGTGTTGTCTTTCATTATGGATTTAGAACACAAAACCTTTCATTAGAGCTATATTATTTATAGAAAAAATATTCAACAGTTATAAGAGGCTGCATGAGTTGTCCAATTGATTAATATGAAGACCTCTTGTATACTGGAAGTTGGTTGAGTGAGTACATAATCTTGCCGAGTTAAATTACTTTATCAGCCCTACATTTCAGGCAAACATTTGCTTTGAAATGCTATAATGCGAAAGTCATTTCAGTCACAGAACTAAATATTTCCTGTGATTAAGACTTCCTATTTCTCCACCCCCCCTCCCAAATGTTACAATCTAATGTATTTTAGGGAATGTATTTGGGGGGAGGAGTGAATAAATATACAAGCATGGTTGTACTGTTTGTGCTTCTGTGTGGCAAATGAAGGAAGAGACATAGGAAAAGATAGTCGTTCATATTTGTAATCAATTCCAAGAGAATAAATTGGTGCCTAGTCAGAACATATGCCCTTGCAACACTTTTATCTTTTGCAAACACACCCTGTGTTTTATTGACAGCGATTACCTAACAAACAGTGTGCTTGCGACATGCACCATGGCAGAAATAAAAGCAGACAGTATAAAAGAAGTATAAAGGAAGATGTCAGGGCAATAAACCAGAGGCTATCTACAGGATGGTAACAATATAATAACTATCATTACAGCAATTACGTCTCATTGAGGTTGTCTTTATCTAAAGTGCAGCTCACAACTGCTCTCTCAGTGTAGCTCGGTTTTGTCCATAACAAGAGCACGCCTGAAAATGTTTTGTCACAATCTGAATTGGCCTTGAGAAATGTGGCTAAGAATGAATCAGGTCCTAGATCTTCATCTGACAACAATGTACGACAATTACGATAAGTTCCCCTGACATAATTCGCAGAACACTGTTTCCTCCATTTGCTCACTAGCAATTCTTGGTGACTAAGAATTTTCTGTCCAGTTCTCTTTCTAAATTGTTGCTCTCTGGGTAACCACCAGGAGTGGATGGGCCATCTGGGACCCTCTATGTGTTGTTAGACTCCAGTTCCAATCAACTGCAGCCAGTATGGCCAATGATCAGGGAAGATGGGAGTTGAACTTTAGCAGCATGTGGAAGAGACAAGTTCCCTGTTGTAGGGGATATTGAAATATTACCAGCCCCAATTAGGTTTTCCAGATCTTTGAGGGGAAGGGGAAGTAGTGGCAGTAGAGACAGTGACAGAAGCTTCAAATTTCCTGGAGCATTTTGCAAGTATTCACACTGAGAATGCTCAAAACTTCAACCTTTTGTAATCATGTGCATGAAACCCCTTTCAGGGTGAACCCAAGGATGCTCATGCATCCCTAGTTTTTAAGTCAAAATGAATCTTGTAATGGGGAGTCAGAGTTCCCAAAAAAAGTTCGTAAATGATCACCACCTTCTCAGAAGACTAGCTTACTTCTGACGGAGCATAATGGTGGCTGAAGATTTAAATTTTGAGAAGGAGATGGAATCATTCATCTCCTAAAGTTCTTTTCCATGCAGGAATCTCAATATTAGGGCTGTGGCCTTGAACTGTGCTCTGCATTTAATAAGGAAGCGGACAGCTGTCTAGAGTCATAATCATAGCAATGATAAAACCTGTCTTATGTTAGAAACCAGTTTTTTGCATGTGTGTAACATCCTGAACAACCGCACAGTTAAGTCATCATACCCTTTGCAAGAAAAATTTTAATAAAATAGCAGATGCATCACAACTTTTACTTAGTGAAGAGATATTGATTCAGAAAGCACAAGTTGTCATCTGCTGGCATCTTACAAATCTGCAAAATATGCAATGTTTTGGGTGGGGTATCAGCACTGGATACCAAATCAAATACCGAATAGAAACAGGTATTTGGACCTCCTCCAAAGTAAAGTGGAACTTCTTCAAAGTGATCCTAAGTGGCCTCATCCTGAAGCTTTGCACCTGCTTCAGAGGTTTTTAGTTTCAGTGTGTAAGCACCCAGATTGAGATACGTGTTTTGAACCCCTCACGGGAAAACTCTCCATAAACACAGAATGCCAGGTAAGGGGAAGTGGTGAGACAATTTGGGACCAACAGCTCTAGTTTCCAACCAGAGAATGAATTTGTTAAGTTGTGGGTGAGCATATCAGACGACACAGTGATTCTTCAAACAGCTCTTGTTTATTCACAGGCCAGAACAGAACTGAACTGAAGGATTCAGCCAGCCTGTTTATATAGAGCTCCACTACAATGCAACAGTAACCGCTTTCCATAACTATCCAACCATTGAACATCACTTTCAATCCCTTACTTGCATATGTGGACCTGAGTGAAAACTATCTACAGTATCCCCCTGCTGGCCCAGGGTGAGAACTTCAGTACATAACAGAATTTACTAGGTATCTCCAGTCACAGTGCTTTGGGGGAAGAGACACTGAAGTTGAGAATTGAGAGACTTGTGTTTAGAAACCTTTAACTTTTGCACAAGGCAGGAGTTGCATCCATTGCTCTGCCTACTTTTGCCTCTGGTCCGCTACAAAGCAACCTTTCAACCTTGGGCTGAATAAGGTCCCCACGCTGGTTTATGTTAGGTGTCAGTTATGGGTATTTCAACCTGACAAAATAATTCTGCACCTAGATGTGAACCCAATGGTTGCAATCTTATAAAAGTGTCTATGTGTGTGCATGCACACGTGTACTTTCCCAGCAAATTGGGTAATTCATCTCTATGCCCTCAGCTAAGCTTATTCATTCTGCACACCATGTCAATAGGAAAAATGATACCATATGGTTCCTTTCCAATCTGAACATCACCTGGACCAAGAGAGATTAATGCTAACATAAGAAGAAATGGTGTGATGTGGCTCAAATGACATTGGACTAGACCACAGGGAAGTAGTTTTCATGCTGCTTTAGTAATGTATTATTTACTCCTTGCCCTGTGTATAGTTGAGTAGAATCATTATACAAGAAAACATAGATAGGATTGGGCTGCTGGCTTCCCCAAATGTATTTTTAACCCCTTCTACATTAGATCAAAAAGACTAATAAGCCTATACACTCCTAGGTTATTTATGGCTCAGGTGGAGTGTAGCCATGAAATAGATTTTTAAAAATGTCTAATGTGGCAATAACTTTACTGTGAGCAAAGTAATGAATGCCATATCAGTATTCTGAATGAATGTGACTTACTTTGATTGGAAAGATGGAGAAACACAAAGTTGAATCCTGCTTTTCGTCTTCCATGGAGCTAGAAGACTTCCACTTTCTTTTCTCCTTTTCTCCTAGAAGAAGAAAGGGGGGGGGAAAGAGTTTTGAACATGCCTTCTGACTAGTTATGCAGAGGAGACAATGCATCTCGCTTAACCTGTCCCCAGTAGAAACACTCAGTAGGGCTTATTTGTGCACAGACATGTACAGAATTGCACTGTAGCTTTTTAAGCTTGGAAACATATGCCTCATTCCCTAGCCCAAAAAGGTGACTCACATCTTTCATTAAAATTATCCCATGTAATTAATGAAGATTATAACCTACAATTAAAATGCACATATCAAAACACTGCAATCAGACTCCTAAAAATAGCTACCCACAACGATTAAGGAATTCCAACCACATTTTAGAAAATGGTTTCCTGAAGGATGACTTGAACAACTTTCTGAATTATATGAGTGAAATGATGAGGAAAGGTGTTTCATAAGAAAGGGGCCACTACCAAGCAGGCTGTGGACGTGGTAGTCATTATCTGAATCTTAGGTGGCCACCTAAAGCAAGAAGAAGCTCCAGAAGCTCTTAATCTGAGGGGGTACTTGTGATAATGAAAGCTAGTTGTGTCTCCATTCACCCTTCACAGTTCTTCTGGTTTGGTTCTGGTGGCACAATATGCACAATTGCCAATATCTGCCTGGTGAAACACTGGTGGAGAAGCCATGCCAAAAATTATTACTAAAAGTACAGAACAATGTGAGTGGTCTGCATGGAGCTGACTGCTTGTGAAATTGGTAGACACCTGGACTGACAGTAGCTGGCATGTGTTGAACTATTTTATATAATGGCATATATCTCTCCACTTTTGGCAACAGTAACTTTTGGCAAGAAAATAGATAGGTCATATAATGTTGCTTCCAAAGACTGTTTGGTACAACGTACATTGATATTTATTTTCTATCTGATATGCATGAAAATGGGATTTGCTTGACTTTTGGAGTTAAGCGCCTTATCCTCTTAGTGTTAAAAAGCAAAAGTTTCACTAAGTTCAAAGACCACATGCAGACTTTGTCATATAATTTTTCAATTTCTGTACTGCCTTAGCATTTTGATTAAATATCCTGTGTCACCTTCAGCTGTTCCCCACCCTGAAAACAATGAGTTTATAGGATGTGTTGCACCTTGTAGTGCTACTTTGATATTATACCTAATCAGCTTCTATAATGCCATTCATTTCAGCTAATATATAGCAGTTCTTAGAAAAGATTTAATGTAGTGCCTACATTGGCTGTAATTGAAATGTCCAGGAAACTAATTTGGTGAAATGGAAAGGGATAGGAGCCAAATTCTGAATTCTTTCATTCTTTAGTACAATTTGTGCTTTATCTTTCCCCCTCCCTCTGTTTCAGTTACCATCAGTAACTAATAAGAACCTATCAACAAAATATCAATAATTTAATTTCTACTCATAATTTTTATGATAGATAAGAATGAAAGTTTTACGGCAAGCAAAAATGCAATTAATAGCAGAGGGTGTGCTGCCAACTTTTATTATGTAAATTAGAGGCACTACACAATTATTTAATGCTCCTGAGTGGGAAATGTTCTGTGCTGGAGAGAGAGAAAAAAACGGAGTTAATTCTGCCTTAACTAATAACTGTTGAGATTATGTGCAGTCTAATATATTTTTGGCTTGCACCAGATGTAGGAGGCTTGATAAAAACAGATTGGCCAAGAAATGGCTTCTCTGGGGATCTGTCATGAGAATCGAATCATGAGATGCTTATACATCTAAAAAGTCATAGTGAGGATGATAATTACAGCCCAACTTTCTGCATGAGCCTCCAACAGCTTTGCTTGGATAAGCACCTACAGGAAATATGTCATGGGTCCTTGAGGAATACTGGACCTCAAAAACTACTTTATCAGGGGTAATCAATGTGGTGTTCTTTAGACATAGTTGGACTCTACCTCCCATCCATCTTGGCCAATGATCAGGGATGATAGGAGTTGTAGTATGAAAACATCTGGAGGACACCACTTTGACTACCACTGCACCATATTGTGCATTATCTTCCACCTGCCTTGCTCCACCCTCTGGCCCTAGGAGTCCTCATAAAGGAGGTGTTCCTGAAGGAAGAACTGGGAGGAGAGAGACTCCATCAGGCAAGGTCTCATTCCACCTGCCTTGCCCCACCCTCTAGTCTCTGTTTCTCAATTTGTATTGTATTGTTTCATGTACTGTGGCTTGCCGTTGTTTTATTGATTATAATTTAGATATTATTTATTGTAACTGTTGAGTGGATTTCTGTTTAACTTTTATATGTTGTTATTATTATTTTATACTATTCTAATGATTGTTGAATGTTACTTTTTTGATGTAGGTTGCCTATTATGTTTTATTATCACATTTTTGTATTGCATTAGATTGTTATAAGATGTACATTTTTTGTTTCTTCAGCTTCTAAACCACCTTGAGTATTGTAAAATAGAAAGACGGTATACAAATTTAAAATGATGATGATGATTGATTGTTGTTGTTTTATTAAAACTTTTCAATGTACAATAAAAACAGAAACAAAACAGTAAATTAAGAAATAAAGAAAATGATGGAGAAAGAAAATAAGGAAAGGGAAAAGAATAATAACAGTTGTGCCTACAGGAATTCCTCCTAACAGCCCAATGTTCAATCCAGAGTAGGATCCAGTTATTCCTTTCCTTTCCATCCAAGAAATCAAAAAGATGTTCTCCAATTATTATTATTAATCAAAATCAGCCATAATCTTTCTCCAGTCCAACTTCAAAACTTTGCCTCCTTATCCAAACTGTAGGCGGTGGCCTGTCACTAATGTTCACCAGCAGGAGTCAGGACAGTATTAAGACATTTTGTCAGAGCTCTTTTTCAGCTGGAACTCACCAGCATTCAGTTCTGGCACCTCTCAGGTGGGTGCCGGTATAGGATAATAAGGAGGCATTCATGGTCAGTTCCGGCACCTCTTTTTCTAGAAAAATAGCACTGCGTTTTGTGACTGTGGTGCAGCAGACACCCTAAATCAAGGTATATAGAACTCAGGGCTGGTCAAGTTCCATCCCCTTCCCTGCCAGTAAAAAAAACACAAGTGTAATGTCTAACAGTTTGCTGCTCTTCCATGAGACTCCAAATCAGCTGACTGAGGCAGCTGCCCCAATGTGTCTGATGGTTGGGGCAGGCCTGATTGATATAGCCTTTCGTATTCTTCAGATAATAAGTTTCCAGTTTTAAACAAGCAACACCCTGGTATCTGTAGTCTTGCCTTGGGATGTGAAATGGGACCAACACACACACACTGCAAACCAGCCAAATCTTTGCAGTCAAAAGGTTTGTTTATGCAGTACCACCACTAATAGCAACACCTCTCCCCCAAATGCATATTCTTTCTTTGAATATGTTTAATATTAAATATTTGCTCCTCAAATGACAATTGGATGGGGAGGGGCTCTACTTTTGCAGAACAGGTAGCTGAGTATCTTATTTGTCTTGCTGAGTAACTGAAATATCCATGCAGAATGTAGAAAAATCAGGATTTGTGGGTTGGTTGCAGCTCAATGTTAAAATGTCATAATGAAATACTTTTTGCAGTTGAAGAAAATCGAAATAATGCTGATCTCTTGTTGGTGTGTGTTTGTGTACTAAATGAGATAGAGAACTAGAGGTTGGCGAACTACCAATCAACAGCCTTGATGAAACAAGTGGTGAAGCCTTGCGAGTTGCAAGCAAACAGTATGACAGATATTGTGACAGCAACTATATTTACAAGCCTCTGATCTGAACATGAACATTTTAAATTGGGTGGGGGGTGGGGACAAACTCAACAGAGATAGTTTCTCTTGGATTTGGAACACTGCTCTGCACAGACTTGCATTCTTCCTAACATTTATTCCTCAGGAGTATTACCACGAGTGCAAAAGTGACACTTTGCTAATTAAAACAAAATGCTCTGTCCTCAGACAGAGAACTTTTTCTAAAACTCAGAGATTTATAAATAGTTACTCTTCAAACTGGCGCGGTGAAGTCGCAAGAAAATGCAGGGTTTGGAACATCAGTGTAACAGTTTGACAGGGATATAACTTACAGCACAAACTGAACCGTGGCTATTCAGAGCTCCCATTGAATCCAAGGTCTGATAAAGCGGGATCCTTGACCATGTGGATTATACCCACATTCAGGTGAATGCAAGTATAAGTTGCATGCAGGCCTTTCCTGTACAACATGGGAAATCTGGGACTGATGGAAGGATGAGGATGTTGGAAGTGGGGCTTTCATACACCACATGTTTCCACCACATGTGAAGCAAAGTTGCGTGTCAAAGTCCTCAAGCCACCCCAATAAAACACAATTCACACGGAATTTTTGTTTAAGGTTTTTGGCATAATTTTGGCCACAACTTTATTAAAATACAAAAAATGTGAGTGGTTGCTTAGGCATTGGTTGCATTGGACAGACTGACATTCACACACCAGCGAAAGTCAGAAAGGGAAAGCATTTTGGGGAGAAAGATGGAGCTGGGTACCATGCTCTCACCTCTCCCCAAATGCTCACAGGGGCTCTTGCGTGGCCCTAGCCCCTTGACAGGGGTTCGGACAAGAGCATGTTGAGCCCCTGGATTCCTTTAATGGAATACCCTTGCAGCAGCAGCAGCATTGGAGGGGCAGGCACAGCCAATTCATGCTCCTCCACCAATCAATTCATAAAACCAATGCCTAACCGCAACCTTACAAGTTGTGACAATTTGCTATGCAGTAGGTGAAAACCAAATGGCACCAGTCAATCAGCCAAATGGACAAAATTCCTACCAGGCCCCTGCCTCAAAGCAGACGACCCCATAACTGGCATAGCAAGGTCAAAGCGAACAACCCTAAATAGAGGGAGGATGGACGGGTGATCCGATGCACACAGCGAAAAGAGGAAGCTCAACACTGTGCACAGGGAATATAAGACTTCTTGGCTGTCAGTCACAAAATGGCAACATCAAATTCTCCCCAACGATAAGGGGAGCCCAATCACAATGGTGGCCAACTACCTTTACCCACCCAGCAACAGTGGAATGTCTTGTTAGACCCCACCGCAACACATGCTCTCCATGAAGGAGAACACGCTAAACAAGACAGCACGTGAAAACCTGCGCTTTCACCCTTATGTGATTGACAGTATGTATCTGTGGGCAGGGCACCACACAGCAGTAAACCATCCAGACTTTCACTGTGACAATGGGATGCATTTGACTGAAAAAGGCGAAGTTTCTCCCTGATTTTCTTTTTAAGATGTGGGAGCAAGTTTTGAGAAAGAAACTCAGCCAATATCTTGGTCCCGAGAGATACACAAGGAAAAGGGAAAGTTGTGAAGAAGAATAGAATAAACTTGAGAAGAATCGAAGAAGATGTCAGTATGAAGCTAACACCAGGGAAACTGTGAGGCAGAAAGCAGAGAGGCATAAGCTCAGAGTCTAGGTTGCAAAAGCGACATTTCTGCTCTGGAGCACCAGGGAAATGGTTGTCAGGAATCACAGGAAACACAGAAGAGACATGATTGAAAAAATGAACTTTCTTTGTTTCTGTTTATTTATTTTTACACTTGCAAAGTATTTTAAAAAGTTGTACTTTGAGTCACATATCAGAAAGGGAGGAGGGGACATCAAACTAAGCATTCAACCGCCACCCTTACCCAATCCAAAGATATAGTTCAGATCTAAATTATTATTATTATTATTATTATTATTATTATTATTATTATTATTTATTTATTTATTTATTTATACCCCACCCATCTGGCTGGGTTTCCCCAGCCACTCTGGGCAGCTTCCAACAGAATATTAAAATACAATAGTCTATTAAACATTAAAAGCTTCCTTAAACAGGGCTGCCTTCAGATGTCTTCTAAAAGTCTGGTAGTTGTTCTATTTGACATCTGGTGGGAGGGCGTTCCACAGGGTGGGTGCCACTACCAAGAAGGCTCTCTGCCTGGTTCCCTGTAACTTGGCTTCTTGCAGTGAGGGAATTGCCAGAAGGCCCTTGGCGCTGGACCTCAGTGACCAGGCAGAACGATTCCTGAAGTAGAGAAAGGCTGAAAGTTGCTGGTGTCAATGTAAAGGAAGACATTAACACAAGCATAGTGTTGTGAGGTTGTGGTTTTTTTTTGGGGGGGGGGCTGTATGATGTCTGAGTCCAAATAAAATCTAATGGAGGATCCCATTGTTGAATTAGCCAGGCAAGGGCTATAATGGCCCCTACGTTTGGCTCATTAGTAGAAGAAAGGAAGCTGCTTTGTGCCAGAGGACAAGCAGATGGGCTCTCTCTTTCACCTGGCTGGTAGTGAGAAGGACAAGAGTTAGAGTTGTATTGTGTGAGAGAACTGAGAGCCATGCTTGATTTCTGCTTGAATCCAAGGCTGTGGCTATGGGGAAGGAAGACTTCTGAGGTGTTAAGGCTGTGAACCCCTCCATTGTAAGCTCAGCTTGCATATATGTGAAAATAAGCCATATATCATAAAGACAGCACAGTCTCTACTGTCTCTCATTCCAAGGAAACCGGAAGCTGGGTAAGTGCCTGGAACTCCTTTTGGACCGCTCAGAGATTGGGGTGGCGTGCATGTCTCATGTCTTTTTTTGTTTTGCTATCTAGCCACATGAAGTTTGTGCATCAGTTTTTCAACAAGTGCTGTTGTATTTCAGATACTGTTGTGCCCAAGCCCAAATGGACCCAGCCAAAATGGTCAATGGTCAGGGATGATGGGAGTTGCAGTCCAGCAATCTCTGGAGGGTGGCAGCTTTCTCATTCTTGTAGTAGAGCCATCAGTCCTGATCATTATCAAATAAATGCCTAGAGCTGATGAAAGTTTCTTTCCCAAAGGAAGCCTGGCCTGTGCTAATTCTTATAACCCTGGAGCTTCCTTAGCTGAAGCTAAGCAAATTCATTAGCTGGGAGATTTTGTGCTTTCTGTTTATTGCATGCCGTACCCCAAAGACTCAGGGTGGGTTACAACAATTTTCTATAAAAGACAATTTTCAGTGTTGACAAACTCGACAACGCACCCTTTCGCTGAACTTTGATGTCAAATTATCCTCTTCATTTACCTCGCTGGATTCTCTACCTTGACACATCTCCCCAGCGATTCAGCAGTTCTTTGATGTCAGCTGCGTCGCTAACTAATTATGGGTTTTGATCTTGGAATATGCTCTAAGTTTCTAATTTCTTTTCCATTAGAGGCATGGCGCTGCCTTCCCCTGCACTTCTAAGAATGAAAAGTTCGGCAAACTTTCCTGGCAGTTAATGCAATTGAAATGATTTGGATGTGCTTCCATATACCGTATTTTTCGCTCTATAAGACGCACCAGACCATAAGACGCACCTAGTTTTTGGAGGAGGAAAACAAGAAAAAAAATATTCTGAATCTCAGAAGCCAGAACAAGAAGAGGGATCACTGCACAGCGAAAGCAGCAATCCCTCTTGCTATTCTGGCTTCTGGGATAGCTGTGCAGCCTGCATTCGCTCCATAAGACGCACACACATCTCCCCTTACTTTTTAGGAGGGAAAAAGTGAGTCTTATAGAGCAAAAAATACGATAAGTAGCTTTCTGGCTGGGCTATGAAACCTCTCATACACTGGGAAAGAAGAATGCAGGAAAGACTTTGTTTTCTGAACACATCAAATTCTCAAAACTTTTTGTTCCAAAAACTCTTGAAAACGGTAGATGTTTGACCTGTGCTGGCAGCACTGATATGGATATTCCTGAGGTATAAATAAATAACTGAAACAAATGCTCTTCGGATACACTGCTTGCTTTGTAACAATATAAGCTTGAATTTATCCAGCATTTATCCAAGCCTGTGCCTTTGGTTGACGTGTCCTAAATCTCTTTTCACGTTCGCACATGCAGACAATGGAATGCCGTCTCTGGTCCTGCACCAAATATAGTATTGCCAGCCTAAAATCAATTGATGAAAGACCTACAGTAACGTAGCATTGTTTGCAGTTTACGAAACTGGAATTATTTGCATGGTATTGCATTGACATTGGGAGGGAGCGAACTTCTAGGGCCTTTGCCTGCTGTGCAACAGGAATTCAACAGCTTAAGTCTTTTTAGTGTGGAAATAAAATTATCGTACATGGAAAGCTTCACCTGATTATATTCCATAAGTCAGACACCTTATGTGCGTTGCCCCTGAATTTTTTTCTGGGGGGGACCTGCTATAAATCTGCATATGGCTCAAAGCATATGCAAATATTATGCAAGTTTCTGTCCTCTTTTGTGAGTGGGGTGGAGGACCCAATGCACATACAATGTACTGAGCCCAGAAAATTCTATTGGTGCCCCTGCTGAAGAGTCAAACTGGGAAGAGGTGTGGTGTTCACCATGGGGGATGCTGCCAAAATGCCAAACTCCTTTGGCAAATCCTCCCCACCCCCCTGTGTAATGTCCAACAGCTCTTGCCTTTGGGAAGCAAGACATCATATTTTGATTATCCCCATCTTCCTGGTTGTCATTCTCTAACAGGTATTAAGAAATAATGGGAACATTGTGGGAAGGAGGGCCCACTCTATGGGCCAGAAACTTAGCTCATGTCAACAAGGAGCCATGCATTCATTGTTATAAGGCCCAACTCTGCAGAACTCCCTCCAATAAGATGTTAGATGAGTACCTTCCATTTCAGGAGGCCTTTGCACACTGAAAGTTTCTCAGAAGTTGTCCTTTTTAAAACAAAAAACAAAACTATTTTTTATGTTGAGATTTTTAATTCCTGAGGATTTAAACCTTCAAGGATTGATTTATATTTTAAATGTTCTGCGTTGTATGTTTTGTTGTTATAAGCTGCTTTGAGACGTACATGGTGAAAATCAGGATATAATTCTTCAAATAAAATAAGATCCCAGGTTCGATCTCTGTCCTCTCCAGGTAGGGCTGGGAGGTCTGAAAGCCTAGCGTGCACTGCTAGTCACTATGCCAATGCTAACTTGGGTGGACCAGTATTATGGGTTGGCATAAGGCAACTTTTCCTGGATAGCTCAGTTGGTTAGAGCGTGGTGCTGATAAGTTTGCAGGATTGGTCCCCATATGGGACAGCTGAATATTCCTGCATTGCAAGTGGATGGACCTCAGGGTCGCTTTCAATTCTATGACTTCAGATGTGGCTGTTGCCCTTCACTGAGTAAGAAGTGATAAGTCATATGTGGAGGAGAGGGGGAGAATTTGCTACTGGAATGCCTCTTCGACAGCATCTTCATGGTACAGCCATCTTTTTACACCTCTCTTTTAATGCAGTGCTGAGGAGCCTCAGGTCCTGGAGGCAAATGCAGCTCTCCAAACTTCTTTATTTGCCCCTTGGAACATTTCCCAGGCTACAACATGTCCCCCCCCCCCCAGCTACAAACCTCACTGGTCAAGTGCTTTCGCCGGGGTGAGATATTGTATGGATATGTCAAAAGGCAATCTGGGCTGAATTAAGTAAGACAGAGTTGTTCTGCCTGGCCTTTGGCTTGGAATCAATTTGATTCCCTCCCCCTCTTTCTTTTTCCTTTCTCCTCCTGTGATGGAACTCCTATTTGGGGACTTCCCTGGCTTTTTTCTGGCCCATGTGGGACCAGTCTGGATAGTTAGCCTTGGTGAACACCCGATGTTTTCATCCCCAAAAAAGTTTTTGATTTGAGTTTCCATTGAAATGAGGCCACATTTTAATGTTTTAATGTTTATTGTTGTGTTTTAATCTTGTTTTGAAGTTTGTTATCAATAACAAATCAATTTATTTTTATATCAATTGTTAGCCGCCCTGAGCCTGGTCTTGGCTGGGGAGGGCGGGGTACAAAAAATTATTATTATTATTATTATTATTATTATTATTATTATTATTATTATTAATTCTGGACATCCTAGAAATAAGGACAGGAATGCCATTGCTATACTTGGCATAGTTCTACAGCAACGAGGTGGCCATGAAGACAAAGTCTTGTGCTTGGTATTTCAGCAGCAGAGCTCTTTAGCTGTACAAAATGTTTAACCCTCTGATCCTAAATAAATGCCCCCAATAGTAAGTTACATTGAAATCAATGGACACCACATCCAAGGAAATGAGATGAAGGTAGGCTGAGCTTCTGTCTTTGGTGCTAATGTCTAACAACCTCTGAGAACAGCCATCCAAATATTTTTCAAGCTATCACTTACTTTATAATGGCTTGAGTGCAGTCCTTTACATCTGAAAACCTAGGTTGTAAAACCTTGAGTTCAACTGCAAGGCAAAAGTGTAATGAAATGTGTGGGCTGGCTTCAAAAAACGCATCCTGAGCCATTAAGTTGTGGATAGACAGGGTAGCAATTTTATACGCTTAGAGAAGTTAAGCATATGAGTTCTGCTAATCAAATAGTTCTGCCAAATTCGCTTAGACATTGCTCACACTTGGTCAATGCTGCTTTGGAGATCCATTTGTTACCAGCACTTGCCAAGTTTTATGCTCGCCCATAAAAAAAAAGGAGCTTGCATTTTCTATACAGATCACAAAAACTGTATTTGACTTTGAGAATTTAATAGGGAGAAAAGAATGTTTATATGATCACTCCCCTGCTAAAAGAATAAAAGACATATTCTGAAATGGCAAAGCAATATTGTTACATTATTATTATTATTATTATTATTATTATTATTATTATTATTATTAGAATTGCAGCTTGTTACTTGAGTTTGGGCTGGGTGCTGCCTTCTTCTGATATAAATGGCAAGGCGGGGAAGTGGGGAGACTTCAAACTATATTGGTTCCCCTGCCTCGTAGGTGATAGTTGTGGCATAAGTGTTTTTTGAAGAAAAGAACATGAAGCCTAATATTGTGTAAAGGGGTAGGTAACAGACAAAGAGGATGATTACAACAATTTGCAAATCAATGATTCATATGCAGCAGGAGGGTGAAATTCATAATGCGCAATAAAAGCAATGTAATGCATACGCGTGTTGCAGGAAGTGTAGATAAAAACTGGCTGGGACTTTTGGAAGTATTTCTTACTACAAACATTTGGGATGTCTTTCCCCTGGAAGGTACACGTCGCACCGTATTGGCATTTTAAAATAGTAGAATCAATATTTAAAGAGAACACATATCTACTACACTGCAGTTCCGTGTAGGCAGTGATGTATCTCAGCTTGAGGAAAAGATATATAGCTATTTATTATTTACTAAGGTTGTAGTTGATAAATCAGTGGGAAGCCGGTTTTAATTGGCAAGGGCGAATTTTAATTGGTGGCAGAGCTTGAGGGTGAACTTGTTTATTTTCTGCAGCACTTTTGACTCAGATGCGTATTTCTGCAACAGGGGGATGAAAAAGAAAATATGAAGGCTCATTTAGAGGACCGTTAAGTATGATGGGTGTTAAATCTGCAGGTTGTTAAAAATGAATAGATTACTGAGAGATATATGGGGCAGGGCATACCAGCATAACTGAAACTCTGCCCCACATTTCTCTTTTTTGTTACGAGACTATGTGAGCAATAGGAAGTGTATTCAGCAGCACTGTATTAAGGGATAATGTGGCTGGGTTGGGAGTGGATCTCTGGATCGGTAGTCAGTGACCCACACCTGCAGGATGCCAATGGCAACATGGACATCCCCAAACCTTACCTCTGCTTCACCCATGTCGTTTCTGGAATACGTAATGCTGCTGGGTGTCTTTCATTAAAATGCCAAAGGTTTGGGCATTACATGTATTTTCAAGTTAAAGAAATGTTTGTAGATCACCAAGATTAGCATTTGTTGTTTAACTTAGATCAATCGTATGCAATATCAAAACCCTCTTGCAAAAACAGTTGTGGTCTATGGGGGAGGGGAGGGGAGCTGTATCCAATGCTATTCCTTCTTGGAGTAGACCCACTGTAGTTTATACCAACAAAGGTCTGTATAGCCAACAAAGGTCCGTAAAGTTAAAGCTATGGTTTTCCTAGTAGTGACGTATGGAAGTGAGAGCTGGACCATAGAGAAGGCAGATCGCCGAAGAATTGATGCTTTTGAATTATGGTGCTGGAGGAGACTCTTGAGAATCCCACAGACTTCAGGAAGTTCAAACCTCTCCATTCTTAAGGAAATCAGCCCTGAGTGCTCACTGGAAGGACAAATCGTGAAGCTGAGGCTCTAATATTTTGGCCGCCTCATGAGAAGAGAAGACTCCCTGGAAAAGACCCTGGTGTTGGAAAACATTGAGGGCACAAGGAGAAGGGGACTATAGAGGACGAGATGGTTGGACAGTGTTCATGAAGCTACCAAACTGCGGGAGGCACTGGAAGACAGGAGTGCCTGGCGTGCTCTGGTCCATGGGGTCTCGAAGAGTCGGACACGATAAACGACTAAACAACAACAACAACAAGTTTATAGAAATGCCTAACTTAGGGTTATTAATTTCAATTGGTTTGTTCTGATACAACCCTAGGTTTTCACTTGAATACAAGGTAGGATTTGTGTTACTTGTGGAAAATTGAAAATGTCATTTTTTAAACATGACATGCTTGATTATGTGTGAAACATGCAATTAATGTTTATGGGTGCATTAGAGTTTATTTTATTTTAATTATTTAGCTATGTATTTTAAATTCATCATTTTGCGATATTTTAAGCTATAAATGGTTTTGGGTTTTTTTCATTGAGTTGATGTGGGATACTTCCTTTTGCCTGTGTGCACAGGCTGAATAATAAATGTAAAACCTGAAAGGAAAGCAACTAGGATCTGCTAATATCAAAGAAATTTGAGAACACTCATGATCTGATGTTGGCGAGTTTATCTCCTACGTAATATATTTAAGATAAGTATAGACATCATTTGTCCAGCCTCTTGCAGCTGAATATATTCTCATTATCTACCTCAATATTTCTTCAATGACTTTGACTTCTTGACCCCAATGGAGCAGTCACCCGCCCCCCCCCTCTATATATTAATTATATGGTGTCCTTGTGATTCTGTTCTAATTTTATTGCTGTTCGGTGTCATTGAAGGTTCCTTGCCATTTATTTCTGGGAAGGGATAAAAAGATGCTCCAGTTTAGCTCAGCAAGCTTTGTGTGGCAAGTTTCCTCCCCCAGATGAAATGAAGACACGGACACATTGTTTTAAGGTTAATGGGCGTGAAAGGCCACAACTTTATTGATTACGGAATTGAAGGTATTGGCCTTAGGCATTGGCTTCTATCGACTACCCGGCATGGTGACCGGGAAGGGTTGAACACAAACTGCAGGAGTCCTGTTTAAGTACGCCAACTAGGATCCCACGGGTGTCACCGCTCGGGGGCGTGCCGGAGGCCCTACCTCTCCAGGCTTCGGACAAGGCCACGCCCCCTTTGGAGTCCTCTACCGGACTACCCCTTCTCATTGGGGGAAGGTGATGGCGCTCCCTTCCCCCCTCCTTTTTCCTATAATTTTGCCCCATGCCAATGCCTAACCGCCAATACCGTGAAAGTTGTGACAATTGCTACGAGGTAGGTGAAAAAACCAAATGGCAGGAAGTGCGCCAATTTGGAAAAATTCCTACCAGGCCCCTTGCGGCGACCAACCGAAGTCCATAGCAAGGCCAATTCTAGCTAAACCTAAGGGTGGGTGGGATGGGAAAACCGCTCAGCTGCTGGGGCGAGGGGAAAAGAGGGTGGTCCCTGGGTGTGCCTGGCCTTAAGTAGCCCAGGCCACGCCTCCCCTCGCCCGCCGATTGGCAGGCTGGGTTGCAGGCACGCCCAGGGATTCCCCTATTCTCGCGGGGGCGCGAGGGAAGCCCCCGCGAGTGTGGGAGGGTCCTGCCCGCAACACCCTCTCCTCTGCAGGCTCGGAAAGGGCTTTCTCATACAAACCTCTTTAAACAGATCAATTATTTCAACCTCCCTCTGTATCATTTCAACTAGCTGCCCCAATCCAGAGTCTCATGTTTGCTCCACGAGAGTACACAGATTCCCTACTAAACCAAGTTTTCCAGTTCACTTCACTGGATAAAGTGGCTCTACAAATATAGTCCTTTAAGTTCACGCACTGAATTAAACAGTGGTCCGTCCTTCTCTCTCATCAGTTCTAGAAGCTTCAGTTGATTTGTGCACACAGTGCTCTAGACAGGGGGGCCTATCTGCGAGCTCCACACATTGGTTAGTAGTCCTGTTCGCACAAGGATGTCTCAGCAGAAAGAAGTGTGCCCATATAATTTCCTGTGGCTACAAGAGATAACTAGATGGCAAAGAGGGTTACCTTACCGGTTGGTTGGAAGAAAGAAAGAAAGGAAGGAAGGAAGGAAGGAAGGAAGGAAGGAAGGAAGGAAGGAAGGTGCTTATTTCTGTTAATTTAATTAGCCACTAGGTAAAAAGGTAAAGGACCCCTGGACGGTTAAGTCCAGAGGCAACTATGGGGTTGCAGCGCTCATCTCACCTTCAGGCTGAGGGAGCTGGCGTTTGTCCACAGACAGCTTTCCAGGTCATGTGGCCAGCATGACTAAATTGCTTCTGGAGCAATGGAACACCGTGACAGAAACCAGGGTGCACAGAAACGCTGTTTACCTTCCTGCCACAACAGTACCTATTTATCTACTTGCACTGGTGTGCTTTCGAACTGCTAGGTTGGCAGGAGTTGGGACAGGGCAACGGGAACTAACCCCGTCACAGGGATTCGAACCACTGTCCTTCTGATCAGCAAGCTCAAGAGGCTCAGTGGTTTAGACCACAGCAGGAGGGCAGCATGCAGAGAAGTTCTCTCTTTCACAGTTCCCATGAAAATTGCGCACTCAAGCTGATATCAGCCCTAGAAGCCAATTGTGCCAACAGAAGTTCTAACAGAGGGCTAATAGCAGCAGGAGCAGGGATTTTCAGTGGGACAGCAGCGGTGATTCCCCCCCCCCCTTCAAAACTCTCTACCTGCCACAGTCTCAACACTGCACAGTTGCCCCCAAAGCAATGATTTCTTGATTTCTTTATTAAGTGCCTTAACACATTTAATATAACGTGGTTTGACTCCAGTTGAGAATTTTGAGTATCTATTCCAAATTAAGCGAAACAGGGCCCAATCCAGCCCAAAGATAAAACATGGTTAACTCCCACTCATTTCCACTGTGAGATTTAACCGAGTATGCTTAACTCCTCTGTTGAGATCAATGGGATTTAACCGTAGCAAGCTAATACTTGTTATTTTTATGGTACAAGTTGGAAGGAAGCACCCTTGGCTTCGCTGCCTCTATGATGTCAAACTCAAGTGTTCAGCTGTAAAACACTTCTTCTATTTAATGTGTGTTGCTTTTACATAGTGCTGCTAAAGAAAAAGCCCGCTAATGAAAAACAAGACGTTGGGGGGGGGGGGGAAATATCATCTAAGGCTATTAGACATCTCTCTTTTTAAACTTTTCATTACAAATACTGCTAATTACAGGGCTTCTCTTCTTGAGAGCCCAGCTGCTGTGCCTGATTAAGAAGCATTTATAAATCAGGAAGATGGGGGTGTTCTTAGTGTTTTACTTAGGGGGGGATTCTAAAAATATTTTTATAAAAAGAGTTAAAAAACCAAATACTTAAAAGTGCCATAGTGATGGCAAGAGAGGCTGTTGAAGTAGATATAATATGTACTCCCCATGGAAATATGGCAACCAGCATAATGCATCTCTTCACTGGAAGGCAGATAGGTTTTCCAGAGTTATTTCCAACTTTTAAAATAAATTGAGCAGGGGGGCTCTTTTCCACCAACTGTGCTATTTCAAAGGTTTTTCTTCTGTGGCAGGGGCAGGGTGTGGCGAACCAATATGCATAGGAAGGTACAAAGTTGTGCTGTTCAGTATTGCAAAAAAACAACAACCCTTGAATGTTTATTAACACCATTATTAACATATTAACATTATTAACATATTATGGGTTTTTAAACACACACAAATCTTAAAAGATATAGGTGCATGTCTGAAACACAGGAGGGTGTGTGTCATGCCTACTTCCCTCCCAAAATAGTACCTCCTATTTTTCAAATCAACTTTAGAAGACGTAGAATGTGCAGATAACATGGAAAAACTGAACAGATATTCTCTGCTGTTCCCAAGTGATGTGGGACTGTAGCGTTTATATTTTCACTTAGAAATAGGTGCAAGTGTCAACCATCTATGTGTGTACACTGGGCAAAATCCATTAATCAATGTTATCTGTACTGCTTATTTTCTGGGCATCACTTCTATGTGGTCTCCTCTTCCTCCCTGTGTTTGACTTTTCAGAATCTTACTGGACACACACGTGGCGCTGTGGGTTAAACCACAGAGCCTAGGGCTTTCCGATCAGAAGGTCGGTGGTTCGAATCCCCGTGACGGGGTGAGCTCCTGTTGCTCGGTCCCTGCTCCTGCCAACCTAGCAGTTCAAAAGCACGTCAAAGTGCAAGTAGATAAATAGGTAAGGTAAACGGCATTTTCGTGCGCTGCTCTGGTTTGCCAGAAGCGGCTTAGTCATACTGACCACATGACCTGGAAGCTGTACGTCGGCTCCCTCGGCCAATAAAGTGAGATGAGCGCCGCAACCCCAGAGTCGGCCACGACTGGACCTAATGGTCAGGGGTCCCTTTACCTTTACCTTACTGGACAGCAGGATTTCCCCTCCTCAGCCAGTTGTCCAAGCCCTTCAAATACAGCAGATCGCCACTGCGTAGACACTCTGAGGAATCCCATCTTCTTGTTTAACATCCACAGATCCATTGTGAAGTGGTGGCATTGCTGCCACCTTGGAAAGGAGGCCTCGCTGTTGTTTCTGACTGGAAGTTTTTGCGTTGTACTCTTTGAGGCTAGGGCGGCCAATTAAAAAAACAAACTCATCCAACGTAATAGGAGTAGGCAATGGGTTGGACACCTCTCCAGATTCATCTGTTCCAACAGTGGAGTTAAGGTCCTGGAGGATACAAGCAATTTTATCCTCAACTTTGCAAACAAGTCACAGCAAGCTACCATCGGTTAACTCACTTCCTTTGGGACAGACTGTAAAGGGCCCCACATTACCTGGAAAAAAGCTCTGCTGGATGGCACAATGAGGATGCAATGCAGGTCTTCTTTGCTGCCTTCACAGTCACTATGTAGGCTCAATTATGAGCTCTCATCAGTATTTGATCACATCCAACTGCATCCTTCACTTGCGCTCAAGCTGTCTCCCAGCTTGTTTCCTCATCCTAAATTCTGGAATATAGCAGAAGCCAAAGGGGCTCCACAAAGCTGGAGTATGAGATTATGTTTTCTTGAAAGTACTTGACAAACCCGTGAAAGGTAGAATCTTTTATTTCTTTTTAAAAAAAAAGATTTGGAGGGGGAAAACAACTTACAAAAGGCTTTGATGGAAAAATCTGAATAAATTATCTAGAAGAAGGTAGGATGAAACAACACAAGCCTAAGAGATTTATATGTCAATTTGTATTCAGCATGTTATTTCATTTTACTTCTGCATAAAACCTTTTACACAAGGAGTAGCTAAAATATCACTATCTTCTGCTGAAGGATACCGTGCATTCAAAATCTTAAACTATAATAAAACATAGCATAGCAGTCCACTGAGCCTGTAATCTTAACTCCATTTACCTGTAAGTAAGCCCCACTGAATTCAATAGGACATACTTCAGAGTAGATACAGTGAGGATTGTGTTGTGCTTCATTTTTATTTTATTTATTTATTTATTTACTAATTCATCTTTCAGCCTCCCTGTTTATATGCAGCCTAGAACAGGCTTCCTCAACCTCGGCCCTCCAGATGTTTTTGGCCTACAACTCCCATGATCCCTAGCTAGCAGGACCAGAATTGTAGTCTCAAAACATCTGGAGGGCCTAGGTTGAAGAAGCCTGGCCTAGAACCCAAAATGGAACCAAACTCATAATCCAGTGAAATATACTCAGAGTCCTTTAGTGATTTCATGCTCTTTATTGCAGCTTGTAAAACAGTGATTGAATTGCCCCCCAAACCTCAGGCTTTTATAGACATTATTTCCATAACGAGTCCCATCTGATTGGCTGATTCTGCTTCCCTCCTGGAGCCTGATTGGTCTTTTCCTGCAGGCCAATCAGTTGTTGCATTCTATGATCCTACCAGCCTAACAGGCTGATTAACTTCCTCCTGGAGCCTGATTGGTCTTTTCCTCCAAGCCAATCAGTTGTTGCATTCAAGGATCCTACTTGCCTATTGTTCTAGGATCCAAGCTTAGTACATAACCCCATGTTCCATACCTGGGCTTATAACAAGTTTTTCTGGGTGCATCCATGCTCATTTACACACCTTTCTGCCAGTCTGTATACCAGTCTGCCTTATCTGTCTAAGCAAGCACCCGGCATTCTGCAACACTGAAATTGACAACACTGAACTAGACAGAACACAGAGAACAGTTACACAGATAGAGGCTGACTCAGATCTCTGTGACTTTATATCCCACTTTACAGGTCAAGAAAAACATCCACTACCACTGCAAGCAGGCAAAACCTGCTCTTGCAAGAGTTTTACCATGACACTGAGTATTACCATGTTTGCGTGTTCAGACCCAGAGAACTCCCCCCTAAATAAATTCACACTTGACTCAGATTTTAGTTTGGTTTTTGGCAGAATTTAGGCCACACCTTTATTGATTACAGAAAGTTGCATAGGCTTTATTGATTACAGAGTGGTTGCATAGGCTCTGGTTCGACTAGCTCTCTACACCGTTACAGTTAGCGCTGACCCAGAGCTCTATCATAGGTCAGCCAAGGGTGAACATCTGAGGTAGGTGAAAAGCCCGGGAACAGACTCTGTTCACACTCCCAGATGCTCCCCTGGATTCAGGCATGGGCACAACCCTCTCTCAGGGGTTGGCCAAACCAGTTGGGTCCCTGGATTCCTTTAACGGAATACCCTTCACATTGGGATGGAGAGACCATTCTCCCATCCCTATCACATGAACCATAGCCTATCTGCAACCTTACAGGTTGTGATGATTTGCTATGCGGCTGGTGAAACCCAAATGGCACCAACCAGTCAGCCAAGTGGGGAAAATTCCTGCCGTGCCCCTGTCCCAATGACAGGCGACACACGACGGCATAGCAAGGTCAAGCGCAACAAACCCTAAAAGTAGGGAGAGGTGGGCAGGTGTTCGGAATGCACAACCTGAAACAAAATCTCTGGGTCACATGCTAGGGATTAAATAGGTCCCTCAAACCATTTAGTCTGCACCCCATTGGCCAGTTTACACCCAGCACCGAGGGACCTACCAATCAGGTGTTGTGGCTATCCAATAGACCCACCCACAACCAGGAGGTCAGTCTCCAGGTCTCACTGTAACACGTGTCCTCTTTTAGGGAGGACACAATTTAGCACTGGAAAAACAACAACATCAAAAATCTAAATAGCAGGTCTCACCATGAACAGTTATTCAGAGCTGAATAAGGAAAATGATCATTCTGATATTAATCTGCCATGATCAATAGCACCTCATGTGGCAGGGCAGAGCTGCAGAGCTACCTTTCTGTGATTAGTATTACTGCAGCTTACCTGAATGGGACAGGGCAGGATGGCGGGGTTTGTTTTTATAATGTACCTGTAAATGTACCTGCCCAGTAAGCAGAGAGTCTTATTCTTTATTATACTGAACTGCTCAGCAAGTAGCCCAACAATTTGGGTATCTCCATGAGGCTGTCAATTACTGAAGCTAAAACTACCTATCTTTCCATCTAAAACTTGGATTGCGATGGAAGAATGAGACAGCTTCAAGTGGTATCAGAGGTCCACGAAAATGAGGTCAGGTGTTTAATGTTGCTCACCTGAGTTATATATATAACACCTGCTTAATTCATTGAACTCTCTGCCTACTGAGTCTTTGTTTTACTTTGCTATTTTTTTATATCTCTGACTATTTTAGACGTAACCTTTCTCCCACCTTTATTTCTTACGTGGTTTAAATGTCCCACCAGTGCCAATGTTCCCTGCTTTCTGAAAGAACAACTGCAAGAAATGCTTACAAGTTTTTTCACATACACTTTCAGTATTGTTTTTTAAGGTTACAGCCTTGTTTACCGGTACTAAAATCAATAGGAAAATTTCATAAAGCCTCAGTTGGGATTGTCCGTTGATGTACTTTGGCGTAGGCCTTATGGATCTGCCTCTGGCTCTCAAATTGTACCTGACATTTCTTTCTAGAAAGTTTTCGGGTTGTGAATTCTGGTAAACTGAAATGTGCTGGGCTTAGAAAAGTTCTTAATCTCTCTCCTTTTTAATAACTTTACAAAAAATAAATCAAGCTTGTGGCATGCTGATATATCATTTTCTCACATTTTGATTATAACAATAGACACCATACTTACGCTTCAGCGCTTAGATAACGTATTGCAGTTTACTTCTCAGTGTGGTTTTTCAGAATTTCGATTCCCCACCCCCACCCCCCAAATGGATTTTCTATTACTGTTATCAGTTGTTAGTCTCCCACCTAGACCTTAAAGGTGGGGTCTAGGAGCTTCATCCAGCCCAAGCAATTTCTTTCTGGCACATCAGAATTTGGCAGAGGCAACCCAAAAATGTAAGCGGGGAATTAAACAAGGCATGGCATTTGAGTGGGTGGAGCCTAGCATCCTGGCATATGCAGGTCACCCCTACCTCAGTCATCGTATCAACTATTTGATGAGCACAGAAAGGCAGACTACTGCATCTCCCCTCATCAGCTGCACATAGAAGAAGAAAAAGTGTTTGGCTTTGATTACAAAGATGTGAGGCGGAATATGAATAAGCAGATTGTGAATTGGATGGCAACCCAAAACAAAATGTGCAGGGGAGAGGCCGTGATTGTTTGTTCCTGTGAAAGTCGCAGGTCTGAAACGAAGGCCTGAGATGTAATTGTAATGTATGGGGAATGGAGAATAAATTTGCACAACAAGAGGGTTTGTAGTACTTGGAGTGTGTATATGTTCCCTAATTAAATGGTTGTGTGAATACAGGCCCCTACTGTTAGTTTTAATTATAACATTTGGTGTAAACGAAGGGAAAGGTTAGCAATTTAATTTAATTCAACAGCTTGTTCCATCTTGCATATCACTTGCTGACAAGTGACATTGTTGCTTGTTACTTCCCTGCGTTTAGAGGTTGTAAACAATGCCACAAACAAAAAATCTACAGGAAGGGCTATAGCCCCTCTTCCTACACAGAAGATGCTTAAATGCAGTTGGAGGAAAACCGAATGAGGCATAAGGAGCTGGACTGCAGCAGGACTGCAGACAAGCTCACTTTCAGTGGTCTGCTCATACAGTGATGCAAGTGTCCAATATCTTTAGGAATCATCTGTTCATTCTCCCTTTTAGTACTTCTTGCTTTCTGATAGGCAGAGCATCAATGAGGCAATATCCCTTTTGTCAGTTTCTCATTTCAGCAATTAAAATTAGCCAGCTCAGTGGTCTGCACTGTACATTATGGGGAATTTCCCAAAGGTTTTAGTCAAGAATCAATCAACTTTTCCTTCAGTTGTGGTATTTTCATTACAAGGCCAAAATATTGCCTACACAATCTTTCTTCCACACACACACATACATATACACACACAGTATGTGTGTGTGTGTGTGTGTGCGCGTCTGTGTTTTCTGCCCTTATATCACTCAATAAAATTAGTCATTAGAGATTGTCATGTATATATGTTGTTGTTTATTTTAAGGTAGATAAACAAAGATGCTAAAATACATGTCTATATATGCCTCCCCCCTTCCTCTCCAGTGCTTTTTGTGAGAACACTTTCTTGCAGCCAACCCTGGCAGTTTAGATGAGAAAAAAGTTCCCTCGGCAGTTTTTCTGACAAGCCAGACTTATCCAGAAGGTGGCACGTGAATGGAAAAGCCTTTGCTGTGTTGGCCACCCTGTGTCAGGGGCTGGACAGAGGAGGAATGGTGCCCCCGTCCTTCTCATGAACCTTCCCGAGAACAGGAGGATAGTATAGATTTAGAACAGTGGTTTGCAGAAGGACATAGTTCAGAGCATAGCTGTGCTGTCAACCTTATTTGGTGGGAAACTCCCTAATTCCAGCGCCGTTTCCCGCTGCTATGCCAGATTGTTGATATCCCGTAAATTTCCCGGATTTCAAAAAAAGCAGCGCCTCTCCCTCCCTGCTGGCCAGGGAGGCTCCTCAACTGCATTGCTCAGCTGTGTTGCTCACCAATAAGGAGTCTGAGAATGACCAGGGGGATGGAGCTTGCATGCCTTGTGCCAATCAAATCAGCCGCGTTGCCTGGGGACTCGCCTTTGCTTCAGCGCTTCCCAGCGGAGAGGTGACAGTGTGGTTTTCCTTGGTGCTGTATCCCTTTGCTGGGTTGCTGTGCTGTGGGAACCACTGTGTTAGACTTCGTTCGGCTGCTGGCTGGGCTTTCTGCCTTTGGGCCTTTGGCTCAGATGGGCTCTACTCTGTGTGTGTGTGTGTGTGTGTGTGTGTGTGTGAGAGAGAGAGAGAGAGAGAGAGAGAGAGAGAGAGAGAGAGAATGTGTCACTTAAGCTGATAGTAGGAATGCTGTAGCTTCACACACTTACCTTCACACAATGTGTAATTAACTTGGGGGATTTTTTTTACCACAGGATGTGGTAAGGTCAGTACTTTAGATTTACAAGGGGATCTGAGAGATGAATGGGAGATACGGTTTGTCAGTATTAATGGACAGCTAAATAGAAACTTAACCCCAAAAGTTAGGACCAAGATTCAAATCCTGACTGGGTAACTTTGCTCACTAGTAACATTGAACCATGAGAACGAGATGGTTGGACAGTGTTTTTGAAGCTACCAGCATGAGTTTGACCAAACTGCAGGAGGCGGTGGAAGACAGAAGTGCCTGGGACAGGTGAGGCTGCTGATCCCTTATTTTAAAATCTGAAAGTTGACAGCTATGGTTCAGAGAATGTGGAGGGGGAAAGCTGGGAAATATTGGAAAAGGAAGCAGAAACACCGGGGGAGACACAGCTGACAGACTCTGTATCTTTGGTTACAGATAGGTAGCCGTGTTGGTCTGCCATAGTCAAAACAAAAAAAATCCTTCCAGTAGCACCTTAAAGACCAACTAAGTTAGTTCTTGGTATGAGCTTTCGTGTGCATGCACAACTTCTTCAGATACTTCTTCTTCGTATCTGAAGAAGTTGTGCATGCACACGAAAGCTCATACCAAGAACTAACTTAGTTGGTCTTTAAGGTGCTACTGGAAGGATTTTTTTTGTTCTGTATCTTTGGAGAGCATTCCTGGGGCCCCCTGCCCCAGGACTAGACGTGCAGTGGGAGTAGCTGAACAGAAAGCTCAGAGACTGAAAGTCCAACCGGTGCAGGGATGGTGTAGGATAAGAGAAATGAAGGGGGTGTATGTGGAACTTTACTTGGAGCAGTGCCATTAATAGGGAGGCTGCATTCCTTCATCATTCTCCGTGAATTATTGAAGAAACTACAACTAATCCAGAATGCGGCAGCTAGACTGGTGACTGGGAGTGCCCGCCGAGACCATATAACACCGGTCTTGAAAGACCTACATTGGCTCCCAATACGTTTCCGAGCACAATTCAAAGTGTTGGTGCTGACCTTTAAAGCCCTAAACGGCCTTGGTCCAGTATATCTGAAGGAGCGTCTCCACCCCCATCGTTCTACCTGGACACTGAGGTCCAGCACCGAGGGCCTTCTGGTGGTTCCCTCACTGCGAGAAGCCAAGTTACAGGGAACCAGGTAGAGGGCCTTCTCGGTAGTGGTGCCCTCCCCGTGGAATGCCCTCCCACCACATGTCAAAGAGAACAACAGCTACCAGACTTTTAGAAGACATCTGAAGGCAGACCTGTTTAGGGAGGTTTTTAATGTTTGAAGTAGTACAGTATTTTAATATTTTTTTTGGAAGCTGCCCAGAGTGGCTGGGGAAGCCCAGCCAGATGGGCGGGGTATAAATAAATAAATTATTATTATTATTATTATTATTATTATTATTATTATTATTATTATTATTATATTTCAGTTCTGCTTATACCAAAGTGAGATGAACCAAAAAAAAGGACTGCAGGGTGTCTCTGAATGACAGCCAATTTATAAATATGACTCTGCGGGTCACAGAGCTGCTGAGCTCTAGCTCTATGGATGCAGGAAAAAACAATGTTAGGGCTTGGCCCCCTCTTGCCCTAGTGACCAATCTCCCCTGTGTAGCATTAAACCATAGTTTAGAGTTATGACTGAACACAGCCATTGTGTTTTCTTGTTGATCTCCTTCGCTGTTGAATCTGACCCCTTTCCAGCAATTGGCTTGGCAAAGTGGTATGGCAGCAACGGGAGGGGAGTGGGAAGAGCAAGCATTGGGGAAAGGCAATTCATCTCTCTGCAAATGAGAAAGGATGCTTTATGTAGTGCACCAAGCTAAATGGCAGAGACAACTGTCTTGAAAGGCAAATCAATCACAAGAAGGTATGTAAATGGAGTACTTAAAATAACATTAAAAATGTAAGGGTCATTTATGGTAAATCTATATATAAACTAATGCTCGGATGCTTACAGTAAATTTTTTGGTAATTTACATTGCAAATACCAACCTTTAAACCAAGATTTAATCCAGTGGATTATAATAGGCGAGTTAACAATTCTCTGAAACACAAAACATATATTTGTTTCAAATTAATTCAGCTCCTTGCACTGAACGGAATAATATAGAATGAGTAACAATGAATGATGATGAAAAATCCAAATTATATCATGTAATGAATTGCAACCCTGCCAGGAGGAACAAAGGAAAACACTCAATGAATTTTAAAGAGATGTGGCTGGGTTTTTTTTTGTTTTTTGTTTTTTTTTTTGAAAGAAAGTGTGGCAAATACAAAACAACATAAATGTCCTGATTTATCTCGGGGCATAGTGCTCAGGGATGTACTGTAAGTTTCCACATGCATATCCCCAGTTGGATTGGGGTGTGCAAATACAGAGCTGTATATGCAGAAGACAGGGATTCCTGTGCAGAAAATTCACCCTTTAGCTATTCAGGTAGAATTCTATCTTTTTAAATAATAATAATTAATTAAGGCTTTTTCATAATACAATAAGATAGAAGAAACTAATGCAAATAAAAACAAGGCCTCTGAACTCATCAGCCAAAAAGGACTCTTCACACTGCTCAACAAGATAAGCAGTGGCGTAGCATGGGTTGTCAGCACCCGGGGCAAGGCAAGTAATTTGCGCCCCCTAACCCTGAGTGAGCCAGATAGAGGCAGAGAGCTGCGAGTGCAAGCGCGCGCCCCCCAGATGTTGCGCCCGGTGCGGCCGGCCCCCCCTGCACCCCCCATGCTACGCCACTGCACCTAAGCTTCACAAGATGTTAATGTCCTTCCACCAAAACAGGTGTGGCACCATCCAGTATGACGACTCATCCTCAGATGCCTTCACTACAAAGAGCAGTGTGAAACAGAGCAGCGTTTTCGCCCCAACTCTCTTTGGCCTATTCAGCTCTCTTATGCCTTCAGCTCAACTGGAGACAGTGTGTACTGTTGGGATACTGCCAGGGAGAGGGAGCCATCAGGCAGGCCTCAAAGTCGTCTCCAGACGATCACCGGTCTCCCGTGGAACAGCATCAGTCAATTAGTGACATGAGCCTCAGAGACATCCCAAGACTTGTGCACACCCTTTCAGCAGAGTCTCCACAACGAAAGGATGAACAGAAGAACATATTTACAGCTTTATTCAACATAGATCAGAACAAAGGAAAAACATGACTGCTGGCCTCCGTGTCCAGGAAAACGGCCAGTACAAAAGCTATATACAAAACAGAAGTTCTCAGCGAGAAGCTGGAAGTCAACAAGAATGTGATACACAACAGCCTGTTCCCTTTTTTAAAGGTGGAACGGAACTATATCCTAAGATGTACTTCCATTCAAGGAGTGACGGGGGTCTGCTCAACCTGGCAGATCTCTGTGCCAAGACAAAAGTTTTGGAGGTCCTTATCTGAGAGAAGTAGTTTGCA
This sequence comes from Podarcis gaigeae, assembly GCF_964106915.1. Taxonomy (NCBI): domain Eukaryota; kingdom Metazoa; phylum Chordata; class Lepidosauria; order Squamata; family Lacertidae; genus Podarcis; species Podarcis gaigeae. The sequence continues at coordinate 25,503,058 of NC_139680.1, forward strand.
GAGGACACAGCCTTGACAGTGCATTCCAAGGATGCTCTACAGAGGCCCCTCAACAGTTTTGCTGAAGGCTGCGGGGAGTTTGGCACTGACAACCCACACTACGCCACTGCTTAACCATATTGTGCTTTATATGCTGTAATTCATCCTTGCACTTTCTGGCAAAAGGCAGGTAAAAAATAATACAGCTACTACTAGCAGCAGCAGCAGCAATAACAACATGTTGCAACTAATTAGGAAATCTGAATCTATTGAATGTCTGCCAGGACATTTACTATACCTGATGCTCTGTAGAATTTTGATTCTAGTGGGGGGAAATTGCTGATTTATTGCAGTTCCTAACATTTAAAGCAGAACTTTTTTAAAAAAAAAGGCACACCACAGTTAATGGTGGGGGAAGGGAGTTAAAATCTGAGTTTTCATTTCCACTGAAGATCACCATCCATAGGATTTTCATACTGCTAGCCAGCATATGGTGGTATCTCTGTGGGTTAAACCACAGAGCCTAGGACTTGCTGATCATAAGGTTGGTGGTTCGAATCCCTGCGCCAGGGTGAGCTCCTGTTTTTCAGTCCCTGCTCCTGCCAACCTAGCAGTTCGAAAGCACGAGTAGATAAATAGGTAAGTAGATAAATAGGTACTGCTCCAGCGGGAAGGTAAACGGCATTTCCGTGCGCTGCTCTGGTTCGCCAGAAGCAGCTTAGTCCTGCTGGCCACATGACCTAGAAGCTGTACACCGGCTCCCTTGGCCAACTAAGCAAAATGAGTGCTGCAACCCCAGAGTCGGCCACGACTGGACCTAATGGTCAGGAGTCCCTTTACCTTTACCTCAGACTTTTAGCTTGTTCTGCTTTTATATTTAAGTTATATTTCGGGGGGAAATATAATTTTTAAACACTGTTGTTGTTTCATCTCTCTGAAATTTGGATGGCTTCTATCAAGAAATCCTCCATACCCAACTGCATACTGATTAAAAAAATAATTCATCTTGAGTTTAAGAAGAGCTGCCTGCTCTTCTTTTCCCTTTCAAGTTCTTCCTTCATTTGTGCTGTAAATTTGATAAATAAATAAAAAATAGATTTTGCAGTATTTTTCTCTCAGTAGGGTACATTTTAAAGTCAATGATACAATGACTTTTTCCAGTCCAACAAAGGGAACACCTCATCAGTGTTCTTGGCTTTTTGGAATAATTTCAAGCTCCAAAATGATAGGTTTAACTGTTTTTTCCAACAGCAACAGTTTGGAACGAATTCCATCAGTGCTCTAGGCAAAAAAGTTAAACCTCTGTAACTAGACCAGTTTTACTGAATTTCTCACAAATATGGGCATCAGATATGGACCTTAACAAAGGTGATACTTTGTGCGAACTTTCATACTCATATGAAAAATCATATTGGTTTAATAAAGAACATAAGACCACTGAAAATGCATTCCATGTTTATAAAACTTCTGCGGTTCTATAATACAGTGAGTGTATGCTGATCCAATTCCTTATTTCCCCCCCAGAATTTTAAAACTGTATGAGAACTGAACAATAAGATCAGAAAGAATAATGTGTGCTACTAGGCTTTGATAAATGGAATGGGATTATTAAAGAGGCACTGAACATTTCCTTTTATTTGCTATTCTCTTTCTACATGGCTTAACATTAAGTAGAAAATACCCAGTATTTTGCAGACTATAAAAGTCAGCAATAAAATGGTGCTTTTCTGTAAATTGTTCACATTTACAGTTGTATTAATCAAGCAGGAGCTGTTTCAAATGTAAGTATCATGATTGTTCTTCCAAAGAGAACAGATGTGGAGAGTGGTCCAAGATGTTCACATTTTAATATGAACCTACCTAATTGATCCTTCCCAAAACAAGAAGCAAACTGAAACACAGGCCTCCTTTATAATTTCCTCTTCGCCAAGTTTTGCAATGCAGTTCCCAACTTTTAAAAAAATGCACATATTAGGAGAAAGCATGCAGAAAATTGCATCTATTAGTGAACGTATAAAACAAAAATCAAATTAGGGAATATTACTGCAAAAATGTATACGTTAATTAGGCAAAATTGCATACACAAATGTATATACTGTATCGGGAAAAATGGGAACTGAAATGCTGATGAGTTTTGATGAGAACTTTTTTCAAGAAAAGCGAACTGATGCAGAAACGTGTAGAACCAACCTTAAGACTGAGAAACTGAAACTGACAGATTCATCCAGGCGACTTGTCTATTGAGGATTGATCCCTATTTGTTTGTGCAAAGCTTGCAAAGAGGTCCACAGCGGTTCTGAATTGTTTGCATTGAGGTTTTTCAACAGCCATTATTTAATGCTCATTCATCTTGATTACATGTCCAGAGGTTATATGACTTCCCATCATCCAATTCCTAGGCACACTGTCTAGTGCAGGGGTCGGCAACCTAAGGCCCATGGGGGTCATTTAACTGGCACATGGACCCCTGCCACCCGCTCAGTCGGCCCCCGTGCACCACGCTAAACTGGAACAGAGCAGGGACTGCCTTCCACAATGCTGGCCGGCTTCCCATTGGCTGCAGGAAGCTCCTGCAACCAGTGGGAAGCTGAGCATGCCTTCTCCACGCCAGAAGGAGCGCTGGAAATAATGTTTGAGCATGTGTGCGTGTGTACTCTGGCCTACAGTGGTATCTGTGGGACCATGAACTGGCCCAAGCTACAAAATCTTTGCTGACCACTGTTCTAGTGCATTTTTCCGTTGCCAACCTGACCACAAAAAGCCCAATGTTTAAAGCTGGATTTGTTGCACAAGCTTTCCCAAGTGTTTTAATCAACTTTCACTGAATGAACCACAGATTTGTCAGTATGTATGCAGTTGAATCCCTCTCCTCAAATAGCTCCGTTGCATAGAGCATGGTGCTGATAACCCCAAGGTTGCAGGTTCAATTCTCCTATGGGACAGCTGCATGTTCCTTCATTGCAGGGGGTTGGACTACATGATATTCTGGTCCCTTCCGGCTCTGAGCTTCTGCGATTCTATGGTTCCCTGACCGAAGCAGGGCAGGATACACTACGAGAAGAGACTGTTGCTTGAAATAAAGCAAAAGAGAGATAATAGTTTGTGCAATCAGGCCCACAGACAAAAGTGCTTGGAAGAAGAAGGGTGATGGGTGGGACAAACTGGGGACTATACAAATCACTCTAGTTATTACTGTTTCGAGGACAGACTCACAAAAACAGCATCGTGAGTCTGCTATATATATATGATTCCCTGTACCCCCAGGATCCATTAATCTGCAACAAAAATTAAAAGCTACCTAGAAGGACGCAGGTGGCGCTGTGGGTTAAAGCGTCAGCGCCTAGGACTTGCCGATCGAAAGGTCGGCGGTTCGAATCCCTGTGGCGGGGTGTGCTCCCGTTGCTCGGTCCCAGCGCCTGCCAACCTAGCAGTTCGAAAGCACCTCCGGGTGCAAGTAGATAAATAGGGACCGCTTACCAGCGGGAAGGTAAACGGTGTTTCCGTGTGCGGCTCTGGCTCGCCAGAGCAGCGATGTCACGCTGGCCACGTGACTCCGGACAGCGCTGGCCCCTGGCCTCTTAAGTGAGATGGGTGCACAACCCCAGAGTCTGTCAAGACTGGCCCGTACGGGCAGGGGTACCTTTACCTTTACCTTTAATCACCATTGTAGTGGAAATTCAACCTTTTCAGGCTGTGGAGTTTTGGGCCCCACATTAGTGAGGTATATTTATAGTGCAGACCTTGAAGTATTACTGTTGACATTTCATAGAGTTTACATTTATCAAAATAAATGATACAGGTTTTCTGTCTGAAAATAACTTAGCCTTTGAATAATTCAGAAGTATTTAGAAAGTTCCCTAAATATCGTAAAGATTTTTTTTTTGGAACTTATTTGTTGTTAGCTGCTACTCATCTGCTGTTTAAGAGTTTCTCTTTGCAAAATTATCTGCTCCGGTTTCCTTTTACATATAGCAACCTATATCCAGCATGGATGAATGTAGAGCGAATGAAACTTCCACATAAAATCTGAATACTGTAAATGTCAGAAGCTTCCAGGCTATATAAGAAATGCAAACCAATTTTCACTGAATTGTATTAACATTTTAATTAAAAATGATATAGATAAGATTCTCTCTGTGTGCGCATGTGTATGGACACACACATGCACACGTTGCTCTTATTTTTCTTTTCTTGTGACCAACTGTTGAGAAGTTTTTAAATTAAAAAGTAAATAGTATAGAAAATTAATTACTGTTCTACTTATCTCCAAGACATTTTCCATTGGAGCCCTTTGTTATTATAGCAGAATTTAATATGACCTTTATTTTTCCTATTTAAATTTTATTGACATTTCCGTGTTTTTTTCTTTCTTTTACTCATAAGAATTATGGCATACTGATAAAATGGCAAAAAGGGAAATGTTACAAGGCAGAAGAGGCCTAAAAGTTTGGGGAAAGAGCACCATAACCGTTCAACTTCAGGTTATGGAAATATAAGCAAATTTGCAACTCCAGAGGCACTGAGGTTTGGCTTTGGTTTTGGTTATGGCTTCTGTTGGAAGCTTTTAGCACCGTAATCTCTAATCTGCTATTTAAACACAATAAACTTTAAAAGGCTATTTGCTTGTTTAGCAAACGGTCTGAAGATATGTTTATGCCCTTTAAGAGAAACCATAACGAGATGCAGGCTCTCTGGTGCCTATTTTGCATGCTCAGATAAACACTTCAGTGATTCTGCATATTAATTAGATTTTCCCGTAAAACCTACATGGGTATTTCTTTGCTCCTAAACATAAGCTCCAGGACATATGGATAGATCATTGCTGTTTAGGTTGTTGGACTTGTGAAAGCCTTCCATGTGTGTTGGATTTATTTCTTCTGGCGTAAAAGTTATGAGAAGGATTTGTGGCATTATCTCACACTCATCATCTCAAAATTGTAGAGCAGGTCTCTTGGGTATTGCATCTCACGCTATACCATGATCTATATCATAGCACATTTTCTTTTTGTTGAGAAAAGCATGCATGCTGAGAGCTTTACATTTGCACTAAGATCGATTATCTACTGCTGATTATCTACCGCTGTCATAGTGAAACCATGTGGTGTGGGAGCAGGCAGTGATTCAAGACCAGGAGTCTCATGTTGGATCAGATTAGGCCACAGCTTTATTGAGTACATCAGAACAGCATTGGGTGTGTACCAACCCATCTGCTGGCTGATATGCTGTCGGCTGACAGCCAGGATTGACTTGTTGTTGTGGTCCCCACACGACCTGGGCCACTTCCGGTAGACCTCACCTGGCCATCGGTAAGGGGCATTTTGACCTCTCAGCTCCCAAGCTGGGCTTCTGGGCAGCAAGCATCATCCTCCAGGATCCATTAAGAGGATCATGAGGATGGGGTAGGGTGTCCCTCCTCTGTCCCTCCCTACTACTACCAGTGTGGTGTAGTGGTCAAGAACGGTAGTCTCGTAATCTGGTGAACCGGGTTCACTTCCCTCCTCCTCCACATGCAGCTGCTGGGTGACCTTGGGCTAGTCACACTTCTCTGAAGTCTCTCAGCCCCACTTACTTCACAGAGTGTTTGTTGTGTGGGAGGAAGGGAAAGGAGAATGTTAGCCGCTTTGAGACTCCTTAGAGTAGTGATAAAGTGGGATATCAAATCCAAACTCTTCTTCTTCTACTAAGAATCCAGCCCAATGACTCTTGCACTAAAAGAGAGTTGTGATGATTGCTATGAGGTAAGCAAAAAAGACACAGTACCCAGCTAACTTGCCTGAAGGTTGCATTCATCCTGAGCCCTGACAACAGTGACTAACTGTTGCCCATAGCAATGCTGGAGTCCTCCTCCAAAACAAAACCTTGGCATTAGAAGGTGGGTGGGTGGGTGTGAAATTTGGGTGAAGAGTGCAGTGCTGGAGCCAGGCATGTCCACCTTTGATACTCCAGAGGCTGACCTGAAGAGTGGAGTCTGGTCCATCCCTAAGTCCCAGCATGAACTCTGAATGGCTCCCAAGATCTCATTTCAAATCTCGTCCTCCTGTGTGTCCTTGAAGCACTTCCCGCCACGGGAGGATTGAGGTGCCAGCTGCTTCCCACCCCACTTGCCAATAAGATATATATATGCACATGAGATCTCTGCACCTGAGTTTTTGATAGATAGCTGTTGTACAGAAAGAAAAGCACTCATGTTGTGCTTTTTGTCTTTGTCCCATGACTATACACATGATCCTCATACTACTTACTGATCAGAACTGAAATGCTAATTATTATTTCAGTCATTTTGCAAGCACGGAAGCATTTATTTTTTTAAATCTGCTTGGCAGAAACACTGATATCATTGCTCCTCTGAAATAAGTACAAATGCACATTCAGAGACTCCCTCCTACATAGGCTTGCCCTACTGCACACACAGATTCTTGAAATGTGTGCCTGCTTCCCCTGCAGTGCTCAGGAAGTGACAGAGTAGAAGAGCCTATGGAATTTCTTCCGTCTGCAACAGCTACAGTGTGAACAATCTGCTGCCTCGAGGCTTTTCATTGCCTCTTCTTTCCCCCTCTTACTTCCTGTCACTCCTGATCCCACAGCTTACAACAGCCAGTCTGCAGAAAGGGCTGCTGCTGCTCTGTTAAGTTTTGCATTGCTTACGAAGCTGCTCTAATGTTAAATTGGGGGTTGGGATTGGGGACATGTTCCCAGAGAGGTTCTCCATAACTTGAACCAGAAGGTGCTATTAGTAATTAGCACTAGTCATCTTTTTTGCCAAGGGAGCAGCGGCTTGGGAATGGTGAAATGCATACAGTGGTACCTCGGGTTACATACACTTCAGGTTACAGACTCTGCTAACCCAGAAATAGTACCTTTGGTTAAGAACTTTGCTTCAGGATGAGAACAGAAATTGAGCTGGAGGCCCCATTAGCTAAAGTGGTGCTTCAGGTTAAGAACAGTTTCAGGTTAAGAACGGACCTCCGGAACGAATTAAGTACTTAACCTGAGGCACCACTGTACTTGCTTATGAGAAGTATCATAGAAGCCCAGCAAAAGTTACAATGCAACAAGAATATTTATTTATTTATATTACATTTGTATATTAGTAACTCTTACATAACTAAAACAGATATAAAAAAAACAGTGTTGCCATAACTTAAACATTACATAGTATTGATGCCTAACTGCAACTTCTCCCTGTCACTGGCAATGTGCCCCATTAAGGTGCAAACTACACATTACACACAGCTGTATGCAACTTCTCTCCATTTTCCTTGAAACGAAGAGCAGCTATAATAAGCTTCAGTCTGTGGAAAGTAGAAGACTTGCATGGAAGGGTTTTGTCTACACTGGAGCAAAATGTGGACTTGTATCTACCTGCCTGTCTCCTCAATTATCCAGGAGTTGAAATTCCTGGGTGTCTCAGATTTTCCAAGCCCTGCATATAAGGGGTGGGGGGAATCCAGGACAACAATGGGATAGAGAAGCTGCTACTGCATTGAGCAGAGAGGCAGGTGCAAATCTGTATTTTGCTCTGGTACAGACAAACCCATAGCTGCCTTCAGGCTGTCAGTATTTTGCAGAACGGATTCTAGTGCATACTAGGACTTTTAGGTTTTCACAATTCAACTGGGTTGCAGCATTCTGCCGCCCTGGAAAAACTTGTCCACTTTTTAATGACAGTGTTTTTAACTGACTTTTAGCGATTAGGAAAGTGATGAGGAAATGCTCTGAAAAGTGTGGGGTGAACAAATCATTAAGGGGGGGGGAGAGAGAGATGTAAGCACAACAAAAGCAAATCAAGATAAATGTCCACTGTTGAGTAACCTCAAGAACAAATGCTTAATAGACACGAAATATAGTCTAACCTCTGCCTAAATTTTGTGCAAGTCGATCAGGACAAATGCTGAATAGGGAGGTCATCTGGAGGATCCTGGAAATAAACTTTCTTCCAGAAAAGCAGCTGGGGGTGGATTTTGAGCAGGTAAAAGCTGCATCTTCTCAAATGTGCATATGTTTACCCCCTCAGCTGAGCATATGAACTCTTGAAACGTGACCCATTTTTGTTGGGATACCTGTTTTCACCCATGATGCACTTTCAAAAAATGGCAGGGATTAACTCTTCCTTAGCCTTTATGGATTATTTGTTTATATTTATATCCTTTCCTTCATGGAATTAGCTCCGCCCCCTCCCCTCCTTTTCATTATTTCAAGTCCCAATGCTGTATCCAACAAGTGTCCATCCCATTCTTCTCTCTCACAGACCACCCCTAACCTCTTTCCTCAATACTGGACCCACACGTGATGAAAATAGCACGCCTTTTAAACAGCGAATAGATCTTTTTTACTTCATTTGCAAACACTTAGGGCTTGAAACTTCGCTCTGAAGAAAAGACAGTACCGTGGGCTTTTGGCTGTTTCTTAAATGCCCACAACGTCTCATGGGTGGCGCGTGTGAGAGGATATGAGAGAGGGTGGGGAAGCTTAAAAATCCCCGACAGATTCTAACTTATGAAATCGCCCAGCGTGGCCACATTTCTGCCTACATCACCCTCCCACCCTCGACAAGAGAGCGAGACAGCCAGAAAAAGAGAGCGAGCGAGCGAGCTGCCAGTATCTCTTGGCTGCCAAGGAGCGCGAAGCTGCTGCGCCCTCCTGAAGGGAGGAGAGGGAGAGGCAGCGGCGAAGTTAAAACAGGGACGCGTCCGCAGTCTCTCGCTCCCCTCCCGCGCGTGTGGACGGACTGAGAGCCAGGCAGCCTCGGGGCCAACGCAGCCCTCAGCCCCGCGCGCGCCAACGCCACCCTCCCGCTCCCTCTTCCCGCCCTCTCCTCCGCGCCCTCAGCCAGCGAGGAAGAGGAGCGGAGCCAAAAGGAGCGAGAGCTTTTGCGCCTCGCCAGCGCGGAAAGCAGCACACGGCTTTCCCCGTTCGGCTCCTCCACTGGGTGCTTTCCCGCCTTGGCTCTGTTATTGTTGTTGTTGCAGCTGCTGCTGCTCCGCCTCAAAAGAACCGCCGCCTGTGGGGCTGCTGCTCCGGGAGTGAGCGCGCACTCGCTCGCTCGCTCTCTTGCTCGCGGCTCCCGGGGATTTATTAAATGCGCGTCGCGGAGTTCGCCATTCAGAACGGACTAATCTAGCTGCATGGGAGGAGATGAATGTGGCGGGGAAGCCGTCTCCTCAGCCACAGCTCGAGCGCCCGGACAGCCTCCTCGTCCCCACTTGGGCAAGTACCGTTTTGCTTCTCGCCCCTCCGGCGGCGCGCCTCCCACCCCCTCACCCCTTCCCTCCACCCCCCACACAATCCTTTCAAACCAGCCGCCTTCTTTCCCTCTTTCTTTTGTATTATTATTATTATGGTTATGTATTATTATTATTATTATTCCCGGAACTTGAAGAAAGTTGCGCGAGGGGGACGGATAAGCGACGTGTCCAAGAGCGCAGAGAGTTGGCCGGCGTTTCTTTCTTGTGGCGTTTTTTATTTCTCATTTGTGGCTCAGGGTTAAGGTGGGACCTTCTTCCCCCGCTCCCCATGCGAAGGAAACAAAGCTTCCCGTTGTGGTACATTATAGGGAGCATCAGCAATGTGCATGTTGGGTTCCTTTCACAAGAGAGACAAGAGGAAGAAAAGTTGGAGGCTTGGAAGAGGTCTTCTTCCTTGGGTCGCTCCCGGTTCCAAGTGGACCCGGCGCGCGGTTGCGCGTATCTTTCCTCGGACGTAGAACTCGAGGGAGGAACCTGCGAGCGTGCAAGAAGCAGAGCGCGGGGGGGGGGGGAGAGGGATGACTTAACCCTTTCCTCTCTGATCTACGCTCTCCGCTCATAACTCTTATCCCCGAGCCGCCTCTGCGTGGCTGATAAGAGAGGGCAATCATCATGGGTGTAGCCAGGATTTATGGGGGGGGGGGGGCAGGCTTCATGTTGGAGTGGGGGTGGGGAGAACCTCAGTTAGTTATTTTTATTGATTTACTTAATTTAGGAGGGGCCAAGTGCCTCCCTGCCCACCCCTTGGCTACTCCCACGACATTCAGCCTCAAAATCATTTTGCATTATGTAGTTTTGAGCCACTGCATGGGTGCAGCTCAGCATATTTAGGTTGCAATCATGGGGGGTGGGGGGGTGCAGGGGTCAGCTGTCACTCCCCCCCCCAGTGAATAAATAAATAAAAATAACTAAAAGTAGAAACTGTAAAAAGATTTTGACAGATTTTTCTGAGTGCTTTTTGGGGGGGAGGGGGCTAAAGAAATAATTTGAAATAACTGTTGTTGAGACATTTCATTCCGAGTCTGCTAGACAGAGCCAGACAGAGGATGATGACGGTTGGGTGTTTTGCACCCGCAACATAAATCCTGGCTACCTGCCCCCCCCCAGCTATCAACTTTCCCCCTTTTTTAAAGGGAAATTTCCTTCTTCTGAATAGGATTCCTCTCAAGAAAGGGAAAAAGTTGACAGCTATGGTCTCCCCCCCCCTTACATAAGTCCTGGCTATGCCCATGGCTGCAGTCCTGTCCACAAGAATACCTGGAAGCAAGCCCTGTTGAACTTAATGGGTTTTACTTCTGAGTAGACCTGAAGAGGATGGTCCTGCTCCTTCGGAGGTCACTCCCATTGGCTCCAGTGATGCTTGTTCCTAATAACAGCACAAGCGTAACCATGGCTGCTCAGAAGTAAATCCTATTTTATTAAACGGAGCTTACTTCCAGATAAGTGGGGTGATGATTGCAGTCTTAGTTGAATGAGTTCCTCTCTTTAAAACAACAACAACAACCTGTATATCAGCCTTTCAAATGCAGTTCATTTTTAGCTCTCTGCTTCCTTACACCCTCCAGTTCTTTCACAGGATGTGCAGCTTCTCAGGATTTTTGAATAGTGGTAGGGAGAATAAGTGGGATGAAGAAAAGGATGGGTTTTTTGGTCATATGATGTTCCCTTATGGTTTACTCCTGTGTATTTGGAGCAAAGTGAAAGAGAATCCATATTCAGGTCAAATTGCTGGTGAAATGATCTCTCTTGCCCCATACCTACAACTCTTCAAAATAATCGATATATCTCTTTTACTCAAATAAAAAGTTTTAAAATTCTAGACAGTAAAATTGAATGCTGAGTAAACAGATGGGGAAGACAGAGCCCCCTTAACAAGTAGAGTGGTACTTCGGTTTACGAACTTAATCCATTCCAAAAGTCTGTTCTTAAACCAAAACCATTCGTAAACCGAGGTGTGCTTTCCCTAATGAGGCCTCCCGCCGCCGGTATCCTCCAAGGTAAAGTTCTCAAACCGGGACCCTATTTCCGGTTTTGCAGAGTTTGTAAACCGAATCATTCTTAAACCGGACTGTTCTTAAACCGAGGTACCACTGTAGTTTAGATATATTAGTTCCACAATAGCACAGTAGGATGCACTTAGTCAATTGATTTAATTAGGGGCTAAGTAGTCATAACCCTACCATCATCTGTGTCTCTGGCTCGAACTGTAATAATTAGTTTTGGGAATTGTCAGTGTTCCATGTACTGTTGGCCGGTTGTGGCAACTTTTTGGACCATAATTCTGAAATTGCAGAGGAGTATCACTTAAGAATGTAAGAAACTGCCTTATACCAAATCAGACTATTTGTTTATTACTTCCATATTGTCTACTCTAACTGGCAATGGCTTTCTCAAGTTCTCAGGTAAAGATCTTTTCCATCACCTCTTCCCTGATCCTTTTAGTGAACATGCAACACGTGCTACTGAGCCAATGCTGCAGGAACCAATTCCTAAAGATGCCCCATGTGTTCTGAGACAGCATGTCTCTATCCAGATACTGTATCCCATTCCTCAAGACACTTAGACCATTAGTTTGTTGAATGAACAGTATTGTTTGGCTTAAAACTAGAGAGACATAGGGTCCAAAGTGAGCTACATCAGAATTATCTCTAGAAGAACTGGATGATCATAGTAAGTCATAGAATCAATGAAACAACTGAAATCAATGGACCTGCTCTGATCACAAGTGAATGTTGGATATCACCCAATATCTCTAGGTTCTATATGACATTTGTTTTATGTGTTATGGCATGATGGCTCAGTTCAGTGATCAGTGGTTTTGATTGTGCCCTGTGCAGGAAATATGAGATAGGCACCGTTAGCTGCAAAGTGTTGGGAGGATTCCATATGCTGTTGCTCACATTTGTTATTTTATTATTTATCAGATCAGTTACTAAGGTAAAATTAGTCCATTAAGCCTTGGCACTGCAATTTTTTTAATAGAGCAAGCTGTATGGGCTACTTTAATAAAATGAGTATGCTCTGGTTCAAGGATTCTGACCTTGGTTAATCATATGACAAAACCACCATGTTGTGATGACCACATTAAAATTCTTTACAAGCAAAATGCTCTGTTTATTTATTAATAAACAATACTTTGACTTGATTTAATGTTACTATGTGCCCAAATCCATGAAAGTAGTTATGTGTTCTTCAGTGTCTATTTTTGTTTCAGCTATGTTAAAAGGAACTTTGCATGTACCCATCAGATGTCACAGGAACATATCATAGATTCCTATCACTATTCTTTTTAAAGTGACTAAATAATCTTTATTGCACTGCTAGTAGCAAGACTTATAACAAATGCAGTGCATGATGTTCGCTAGATATAGATGAAAATAGTAATTACTCCCTTTATCACTCTTAATTATTGTTGTTTGAAGTTAATTGCCTGCTTGCCTTGTCAGCTTTTCAAATATGTCAAATTTTGAAGAAGTGAGTTGCTCTTTAAACGCCATGCTAATATTTTCTGCAAACAGAGCTATTCTTACCTACTTGACATTCAGCAAGATGGGAATTTTTGAATTATTGTTAATGGAATCAGTAAATATCCTGCCATCTTTTATAAGCTTCATTAACTTTATAAAGTCAAGAAAAGCATGAATGGAAAATGTGTGTGTATGTGCATGCATATGTGTATATATTATATATATTCAATTTATATATTGCCCTTCCTCCTTGAGGAGCCCAGAGTTTTTTAAAACCCGGTGCCCTTCAGCTGTTTTGGATTACAAACCACATCAGCCAGCTAACACCAAAAAATTAGGAAGGCATCAGTTTGGTGAAGGTATGCCCTGAAAAGTGTTTCTGTTGTGTTTAAAGTGGGTGTAGATTTATGAATCCTTCTTGATTTTCATATGTGTAGAAGACTGGTGAATAGATCCTGTATGGAATGTAAAAATATGCAAAATAGTCATGGAAGAGTCCATTAGGCAACACTGTGGAAGAGTAAAGTACATGCCTTCTTAACTATTAAAAATAGTTTTTGAAAAACATGTTCTCGTTGTGGGTGTGCCTAAACAGACTGTTGGTTCTAGAGAGTGACTTACATAAAATCTCTTCTTGTACAATTCCCAGGGCTCAGTTTGATTCAGGGCTTGGGCATTTACATACAGTAGAATGCTAATATGTTTACATGAATGAGACTCTTGCAGTTTTGCTAACACCTTTTCCCATACGTTACAGCTGTTATCTACAGAAAAGTACAGAATAGCATCAGCTCAACCTAAAGTTTTGTCTCTATTGGGCAAAATGTTTATTTTATTTATTCATTCCAAAGCGTTTCTAAACTGCTTAATATTTAAATTGGTTAGTGTCGTACAGAAATACAAACACTAGAACAGTATGACCAAAGTCAGAAATTTAGTGATAACAGAGCCCAATCTTATATGTCAGGGAATACTTGGAGGAAAAAGATGTCTTAACAATGCATCTGAAGTAATTGATAGATGAGACTTCAAGTCTGGCAGGGGGAAGGGCATTCCAGAGTACAGAGGCAATGACAGAAAATGGCCATTTACATGTGATCACCCTGGATATTCTGTAGGGTATAATGCCATGAGTAAAATTTCCCCAGATGATCCAAGTGACCTTGCAGGGCTATACAGGGACAGGCGCTGTTGCAGGTAGTCTGGTCTTGAGTTGTTCAGGGCTTTGTATGTGAGTAACAAATCTTCAACATAGCCCAGTAGCTAATCAGCAGCTAATTCTGATCTCTCAGCAATATGAGTCCAGGTCCTCCACTCAACAATCTGGCCTCAGTGTTCTGCAACAGCTGCATTTTCCAGAGCACTTTCAGGTGAACCCCTACAAAGACCTGGGATAGCTCAGTTGGTAGAGCATGAGACTCTTAATCTCAGGGTTCTGGGTTCAAAACCCACATTGGGCAAAATATTCTTGCATTTCAGAGGTTTTGACTAGGAGACCAGGTAACTGTACAATTTTTATGATTCTAAGACCGCATTACTCTACTCCAGTCCAGTGGGGAGGTTACTAATATATGAATCATATTGGCAAAACAAGCCCTGTCCAGGAAAGGGCATAGTTGGTGAACTGATCTTGTTTGATAATAAGTACGAACTATTTACCTGTTGCTTCAGGGGCAATGCAATCATGTCAGGAGCTTGTAGAGTCCCCAACTCATCACAGAGTTTCCATTTTTCCAAGATCAATTCTATTTTTGGGGGCCTTCATGTAGCCTAACACTGCATCCAGGCATCGGTTCAAAACAGTCTTACTTTTTCAGGCTGTTTTCACACACAGCATAAAAGCCACTTCTGGAACTATCATGTGCAAGCTGAATGCTAGTTTAGTGCTCATTTCCTTGTCATTTGCTTCCAGGGGGAAAAAATCCCATTTGCAAATAATGTGAAAGTGTGTGCTAAACTTGGGCAATATTCCACGATTGTTCCTGAAGTGGCTTTTACATCACATGAAAGCTCAAATATAATGTGGGGGGAAAGCAGTTAGGAAAACATTGTGGAAATGAAGTAAATTGCCTTGTGAATGCAACCTCAGATGCAACAGAGCTGGGTATCATCACAGTGTCATGCCCCTAACACCCCAACATCCACTCTAGTGGCTTCATATAGTTGTTAAAGTAGGCACATGAATGCAAATATTAAATAGAATTTAAATATTTCTATATGGAACCCCATAGCACAAGTGATGGAGGTTACATACATAATCTCTCAATGCCATTCTCTCCAATTGGCCCCATAACTAAGTTCTGAACTATTGTAAAACAGTGCTACTAACTCCCAGCTGATGGAGACAGTCCAGGAGGACACTGTGGTTAACGGTATTGAAAACTGCTGATAGATCAAGCAAGAGCAAAAAAGGTTGTACTCCCCCTGCCCCTCTCTCGAAGAGGGTAATCCATTAGGGTGACCAAGGCTGAGTCTCTTCCAAAACTATCTCAGACTCAGATGGGTCAAGATAACCAGTTACCTCCAAGAATATAAATTGTCTATGCCCTATAGTTTTCAAGTCGTGCGACTCAAATTGGGTCTAGTAGACCCAAAGTTTTTTAAGCAATGCTGACTAAAGTCGCTTCTGGGGCGCCTTTGTGAACAGGGGCCCCAAAGTTTAAGCTTCATTCGTTTCATAATGGGTCCGCCACTGGTCAGAGTGGTGTTGCACTCATGTCCAGCTTGCAGGCTTCCCACAGGCCACTGTGAGCTGAAGATGCTGGACTAGATGGTCACTGCGTTGGATGAGGCTTATTTCCAGGAAAGTCTACACAATATGATTGCAGCTTGAGCCTCCCCAAATCATGCATTATCTCTGATTCCTTTCTCCCTCTATTTTAGGATGGAAAGAGTGCTTTGGAGCCTAATCGCTTTCTTCAGCAATGAAACACTGTAGCTAATTCTCATACATGGCTTGTGGAGGATCCAGTTAAGCAGGAGATCCGGGAAGCTGTAAACCCCACTCCTACTTTATAAATATAGTAGTAACCATTTGCAGCATTGGTACACTGCTTTAGGAAAGAAAGATCCATGATCTTTCCTCTGATCAAGTATTCCAAATTATGTAACAGCCCCTCTCCTCCCAATATAAATGGAAACATACAGATAAATTAGAACCTTAGGTAAATGCAGTAGATATGCTTTGGCTTAAGGCACATTATTGCAGAGCTTTAAATTTGAAAGCCCTGTTCTTTAAAGTGTGAATAACAATTAGTTTTAAATGCTAGCTAATGTAGGTTGGAAATGGATGGCAATTTAGGATATTTCTTTGTGCAAGGTGAAGGTTGCTGTAGCTAGTGTTCTCTTGCAGAAATGTAGATACAGGACTGCCGGTGTCTCTGTAATCACTGACAGCCAACCCTGCTGCCTCATACACAAAAATGAAGACTGCAGGAAGCCTTTTCCCCAACAATGAGAGTTTACATTAGTCAAATCCTCAGGTTTTTGCATCTGTACAAGACCAACAGAAATGAGTACAATTTGTACAGGTTAAACTGCTGGAGGATCTAAGCAACTATTTTCATTGAATTCAACTTCAAATTAGTTTCATAATAGCTTTCTGCATGCCAGCTGAGCAAGTTCAAACCCCCTACGCCTTTCACAAGAATAAGAAAGAGCTTGCATCTCTTGCAGAGTCTGAAAAAAATGTTTTTGTTGCTGAGAGGTGGTGCAGAGTTAAGGTGTTTTGGATAAATGATATGGGAAGATACAGTTTACATCATCATCATATATTCATTTAGGATCCATCTAATAAATACATTATTGTGGGGGAAAACACATTTTGTATTGTGCAGAAGTAACAAGTTTAAGTATCTGGATTTTAAAGTAGTGGTCTTCACACCTTCCCATGTATTGATTGATGATAATCTGTTCTATTTATAAAACATTTTGCAGTATATATGTCTTATCAAACCAGTGTGAGGCAGGTTCTTTTTCTTGTTAACTCATTCACTAATTTACGTGCAGATCACACAGTAATCCACCTTGAGATTAAGCCATATCTGAGCTAAATCATATATGTGATGGAAATGGATAACCACTTAACCAGTCCCGTATTATACAACAACCTGAAAAGCTGAGGGACGGTGATACTTCATACCAGAGATTCCTACATATTTAAGGTCAGACAAACCAGAGGGTCAGTCCAGGTATGCAAGGTGAAGGAAAGCTGAGGTCAAAGTCCCAAGTCACAAACATGCAAGGAGGATAACACTCTGGCTTGTTCCAAGTGGCACCTAGGCTGCAAGGTAGACTGGGATGTTCCAAGAACCAGCAGACCTGAATAGCTGGGTGGTGTGGACACTCTACTCTTAAAGAGGTACAACCTATTTTAGGAGCCGGAGCCCTCAGCGCCTGAAGACAGTAATACAATCTCTTCACACAGGAGGGGAGTTTGAATCACATGCTCTTCTAGGGCTGGGTCTTCTGAGGAGGCAGGGATCTCACAGTCTGGCCCAGAGGGCACATTCTCTCCTACCTCAGTCTGACATGAGTGAATGTCATGTAGATGAGTCCTCAAAATATAGAAATAAATCTCATCCATCCATCCTGTCCAGGCTCTTGAGCACACATCTGTCCGACCCATCACCACATGTTTTTGGTTGTTTTAGTCTTTGGTAACTCTAGGACTCTAGGACTCTAGGTTGACGTCCCATTCCCCCGTAGGGGAGGGATGTTTTCAGCAATATGAGAAGTAGAATGTGTGGTTATTCAACTTGAGACGGCTGCACCGTCTCTCCAGCTAAGATGTTTTGAAGGTGGAGGATGGGTGGCAGAATCTGGCCCATGTGTGACTCGTCCAGGAAGACTGTAGTGTTCCAGACTGAAGAAACTAGCCGCCGCTGCACGAAAAAACACGTTTGTTACTAATTCATTATAGCTTTTCATTATTTCTGCAGAATGGTGCATCTCTTTGCCCCATTAAATTCTGGAAATTATACCATAATCAAAAATACTTTTCAATAAGCTTTCCGTTTCTGCTTGAAGTAACTTGTGCTATGCATCTGTCTCCCTTGGCTTTATTATCTGACTGATTGTCAGGTGGTAGTATTATTTTTTTGGTTTTTTATGCTTTGAAAAACAATTCTGAACAGAGCCCCTGGTTTTGCTTGTTTGTTAAGAAGAAATGATTTAACCTTCAGAGGGTCCGATATGCTAGCAAAAAAACTTTAGGTAGAGTTGTCTGGTTTCTAGGTGGCCCTTGGGGTCCCTTTCAACTCTATGACACTAAATTCAGTTAGCTTCCAGTTAAAGACTTCTTTCTGGGCTCTTTAGGAAGCTAGTGAAATTAGCTTCATTTTTTTCTTTTTAACCCTGATAATCCTACAACAAGCATTACAGAATCCTGCTGTTTTGTATTTCTAGTACAAACTGCCAGGAAATCTCATCCCTTGTAGGCATTTATCATAGGTAAGTTTTTGAAACTTGGCAAATGGCAGAGTACTGGGCCCATTGTTGACCTCACTGAATTACCTTTACACCCCTAAACTCTCAGCACATCAGAAAGCTATTCCTAATTTATGGGGGTTTGTGGAATCTGACCCCAGTCTTCTGCTTCTTTGCTCCAGGTCTGTATTTTACCAGTATCGCTCAACTTGGCTTAGAGCAAACAGTGGGCTAGTAATGAGCGTCAGCAAGTGTCAAATGCCACAACTGGGACTAATATTTTATTTCATAGTAGGAAATAACTATTTTAAGTCAATTGCAGCTAACTGATTCCTAAATGATTTCTGTGAGGAAGTAGTTCAGCTAGCCAAAAGGACAATGCGAACTTTAAAAAACAAAAATAAATGATGCTAATTTTGCCAATTATTATTTTCATATTTTGGTGTTGTTTCATAGTTGCATGCAAGTCTTAATGACATTAAACAGTGCATCACCATATTGTACAATCACCTGGGGGGAAAATAAAATAGTACAATGATAAAGTATTAAAATATTGAGGATGATGATGATAATTTATTATTTATACCCCGTTTATCTGGCTGGGTTTCCCCAGCTACTCTGGGCGGCTTCCAGCAGAATATTAAAATACAATGATTCATCAAATGTTAAAAGCTTCCCTAAACAGGGCTGCCTTCCGATGTCTTCTAAAAGTCAGATAGTTGTTTATTTCTTTGACATCTGATGGGAGGGTGCTCCACGGGGGGGGGGGGGCAGCACTACTGAGAAAGCCCTCTGCTTGGTTCCCTGTAACTTTGCTTCTCACAGTGAGGGAACCCCCAGAAGGCCCTCGGAGCTGGACCTAAGTGTCCAGGCTGAACGATGGGGGTGGAGACGCTCCTTCAGGTATACTGGACTGAGGCCGTTTAGGGCTTTAAAGGTCAGCACCAACACTTTGGTAAGCTCTGGGGTTGCATAAATAAAGCAGCCACACATATAAAAAGCAGATAAAAAGATTACCTTAAGGCTGCAAGACTGAACACACTTTTCTGAGAGTGAGTTCCACTGAATTCAGTTCACTGGATTGCACTGTAAAACAAGACAGACTTAGGCTGTCATCTAAAAAGATAACAGTCCTGGTGAAACTCAGGGTTGGAGTCGCATTGTGAGTAAAACAGCTAGGGCAACACAGATTTGGTTTGGGGGGTTTTTGTGCGAAAGCTTTGACAGAGGAAAATGCAGTTCTTTGCTTCCATTGCTATACCACTCTATAAGAAGTCTCCTCCACAATGCGCTGTTTTTGTTGGTTTTTTTTTTTTTATTTGGGAGTGACTGAGCTTGTGACATAGAGTGTCTCCTTCTTTCGCTCAAAGTAATGCCTTACGAAAGTAATCTCTTTTTCTACAGTCTTGTTTTCATTAGTCTTGTAAAACAATTAATTTCTAAATAAATAAATAAAACCTCCAAAGGAACATTAAATTATTTCATTTCTAATAGCCAGGAGACCTTTCTGCACAATAAAATCATCTGGGTTAAAATTCCAGGTGATTAGTTTTAGTTTTATTTATTTGATTAATGCGGAGGTTTGTTTCAGGAGATCACCCTGCAGTGGGAAGCTTATATTACTGCCGCATCCGACAGCTTATAAAGTTTGCAGTCAGCCACAGCAAGAGAGGAAGAGTTCCAGGAACTCCCCGGAAAAGACCCTGATGCTGGGAAAGATGGAGGGCACAAGGAGAAGGGGATGACAGAGGATGAGATGGTTGGACAGTGTTCTCGAAGCTACTAACATGAGTTTGACCAAACTGAGGGAGGCAACAGAAGAGAGGAGTGCCTGGTGTGCTCTGGTCCATGGGGTCATGAAGAGTCGGACATGACCAAACAACTAAATGACGACGACAACAACAACACAGCAAGAGAGAATTGATACTTAAGTGAGAAAAGGAAAGGAGTCCGATAAGGGGCAATATTTTGCCAGTGTATTTTGGAAAGACATGTGCACCACTATCACATTAGATGTAATGGGAGGGTACAGCAATAAGTATACAATAAAACATAAAAAACCCATTTAAAAACAGTACAAAATAATAATTAAAAAGAGAACTGAGGACTATTTAGTTGTCCAAAACAAAACAAAACTGCAAGTAATCCAACATATAAATAAAAATGTTTTGCTGCAGTATCTTTCCACAAAAAGTAAATAAAGGTATTGACTGTTGAATAGTGGAAGAGATGGAAGAAGGACACAGCTCTGTTGGATTCACAGCTCTTTATTGCAGCATTTAGAACTGCTCCTGGAATCAGACTGACTGCAGCCTAGCCGGCTGCTTTATATAATACTAAGTAACTTGAAACAGTAACAACTCACAACTAGCTAACCAATCAGGAGTGATGGTTTTCAATCCTTCATTTACATACTGGTGGCCCTGAGTGAGAACTGCAACTTATGTAATGGGAGGATAACATTGTAATGGGAGTCATAACACTGACTAAAAATCAAACCCCAAATAAAAAAACCAAAATAAATAGACTGACATTGCTGCCTCCATGGTTTCAATATTTGCTTCTGTATTGTGCTGAGCTTTCCATCTCAAGAATAGCATGGCTTTCATGGTGGAATTCTTTTACCCCTCTATTTATTCATATATGTCAGCAGGCAGATTTCTATAATGAGATTTACTAACTCTCCAAAGGATATAACCTTGAAATGCAGGGGCTCTTTAGCACAATCTAATCAATATTATCTCATTTATCATCTCTTGTGAAGCTTGGGTTGTAGTGGGGACAAAAAATGCATTTGTAACATTTAGGGAGAAAAGTTTCTGGGCAGGAAAATCAATAGAAAAACCCAGTTGTTTTGTGTTATATCGGAGTAGTGCTGACTAGAATCCCCCGAGCCTTTTATTTAGACAGGTAATATGCTTTATGGCAATTTCATATTAATGTATACATGCTTTATTTTCATTTTCTATATAGAGTATGGTATGTTTTTGTGACCGAATGGGTGGAATAAAAGAAGATCACCTGTTTAGAGCTTTGCAATTAGCTCAACAAACTTTCTCATACATAATAGCTTTCTAGGCGTGGAACAAGTGGAAGTGGAGATGAGCCCTTAGTTATTAGCTTCAGTGGGTCTACTCTGATTCGAGGCTAATGTGCAGAACAAACATAGCTTTCCACCAGATCCTGCACTTTTCCAAAGGTTGTGATACAGTTCACAGCAAGTTAAATGTTTCAAAATAGGCATTGAAGTTTGTATTTTGAGAGAAAACGTACATCTTAAATACATATCAAACATATTAAACATATTAGATACATATTTTGAAATAAAGACATTTAAAATATAATTTTTTGCAGATTAACATGGTATGGATTTTTGGATAAAAGCATATGAAAGAATAACTAGCTGGGGAAAATGATTTTTCCCATCCCTGAGGACATATAAAACATTCTAAATAGGCACTGCAGTCCGCTAGGTGTTTTGAGAAGGGGCTTGGTGTGTTGTATATAGCCTGCTAGGATGCATAATTTGCATCTCTGACAACATACCAAGTTAAAAGAGGTGAATTTTTAAAAGCAACCCTCAAATTCCATAAAATATTATTTTTGTAGAAAATATTTTACTGTTGCCACAATTATTTTTTAATATGTAGGTGACACATTTTTGCATACCATTCCGCTATCCATTTTTACTGTCTATTGCCTTGTTATCTCTGACAATATAGGCACACCCTTTACATAAACTTTAAATACAATGATATTGAAACACAAATGGAGAACATACAATTTTTAGCTGGTGTAAATTTAAGGCCCTGTTGTATTTAAAGTATGAAAAGAAAAACAATAAATTTACTGTGGTTATTCTTGTGTTCCTGTTTGGTGTTGCTTTTGGCCAGTACTGGTATGGTGAAATGTGTTAATGTGAATTTTGAATTTATATTACCATCAACTGAAATTTAGAGTTGCGTGCTTGTAACTCAGGGAGGCAGAGCATGCATCAAGTTATATGCATTTGTTAACATATGGCATATTCGATTGATTGCAGAAAGATATTTGCAAGTATATGGATCCAATTTAAAGCATTATATCACAATGGAATAGTTGTCAGGCTTTGAGTTTAGGCGATTGCATCTTAAGATTTTATGTATGTATTCAGGGCTTAGATAGCTAAAAGCTGGTTTGCAAGAGGACATTTTGAACACTTGTGTCTTTGCTCATCTGGTGAAACAATCAAGAGAGATGAACCAACAAAGTATTCTTTTAGTTTCACATATGAATTGGCAATTTATAGCATGAGCCTAACCATGTTTATTCAATAGTAAGCCCATTAGAATCACAAGGATTTACTTCTAAATAAGTGTTTTTAAAGGATTGCAGCCTTTGTTGAGAAGTAAAAGTAAATTGCATTGAACTCAAATGGACTTTATTTTAGGTGTGTAGGATTGCAGGCCTGTTGTCTTTGTCCATGGAGTAAGGAAATCAGCCCTGAGTGCTCACTGGAACGACAGATCCTGAAGCTGAGACTCCAATACTTTGGCCACCTCATGAGAAGAGAAGACTCCCTGGAAAAGACCCTGATGTTGGGAAAGATGGAGGGCAAAGGAGAAGGGGACAACAGAGGACGAGATGGTTGGATAGTGTTCTCGAAGCTACCAGCATGAGTTTGACCAAACTGCGGGAGGCAGTGGAAGACAGGAGTGCCTGGTGTGCTCTTGTCCATGGGGTCACGAAGAGTCGGACATGACTAAATAACTAAACAACAACAACAAGACAAAAACCAAATGGCACCAGCCAATCAGCCAAATGGACAAAATTCCTACCAGGCCCCTGCCCCCAAAGCAGATGACCCCATGACAGGCATAGCAAGGTCAAACGCAACAAACACCCTAAAATTAGGGAGGGTGGGCAGGTGAGGAAGCTCAACACTGTGCGCAGGGACCCAGGCTGTCACTCAAAATTGGCAATACCAAACTCTCCTCAGCAACCTGAGAAGAGTACAATCATACTTTGGGCCAACCAAACCAACTTGCCCAGCAACAGGGGATGTCTGGTTAACTCCACCTCAACCCGTGCTCTCCATGAAGGAGAACACGCTTTGTTGCCATAATTAAAATGGTGGCACCGGCAAGTTCAAACATGCAGGCCTTGAACTCTGCTTAGCACCACTGCTGGGCCTCCTTGCCATTATGGGCAGGGAGACAGGTGTCCAAGTAGCATTTCCATTAGAAGTAACACTTGCCAGACAAGCTTCAGCTGCCCATCGTAGGGGCACAAGACAGAATGATGACCTTGTTCACATAGAATCACTGGTGCTTTGGTTTATGAATGTGGCGGGTGGCTGCTGCTTCTGTCAATGAATAGGCATTGCCAGTGGATAGGGAACCCACAGACAAGGGAGAAGAGCCCACTGAAGGCAGCTTGTTGTGGGCATCTGAAAAAAACAAAAACCTTGGAGCCACTTCTGCAGAATTGCTTAAGCGGTGAGCTGTTTTCGATCTACTTTTGCAAGAACACACAGAGGCAGAACATGTGAGAACCACAAGGAAAAACCCAGGAGAGTATTGATTTGCTGATGGGACCCTTGTAGGCGCTTCTTTAAAAGTGAGTAAGGAAAGCGTAGCTCTTCCAGAATGAACACCTAGGCCTGCATCCAAAGTTGGCCACTCTGAGAGCACAATACTGTACGAGATGAACCTGCTGGATCAATCCAATGGCCCATCTCCACCAGCGCAATGCGACTTCCATGCGCACAACAGAGCTTCCTCTCCCTTTCCTGTCTCCTCCCACTGCCCACACACCCTCAAAATCAGCTCCAGGGGCTTGGGGAACTTTGCATAACTCATTTTGGGGGTGGGCAGGGAGAGGAGAGGAAACAGAGTCCTATTGTACCAGTGGAAATTGTCAGCGTTTGTAAAAGAAATGGTTCTGACCTCCTTTTTTACTACTTTGCTTAGTCCTCAGACTTTAGTTGGCACAAAAGAGTCTTTAGGAAAGAGTATTCTTGCAGAGTATTGCTGCTTTTATTCTTAAAAAGTCACAGAATCACAGAATCATAGAGTTGGAAGAGACCACAAGGGCCATCGAGTCCAACTCCCTGCCAAGCAGGAAACACCATCAGAGCACTCCTGACATATGGTTGTCAAGCCTCTGCTTAAAGACCTCCAAAGAAGAAGACTCCACCACACTCCTTGGCAGCAAATTCCACTGTCGAACAGCTCTTACTGTCAGGAAGTTCTTCCTAATGTTTAGGTGGAATCTTTTTTCTTGTAGTTTAGAACCATTGCTCCGTGTCCGCTTCTCTGGAGCAGCAGAAAACAACCTTTCTCCCTCCTCTATGTGACACCCTTTTCTATATTTGAACATGGCTATCATATCACCCCTTAACCTCCTCTTCTCCAGGCTAAACATGTCCAGCTCCCTTAGCCATTCCTCATAAGGCATCGTTTCCAGGCCTTTGACCATTTTGGTTGCCCTCCTCTGGACACGTTCCAGTTTGTCAGTGTCCTTCTTGAACTGTGGTGCCCAGAACTGGACACAGTACTCCAGGTGAGGTCTGACCAGAGCAGAATACAGTGGCACTATTACTTCCCTTGATCTAGATGCTATACTCCTATTGATGCAGCCCAGAATTGCATTGGCTTTTTTAGCTGCCGCGTCACACTGTTGGCTCATGTCAAGTTTGTGGTCAACCAAGACTCCTAGATCCTTTTCACATGTACTGCTCTCAAGCCACGTGTCACCCATCTTGTATTTGTGCCTTGTATTTGGAGTCTTCTTCTCCAACCACGACCAACAACTTTTACACACACCAAACACAACCAGCTTTCTACCATCCAACCAACCTACACTCAACACTAACACTGACCACTCTATATATACAGGTACAATTTGATGAAAGGTTGCTTGAGTCATTGTAGGCCACTGACTCATGCTGACTTAGTTCTTTTAGCATTAAAGAAACAGCGGCCAATTTTTAGCCGTGACAAAAAAATGTAGCACTCCCATGTCTGGTAGCCCCCATATGAAAAAAGCACATTGCCATTGTTCAGTTTACAATCCATTGCAAGATCTAATGTCTTACAAAAGTTACATTATATTAAAATAAATCACCAATGTAATGAAAATTACATAGAGCTGCTATTTGTGCTTTTAGTGTCTTATTCAGTGGGTGGTAGCTGTAGGTCAGTAGACATTCAGGATTAGCTCTGGCTGGCAACCCTTGGTATTCATTTGTAACTTGTTGATATTTTGCAATATGTGACTACGAATGGCTTGTGCCATTATTACTGTTCTGCTAATTTTATACCACCGTTTGCCTGGCTGATCACTGTAAAAATGATTAATTATTGCAGCATCTGATACATCAATATGGTTAGACAGTGGTCCTGAATAGCAGGGTACCTTCTGGGAGCACAAGAGAGCAAAAATTGCATATGAGCAGTCTGCAACACACTATATTATATGGAAGCAAGACACAAAACTCATTATCCAAGGTTTAATGAAGCTTTGTGGGGGGAAACAAATGTTGCAGAAAGCATCTTATAGCGTTTTCAGGGAAGCAAGTATTCTCATTTCAGCTGAAATTATTTTTCCTTTAAAATTACACAGCATTAACAAAATTCTGGTTGAGGAAATGGACTTTTTGACTAGGAATGAAACTGGAATCACTTTTACACTACAGTGGTACCTCGGGTTACATACACTTCAGGTTACATATGCTTCAAGTTACAGACTCCGCTAACACAGAAATAGTACTTCGGGTTAAGAACTTTGCTTCAGGATGAGAACAGAAATCGTGCTCCGGCGGCGCGGCAGCAGCAGGAGGCCCCATTAGCTAAAGTGGCGCTTCACGTGAAGAACAGTTTCAGGTTAAGAACGGACCTCCGGAATGAATTAAGTACTTAATCCGAGGTGCTTACTGTACTACTGAGCATGCAGTAGTACTGTGAAGTTAGGGATTACAGAGGCTAGCATGATCCCCTCCCCACAAGAAAACCAAACAAACAAAAACAGTTCTCTTTACATATGGCACTTATGGCGTCTCCAACTCCAACTACCTTAGTTTTCTTATATTCTTTGCTTTCACATCACTGAACGCCATGTTAATTTTGCAGAGGTGCGGTTAAGCCTCCAAAATGCTTCCTAAAATCAAGTGACTGAATTGCAGACAAGCATTTTATAAATCCTAGAGACATTAATAATGTAAGTGTACTTTCAGTCATTGGAAGACCTGAAACAAGCAGCATTGCTTCAGTAAACTGTCTTCAGGAACAGCCCTCTCAAGGGATAACATTTGCTCCCCAAGCGGCCTGTCTGGAGGCGAGAGAGCTATGTGGAGGAAACAGCAAATGGGCAAAGCTTGCAGACCACTTCTGGTGCAGTGGGCTAGACTCACAACCCGCTGTGACCTTCTTAGAATTGCTCTCCCATAAGAATAATTGTTCACCACTGCCTATGCCTCTTGAAGGTCATGCTGAATTGAATAGAAAAGCAAGCAGCAGCTATATGTTGCATTCCACTTTTTCTTTTTTCTTTTAATGCACCTAGCCTTTGAAATTGGCACCTGAAGTACACTTACAGCCCAGCTTGCCTATTATATTTCAGGCAGAGAAGGGGGGAAGTAATTTGAATCTCCATTTTCAAAACAAATTTATTTATTTGGTTTTTCAGATTAAAACTTTACAGTCACATATCCAACATACAACACAGAAACAAGATTCCAAAGAATCTCCCCTTTGTGGGTCCTATTGTTCATGATTTCCTCCTGCATTTTTTATAGTAGTCCAAATCTTTTACCTCTCCATTGTGTCCAAAATTCACCATAAAACCACAAGTGTTATTCCAGTCCTACTGACAATTCTAACAATGGTTGAATCCCCATTTCCATTGGGCTGGCTCTACCTAGGCATCTTATTGTAAAACTCAGCTTTCCTGGTACTTGGAGACCACAACAAATACCATATTTTTCGCTCTATAGGACGCACTGGACCATAGGATGCACCTTGTTTTAGAGGGGGAGTACAGGGGAAAAAATTCTCCCCCTCTCTGCGCAGCGCCCCTTCAGCGAAGCGGCAGGAGAAATGGAGTCCCTTCCATTTCTCCTCCTGCTTTGCTGAAGGGGCGCTGTGCAGAGAGGGGAAACTGTGCAGCGCCTCTCCAGCGAAGCGAAGCCTGGAGAGCAAGAGGGATCGGTGTGCACTGACCCCTCTCACTCTCCAGGCTTCAGACGGCTATCCGCAAGCCTTCGGAGCATGGTGGGAGTTCCTGCTGCACTCTAAAGGCATGTGGATAGCTGCCTGAAGCCCCCGGAGCACAGCGGGAGTTCCTGCTGTGCTCTGGGGGCTTCAGGTGGCTTCAGCGATAGCAACGCGAAGCCTCCGGAACGTGGAGGGAGCACTCCCTCTGCACTTTGGAGGCTTGGCGTTGCTATCGCTGAAGCCAAGGAGCCTGCATTCGCTCCATAGGACGCACACACATTTCCCCTTAATTTTTGGAAAGGAAAAAGTGTGTCCTATAGAGCGAAAAATACAGTAGGTGGTTTTCACCAAACCATGCCAATATTATACTACCATGCCTGACCAAAGAATTCTGAGATCACCACTGGTAATTTGAGCAACAGCAATATTTTCCTCGCAGACAACACTTACATTAGTTTTTTGTTGTTTTTTTAGGAGCAACATTGTAAATCTTTTTGTTATCATAAATGAGAAAATAAAAATATAAGCAGGAGGATTTTTAAGGGGCTTAATTTGTTTATTTTCTGCATGTGCCAACAGGAGTTCTTTGGGCTGCTCACAAAGCCAGAAACATACAGAGCATTAAAAAAAAAGAGTGTATAAAAATTAAAAGCAATAACAAATTAATTTAAACATGGAGAAATTAAAACTCAATTTCAAACTCAATTTTAAAACTCAAATAAGATTTCTGACTATATATTGCGCATTATGAATGAAACACTGTCTTTTGATTCCTTGTGGGCTTAGATTTGGCCCCTCTTGATTTCTGAGAACTGAAGGCCGCTCACGAAACAGTTAAAATGAATTTTCAGAAACATGCTGCAGAGGCTCAGAGTGGCTAGGAAAACGGATAGTGAAGATGAAATTGTTGTGGATCACATGCTAATAATTTTATTTTACAGGTGTAGTCTTTTAGTTTGTTGCAGTAAAACACACACACAAATAGATGTCTGGGGCACCTTAAAGGCTAACAGACTTACTGTGTCATAAAGGTACGTGGGCCAGGTCCCATTTCATCTGATGTTCAATGTGTGGCCTTTGACCTAAGAAAGCATAAGGAACAGTATGTTGGTTTCTCTTTAAGGTGCCATAAGACACTTGGCTTTTGTTTCATTTCATTTGCTGCCGTTTCGGTGTTTTCTTGTTGTTGTTGCGATAGACTAACAGTGACATTTTCCATAGCGGTGGTTCTATCGCAAGCACCAGATGTAGCTGGATGAAGCAGAAATCTATCAAGCTCATGAAGAAAGTAATCTTGATCCCTCCCTCCATTTCTCTGTGCCATCTATAAGTCTGCACACATAGGTTACTATGGTGGAAAATCCCTGTTTGAGCCAAAGAGCACCATTTTATTTTATTTTATTGGAATTGCGGTGTAGCAAAGTAGAGAGTGTGACTGCAATTAATAACCCACTTTTCTTTTGAGAGGATATCACTTGTTTGGGGGCTTCAAGAGGTGTGTGCTTGTCAAATGTTCAGTCGTCACCTTCCACCAGTCTTGACGGCATTCCTTTAGAGTGTTCTAAATGTCCTGTGTGGGTGTCTGAAGGCAGTTGGGGGGGTCAGTGGAATGAGGTTGAATCCTGACAAGACAGAAGTAGGGGGCAGGCAGGTGTGGGGGAATCCCTCGTCCTGAATGGGGTAACTATGCCCCTAAAGGACCAGGTGTGCAGAGTCATTTTGGACTCACAGCTGTCCATGGAGATGCAGGTCAATGCTGTGTCTGGGCTGTTGGTCTACCACCTTCATCTGGTACGCCGGCTGAGACCCTACCTGTCTGCACATTGTCTCGCCAGCGTAGCACATGTGTGTCTGGGTTATGTGTCTGGGTTATGTCCATGATCTATACTGAAATGTAATATTTAACATTTGCTCAAAGTGTTCAAAGTACCTCACACGCAAAATCTAGTTGCAATCCTGGATCAGGTATAATTATTCCCGACATTTCCATTTTGGGGTGGGTGGGGATTGAGGCTTAGGTAGAAAGTGACTTGCTTAAGACCACCTATGAAATTCATTGCAGAAGTGAACTTGGTTTGGGAACTTCATAGCTGAGTCCTTTAGCACCATCACTAGACCATAGGAATATTCCTTCCTAAGATAGGTTTCTAAAGAAGAGCTCCAGCTTTGGGAAAGTTGTAGTTCTTAGGAGTCTGGCGGCAGCAGATAAAGCTCTGTGGTTAAGCCCAAACAAGTAGTTCCAAGTCAGAATATGCAAGGCTTGTTGAAAAGGACGCATCCAAATCTTTCTCAGTTGGTTAGTTCCATGACAACAACCACTTCATGCAGTTGATGAACCGAGCACTGGCCCATGAAAGCTCTTGATACAAATACTTTTGCTAGTCTTTCAGGTGCTTCAACCCTCTTTGATGTTGGTGCTTTCACATTTTAAGCTCTCATTAATTCAGGCTATGCTTCCGTGTGCCCATGCAGCAGCGTTTGTGACAATGAGACTATCATGACTGCTCAGAGTTTGAGCCATGTGTTTGAAAAAAGAATTCAGAATTTCAGACTGAAATAGTAGGTCTAGGAAGATTACTCAATAGCTAAAGACATGTGATCTGTGATAAGCAAAATGAGAGTATGGTAACTGTAAAACTATTTATTATTTTGACAACTTATATGCCACTTTAATTACAATAATCTCTAAGCACTATACAAGTAACACAATTTTTAAAAACCCAGTTAAAATTACCATATAAAATCAGAATTCATTTAAAATGTCTATTTTAATTACCTATTTGGGGATCATTCATTATATAGATTAGTTAGAAAGGCTAAGTTCTAACACTATAATACTAGTATAGACGAATAACTCTCAATCAGACCAAGCCTAAATCTCACTAGTTTGGCGACTAATGGCATAATTTACCAATCCAATGTGTTGGATGTTATTCTAAGTGATGTGGCCCTAAGGAGGTGCTAAACCCAAATGACCTGTTTTGTGGACTGTTCATTGGGGCTTTTAAAGGATTGTCAAGGTTGTAGCTGGGCATGAACCTTCTCCACATTGTCAACCATTGGGCAATATTTCTCTCCAGCTTGGGCTGTCATCCATAGAAGCTGTCACTCATAGAAGCTCTCAGGCAGTTTGCTAAGGTGCTTGGTGTTAACCGCCATAGTTTTTGGGGGGCTAGGGGGACCACACATCTTCAAAGTTGAGCATTGTCCAAAACTAACATTCCACACCGCACCATACTCTCATTATATGATGTAATCCCTATCCTTCATATAGTGGTTTGGGCATGCACAGTGCTAGGTCCTGGGCCTGCATGCCAGCTGCTGTGATCTATGGAGGTTGTTTACTTCTCATAGTGGCTATTCTGAGTGCACTGACCTTATTCAACCCATTGCCATTTTAGGGTCCTATAACCGATAATATTAGTATTCTACTCATAGAAAGTTCCTCTTGTGATGACTTGTGGAACCTCCATGATAAATCAGTTTTGATGTCCACATTTTTCCTGGCACACTAGATCTCATGCAGCGCTATACATGGCCCACAAAAACCCAAAAGACTTCCTCCTAGAACATCGTGTGAAGGTCCTCATTCTTTTAGAGATCATCTCCAATGCTACACTGGTGTAACCCTTATAAGAGGGTGGATGGGTCATACTGCCTGGAATTAGGCCAATCCGCTTGGGGTTGGGGCCTTATATCCCAGCCCACCCACCCGGATTTTGCTCTGAAATCTTGTGAGACCTGGAAATACTGGTTCTCACTTGTTTTCCAGTTTCACTTCATCTTGAGGGCACTTGGAAAGTTCTCCCAGTTGCTGTGGCCAAACTGGATTGTGGTGGGGGCGCAACTGTTCATTTCCTTTCTCCCCACCATCTGTGTGTCAGGGACCCTTAGTGGGCAGGAAGTAAATATTCCAGAAAAATAGTTTTGTTCTGTTTTTTAAACAAAACATTGAAGGCAAAAATATGGCCTACATTCCTGTCTTTGGGTAGTCTTGCTCTCACTAACTTGCATCCCATTAGGAGTATGTTGGGTCTGTTTTATAACACTGTAACGCTCCACTACTAACTTTGAGGAAAAGTTTAATTGAAAGAAGTGGTTCAAGAATTTTAATAATTATTAGTTGTCTGTATAGCATCTCCATCCTCTTGATGCGAGTAAACGGGACAGCCAAATAATAATTTCTTGATATTCTGTTCATTCACGTAGCGCTAGTTTTCACTGTACTTTGTCTTCTGCAATCTAATTTTTAGTAATTAGGTTATTGAACGGCTATAATAGATGTCAAGAAGTGAAGTAATGGATATAGTCAGAACCATTTCATGCTTTTCAGATAAGATTATATTATACTTAGGCTGGGTCATGACTGACTTCATGACTTCACCAGTTTAATTAAGTCCAATGTCTAAAATGGAATAAAATTGCTTGCCTAAATTGTCATTTCTTAATAATATCATGGGGTGTTTTATTTTGCCAGTCATCTAACAGAAGGTATTTACTTTATCAGATATGGCCTGACAGGTTTACTTTCTAGGAGATTCATTAACAGCACCTGTAGTGGGTTTAAATGACCTTGCACTTGTGGAAAGTGATTTAATTTCCTTAGCTTAAAAAATGCCCTGTCAGTCATTTTTATTTTATTTTGAATTTTACATTATGCAGTACCTCCGCACTCTTTATAGTCAGGTGTACACTGCAGTTGCTGAGATCTGTTTTTTCTTCCTTTAGAATTGCCAACACAGATGTTTTCCCCACTATATTTTATTTTTAAAATATTTTTTGAAATACGTTGCCATGTGACCCTTCTTGCTAAGGAGTCAAAACACTTGTTAACTTCAACCCTCTTAAGGCATTATTAAGTGTGTTGTTATGTGGGGGTGGGGAGGAGCTGCAGGGATGAGTATGTTGGCTCCACCCAACCCTCTTGTCTTCGTTGCTTTTTAACTTTAACACGGCCTCAGCTCTGTTTACCTGAAGCCCCGTATATCCCCATTGTTCAGCCTGGACACTGAAGTCCTTCTCTGAGGGTCTTCTGGCAATTACAGGGAACCAAGCACAGGGCCTTCTCGGTAGTGGTGCCCTCCCTGTGGAACACCCACCCATTCAATGTCAAGGAGATAAAGAACTACACAACTTCTAGAAGACACCTGAAGGCAGCCCTGTATTGGGAAGTTTTTTATGTTTGACATTCTATTGTGTTTTTATATGTGTTGGAAGCCACCCAGAGTGGCTGGGACAACCCAGCCAGATGGACGGGGTATGATGATGATGATGATGATTATGATGATATGTTTTAGAACCCCGATTTTCCAGCATTATAAAATGCAGGGAGCTTCCACACATAGAGGGAGCTTTATGCAATTAGCCTCCATGAGTTGGAGAAGTATTGGGAAGCAGAGCTAGCACATTCATTCCTGCTGCCTGCCTCACCTGATAACTTTAGGGCTGCCATACGCCTGGGTGGCGCTTTGTCCTGGATCTTAGGCATGTTAATCGGAAAACTGTGGTTTTGTGAAAGAAAAGAAAAGAAAACTCAACAACTTTGGGGTGTCCTGGTTTTTACTTTTTGAAATATGGCAACCCTAGATAACCCTGCTTGGTAATACCTGAAGAGAGTTTCTCTGTGACATCATGGCAACTCAAGCAAAATTTAGGGATTTTCCCTGGCAGGACAGTACCAGTCACAACCCTTTATGGGATAGTATTTTTAAAAAATACTTTTAAAGTGATTTTGCTTGCTCACTTCAGTGGCCCGGCTCACTAGTTTTTGTTGCATTATGCATGACTTTGGGAAGAAGGAAAAGCCCCGTACAGGGAGATCCCTTTGAGGAGGAGTTGTGGTCTCCCCGACTTCCCTAGACCTTAAGCTTCCTCCTGCCCTCAGCATAGAATGACACAGGGACACATGAGGCTGGTGGAGGAGTGGCAGTGGCCCCAGCTGAGATATGGTGATGTTGCCACCCACTGCCACAGGTGAGGTATTTGGTGAGATCAGGGGAGCGATTTCTGTACCCTGCAGATGTTTGTGCTCCTCTGGGACATCACCAACCCAGAGTTTCACCTCTTTGTCCCTTCTATGCCCTGGCAAATGCAGCTGGTAGGACTCTGTTGTTTCAGCTGAATGCTGAGACAAATGCGCATCAACACTGTGCCTAACCACAGTATTGATGCAAGTGCATCAGCGCTGGCCATTCTGCACGCTCATTTGAAAATGTGGAGGATATGAATAGTATGTTAGTCAGGAAATATTCATTCTTATGGGAAATGTAGGAAATACTTCATATGCTGCATTATATGCTTGCAAAAAAGCAGATCTTACTAAAAATGCCATTTTAACCCCCATAATATAGGAATATAGGAAGCTGGCTTATATTGATTCAGACTATTGAGCTATCTATCCCAGTATTGCCTATGCTGACCGAGGACTCTGGGCTTTTCAGAGGAGGCTTTTCAAAGGTTACGAAACCTGGGACCATCTGTCTGCAAAGCTTGCACTCTTTATCACTGAGGGGGCATTCCCCCAGGTCTGAAATTTTGAATGGAGGTCCCTCTCCTGGGACCCCAGAATGCTTGCTTATACTTTTCATCCAATGAATCAACCACAGGAGTAGGAATTAAGCGGAATTAAAAACAGATCACTCATGATGTAATATTATGGCTAATATTACTTTAAGCACAAAAAGGAACAGGTGACAAGGAGGCCTGCAGTTTTCATTTGCACATTTATTTATGAAGATCGTTGCGATAGGTCTAGGAGCTGTTACACAAGCTAAAACAAAATGCTTTCTATTGTTTTGTGCTCTACAGCTTGACCTTGTCAGCCAAGTGTGTGAGTGGTTTATATCCCCTCTTTTTTGCCCAATAATGTTACAGAGTTATTGCTAGTAAAGATGGAATTCATGGACACTCATATTAATGTGGTGTACTTTGGAATGTTCTTTGGAATTCTCTTTACAAATTTGCTTTGCCTCTAACTTTTTTATTAGGTAGATTAGCAGAACAAGCTATTTTACACCAGCATAAGCAAATGCAGTGAAAATGCTGTCATAGATGGGAAGCAGTTCATACGGAGTTGGTTTTGAATTCTAAAACAGTTTGATTATGCTATCAGATCTTTATAAAGTATGCATCCCTTGGGAGTAGAGGAGAGCGAATGTTCTTGTTGACAGTTTGAATCAAGTTCCCGCTGTGGCAGTAACTAGTTATGGCAAGTAGCCAATTCTTTCATTCTTTCTTAAGTTGTCGCCTGAGGTTGCATTCATTTTTGTACCAGCTGGTGTTTCTTTCTTTAGATATGAGGTATAAAATGGCAGAAAAGCAATCTTGATTTTATTTACATGTGTCTGAAGCCGATGTAAGGGGGGCGGGTGTTGTGAATGCCATTTTAGACTGCGTCTTGCTCCGAAGAGCTAGCTCACAAAGAGTAGTTGCAAATTATTTTATAAAAAAATCAAACTTTGTAGCACTCTGGAAGTGCTAAACTAAGTGTAAGTTCAGGTAACTTTGAGGAGGAAAGTATATGGGTTTCTAAAATAATACTGGTTTTTACCTTTTGGAGAGGATGTTCTGAAGCTGCTGGAGTGATTGCCGCCTGACATTACTGTCACTTGTTCCCTGTTAGGGCCCTGATGAATGTGTGGTGGATGCAAGGGGGCAGGAAATTGATCCCGGAGAGAAAGACAGCAATTTATGTGGTTTGGCTCCGCCTGTGAGGAAGGAGCCAGGGCGGGCGAAAGAGGAAGAGTCAGAACAGTCTGAGAAAGAAGGGGCACACACAGGACATATTGGAAGTGGAGGAAGAGGCTGTTCAGGCCAGGGATAGGTCTGTTGAATCTCTGCCACCCTCTGCCCCACTGTCTCCTAGATCCTGAAAGGGCTTGAAGAGGAAAGAGCAATGATGGCTTCCATGTAGGAGAAGCCTCAGGTTGCATGTGCGCACCCCACCAGATGAGAGGCGGGGTGTGGAGGGAGGCGTGGACCCACTGTTGCTGCTACCACTCCATAGGGCATAGACCTGGGAACAGCTGCCTAGATGCTAGAAGCGTGTTTGCATGCAAGTGTATCCAGGGCACCGTAGGAGCTGCTGTGAGTGTGCTCTTTTGATAATAATAATAATAATAATAATAATAATAATAATAATAATAATATTTTATTTATATCCCACCCTCCCCAGCCGAAGCTGGGCTCAGAGTGGCCAACAGCAATAAAAGTAACACAGCATTCTTAAATCAGTATTCTAAAATCAATTCAAAATCAAATGGCAACCACTGGGCCAGAGTTCTACGAGGATCGCCAAAGGAGGGTCAAACTGTGCCTTGGCCAAAGGCCTGGTGGAACAGCTCTGTCTTGCAGGCCCTGCGGAAAGATGTCAAGTCCCGCAGGGCCCTAGTCTCTTGTGACAGAGCGTTCCACCAAATCAGGGCCACAGCCGAAAAAGCCCTGGCTCTGGTTGAGACCAGCCTAACTTCTCTGTGGCCCGGGACCTCCAAAATGTTTTTATTTGAAGACCTTAAGGTCCTCCGTGGGACATACCAGGAGAGGCAGTCCCGTAGGTACAAGGGTCCTAGGCCGTATAGGGCTTTAAAGGTTAAAACCAGCACCTTAAACCTGATCCTGTACTCCACTGGGAGCCAGTGTAGCTGGTATAGCACCAGGTGAATGTGCTCAGGACATATCCCCACCTTTGGATAGGATGTCAGATCCTTAAATGTATTCATTAACAACATGGCAGCTTGCTTCCTAATTAAACTCCCCCCTCAAAAAAAAAAAAATACTGGTTGAAGTTAATTACACCCTGCTGCCGTTTAGCATTCTTGTTTCCTGTAGTGTGATGATTAGATTAATGAGATTCATTGGTACTGATTCTCTTGTCACATTCTTTGAAACCAGATGGATTCTGAATAAAAGTCTCTTTCTTGCACAGCCTTCGTTGGCTATAATAAAAATGCTTCTGTTCCTGGCCGTTCTCATGTACTAATGACATACAGATTTTATGATGAAGAGGGAAATCTCAGTGGGTGGCCTAGGGCCAGTCACTGCCTCTCAGCCTAACCTACATCACAGGGTAGTTGTAAGGATAAAATAGGGAAGGTGGAGGGAAGCCATGTATGCCATCTTGAGCTCCTGGTTCCAAAAGGTGGGATAAAAATGTAATAACGACAAGGAAAAATTAGTTGTGATCTCAGAATACTGAAACGGGGCATAGAAAGTCATTGATGCTGGAATGCTCATTGTCCATAGTTGGTCGGAAAGTACCCATGGGAGCTGGCCAGTGTTAAGTCCCAACATGGTGTAAGCTGGGCTTCTGGGATTGCACTGGGTGACTGAGGGAGCAGGGACTGACTGCCACAAGCACTGGCCCTTCCACTAGCATTGAGGATGGGTGGGAAAACTGGTGGGTCATGAGAGTTGGCTGAGGAAGTCATAGCCCTTCCTTCCATCTCCCAGAACCACTGTGTTGCCGGACAGTGGTGCCCAAATGGAATGAAGACCCAATCCTTACCTTACTGCCATGCCTACTCTGCTTACATGCTGTAGAAACCAAAGTGAAGTTTGGACCTGTTTCAACCCACACATGCGTATTTGTTATTCCCATTCCTGCTGCACGAATGAGCCGCAGCCTGCCTCACAGATATAATGCCATCTTATTGTTTTGGTAAAGTATATTTGGTAAAGCCTTCTTTCCTTCCAAGGAGCTTGGGGCAAAATACATAGGGTTCTCAGGTGGTTTCTCATCCGAGCACTGACCATTGACTCAGACTTGTTTTACTTTTAATAAGGATGCTGTCTGAATTTCCTTCAGACCACCAGCACTTTAATGGGGGAAAAACCACATGTATCTAAAGGTGCCTCGGGTTACATACGCTTCAGGTTACAGACTCCACTAGCCCAGAAATATTACCTCGGATTAAGAACTTTGCTTCAGGATGAGAACAGAAATCGTGCTCTGGCGGCGTGGCACCAGCAGGAGGCCCCATTAGCTAAAGTGGTACTTCAGGTTAAGAACAGTTTCAGGTTAAGAACGGACCTCCAGAACGAATTAAGTTCTTAACCTGAGGCACTACTGTACATGGTGTTTGCCTTGTTAAAAGCATTTACTACCATCATTATTGAAGCCCAAATAATTAGAAATGTATGTGAGGCTTCTTCAATTTTAAAGTGTGAAATTCAGATAATGTGCAGAAATCCACATATATCTCATTCAAGCATTCGTAGATGAAAGAAACACTGTTTGACTTCAAAATGTTTTTCTCAAAAGTTTATTCTGCAATTAGATGTGATTTTTCAGGAATATTTGCACACTCCATATACTCCATTGTTTATTTAAAGTACTTATGTGCCACCTTGCAGGGCAAAGCTTTCTCAATGCGGCTGATAAATGATTATTAGTCTTCTATACAAAACAAGATAATTCAGCTTCTCATAGGCATAGCAGGAACTTTGTGATTCCAAATGATTTACAGTACAATTCGCTTGCAGGACTTCTAGTCCAGATTATCTTTTTACCAATCTACATGTTCTCCAAAATATTGCTTCTGGCCTTTATACCTTGACGCTAGTTCCTGTTCTGGATTGTCCAGTACTAATGATGGAAGGATTTTGGAATCTTAATGGCAACCTTTTTCAGATGTGGTTTGGCTTTCTTCATAACATCTTCAGTGTTTTCTGTGCCTGTAATTTAGCTGAATTTAGTCTCGTAAAGGGAGATCTTTGCAATTATGTAGCCATTTCATAATTACTGTTATATGAGTGATATTAACACAATTAGATAATAGTTTTTTAAAAAATTCCAATAATTTCTGTTCTCACCGATTGGTTTGATAATTGCATGCACTTTAGGTTCTTTGAACAAAGTAAAGGTAAAGGGACCCCTGATCATTAGGTCCAGTCGTGACCGACTCTGGGGTTGTGGCGCTCATCTCGCTTTATTGGCCGAGGGAGCCGGCATACAGCTTCCGGGTCATGTGGCCAGCATGACTAAGCTGCTTCTGGCAAACCAGAGGAGCGCACGGAAATGCCGTTTATCTACCCGCTAGAGCAGTACCTATTTATCTACTTGCACTTCGGCAGGAGCTGGGACCGAGCAATGGGAGCTCACGCCATCGTGGGGATTCGAACCGCCGACCTTCTGATCGGCAAATCC
The DNA here is from genome assembly GCF_964106915.1 of Podarcis gaigeae. NCBI lineage: Eukaryota > Metazoa > Chordata > Lepidosauria > Squamata > Lacertidae > Podarcis > Podarcis gaigeae. The sequence goes on from NC_139680.1 coordinate 25,541,513, forward strand.
TAGGCTCTGAGGTTTAACCCACAGGGCCACCCGCGTCCCTTTTGAACAAAGTAGTGCAGTTTTAAAACTTCTAGATCTTCTCAAAATGTATGCCAAGTTTTTAATTGATGCTTTTATTGTGCAAAATTAAGGCTGCTGTCCTCAAGCTCAGGTATTTTCTGTGTGTCAATGAAGCTGTTTGCAGATTTCCTTGAAGGTTCTCTATTGGCTGCTCTTACTGTTGAAGCAACAAGACATATTTGGAATTGAACAGTGCTTATCTTCCTTTCACAGTGTGATCTGCTGCAGTTATCTCTTCCCTCTCTCTGTGTATTCATATAGGCCCTGGTTTGCATGTCACTTTAAACCCTAGTTTAAAATAAAGGATAATTCAAGATGAACCCACATTTCATTCCTCCACAGTTCCTTCCTTCAGAGCGCTGGGGAGGAAACAATAGAGCACTTACTGCTTGTGGTTTGGGGGAAAAAACTGGAGGAGTTGGTCTGCATGCAACAGAAAGTAAGTCTGTTCTCCGATTCCTTCCCAAGAGTGCTGAAGGAAGGAGCAAAGTGATCCCTCATCTTAAATCACAGTTTGTTTTAATTTGTGGTTTAAAGTGACACGCAGACCAGGTTATCATTTTCTTTGATTGCATCTGAAGTTGAGACAACTAAAGCACTCAAAAGGTATTAAAATACAATTTTTGGAAATTCCTATCCTGGATGACTACCTTTCAATGTGTATTGCAGTATGAGAAAATAGAAGAACTGGATTACCTCTCTTACCCACCCTTCAAATGTTTTTTGGAATTGCATACTTCTGAATGAAAATTATTATCCTGCTCTCACAGGAGATGTGCCCTTTTCTCAGTTCTCTCTCACCCTTTCCATGACCGCTTATTTTCTTCCTTGCCATTGTTACTCCCTTCTCAACCCATGAGGAATCCTCTATTTATAATTGTACTATTTTGATAACACATTTCACACTGGGCTTGGTTCAGGCTTCTCCAAGCTGATCTGCCTTATTGTGTGAAGATGAAGGAGAGATTATCTGTTCTCTCTATCCTCTACCTCTACCCACCTCTATCCAGGCAGTCAGTCTTTGTACATATTAGCTAATGCACAGCAGCAGTTAATTCCCCACAAAACAGCTAGGCCATTGATGTGCAGTTGAGGCCTAGGTGTGTTGGATATTACATGCACAGGCCAACTTCAGACATGCTAGCCCTACAGAGATGTTTGATGCCTGCAGAGGTGGTCCAAGTATGCTGGTTCATGGGAAGCACAGGCGATCTATTGCTCATAAAACGTAACAAAAACATAAAACACAAACATTAGCAACCGGTGAAATGGGTTTCTACAAGGCAAGACAAAGTGATTACAACAAGAGACTTTATTGAGCTGATGGCAACTGCTTATATGTATTTCTGAAGACCTGGGCCACTCCCACACTCAGTGTGATTGGCTGTCTAAACTCCCAAGCTGCAAATCGTAATCCAGAATTTAAGAGCCTGTACCAGTAGCCCAAACCCTGAAAGTGCTACGTGATTGGATATCATGTATCTGCTCAGAATCCTACTTCAAATTCACAGACCACTGCATACTGTATATATCAACCAGTAAAACAGTGTGCTACAAGTTAGCAGTAGTGGAACAGTCTCATTCAGATTAGAAAGGACTTCACCTTTGTTCTTTTTTGTGTGTCTGCAAACTAAGATGCATACACTTGCTACAGATAATGAACCAAACGTCTGTAATGTTACAGTAAACATAACATGCTTCATCTTGTTAAGTATATATGATGCAAGAACGTCATGGTATGCTTATTTGTATTTTTTGTGAAAACCCAACAAAAAGTTATACAAAAGGAAGCCATCACCTAGCATTGAAAATACACCAGTTGGGGAGAGAAGATCAAACATCTGTCCACCAATATTGGACAGGGGCTTGCAGAATTGGATGATAACTTTCAGAGAAGATTGTTGCATTTTATGTTTAAACGCTGGCAGTCACTAAAAGTGTTGTGCTCATAATAAAATGACTGCCGTTGGCAAAGCTAATATTGTAGGGAGTGTGTTTGGGTTGAACAGCTCAGCCATGTGAGAAGGCTAAAGGAAACGGCTGATCTTGTCAGCCTGTGTCAAAGCATACGGGAGACAGAAAGACTATCTGAGCTAGTTAATCAAGTATGACAGTAATTCTTGTAGTAAACATATCATTTAAGCAGGCGTGTTTTATTGCTGTGGTGCGATGTGAACCGTTGTGAAAACAGAATCCTTCTGTTATTGGCAAGAAATGATAGCTGAATAGTGAAATGCAAAAATTCACTTTGTGACAGATCCCATCCTTCCATTTATTCTTCCCTTCCCTCCCCATATACTACTCTCCTGGTATGCCCCGCGGAGGACCTTAAGGTCCACAAAATGACAACACTTTGGAGGTCCCAATTCGCAAGGTGGTTAGATTGGTCTCAACTAGGGTCAGGGCCTTTTCAGTACTGGCCCTGACTTGGTGGGATGCTCTGTCACAAGAGACTAGGGCCCTGTGGGACTTGACATCTTTCTGCAGGGCCTGCAAGACAGAGCTGTTCTGCCTGGTCTTTGGTTTGGACTCAGTCCAACCCTTATGATTGCTTCCCCTTATGGTTTTGATCTGTGGGCTTCTATTAAAATGAGGCTGCATTTTCAATTGTATTTTAACCCGTATTTTAAATTGGCCCCCCCCATTATGTTTTTATTGTAATTTTACTGGTGTTAGCCGCCCAGAGCCCGACTCTGACTGGGGGGGGGTATAAATAAAAAATTATTATTATTATTATTATTATTATTATTTAGTAAGTGCTTTAGGGCACTTGCATAGTCATAAGCAGGGTCCTCACTCAAACCAGCAGATCTCCCCAAAAGTCCCATTGGTGTGGGACTATAGGATGGCTGGGTGATGGATAAGAATAGATGATCCCTGCACTTTTGTCCCATCTGCTCTCTAAAAGCACACACATGAATTTGTACAAACACATTCACACAGACAAGTCAATGCCCACCTATGCACATACAGATTTGCATGTATTTGTGTGCACGTGCTTCATTCACGGTGGAAGGAAGCAAAGAAGGAACCAGGCTCCCTCCTCCACTCTTCACAGTAGAGCCTGCCGATTCCTGGCTCTATGCATGCTTTAATGTGTAAGTTATTCTGCAATTTTAGGAACCGGTCCAGAATGCTTCCACTGCATGCAGGAGCCTGGTGTCGTTCAACCTTACAATGGCTGCAAAAATTATACACAGTCGTACCTCAGAAATCAAACACCTTGCGAGTCGAACGTTTTGGCTCCTGAATGCCGCAAACCCGGAAGTGAGTGTTCTAGTTTGCAAACGTTCTTTGGAACCCAAACATCTGACATGGGTTCCACAGCTTCCGATTCGGAAGCTGTGCCTTGGTTTCCAGATGCTTTAGAGGTCGAACAGACTAGATGCTTTAGAGGTTGAACTTCTAGAACAGATTCCGTTTGACTTCCAGGGTACGACTGCACTTCACATTTCCCCCGGTTCTAAACCAAATGTTGAATATATCTGTTTGTTTGTTTTATGTACATTGGATACATATGCTTTAGTTTCAGTTCAAAATTCAAGCACTAAGATATTTGTAGTTACAGGCACAAATAAATATTTGCAGCTACTGCTACAAATCTAAGTTTAGAAGTTAAAGCATTTTAACCAAATTTTGGCAGATGTCTTTGGCAAATAATGATTATTGAGGGATAAGGTGAGACACTTATGAAGAAAATGGAAGGCAGAAATTCAATAATGTTCTTCTCAACATTTTTATTATCATTTAAAAATCCTCTTATTGAGGATTTGTAAAGGAAAATTATATAGCGATTCATTCAAAAGGATCCAGATTATGTTTTTCACATTTATTTCTTAAGCACTGATTAGCAAAAAGATTATCATTATCATCATCATCATCATCATCATCAAGGAAAGAATTACTTTTGATTTTATAAATCTAATAAGATGCTCTGTTATTTGAACTGTGATCAGGGAAGGGGGAATTTCCAGTGAGTGCACTATTGGGCAAATCAGAAACTCTCTTCTGTTGCTGGTTTAGTATGTTTCTTCTTCCTCCAAACCATTCATTATTAGAAGACATTTGCTAGATACATGCCTTTAGCTTACAACAGAAGATGATTCTGTTGTTCAAGATTTTAAAGTGGCAGCTTGTATGTTACCTGAAGTGAACAGGAGGGGAAAAGACACAACATTAGGACAACATATTGTCTCTTGCCTCCTGCTGCCTGACAAATAGTGCAGAAAATGTGGCACTTGAACATTTTTGGAGAAACGCTTCTCTCCCTTTTTGACTATTTGATCTCACTCTCAAGCTAGGTGAGAAATCTATAAGAAGGTTGTCACAGAAAATGTTGGTGCATTTGATCATGAAGCAGAAGCAAGGATGTGCTCCCAGAGAAAAAGTACAATGCACTTATTCTCCATATGGTCGATAGTATTTTGTGGGAGTTTTCTCTGCACCAGTCTTCAGCATCTCCATGTGAAAACCTAGAGCAGCAATATTCTACAAAAAAAATATGTGCATTTATAGAATCCAGCAATAAAGGGTGCAGTCCAGTGCTCAAGATACACTGCTAGTGTGAAGGATACACTAAGATAATGGCCAAACAACCTGTATAAAAGAGTTATGGGCGGTATAGAGAAGGTGACCCTTACACTGGGCTATGGTGGAAGCAGTATCTGCTGCACAATTTGTCATCCACTGCTATGAGGCTGGTGGCTCTTGCAACTGCCATGTGGCTGGCACTGGCCATAGAAGCAGCAGCAGCTTCTTCTTCTTCTTCTTCTTCTTCTTCTTCTTCTTCTTCTTCTTCTCTGGCTTGTGGACCTCAGGGCTTCCCTGCCCTGTTTTGTGGGGGGTGGAGCCCACCTGCATAAAGCCACAGAGGGGCTACTCATGAGTTGAAGGAAGGAGGATGCTAAAGACCATGTCTGTATGGTACCAGTCGGGGAAAATAGGCCTTCCTGTCTACTCCCACAGTTGGAGCAAGGATACAAATAGGGTGGTACTGAGCACCCTGTGGGACTACCAATGCCCATACTTCCAGTGGAAGCTCATATTGTGCTTCTACCAGCTGCAGAGCTGAGCAACAGAGTGATCACGACTTCTTCATGCCATCCTTTCCAATAATGATAATGATGGTAACGATGATGATGATGATAAACTGACTGGCAGCAGCTCTTCAGGGGTTCAGGCAGGCATCACTCTAAACCCCACCTGGGGATGCTTGGGATTGAACCTTGGACCTTCTGCTTGCAAGTCAAGCCAAAACAAACACAGCCTTTTAATTTCATCCTCATCACGATCTACTATATTAATCACTATTTTACCAAGGCTCTTTTTTTTTTTTTTTGGTGTAATGTGAATGGAGAGCCATATGTTGAACTTGACTGATGACAAGAAAACTGAAGGTTTTTTCATTAATCTTCACCGCTTCTGTTTAATTAACTTCTTCTTGAGAAAAACAATAAAGAACATGTGTATTGCAACATTTTAATAAGTTCTTGAGTCTTCTTGTCCTTGACTGTGTGACAATGGTGAATGAACTCTGTCCTTAAAAAAAAACACACTCATCAGTATAATTTAAGAAAAGGATGGAGTTTCAGGGGAATATCATTCCCAGCTTTTCCCCAATATTTTATATTATTTAACAAGATAAATGCTAGACACAAAAGAGGATTCAACAGAACTAAAGCAGCAGAATAGGCTTTAAAATTAATGAGAATAACAAAATCTTGAGGTCAGGGGTTGCTGGAGTTTCAAGATGTTCTGTGTAATACTGATGTATATAATACTGGGCTTTACTCTATACAAGACAGCTTCTTGTGTTCCCTATACCTGTTGCCCCCAAATCCATAAGCATAGCCATTGTCTATAGGACAATTGTTTTTAAGGGTGTGGCCAGACACAGCAGGAAATTTAGGTGACTGCAAGGATATAGAAACAGGCTCCCTTGCTCCCTCCCTCCTTATGGGTGAATCTGTTACTCTCATTTTATCATTTTTCCAATATTATATCCAGTTCTCCACATTTCCACGCCAGTTTGGGATTCTTTTTTTAAACCCTCATGAATATTCACCAGCATTTTAGTGTACATTTATCCAAATATACACATTTTTGTGTGCAATTTTCCCTAGTAGATATACATTTTTGCAAAACAGCTTGCTCAAATATAATGCATTTTTATATGCTATTGCATGTAATATGTTCACTTTTGCATGTTATTGTATGCAATATATGCATTTTATCTTCACTTTACCCTACTATAAGCATTTTTTAACACATTACTTGACTGGAGAACTACCATGCAGAAGTGAGATAAATGCAAATTTCAAAGGCTAGCTATGTTTCAGTTTGCATTTTTTTTTCAGAAAATGCAAATTTGGTAAGTTTGTCTTTAAATGCAAACTAAATTGAATTTCTTCCTACTCCATATCATACTCAGATTCTGTTCCAATAATACTGCTTACGTCTTTAAAAATACACATTTGTAGCACTTCCGGAGGCGGCGCAAAATAGCAATGGCGGTCCTCTTTACCTGGTGAAGAGGGGCTCCGCGAAAAAGGGTCGTCCGCTACGGCAAAGCGGAGACCCATTAAGAAAAACCGCAGGCAGAGCGAGCCTGCGGCCGTGGGACTCGGCGGGCGCCCAAAGCCCCCCCGGAAACGAAGAAGGGGCTCCGTAAGGGGCTCCGGAACGCGAAAGGGGGAGCAGCGCTGTGAGTTCATCGCTCTTTTCGTGGATGCAAAGCCGCGCTGCTGCTGCTGATGAGCGCCGACCTTTCTTCTTGAAAACATCAAAATTGGCTGCTACATACCCGTGAGTAAGGGGAGCTAAACATCGGAAAATTTGGGAATTTGGTTGAAATTCGGCTGAAAACGGGAGGCGAGTAACAGGAAGTCCGTCTCCCGATCCTGCTAACCAGATTAAAGCAATTGCGCAGAAGAGCGCTGAAGCGCTGAAAAGGGACTGTAAAAGTAAAACGAGGGTGTATTTGACAGACTTTGTAGCGAAAAGACAAGCAGGAAATCTTTGTAAAAGTTGTGGATTTTATTTTTGGGACCTTCTTCCTAATTTTGAGCTATGTGGAGTTAAAAGAGACAACCCAGCAATCGGGCTGTCAGCGTGCAAAGGAGAACTGTCAAACTGCTGATACTGTTATTGGAGCTTAACTGATACATAGACTGAGACATTAACGTTTAAACATTGTTGCTGGGACCCTTCTTGACACCTTGTGGCTTTTCTTTAAGACAAAGAAAGCCTGTGGAAACTTCCTTTTGTGCTCTGGAACTATCAAAGACTTAACATAGGGAATATAAGAACTTCAATGGCGGACAAGAGCTCTCTCCTTCCTTGAAACTTTGAAATACCCCCACCTAGAGGATTGTGGAGATATAGAGGCCTGGGAACTGTACTTTATTGTGATTCTCTGTGGTTAAATTGTTTACACTCTGGACTTTGTCCAACTTATGAAACAAAAGAAAATTTGACCTTGAACAGAGGCAGGTGTGGAATGAGTGGCACAGGGAGAACAAGAGCAGCTAAAGCTAAAGAGAAAGAAAAGAAACCAGGGCAACTTGTTCAAACAACCCTATCTCATCAACGAAGATCATCCGTCCCAACTGTGCTGACAGCACAGGAGGTGGAATTTGAAGAGCCTGCTGCAGAGCCCGTTGCAGAAGATATGGCAACTGGAGGATCTGAAATAGTTCTGAAGCAAATCTTGGAACAACTTGGAATTTTAAATCAAAAAGTGGACAACCAATCATCAAAAATTGACCAAGCTACATCCTCTATTACTAAATTATCTGAGCAAGTTTCCCATCATACTCAGGCAATTGAAAAATTACAAGGGGCAACGACTGAAAATTATAAGCTTGCGGTGGAAGCTTGTCAAAAAGCAGAACAGGCGAACAAAAAGGTTGATGAGATTAGGGGGGAAGTAAGGCCTCTGAAAAGACAGGTAGGGGAACAACAAGCCTACCTGTCATTGGTTGAATTGAAAAGTAAGGAAAATAATCTCAGATTAAGGGCTATCCCAGAATTGGAGGAAGGAAACCTACAGGGATTTTTAACACTTTTGTTCTCCAAATTCTGGGGGATAGAGGAAGATAAGGACTTTAAAATTGTGACTGCCTTTAGACTGGGAAAATTGATAAAGAAGGACAAGTCCAGAGACTGTTTGGTTATTTTGAGATCGAGAGAGGAAAGAGACAAGATACTAGGCCTACACTTCAAAAAATCCTTGGAGATAGAAGGAAAAAAGGCTGAAATTTACAGAGATATACCTAAACACCTTTTGGACCTTAGGACTACTTATACAGATTTGACCAAATTGTTGAGATATAACACAATCCCTTATAGGTGGGAGTTTCCGCAAGGACTATCATTTACCTACAAAGGAAGGAAAGTAAGAATTAAAACACCGGAGGACCAACAGAAGTTCCTATACGACCACGAGGAGGACCTCCAGAAAGGAGCCGCAGCTTCTTGGCCTCCACCACCACCGGGACCATCTCCAAAGCCTACACCGCCTGGATCTGGACCAACATTACCACCTCCGGGATCGGAGGGAAGCCTAGACACCCCATTGTAGACCCACCAATTAGACCAGGATGTCGCTGCAGCTTCTTAGTTGGAATATAAATGGCGGAAATTCTCCGGAAAAAAGAAGAAAAGTATTTCATATTTTGAAAAAAGAACAATTGGACATTATTTGCCTGCAAGAAACGCATGTGACAAGGCTCCACAGAAAAGTGCTAATTAATAAAAGACTAGGCCAAGAATTTATCTCTTCGGACAAAGTGAAGAAAAGAGGTGTGGTGATATATGCAAAGGAGAGCCTGTCACCGAAATTCTTATTTAAAGATGAACACGGCAGAATTTTGGCGATTGAAATTCAGACACAAGGAGAAAAATTTCTGATATTAGGAATATACGCCCCAAATGAAGGAAAATCGGAATTTTTCAGGAAGCTGCATGAGATTATGCTGGATTACTTAGACTATAACAACATCATCATGATGGGTGACATGAATGGGGTTGTGTCTGTAAATATGGATAAGTCGCAAAGTGCTAACATAATGAAAGATGGCAGACTACCTAAAACTTTTTTTGAAATGACTGACAATGTGGACTTAATTGACATATGGAGGGTTAAGAACCCCCTAGGAAAAGAAGGGACTTTCTTTTCTGAAGCTCATCTGACATGGACACGAATCGACCAAATATGGATAACTAGAGGACTGGCACCCAAGACTAGAAAGGTGGAAATCTGCCCAAAAACCTGCTCCGACCATAATGCTTTGAAAATGGAATTGAGACTAAATACAACCGGATCCTTCAGATGGAAAATGAATGACACCTTATTAAGGGACGAGAAGATTGTTAAGAAGGCCCAAAAAGCTTTAAAGGACTATTTTGAGATAAATTTAAATACCACTGTGGAAAAAAGAATAATCTGGGACGCAAGTAAAGCAGTCATGAGAGGGTTTCTAATACAACAAAATACGATCAAGAAAAAATTCTGGAATGAAAAGAAGGAGAAGATATTGGAAAAAATAAGAGATGGAGAGAAAAAACTAAGATCCAGGCCAAAGTCGAAGGAGGTGCTGAGAGAAGTGAAATTTTTCCAAGCACAATATTTGAAACTGATAAATCAAGAGGTGGAGTGGAAAATTAAACAAATGAAACAAAGATCCTTTGAATCAGCAAATAAGTGTGGGAAACTGCTAGCGTGGCAGTTGAAAAAGAGACAAAAACTTAATACTGTTACAAATCTAGAGATTGAAGGGAGAATGGTTCAGAAACCCGAGGAAATTAGAAAGTGCTTCCAGAGATATTTCAAAGAACTTTATTCACAAGGGCCACAGAAAGATTCGGAGGTGGACCAATTTCTTAAAACCAACGGATTACAGAAAATACCTCAGGAAATGAGAACAACCCTGAATAGTAATATCACACAGCAAGAAATTGAAAGCGCCATTCAGAACCTCCAATTAGGCAAATCTCCAGGCCCCGACGGACTTACCTCCAAATACTATAAGGTTTTGAAAGACTATTTGATACAACCTTTGTTGGAGGTTTGTAACCAGATTATGGAGGGGAGGAAGGCACCGGAAACGTGGAAAGAAGCCTTCATCACATTGATACCCAAACTAGAAACTGAAAAGACTCAGCTGAAGAACTACCGCCCCATCTCACTCCTAAATGTGGATTACAAAATTTTTGCAGACATTTGGGCAAGTAGGTTTAAAAAAGTGCTTAATGAAGTGATCCATAAAGACCAGGCTGGCTTTCTCCCTGGTAGGCATTTGTTTGGCAACACAAGAAACATTATCGACATTTTGGAACTTTTACAAACAAAACTAAACACTAGAGCGGTGTTAATTTTTATTGATGCGGAGAAAGCCTTTGACAATATTTCCTGGATGTTTATGAAGAAAAACTTGGAAGGGATGGGAGTGGGGCGGGGGTTTGAAAATGGAATAGAAGCAATATATTCAGAACAAAAAGCGAAATTGATAGTAAACAATGTGGTGACAGAGGAGTTTAAAATTGAAAAAGGGACACGGCAGGGGTGCCCCCATCCCCCCTATTGTTTATTTCAGTTCTGGAGGTGCTATTGAACATGATTAGAAAGGACCGGTTGGTACAGGGAATTGAGGTCGGAGTGAAACAATATAAATTGAAAGCATTTGCAGATGACCTGGTATTAACATTGCAGGAGCCTGTCTCTAGTACTAAAAGAGTGTTAGAATTAATTTCGGACTTTGGTCGGGTGGCGGGATTTAAGCTGAACAAGCAAAAAACTAAGGTTATAGCAAAAAATTTGACAAGTACAGAAACAGATGAGTTTGTGAAAGAAACAGAATTAAATGTGGTTAAAAAAGTAAAATACCTAGGGGTGTATCTGACCTCCAAAAATTTGAATCTGTTTAAGGACAACTACGAGAAATGTTGGTTAGAAATCAAAAGAGATTTGGAAACATGGTCAAGATTGAAACTTTCCTTGTTGGGCCGAATAGCAGCTATAAAGATGAATGTATTGCCAAAAATGCTATTTTTGTTTCAGACCCTACAGGTCGTGGACAAGGTGGAATGCTTTGGAAAGTGGCAGAGGGATATTTCTAAGTTTGTTTGGCAGGGCAAAAAGCCCCGAATAAAGTTTAAGATACTAACTGATGCGAAAGAAAGAGGGGGATTTGCCCTGCCAGACTTGAGGTTATATTACGAAGCTGCAGCCTTCTGCTGGTTGAAAGATTGGATTTTACTGGAAAACACTGACGTCCTAGATCTGGAAGGGTTTGACAATGCTTTTGGGTGGCATGCATATTTGTGGTATGACAAGGTTAAAGTGCACAAATTGTTTAAAAACCACATTGTCAGGAGAGCAATTTTAATGGTCTGGACAAAATATAAAGACTTATTGGAGAGTAAGACTCCGAGGTGGCTCTCACCGGTGGAGGCCAAGGCACGTAAGAGACCTAATATGGAAGCCAATTGGCCTAAATATAGGGAAATCATTGAAAAGATTGGAGACAATTGGAGGTTGCAGAGCTTGGAAAAACTAAAAAACAAGGTGCGAGATTGGTTGCATTATGCACAAATTCAAGAGGTCTTTAAAGTAGATAAGAAGGTTGGATTCCAGGTGGAAAAATCGAAACTAGAGACAGAATTGTTAGAACCAAAAAGTAAACTACTTTCGAGAATGTATAACCTGCTGCTTAAATGGAATACTCAGGATGAGACAGTCAAATCCGCCATGATAAAGTGGGCGCAGGATTTGGGGCATAACATTATGTTTGAAGACTGGGAAAGGTTATGGAACACCGGAATGAAATTTACGGCATGTAGTGCCTTGAAGGAAAACATTATGAAAATGATATACCGGTGGTACATGACCCCAGTCAAGCTTGCTAAGATATATCACCTGTCGTGGGGGCGAGGGGGAGACTGTTAAATGGTGGAAATATATGCACAAGTTGATGTCTGCTAATTTCCTGTTTAGCAATCTAAACAGGCCCCCGATTTGGGCAAAGACTTGTCTGGCTTTCCCTTTCTGAGGAAGATTTCACAAACCTTGTTTAGTTTTGTGTACACACACACAAACACAAACACACAGAGTGTTTTTATTATCCAATCTTAAGCCTCTTTTCTTCACTCCTTCCCACTGTCTCCTCACTTGCTTAATCCCCCTCCCCCACGCGTGTGGCGCTGTGGTCTAAACCACTGAGCCTCTTGAGCTTGCCAATCGGAAGGTTGGCGGTTTGAATCCCTGTGGCAGAGTGAGCTCTCGTTGCTCTGTCCCAGCTCCTGCCAACCTAGCAGTTCGAAAGCACACCAGTGCAAGCAGATAAATGGGTACTGCTGCAGCGGGAAGGTAAACGGCGTTTCCGTGCACTCTGGTTTCCGTTATGGTGTTCTGTTGCACCAGAAGTGGTTTAGTCATGCGGGCCACATGACCTGGAAAGCTGAGGACAAACGCCGGCTCCCTCGGTCTGAAAGCGAGATTAGCACTGCAACCCCATAGTCACCTTTGATTGGGCTTAACCATCCAGGGGTCCTTTACCTTACCTTTATCTCCCCCTACCTCTTTGGGTTCATCGACACTTGCCTTTTGTCTTGCTGGTCTGTGCCCAAGTGGTTTATTTTATTTTATTTTACCCCACCGCTTTCCCTAGGAAAACCTGCTCTTTCATGCTGAATCAGAACAAATAGCAATTCGGGTTTTCCACGGATAGTCATTTGCTCTGATTCAGCAGTAAAGAGCAAGTTTTCTCCAGTTGGGAAACCACTGTGGCAAAAAATATATAGCAGTTGGACAGGGAGCTTTAAAGTGTGGACCTGTGCCTAGAAATACAGCACAAAAACAATGCAGGAATCCTACTCACACCCATCCCTAGGTGGGCTTGAATCACCAACCTTCTGGTTATGAGGCACCTGAGATGTGCCCTTTGTTGTGCTGGTTTCAGCACCAGCAACTCCCTGCATGCTTAATAAGGAGGCTGGCAGATGGAGATGTTCAGGAATGGGAGGAGGGAAGACATGTGTCTCTCCACTGAGAGCAAAGGGCCAGAGGAGGTGTTGAAGGCAATTAGAAAGTGAGATAAAAGGTATAATAAATAAGAAAATAAAAATAAAAATAATGATGTATTGGAATAAAAAGGAAGAGGATAAAAGAGGAAATCTGTTATGGGAGGAAGAAGTGAATGTAAAAGGACCAGGGGGTTTGGGATAAAAGGTACCGGCAGCTTGGGTGGTGGTACCAATAAGGTATAAATTGAGTGTGAAACGAGAACAAGAGAAGAAATTAAAGGAGATGGAGAAAAAAATACTTTTGAGAGGCATGTGGGGAAAATATAAAAGAAAATATTTCTTCCACATCAGAGTTTCTAGATCAGCAAATTCAGCCTAAAATGAGAAGGTGTAGTCACAGTGCCCCCAGAGCAAATGCTTAGCTTAAGGAAAGTTGAAGTACTGAACTCCTTGCAGCATGAAAAACATTGTGGGAAATTATTTAGCAGTTCCAAAGATGGATAAGATAAGAATATAAAGTGGTGTCAGTAATTGCCAGCTGGTGCTGCCCAAATGTGCCTGCATCTAACGCCGTTTTGTGACTGGTGGGCCTCAGTATTTTTCAGTCATCTCAAGTGGGCCTTGAAGGTAGAACATCTGATAATCTTGGGTGTAGACAATGCTGAGGTAGAAACCAAATCAGGACCAGTGGATTTATTTGGTATAAGGCAGCTTCCTAGGTTCCTATCCAAACCAGTTTCCTTGGATCCAGGTTCAAACATGGGTACCGTAATTTGCAGAAGGGGGGATGGTGAATTTCTGCTCAATGAAGTCATGTGTTGGTCCAATAACAATGGCATAAGAACTGTCCTACTGCTGCCGACATCAATATCTTCAGATACAAAGTCCTGCTTCCCTTATCCTGTTTCATGACTGCATGCTAGTAAATAGTGAAACCAAGCTCTATATCTAAATCAGGTGCCAACAAGAGCATTTCCATTTCCTCTTATTCTTCTCTTCTTCGCATAACACTCTGGCAATGATCAAACCCATGGGTAGGCAAACTAAGGCCCAGGGGCCGGATCCGGCCCAATCGCCTTCTAAATCTGGTCCGCGGACAGTCTGGGAATCAGCGTGTTTTCACATGAGTACTTTTATTTAACATGCATCTCTGGGTTGCAGTGGTACCTCAGGTTACAGACGCTTCAGGTTACAGACTCCGCTAACCCAGAAATAGTACCTCGGGGTAAGAACTTTGCTTCAGGATGAGAACAGCAATCATGTGGCGGCGGCGTGGCGGCAGCAGGAGCCCCCATTAGCTAAAGTGGTGTCTCATGTTAAGAACAGTTTCAGGTTAAGCACAGACCTCTGGAACGGATTAAGTTCTTAACCCGAGGTACCACTGTATTTGTGGGGTCTGCCTGGTGTTTTTACATGAGTAGAATGTGTGCTTTTATTTAAAATGCATCTCCGGGTTATTTGTGTGGCATAGGAATTTGTTCACCCCCCCAAAAATATATATAGAGTCCAGCCCCCCACAAGGTCTGAGGGACAGTGGACCGGCCCCCTGCTGAAAAAGTTTGCTGACCGCTGATCAAACCTTTCACTCTCTTTTTCTCCTGGCTTGGTTGCATGTGCTCTTTTCCGTTTGTTCCATCTTAGCTCCAGTGTATGTAAGTCACTGACTCTCAGTTCCTCCTAAAAGGTAAAGGACCCCTGACCATTAAGTCCAGTCGCGGATGACTCTGGGGTTGTGCACTCCTCTTGCTCTATAGGCCGAGGGAGCTGGCGTTTGTCCGCAGACAGCTTCCGGGTCATGTGGCCTGCATGACTAAACCGCTTCTGGTGAACCAGAGCAGCGCAGGGAAACACCGTTTACCATCCCACTGGAGCAGTACCTATTTATCTACTTGCACTTTGACGTGCTTTCCTCCTAGCAGTTCCTCCTAGCTACTGCTTAAAACTTTTAAAATTATGTATAAAGTCTCCTAACCCTAGACACTATCATATGAGCAGGGGAACAGGTGGGTGTAAAAAGATGTACCAATTGATTAAGACCTAATCTAACGCAATGAACTGTTATTGGTAAACACTGAAAATAAAATAAAAAAGCTTTAATTTTTATTTTATATAGTCTTTTTTTGAAACAAAGCCCAGAAGAGAAAGGAAGACCAATTCAATGCTTTTGGATTTTTAATTAATAAAGGTCATTGCACCTCTGCAACCTCAGGATTTTAATGGCTTCTTTGTGCATTCCCACAGGAGAAGATGTCTTAGAGTCAGTTCAAATATTGAACAAGGCATGTGAAACAGCATATTCCACCTCAGATAGGCAGGTGGGGGTCACTAGTTCAAGGCAATCCCATATCACAGAATCTATGCCTGCACAAAAGTAGCACATCAGGAAGACAACGGACTTAAAAGCCTACTTCCTCACCTGCATGGAGATTTTGACATGAAAGCCGTTTTTAAACAAGCAGTCCTCCAGGGTTTTACATCTAAGCTGCAAAGTTCTCATGAAGACCGTTGTCACTGTTAAATGTTTGAACTGGTTGCCAGCATGTGCGAGATCAGCTGAATGGATTCAATAAGAAATATATTCTAACCATTTCTGAAAGGCAGTGCTTAAACTACTTCAGGTCCTCAGTTGAAGTAAAGGGCAACTAAAGACTAGTTTCTAATAAGAGCTATTCCTAGTCTTCTGAAGAACCAAAGCAGCAGTTTGAAAAGCTTCTCTGATTGTCTGAAAGCTTACTGCTCTCTACTCTAAATCCTCTTTTTAAACTTCACATAAGATAATTAAACAAAAAGCCATAATAACACCACACTCTGCATATTGATATAATCTGTTAATCCAAACAGAAGAATTTCAAGGAACCACCTACTTACTATTTCATTGCAACCTGTGTAACATTTTTCATAATTTGATCTTTATTAATATCTGCCACCCTTAACGCTGCTTTAAATTGTATGCACGGGGCGGGGAGGGGAACAATAGATCCTTGTGATAGCACATGACTGTCACTCAGCTGCTATCAGGGCAGTGTTGAATTCACGGTGCAACTACATCTCTTTGGTACAAATGAGGCCTGGGTCATTTGTGACCTCTACATTTGCCACATTATTTAACTATGGCATCAATCTATAGTCAGGCATCAACCCAGTTTAAAGTCTACAGGCACATTTATGAGTTTCATCTGAAAATCATGAGTAGCCCGTTAAATTAGAATGTTTTAAATGCATGAATAATTTTTCTTAAAGGTTCTTAAGAAACCTTGCTATTGGAACTTTTGTTCAAAGTTATTAAAAGAGTAACATAAGACTTGGAGCATGCCAGCTCCAAGATAGGTGTTGTTGTTGTGCTGTTTAGTCGTGTCCAACTCTTCGTGACCCCATGGACAAGAGCACACCAGGCACTCCTGTCTTCCACTGCCTCCCACAGTTTGGTCAAACTTATTTTGGTAGCTTCGAGAACACTGTCCAACCATCTCGTCCTCTGTCGTCCCCTTCTCCTTGTGCCCTCCATCTTTCCCAACATCAGGGTCTTTTCCAGGGAGTCTTCTCTTCTCCTGAGGTGGCCAAAGTATTGGAGCCCCAGGTTCAGGATCTGTCCTTCCAGTGAGCACTCAGGGTTGATTTCCTTCAGAATGGATAGGTTTGATCTTCTTGCAGTCCATGGGACTCTCAAGAGTCTCCTCCAACACCATAATTCAAAAGCATCAGCCTTCTTTATGGCCCAGCTCTTACTTCCATACATCACTACTGGGAAAACCATACCAAGATAGGTACTGTTCTCAGAAAGAAGCGTTGGCAGGTAGTATTAAACACTTATGCAATGCTGAGAGCAAAAAGTTTTTTTTCAAAAAAAGAAAACATCAAAGCAAAGATGTGTGAAATTTATGTGCAGACATCAAGGAGGCAAATACCAAACATCTATGCAGATCCTGATTTAATTGGAAATGCCTTTGAAGAAATCCTGTTAAAGTTTGTCTGTGCATATGTGCGTGTTTGTGAGCGGCATGCACATATGCTACACACAGTCATGTAAAGACTTGCATTCTGCATGCTTAGATAGATAGATAGATATATAGATAGATAGAGTCATTCTTTCTTGACGTGTGCTTAGGAATTCAGGATTGCTTTTGACAGGAAAGACTGTTTGAGTTGCTAAATGTCAAAAATATGTAGCCACCTACCTCATTTTGGCAACAAAATTGTATGTATGAATAAATGTCCTTCAAAAAATTGCTGTGACAATGAAGAGGAGGAAGGAGGGAAAGAGAGAGACGAGCCCATTGTGTGCTTCACGTCTGTATCCTTGCAAAAAAAGACTGTCAATTGTAAGGCCCGCCAGTTTGAGATGGACAGCAGGCTGCTTTCATTAAATGACAGTAACATCTGTTGCCGGGAAAACACATATTCCAGCCACAGTCTGTGACTTACCAGTAATTGCAGTTGTCCTTGCTGTTATTAAATTGTCCAGCCATGCAAATACAAGTTAATTTTGCTGTACTCGTTTAATTCTCCTAAGCAGAAAGTACCGTGCCTTGTAGCAATTTCGTTGTTTGCTTTATATTTTTTGTTTGTTTGTTTGTTTCATTTAGTTGGCCTAATTTGTCTCAGTCTGTAGGCTTGTTAATTATATTAATTTCTCTTTTTCATTTTCATTTTTAAATTACAGGAGTATTCACAAGCATCATTAACCATTTGGCTTGCATGAAAACAAAACGCTGCAATACACTGAGCGCTTGCAAAACCATATAACATTTATGCTTCAGAAGAAAACTATGCTTCTATATGCACAGTGCTTCTGTGTTGACAACAAAAAGATGTAGAGATACATTAGTGTTTATGGGAATATACCTAGATAACTTTCATTGTTAATAACTTTCCTTCCTTAAATTTCATAGGTGAATTAAGCTTATTCTTTGAAAATAAGGCCACCCCAAATTGAATGAGAAATTGCATAGAAATGGTACTTAGCAGACTGGCCCAATCAAATGCTATTAATACTGCCTAAGACAGTATGTAAGGGATGCGGGTGGCGCTGTAGGTTAAACCACAGAGCCTAGAACTTGCTGATCAGAAGGGCGGTGGTTCGAATCCCTGCAACGGGGTGAGCTCCCGTTGCTCGGTCCCTGCTCCTGCCAACCTAGCAGTTCAAAAGCACGTCAAAGTGCAAGTAGATAAATAGGTACCACTCCAGCGGGAAGGTAAATGGCGTTTCCGTGTGCTGCTCTGGTTCGCCAGAAGTGGCTTAGTCATGCTGGCCACATGACCCGGAAGCTGTACGCTGGCTCCCTCGGCCAATAAAGCGAGATGAGCACCGCAACCCCAGAGTCAGTCACAACTGGACCTAATGGTTAGGGGACCCTTTACCTTTACCTTTAAGACAGTATGTTTAGTTGTGAAGAGGGGGCTACACCACAAAGAAAAAATGGGGGTAGGGAGGATCCTATTTCTACAATTCTAGGCCAATTAAATATTTTGCTGGAATTAAGAACTGGGACTGCTCTCGGAATCTCACAGCAGTCCCCAGCACTTAATAGGTTCTTCTGTTGCATGTGTGATCAACCATCATATTCTGACATAGATCATCAAGGTCTAGGATTTTGTATCACTGTAGTGAAACCTGAATAGATAGCTATCTGGGGCTTTATCTCTGAATAAACATCCACAAATGTACATTTCCCCCCATTGCTGAATCCCGCTAGAATCAGCTAGCTCTTTTGACATTCACATTAATGCCTTTGCCCAGTCTTTGTCTTCTTTGAAATAATCTAACCACTAAAACCTTCCCCATGTGCTGCCTGCGTGGTTGTCAGTGCTACCCCTATCTTTTGCAAGGTTTTTCATTTGTTTGTTAAATCCAGAGCTCCTTTCTTGGGTTGCTGTTTTTTGTTTTTGTTTTTAACTGGACCTGGACCTGAGAAGTGGGACTTAGAAACTCCCCAGGCAGCTGGACTGCTTAGGATGTGGTAGAGGGTCTTGTGGCAGCCTGTTTTAATTATTCTTTGGGGAACTCTTCTACAAAATAGTGGCCAGGCAGTAAAGAACCCTCCACTCCAAATCCATCTCATCATGTTGTTCCTTCACTAAATAAGAACTCTCACTATTTACTGAAACAGCTCTGCCCATGTATGCTTTGAAACCGAAGCTGGAACTGTTAAGTTGTGGATGAACATATCAGACGACACAGCGATTCTTCGAAAAGCTCTTGTTTATTCACAGGCCAGAATAGAACTGAACTGAAGGGTTCAGCCAGCCTGCTTATATAGAGCTCCAGTACAACGCAACTTTAACAACTTTCTGTAACTATCCAATCACTGAACGTCACTTTCAATCCCTTATTTGCATATGTGGACCTGAGTGAAAACTATCTACAGTATCCCCCTGCTGGCCCAGGGTGAGAACTTCAGTACATAACAGGAACCATGCAACGTCAAAGCCAAAGGCATGGGTTCCCTTGTGATTGTGCAGAACACATGGCAGAGCTTGGGGGCTCCTAGCACTGAGTGTGCTGAAATCATGTTCAGAGTCTCACAAATTAAAGCCATCAAATTCATTTATCATTTATTAGTCTTATGGGACTCTGGGACATTTAGAATATGTCATCCTGAAGTTGGCTGACGTTTAGTTTATTTCATCCTTTTTGTTAGAAATGGTGTCTGGCTTTATAGGCTTTGGATGAATAACCACAGTAACAAATTTTTATTAGTCTGACTTGATAATTGGTATTATTGATCTTTGTTGCATCTAGGTAGAAATTGCTTTGAATTGCAGCAAATGTTATATCTTAAAACAAAGCATGTGGTCTCATGGGAAGTGCGATAGCTAACAAAGTGGCAGCATTTATCATGCTATGATATTTTTGTTGTTCTTGTTGTAGAAACGTGAAGCAAGCTATATAACATTACCCACAATTTATTAATTTGATCCCTTTCAAGTGATACTTCCAGCTATAATTACTTTTTTTGATTTCTGTCATAAAACTTATAAATGGCAAACATGATTTCAAGTGACACATTAAGAATGGAATATGTGCATTAAAAAGACATGGGTGGGCATGAAACGTTCTTACTGTATGCAACGGGGATCTTAAAAAATAAATAAAAATCCAGTGGTATTTTAGAGCAAGCATTCTATCACTCTGAAAGTATTAAATAAGGATTGTAAAGCAGAAAACGGTTTAAAATAATGAATGGCACAAGTAACAGTTATGTTCTTGTTTATTTGTATGCCACCTTTCGGGCCCCAAAGCCCCCCAAGGTAGCTCACACAGAATAAACAAACAAATTTAAATACAAACAATGAAAATTGTAAAAATTCAAAACAAAATCTTAATGCTTCAGAAATATTAAAAATAAATACATTAAGGTTCTTGAGGAGGAAAAGGTGAAGGGCAGTCCCCCCCAAAAAAAAGTTAAAGAGAACAGTAGTACACAACCAAAATATAAAAATAAATAAAAAAGAATTTGTCCAGTAGCACCTTAGTGACCAACTAAGTTTGTTCTGGGTATAAGCTTTCGTGTGCATGCACACTTCTTCACATACACCAAAACAGAAGTACACAACAACCACTCCATATAAGGGTCATAGAATCATAGAATTGTACAGTTGGAAAGGACCACGAGGGCCATCTAGTAATGCAGGAATCTTTTGCCCAAAATGGGGCTCGAACCCTTGACCGTGAGACTAAGTTCCTGTTCTGCTGACTGAGCTAAAAGGTGGGTGGGGCAAGGCAGATGGAAGTCTCTCCCCTGTGGCCCTGTGATGTTCAAACAGAACCATTTTAGTGCAATGCAGTCACAAGGCCGTTGACTGAAACTGATCTGTGCGTAGGCAAGAGGCTGGCTGCATTTCTTCAGCTGGCTTGCCCACAGCCTCAGGCTGATCCAGTACAGATGCTCCCAAGGTGCAGAAAATATAGCCCATAGAATAAAAATGGAAGCTCTCTGGCAGCTTCTAGGAGCCACACGTGAGAGCAGGCTGGGGTCCAAAGGTGGAGAAACTGCTCTAGAAGGAGCATGTTCCCCACCAGAGGTACTACCCATCCCTGTACACCCCTCAGCAAACATAAAATTACTGTGAGGTGCTTTTCACTTTCCTAAAAACTTTGAACTTACATTGCAAAAGGCTCAGCCAGTTCATACCTGCCAACCCATTGCATAGAATGGCTTAACTAGGAGTTGCTTATTCAGAAAGAATACAGTGGATTCTCAGTGGAACCTACCTAGTCTAGGTTAGGCCCAAATTCTCTAGGTGTCACTGTTGATCTGCATCAAAATACAGGGATTTGTAACAGAAGTACATAGCTAGTAGCTGTCAATGGCCCTGTGTCCTATGAATCTGTCTAAGCCCTTTTGAAGCCATCTGATCTAATGGGCACCACCTTCTTCATCTTCTAGCAATGGATTCTATAAAATGATTGATGTGTTGTGTGAAAAAGTAGATTTTTCCCTTTTTAAAATTATTGTGGAAAAACTTTAAAAATGCTAAATTAATCAACGGCAGTAGCAGTTTCACATAGTCCATAAGCTATTGTTCCAAACAGTGGTAGCCACCTTATTGCAGGGGAATGACAATAACCTCAAAGTACCCCTACTTGGAGACAAATAGATGAACTGACAAAGTTTTTGAATCCAAGAAGAAACAGCAAGAAATGACAAATACACTGAAGTGCGTACAAAACAAGCAGACCCAAGAGGACTTACAAAAATAATACCAAAACTAAGTAAAACTGGAATCCACAATAGAATTAGAACTTAAGATGTGTGTGTTTTTGTGTATTTATGTGTGTAGGTCTGACACATCCCATCCCACTCAAAGAGGCCACTAATAGCTAAAACCTTCCGGATTAAGGTCCAAAAGCCTGGATAAAAAGAAATCTGTTCTGAAATAAGTGACTGAGAACGTGAAAGAAAATGGAACAGCAACATTCAAATTAGGTTTCATTTTTGTTTTATTTTTGAAATGAACCTGAGTACGGTATTTCCTGTGTACCATGCCGGGTAAATGTTTTAGGTGGTCAATAACAGAGATGTAGTGTTCAGTATCCAAACTGTCTTCTTCAGCTTAATGAATAGTCCTGAAGGAAGCTCTTCGTCCCTAAAGCAAGATTCCTTGCATAACCACTGCAGAACAATGTATCCCACTGCCACTCCCAAAGTGAGAATTTTGCCTAAAGGCGCAGTTCTGCCTTAAAGGCAATGTACTCCCAGCTTTCTCCATGTAACGATGGAGTGAAGAATTTTTGACTCAAAGGAGATAAAGCTGTACAGGAATGGGGTGGGTGGGCAGGACACAGCAAGGAAAAGTTTGTTTCTACACATTGTTCCAGTTTAAGCTGATAACATGCAGCGGTTATTTTACCCATTTTGCCCACAAGATAAATTGGCCTTCAAACTAATCACAGTACTGAGGAGGGGAAATCCTGATAGTATGCTTGTAGTAATCACAAGGCTTCATTTTCTTCCATGGTCTTAGGCACTGGTTTCGCAGTGGGGCCATCCACCAGCAGAATGGAAACCATGTGGGTGGGGAAGTTGCCTTCCCCATGCAGCTGCCCTGCAAGCTCCTCAGATCTGCTTCGGACCCTCCATAGCAGATTGGAGGGTTGCACGTTACATGTAATGCATACCTCCTATCTATTAAATACCTGGCATGCAGCTCCTTTAAGAGAAATAGCTATGGCACAGGAGGCCAGCTCCTACAATGCTGACTCAAAGGTGACCAGCGAAAATAGTTACTGCACTGTGCAGGCACCCACAACTCATCAAAAGGAAAGTTTAATTTGCCATTAATTCAGCCCATGAAGATAGAAGCCACTTTGAAAGAGTTTGTGCTTAAAGGCAGCCTATGAATCTTTTACATACATAAAATATATAAATAGCAGTGGGCCTCCAAATGCTATTGAAGTTCAACTCCCATCAGCCTCTGCCAGCATAGCCAACAGTCAGAGATGCTGGGACTTGTCCTGTCCCTCCCATAGTACCATCACCAGGTTCTCCAGCAATGATTTATAAATTTACAGTATGGTCTGATTCAGGCATAGGCAACCTTGGCCCTCCAGATGCTTTTGGGACTACAGTTCCCACCATCCCTGACCACTGGTCCTGTTAACTAGGGATCATGGGAGTTGTAGTCCCAAAACATCTGGAGGGCCGAGGTTGCCTATGCCTGGTCTGATTCAAGTCTGTTTATTCAGATAAGCCTCATTGAGTTCACTGGGACTTACTACCAGGTAAGTATGTCTGGGGGTGCACCGTTACTCATTTCGAACATATTTAATCATAATACATTTCTGTATTAAGGAAAAGTATTAGATTTTCTTCTCAACCTTAGCGTTATTTTTTTTTGGGGGGGGAGGGTTGCTAATCTGTTAATCCCTGATTGCCGGAAAGCGAAACAGAACTAATTGGTTAAGATGTTGGTGGTGAATACTTAACTCTTTTAAAAGCATAACAATCTAAAAACAATATAATACTTCTAACAAGAACTTTAAAATATCTGATCTCCTCCAAGTATATTTATCTGGTGTAATCAATTTTGCTTGCTGGTGGAAGACAGAAAGCCTGAATGTTTAATATTATTGCTCTGTTCCTCCCAGAGTCACATACTAATTAAGGTGAATCTATACAACTGAATTCTCATTTAATATTGGGATTTTAAAAAAAACAATTGGCTTTTTATTGTTGCCAAGGAAGATTCCAATGAGGCTCAGTGATTGCCAGCAGTTATATTTGTTCTGCCTGGTATCAGTACCTGCTTTGTCTTTACTTTAGTATGGATTGCAGCCCTTTAACTTGGTTTTGGCAGAATTTTGCTTTCAGGGGCATGATCTTTTTTGTTATTTGCAAACACACATTTACAGTGAATCAAAGGAGAGTTGAGATGCAGGCTAGATACAGAAGTCAGTTTGACAGAGCCACAAAGCCTGCATGTTGTTATGGCTCCAGTGAGCACAATGATCAAGAGTTTGGATTACCCTTTTTATATAAGAAACTTTTGACATGTTGTACTGCATCTTGGCTCAGTACGGGACGCGGGTGGCGCTGTGGGTTAAACCACAGAGCCTAGGACTTGCTGGTCAGAAGGTCGGTGGTTCGAATCCCCACGACGGGGTGAGCTCCCGTTGCTTGGTCCCTGCTCCTGCCAACCTAGCAGTTTGAAAGCATGTCAAAGTGCAAGTAGATAAATAGGTAACGCTCTGGCGGGAAGGTAAACGGCGTTTCCGTGTGCTGCTCTGGTTCACCAGAAGTGGCTTAGTCATTGTTGCCACATGACCCGGAAGCTGTACGCCGGCTCCCTCTGCCAATAAAGCGAGATGAGCGCCGTAACCCCAGTCGGTCACGAATGCACCTAATGGTCAGGGGTCCCTTTACCTTTACTGAGTCTTGGCACTTACTTGCCCTGCAGAAAGATATGCAACTAAGATTCCAAATCAGTGCTCCTGGGCACCGAGATTTACAATTAACCAGTCAAGATTACTTTTTTTAAAAAACTCTTTAATCTTGAAAGGGGGAAAAAAGATTATTGGAAAAGTACACCTTTCACACAGCCCCGCGTCTGTTTTGCTTAGATTCATTGCATGGTTCAGTTTATAAGAAGACCATACATCATGTTCTGCTGGGTTTATCTGCAGACTAATACAGCAGTAGACTGTGTTCATCTGGTAAATGAGCAGTCAGATATCTACTGTATGGCTGCATCTCCTATACGTGCTTCACCTAGCTTTAATGCTCCCATATATACCAAAATCTGAGAACAGAATAAACACCAATGATTACAGATTACTGGTTTTTAAGTTGCCATTCAAGGAAACAATTTTCACTATACTGTACACTTCAGTTCAGCTCTTATGAAAGAATAATGCTTACTGCTATTTCCAAAGCTAAAGTACAGACTGGTAAGATAAGTAAAAGTTTTGCCGAAATTTGAAATGCGACATAATCAGAGTGCTTCGTGGCCTTGGGAAGTTAATTGGTTTTTAAAGAAGTGGCACCCCACAATACCTTAGCATGGCCCAAGCCTTTTTGCATCCCACCCCCCGATCTTCTTTGTAAATGACTCTAAACAGCCTTGTATAGCCCAGGTTTCCATAACCATGCAACTCCCAGTACATTTCCAAGCACAATTCAAAGTGTTGGTGCTGACCTTATCATATATTGTGTGATGTTGTGACCCACTCTGCAACCTTGGGGTGAAGGGTTGGATATAAATGTCAAAAATAAATATAATGTGAAGAAATTTCTGTCAGTAATATGCAACCGTGTACAGGAATGCTTGCATTTCTTTATAATTCCACCCAAGGAGAAAATTATGAAGCAATCTGCCCCCATACCCCTTCCAATAGTAGTATGAATGTGTCTGTTGAAGTTTGGTGGGAATAATGTACATCTACTTTGTACTGAGATTTCTTTATATTTGTGCTGATTGATGAGGTTGCGTAAGAATTCCAGATACAAAGCCAATTACCGTATCTTATAAATAGCTAATAGACCTTTAGTTGGGGAAACAGCATCAATCAATGGTTAAAATGAAGTGACTGGATGCTTGGCTGCCTGCTGGATGTCAGTCTGGCTGTGGAAGTGACATCATCACAAGAGGTATTGGCAAAAAGGCAGTGAAATTGGTTCAGCCTTTTTCAAGCCAGCTGCACACGAAAGTTTCCTCTTTGTTCAATAAATCAAACTCATATTCTGTCCAATACTTTAACGTGTGGCTTGTGTTTATCATTTATCATACTTCGCATAGTGAAGAATTTGATCGCCCCTCTTCTTTAAAATCAAAATACAAAATTAAGACCTGGGAATATATCCTGAGATGGAATGGCCTTCACTTTTTGATATATATGAAAAATGATCAATCCGTTAGGGATATTGGTATCACATTGTTGTTCTTTTTCAACTTTTAGCTTTATGTCTGTTAGCCATCTATAAATAATTAAGACACTGTACTTTCAGAAACAGGGAGAAGCTGCAGAGCAAATTAAGACACTGTACTTTCAGAACCAGGGAGAAGCTGCAGAGCAAAGGGAAATTGAGATGTGCTAGAAAGAGTTGCTAGAGAGGCAAACCCTCAGGCAAGTTCAAGGGAAGTACATTGTAACTTTCAACTGTGATTAGCTCAAGGATGGCAGCTCATGTAGACTTCCTTTTCAAAGGCAGGTGACACCATCTCCAATCTGTGTTTAAAGCAAAAGTAACACAGGTTTGTTTAGATACTGGGTGAAACTCAGTTTACCATAATACCTTCTGGGATCTAGTTATTTTTCACTCCCTGGGTGTAGAACAAGGGTGCCTGCCAAGTCAATTGAGTTGTAAGGGTTCAAGCAGAGAGTGAAATTAAGATGTGAGCATTTGCTTCTCCAGGAATCTTTTCATATGAATATCCCATCAGATCAATTGGTAGTATCAAGACAGATACTGAATATATCACATAGGCAGCTTATAGGACCTTAGGAAGCTGCCTTATATAGAATCAGAGTCAGACCATTGATCCATCTAGCTCAGTATTGTCTACTCTACACTGACTGGTAGCGCTTCTCAAAAGTGCTGTTTAAATGAAGGAGAAGCAGATCTTCAAACAGTGCTTTTGAGAAGTGCTTTAAGGTAGCCCCTGTGGTTCTGTTTAACCTGAAGCAGGACTGGGGACTGCCTAAAAGTGCTTCTCAAAAGTGCTGCTTTTCCTGCTAGCTAGCAGAGAGGAAGGTTTGAAGGTGTCAGCTGATGGGTGGGCATGGTTTGTTGGAAATGACCTCATGGACCAAATTGGAACCCCTGATGCGCTGAGATTGGTCTGTGGGTCAAATGTCCACCACCCCTGGTCTATGTGGAAGGTGAAAGGGTTGTCCTTTACAGACCTTCACATTCCACGTAGATTGAATTGCATGGGGAGGGGATCATGTCCATTCCCTAAAGCCAGCTCTCCAAGGTCTGAACATATGGATCAGCTTTGTGTGTATTGAACCTTCCCATGTACAAGTTGCACACAAACACACTCCTTCCCTAGAATGAGGAATTTCCTAGAATCAGGAATTCTGAAAATACAGTGTTTTCGATCTTTTAGAAACAGCTTGTGTATGTATATATATATGTATATGTATATATGTGCACATATACAGAGCTAATTAGCACATGGGCATTAGAGACAGGATTAGTAGGCGCAATCCAGGTTTGCTTCTAAACTGTCAACCTATACAGAATTTGGGTGTCAGGAGAGGTCTAGCAATGCTTGAGAGCCACATGAACCCATGCTCAACTCTCCAGGGCCCATATATCCAAATGGGCATGACTCAGATGCAAAGATGGGTGTGGCAAGAACTGCAGTTCTCAAGGCAGCCTTCCAAGAGCCTTATCCCTCAGCCATTCCTCTTTGAACCATTTTTATCATTCATTATTCACAATTAAATTCATGTCCTTCTTAGCAAATTCAGCGTTAATAATATAATTGCTCCCGAAGCTTGAATGTTTGTGCCTGTATCCCTTATACTTATTAGTATATCAGGGCAGCTTCTCTGGCCAAATGGGGACTCAGTACATGAATACAAATCAGATGCATGCGGTGTCGATTGTGAAAGGGCTATTTAAGTTGTTTTGTTTTGTCACAGGCCCCTTGTTTCTCTTCAAATACAGTGGTACCTTGTGTTACAGATGCTTCAGGTTACAGACGCTTCAGGTTACAGACTCCACTAACCCAGAAATAGTACCTCGGGTTAAGAACTTTGCTTCAGGATGAGAACAGAAATCGCGCGGCGGCAGGCGGCCCCATTAGCTAAAGTGGTACCTCAGGTTAAGAACAGTTTCAGGGTGGTTGACTTCCGGTTGGTCACCCGTTATGGCGGACGGGAGCTCTTTCGATTGAAAGAGCACCGGTGCACTGAAGGCTGGGGAAACTGCTAGAGCGCTGCGGTACCCCGCAAAAAACCTCAGATTCTGAGGACCTGGTGTTCCTACGGGTGCCCAAAATGAATTAAGTTCTTAACCCGAGGCACCACTGTATCTGGAAGTGGCAAATGGAAAGGATGGGATCCTCCCTTATACGAGTTTTAAAGGAACAAGGAGTAAAAGTGCATGAATGTGCCAGCAAGGTGCATGCAGTTGCCATAACATGCATGCAATTTGTGTACCTGTGTACCTAGGTAGAAATAACTGCTTGCGAAGCCACCTTGAGTCCCAGAGTCCACCTTTACCACCCTTCTACTCTTAAGCGATCTTAGCTCCTTATTTTTGATGGAAAATCTCAAACTCATGTTGTGCATGAAACTTTTCAGAGGTATTGCTTATACAGGGAAAATGGGTCTGCCCCACAGGTAAGTGGCCTATTGTGATGTGCTAAACTATTTTGTCCGGATCTTCAGTTTCTGAAATATGGCAACCCTAGCTTTACCGTATATCATTTTTGCAAGAGCATTCAATGATGTCTACTTCTAATATAGCAACTTGCTCATTAAAACTATTTCATCTTTGTACTGCAAGTATTTTATGGCTGCTGTACATAGGTGTTGTACATTATATACTGTAAGATGATCAGAGAGAAAAATAATGTGTTTTGTGTAGTGCTGTGGGTTAATGACACCATAAATATTATTTGTAAGATGGAAACATAATATACAACTTGTCAGTATAAATTTCAAAGATAATATGACTGTAACATTTTTATTTGTTGAATAGAACAACTTGATATGTTTACATTATCCCTTGAGGATAGGAGATACTGCTAGCAGCTAAGCATGCCTCTTCTTCCATTCTGCCTAATTTTTAATGAATAGCATAGAGCTATTAAATTTAACGGTATAAAGTTCTCTGACACTATGGTTCTCCTGATGTAGCCAACAAGCTTGGATATATTTAAAAAGCTAGGCACAGAAAGAGGCACTCAAATAAATCATTAAGATGATGCATGCTGCTTCCAGGAAGAAATTGTAGAGGTCTGCATCTTGCAACAATCTATTTTGGTTTTATGCTTCAGGCAAGATCTGGAAAACAATCCCAGGACAGGATGGAGGGCAAGAGAACAGCTTGCAAATACATACCCATCCCTGTGCTTTGCATTGATACAGAATTTTGTGCTGATCTTCATTTTAAAGGATAAGATCTATCCCCAAAGAGGTCATGCATGTCTAAACTGTTCTGATATGCAGCTCACTGGAATGCTTTCTGAAAGTTTAGCCAACCTCATAGGTTGTACCAAAACCAAGGAAGTGTGCCGTGGCATTGAAAATGCCAACAATTGTCCCCTTATTGTTAAGGGGACAATCGGACCAAAAATTATTAAAAGAATGGGGATGTGCTAAAGGGTATATGAAAAAAACATTGTTCTGGAGTAAGCATATCGGTATGTAATGAATGATGCTTTGCACGGTTAAAGAAAGAGAAAAATGGTGTAAAATGTATAAAGATAGAGGTAATCTACACAACAACTTAGAAAGAGTAAAAATTTTGAGGTCTTAGAACAAAGGAAGGGAGTCAATATGTGTATATGTATGTAATGACTAGATTAGAATGATGATATCGTTTTATTTGTAGATGTGTGTTTTTTGTGTTCTTTTCTCTCTTGTGTTTTGTCTTTGATTGTTGTTTTTTTTGCTTGTTTGTACTGTTTTATTTTGGATTCAATGTTTGAAATTTTTGTTAGAATTTTGCATTGAAAATAATAATAATAATAATAATAATAATAATAATAATAATAATAAAAAGAAAAAAAGAAAATGGCAACAATGTGAAATGAGCTTTTGTGTGCTACAGCCACTTTGCCATGTGAATGAAATGAGTCACAAAAGTTGGATATATAAATACGTACAAAGTAAAAATAAAGGAGGTATATAATGAGGCCAGAAATGTGTCCCATTTCTATGACAAGAACAAATGAATACCTTACCATATCTACAGTAGAAATGACTCACTTCCAACTAATTAGCAAATCAAAAATATGATGTAAACGCCTAAAGGGGATCAATGAATTTCCATTGTGAGAACTATAGTGAGCAACTACAGTTCATATTCTACACAGTATTAAATTTGCTAATCTGGAATCTTGTATACATGTTCGTAGGTTCAGTGGGTCTTGTGAATAGTATTTAATATTGTGTTGTAAGGTTTGTATAACCGAGAGAGAGAAACAGAATGACCTAATAAAGGAGTGCTGAATAAAATCATATTTAATGGGGATTACCTCAAGAAATTTGGATCATTGATCCAGGAAACATGGGCATAGGCAGGGGGTGGCAGCTGCCCCCTCCCAAGTCAAATAAATAAATAAAAGTAATTAACTAACTAACCAATTATATCACAGATAACTTGGTTCTGTTCACCCCAACATAAAGCCTGCCCTAAAATAAACCCTAGCTATGCCTATAGATTTTTCTGACTTCAGTTCTGCAAAATCTTTGTGTGTGCTCAGTGGCGTAGCATGGGGGGTGCAGGGGGGGGCCGGCCGCACCAGGCGCAACATCTGGGGGGGCGCTTGCACTCGCAGCTCTCTGCCCCTACCTAGATCCATGGGTTAGGGGGCGCAATTACTTGCCTTGCCCCGGGTGCTGACAACCCACGCTACACCACTGTGTGTGCTTTATTACTATTATTTAGAAAACATCATTTGATTGTGATTACAGTGCTTAGGTCAGCTTACAATAATTTAAAAACTCCCACCACTCCATTATTTTCAAAAGGAAACAATGAAGGCAGTTTTTGACAATATTATAGGATCTAACCTGAAGTGTTAATTTGTGCTATATTTTGAAAAATAAAGTTTTCCCCTTGGTCTATTTAGGCAGAGGTCTTTCCCAGCCCTATAAACTGAGATTCTGGTCAGTTGAGATGCCAGGATCAGAACCTGGAACTTTATGTGTGCAAAGCCATTAGGGTTGCTCAGTTGCCTTTCCAAAAGCAAGCATTGTTGCCACTTCCTAAGAAGGAGGGGTGTGAGGTGTCAGGAGCTCAGCACATGTGCTTTTAGAGATGTTAAATGCATCTTTTCTGTTGTTGAATAATTACGTCACATAAACGATTCTGTATTTTTCAATGCTGCAATACAGAATATATTGTCTTTAAACCCATACATCCATTTCTTATCTTTAATTTGAAAATCTAGGCCACTTTCAGTAGTGAGTGCTGCAAATTTACAGCCTGTTTCAAATATGTGCATTTGAAAGTAAAGCTCTACAGAATTCAATAGGGATCATGACCCAGTATGCATGTTTAGAACTGTGGCCTTAGGTTATGTTCTGGAAACCTCCAATTTGGTTCAGTGCCCAGATCCAACTCTATTCTTGGCTGAGAATACATCTTTTGTAATGACAGCAGTTAAGGCTACACAGTGGGTTCGAACTGTAGTTTGGGACTGTATCCAGATGGCATCCCAAATCATGCCATCAGCTGTCGTCCCAAATCATGCCATGCAGTTGTTGTGTCACCTGCGTGGATCTCACCAGCCCATTTGCACTACCAGTAATCAGTACAGGGATTGGCACAGTTCCCACACTGAGAAAAACAAGCAGTAGCAAACAGTGACAAATGGGTAATAATCATCCATAAAAAAAAATGATCTTCTGGAAATACCCTTTAATTTACTTGCCTGACAGAGTTGTCCATGGCAATTGATCTTTCTGTCTTAAATGTTCTTTTGTGTAGGAAAGGGAAATGGTGTTCCAAAAGTTCTGTGAAACATGGAGACCTTTGAGAGAAAAATGATCCATCAGTCATTTGTTCTGCTCTCCTGATAGACGCCCTTTGCTGTGGCAGGGAACCACAATCACAGCAGCAGCAAAAACTACTTGCCAACTTAATGTGCTGCTTTAACAGAGAGAGAGATTTAAAAAACAATAACTTTGGCTTATGGGCATAGAGGTATCCTATCCTACACAACAGCTAGGGACAGATCTCTGAAAGCATCTTCTGTTGAGTTAGTTGTGATTATTTGTCTCAAAGCAACTTAATTATTTAATGGGCAATGTGGAAGTTTTGTTAATGAAAGCACGTGCATGTGCTTTGGGCAGTGCTGAATTTCTCTGAGAAATATGAACGTGCTAAAGAAATATTTTGTGCATGAACGTCTGTTGCATAAAGGGTTCTTTCTGTATATCGTAGGCTGGGGCTGGATGCATTGCAAAAACTGGTCATCAACGATAAAGAAGCTGGTTTAGCAGAGTGTCATCTGAATCTAGGCTCAAGTTTTAACTTTCTCCGGACAGATCATGAGCTGTAGCCAAGCTTTGGCCTATGGTATACATCTCTTGATTTGTCTGGGAAAGCTAAACCATAAACCTCAGTTCAAGTCACATGCTGAGCCAAACCATAATATGGAGCACCACAGCGACAAAACAAGGGAGGAACAAAGTGGTCGTAATCACCTCTCTGGGAGCCTATACTCTTGCTTATTTGCATTAAGCCATGTTTGGCTTGGTGCTATGTTCAAATGAGGACAATATAAGACTGCTTCATCTGGACATCAATCCTTTTGTTACCACAATTGTTTGAATTCCGGGATGTCCCAGGGAAATTGGGATGGTTGCGGGGTATGCTACCAACATGAATGAGTCTTTTTGCATAGACGAGAGACATGTATATCTTAAGATAGAACTAAGTCAAAATTAAAGAGCGTATGGAAGTAGTAAACTGAAATTTGAACTCTGTGCTTTTCGAGACTCATTGCGTTTTAAGGCTATTTACTTTAGGGCAGCTGTTGTTTATATGAGCTCATAGTGGAGATGTTAAATGTTTTTATAAAACACTAATGGAAAAGGAAAGAGAGATTTTTTTCACAATATAGATGAACATTACTTAATACCCTCAAGCCTTTATTTTAATGAAGAAAAATGAAAAGGTCCCCCCTGCCCCCTGAAGAAATCCTCACCAGAGATATATTCATAATTTTAACAGGAACAAAATAATGGATTTCTAATGGATTTTGTTACGACCACAGAATAATTGGTACTGAGAGTAGCACTTCTTTATAACCTAGCAGATGTATGGGGAAATGGTGTTTGAATATTGTTACATTTACATGCATGCTAGATTCACATAAACAACATTTTCTGATAAAAAAAAGTTCAAGTAAGACATTTATCAGTGGATTTTCCTTCATGCAGAGATGCCTCATATTTGCTTTTATAGCATGAAGTTTAACATTATTTACTTCGTAACTGATGGCAATCCTGTCTTGTAGCTTTCAGTCTTTACTCTTTTGAGTGAGCTAACCTATAAATGTGGAACATAAACAAAGTCGTTTCCAGTGTGAAAAAACAAATAGCACGATTCTATGCCTATCTACTTAAAAGTAAACTCCTTTGAGCTCATTAGGGCTTATATTCTTAGGAAAGTGGTTATGGGGTTGCGGCACATACAATATATGTGCAAAATCTATTGGAACACAGGAAATTGTCTTATACCGTCTAGCTCAGTTCAGTATCATCTGTGCTGACTGACAGTGGCTCAGGAGTCTCTCTCTCTCGAGAAGCTGAGAATTAAAATTGAGACCTTCTGCATGCAAAGCAGATGTTCTACTGAGCTACAAACTGTCTGTCTATCTGTGGGTTCATATCATGTTCCCCAAGATTCTTGTACTAGTTTGGCAGCCACACTGTCTGAACTAGTATTGGCAGGTGAAAGACTGGCAGTGGTTGCAGGCACATGTCATGTGCAAGGATACTGCACAAGTTTTGGACAGACATCTCATCCTATTCAAGAGGTTCTTGAGTGAAATTAGGCAGGTGGGCTGTGACCGAGTCTTGAGCTCTACAGGGTATCTGATGGTAAGTTGCTTATATTGCTGCTGGCAAAAAGAACTGGCTGAATTTCACAACATGAGGTTTAGAAGTTGCAAACCCGCTGAAATGCTAATTGGCTCAGCTGAATTGAAAGAGTAAGGAGAGGAATAAAGGAGAATGATACAAGACATTTTGAGACCAAGTGTCATCAAAGCCTGAGACAGGTCAAAATGAAGAAGTGAAAAGGCTTGAGGGGGTCATTTGCCACTTCTCTGTGGTCATCGTAGCACTATTTTGAAATTAGAATAAAGAAGTAACAGCTACTGCAGGGCATGAAACTTGCAAGGCTCAGCTATAATTTTGCTTATACCCATAATTGGTGTGAAGTATTTTCTACATGTGTGGTTTTTGACAGAACATTGCCATGAATTATTTTAGATACCCGGACTGGAAGTGGGGGTCTCAGGAGACATTTGGGCTGTCTCACCAGGGTATGAAAAGTGGGAAGTGAAACCAGTTTCATACCATCTTCAGAAAGAGGGGTGTGTGGTCTGAGATGAGTTCATGGCAGGGTTTCTAAATGAGTCATTGATATGGCTTGTCCAGTAGAGACCCCTAAAAACGTGGCATCATAAATGGCACTTTGGGAATGGGCCTAAGCCTGTACTGGAAAAAACGAATCAATGTCCGAATGTAGCGTTGATTAAACCAAAGTTAACCAGATGATATTATTTACATTGGGTGTATTAGCAACAGCTCTCTTTACCGAATATGGATTCTCATGTAGTTTAATAACCATACTTCTGAAGGACTCAATTTATGTTCAGTGGCTGGAGATATCACTCAAAGGAATACAATCCACAGTGCTTGTCTGAATTCTTGATGATATAAAGCATCAAGAATGTATGATAGAAAAAATAGATCATCTTGTCACACCATGTCATAGTAAGTCATGTATAAGAAGATGACAATGAAGATAAATGTCAGGATATTCCCAGTTAAATCTTTCCGCCAGCTTATATATAAACCTGCATTCCTGTACCCGTGAAAATCTACGAAAGCAAATATATATATATATATATATATATATATATATCCTTCATCCACACAGTGGTCCTGATCTGCACAAGGACTTCTGCACCTATTTGTTATTTTAAAAAACCATACAAGTACTAATTACGTGAATGGTGTCACATCCAGTTTTGCCCTCACTCTTCTGAGTGAAATGTGGCTCCTACTATGGCATCAACAGTGATAAAAATGGTTAAGTGGGACCCACCTCAGAGTGGTGAGAGCTTTGTTGGTGGGTTCATAGGGTAAGAAAAACAAGCTATTTGACTGTAGGTATTCGTAAAGGTGATCTGAAAACTGTCCTTGATTCCTTGATACCACTATGAAGAGTTAGGTAGATTTATCATTTTTTTTTCATCTGCTGCCTTCGTCTTCACAAATTTATCTTTCCTTAAGTGGATGACACTGAGCGCAGATAAACCTTAGACAGGAATAAACATTCTCTGAAACAAACATTCTCTGAAATAAAAAAAAAAATTCCTTCCAGTAGCACCTTAAAGACCAACTAAGTCAGTTCTTGGTATGAGCTTTCGTGTGCATGCACACTTCTTCAGATGCATCTGACTTAGTTGGTCTTTAAGGTGCTACTGGAAGGAATTTTTTTTTTGTTTGTTTTGACTATGGCAGACCAACACGGCTACCTATCTGTAACATTCTCTGAAATAACCCTCTGAACTTTTTGAAGTTCAACATTTTCTGGTTTATAAATAAATGAATACAGATATAATTGTATAATTGAATGTGAATTCTAGCAGGAGTTATAAGCGAATGTTGAAGATGATAGTACTTGCGAGAGAAATATTTATAAGTCATGTGCCAGATTAATCTCACTTGGTATTCACTTTTACTTTTTATGCTTCACTTTTCCTTCCTTTCCCCTCTCTTTATTTACTTTCACTTACATGATAGAAACATTCATTGTCTCTGCTATCCCTATCCACAAATCTGCATTTTTTCTTCAGATAGAAGATCTAGGCAAAATTGTTTTTCTTCATAAATCTTCCATTTAAAAAATCATGGCATTTTTCTCTCTCTCGAGTTGCTTATTTCTTCTTACTTGGTTTAGCACTTCTCTTTACTTTTCTAGGTTTTCCAAATCTTTTTCCACCATAATATTTAAATATATTGTTTTCTATATCATGAGAAAATGATGTCACATATGGTACTGGTATATTTCCAGTAGTATTTCACAAAGGAAGGGAAAATAGTGTTAAAGTTAAGAAGAGCTCTGCTGGATTAGACGAAAGGTCCAGTAGCCCAACATCCTATTCTCAGAAGGCTCAAACAGGTGCCTACAGGAAGCTGCAAGCAGAATATGAGAACAGCAACACTCTCCCCACTCATGAATCCCAGCAAGGGGTTTCGGGGGCACTGCCTTTGGTTATCTATCATAGCTAGTAGACACTGCAATAGCCTTACTGCCCATGAATTTGTCTCATACTGTCTTAAAGCATCTAAATTAAGGGCTATGTCAACATCTTGTGGTAGCAAGTTTAGCCGTGCATTCTTTCTTTTATCATCCTGAATCTTCTAACATTCAGCTGCATTGGAAGACCCTGGGTTCTAGTATGAACTAAACTTAAAACTGTTGCAACCTTTCCTCATACAGGAGTTCCTCCGACCCTTTGATCGTTTTAAAGATAGCTCACTCTGGTCAACAGTCACAGGGAGCACAAAGTTTTCCAGTGCTTTAACAACAAGACTACCAGCTTCTCTATCTGAGTTGCAAAGAGTGATCCAACATCATTTACCAATGATGTTGAGAGCAAAGGCATTGTGGCTTCCCCTGTAGCACTAAGGAAATACAGTGGTACCTCAGGTTACATACGCTTCAGGTTACAGACTCCGCTAACCAAGAAATAGTACCTCGGGTTAAGAACTTTGCTTCAGGACGAGAATAGAAATTGTGTAGCGATGACGCGGCAGCAGCAGGAGGCCCCATTAGCTAAAGTGGTACCTCAGGTTAAGAACAGTTTCAGGTTAAGAACAGACCTCCAGAACAAATTAAGTTCTTAACCTGAGGTACCACTGTATGTGGCTGCTGAATGGGTAGCAGTGGCTGGTTTGGGTTGCAGTTATTAGCACCAACCATACCAAGTCATTGCTCAGCACCCAATGACCTGTATGGCTGACATGCAATATGATCTGATTGAAACTCTTGAGTCATCTGGCAGCATGCAGTGGGAGCAATCTGGTAACCCAATTTTGCACAGACACAGTTTCCTTTCCTTTTCCTTGGCTTTCCAACTGTGCCCTTTCAGTAAAGTGGCTCAAAAGTTAAAGGGGGAACAGGCAGGGAGACTCAAGGTCCTGTGAGTTCTTGCTAAATAAAAATAATTACAGTTACCTGTTTGAAAATAAGTGTGTGGAATGTAATCAAGGCACCTTGCTTATCTTGCTTAATGCTATAGACAGTGCATAGGATGTTAATTTTGCTCTGAGGTCACTTACCTTGACATTCTCTGATCTGCCGACCCTTCTGCTTCTAACCCAACTGGTGTGTATGTCAGGGTGGGGTGGGGGCTTTGTTAAAACTCCCAGGTCACCTTCTCATGGTCCCTTTGCAGTGTTGACATGGGAATGAACTGTGTTTCAGTAGTTCTGACATTGCAAGGGCTTTGCAAGCTGTCTCCCCACTATGCCGTTTTCCCCAATCCCTCTTTCCCATTGTATCGCTCCAGCACACATCTCAAGCCTTCTTTGAGGACCTTTCCTAAAAAACAACACTTGAAACAAATGCTTTCTGCAATTGGTTTATATTTTAAACATACATCAAAAGTGACAAGCAGCCACATTTCAAGGAAATGGAATTTAAACCGGCAGAAGTTATTCAGATGCATTTTTTAAAAACCCTCAGCTTTTTGATGTCTTATGTTGAAGTTTGTCTAATTTTCTCCCATTATGTTTTCCAGTGATGTGTCAACAAAGTGGCACGAAATAAGCTTTCTGTTCTATTTTATGTATGTTTCCAGCAGATGGATTTTATGTCAATCTGCTATACAGTAATTTAATGCTTACAGTCAGATGCAGTTGTGTCAAACAGCTCCGGTTTTGCTCATGTAGCAATTCATTTTATGTTCCATCCGAACAAAGAGGTCAAATCTATGGACTCCAAACCAATAACATCACAAATAGCTTAATGACTCCTGGTGCCATATTTTTTCCTTAGTTTTTATATGCTTCCCTTGTTTTTAGCTCTACAAATAAATTGAAAAAGAAACTTACCAGCAACTCAACATATTTAAATATTGTAACATTTGATACTGCTGAGGGTAACTTTCATGAATGCCACTTTCTTGAATTTTATAAGGAATGGGCAGAAGTTACCGTATTTTTTGCTCTATAAGACGCACCAGACCACAAGATGCACCTAGTTTTTGGAGGAGGAAAGCAAGAAAAAAAGTATTCTGAATCTCAGAAGCCAGAACAGCAAGAGGGATCGCTGCGCAGTGAAAGCAGCAATCCCTCTTGCTGTTCTGGCTTCTGTGATAGCTGCGCAGCCTGCATTCGCTCCATAAGATGCACACACATTTCCCCTTACTTTTTAGAAGGGAAAAAGTGAATCTTATAGAGCAAAAAATACGGTACTTCTGTGTAGAGTGAACAGAGGAGGAACCATGTCTGTTGGCTCCGCCACTGCATGTTTTCAGTTTAATATCTGCATAAAGCATGGCCTCAGTTGCATGTACAGTGTTTATTACAGGTCAAATTCCATGTTAATTGTTTGCCTACTGAAAATGCATGGTAAGGTGTGTGGGAGAGTGTCTGTTCCTTCCAATAAGCAGAACTGGATGAGTCAGCCTTTGGTTTTAACAAAAAAAATTCCTTCCAGTAGCACCTTAAAGACCAACTAAGTTAGTTCTTGGTATGAGCTTTCGTGTGCATGCACACTTCTTCAGATACTGGAAGGAATTTTTTTTGTTTTGACTATGGCAGACCAACACAGCTACCTATCTGTAACTGGACCTTTGGTTTTAGACAGTGTTCCGAGTGCTCAATTATTTGTAAGCAGTGTCTTGTAATCTGTGTAATACAATATTCTGGGGTGTTCTGGGGTTTCCAAATGTCACCACCAGGACTAGCATTTCTGTGGAACTGAAATTCTAAGTTTAGAAATGCAGCTCAAGTAATTCCCACCCCCATGCTCAGAATTTCATGTGTTTCTTTCTGATAGGTCAAACAATGCAAAAAGATTTCTATTGTTGTGAGATCTTGAATGAAGCAAAGCTAACTGAACAGAAATATTTTGTAGAGCCAGTGTGGTGTAGTGGTTAAGAGTGGTAGTCTCGTAATCTGGGGAACCGGGTTCACATCTCCGCTCCTCCACATGCAGCTGCTGGGTGACCTTGGGCCAGTCACACTTCTGTGAAGTCTCTCAGCCCCACTCACCTCACAGAGTGTTTGTTGTGGGGGAGGAAGGGAAAGGAGAATGTGAGCCACTTTGAGTGAAAGGCGGGATATCAAATCCAAACTCTTCTTCTTCTTCTTCTAGTCTGAACGTTCATAGAATCATAGAGTTGGAAGGGACCTCGAGGGTCATCTAGTCCAACCCCCTGCAGTGCAGGGATTTTTTGCCCAACATGTGGCTCAAACCCACAAACATGAGATTAAGAGTCTCATGCTCTACCATGCCTGTTTCTCTCTCCCTTGTATGATTGTAACATACTGAAAAATTTCGGAAAATTCTATACTTTGACATTCAGTATAAAGTTTAAAAACTTTAATCCCTTGGCACTTAGTAGGACAGATCAGATATTCTCTGTGCTCCCCTTGTAAAGCAGTAGTTATGTTTCAGTGAGCAAAATAAATTAGGTGTTGACCTTGAATTTACTGTGATGCTTCTTTTTTTTAAAGAAGGAAAAAAGTCCGGACCATTTTATAAATGTTTTTGTAATGGAGGTTATTATAGAGGCAAATGCAAGTACTTAATCAGATAATTAAATCAGTTGCGCTAACAGAACCCTCCACTAAGATCTCACTCACATCATACATTTAAAGTAGTATTGTATATCATAGTAACAGTCATGGAGAATACTGGAAACTGTAGTTTGTTAAGTGGCATGACCTTACAGAGCTACAATTCCCAGCACCCATAACAAACTACAGTTCCCGGGGGGGGGGGTCTCCATGACTGTGAAAGTGTTGTAATAGTGTTTTAAATGTATGGTGTGGATGTGACCGGAGTAAAACTGGAACAGATACTAGATATCTGAGTAGGCACAAGGAGTTAATTTGATATTCAAGGTGTGATATGCATGAAGCTCTTATTATAAGAACTGTTGCCACATGCCATTAAAAAGACTGAATGGGGTACTGGAACACAGTGTTTTTCTTTGCTGGAAAATGACCCTTTAAGTAGGTCCTGATCTATACCATCAGGCAACAGCCAAGCAATGGTTCCTCTGGACACCACCTGGAGGTTCTACCTGTGAGAGATGAAGGATCTCAGCTGCAATGCCTCAGGCAGAATGAATGATGGGGGAGATGTTGTTGTTGTTGTTGTTTAGTCGTTTAGTCTTGTCCGACTCTTCGTGACCCATGGACCAGAGCACACCAGGCACTCCTGTCTTCCACTGCCTCCTGCAGTTTGGTCAAACTCATGCTGCTAGCTTTGAGAACACTGTCCAACCATCTCGTCCTCTATCGTCCCCTTCTCCTTGTGCCCTCCATCTTTCCCAGCATCAGGGTCTTTTCCAGGGAGTCTTCTCTTCTCATGAGGTGGCCAAAGTACTGGAGCCTCAGCTTCAGGATCTGTCCTTCCAGTGAGCACTCAGGGCTGATTTCCTTCAGAATGGAGAGGTTTGATCTTCTTGCAGTCCATGGGACTCTCAAGAGTCTCCTCCAGCACCCTAATTCAAAAGCATCAATTCTTCAGCGATCAGCCTTCTTTATGGTCCAGCTCTCACTTCCATACATGGGGAAAATGGGGAAGATAGGGAAGGTATAAAAGCCTCAGAGAGAGGGAAGGGGAGGGACAAGTCCAGTGAGCAAGGCTGAAGAAGCCAGGCCCTAAGCAAGGCCTTTTTTTGAGAGAGACTCATCTGCCGCAGGCCATATGCAAGTTATCTCCCTAAGCCCCATAGGGTAGGGCCAGAGAGGGTATTCCAGCAGGTCTACCCCAGCCCCCTTCATCCACTGGGGGGCATAGGCGTTCCAGAATTAAGCCTGACAGGCCAGTGACATCGAAGCAGGGCATCCTTATTCTCTTCAGTGGAAGCTTCCCCAAAACACTCTGTGAGTCCCTGACTTTCCCTGTGGTATATGGGATTTACTCCTGATGAGACTGGACTGGAAAAGGGAGAATTAGAAGCTCTGGAGAACAAATTGTGGCAAGACAGCTGTCCCATGAGACGACTACTGCTGAAAGACTTTACTTAACAGGGAAAGCAATCTGGGACACCTGGGGAGTTCATACCAGAAATAAAGCTTTATTTGTAGCAGAAATGAGTTGGTGCCTTCTTTAACTTAACCCCTTAATCTGATATGGCCATTGGATGATATGGAGTTGGCTTCTTTTGACATGCCTTCTTTCCCTGAGGTACAGCACGATTCCATATTGGTACAATGATTTTAAAAAGTAGTAAGACATGAGTTTGTGTGTCTGTGTAATTTAATTAGTGTTTGGCACAGTGGGAAATCATCTGGTGTTTGAGAAAGGCCTGGAAAGGCTTAATTTTAGCAAATAAAAATAATCAGTTTGGCTCTGGAGGAAGAAAAGGTCATTGAGAAGCTGCGTTAGGATTCAGGTGTGGTGTGCAGTGTGCTTCTGCTTTCTGTGGCATTGTCCTCTTGGCCCAGCAAGTTACCGTATTTTTCGCTCTATAACACGCACCCGACCATAACACGCACGTAGTTTTTAGAGGAGGAAAATCCGTAGGCATGCCACCCGTAGGCATTCCCTCCATAACACGCACAGACATTTCCCCTTACTTTCTAGGAGGAAAAAAGTGAGTGCTATGGTGCAAAAAATACGGTAATATGACCTTTCTGAAGTCACTTAGACCTTATGTTGGCATTACCATATGCCTAGAGTTTGATACAGATAGGAATTCTGTTATATTATATGCCAAGGACTGTAACTTTAGAAGATTGATGGGGAAACCCTATCAGCTCTTTTCCTGAAGTCTTTCCCTACAAGCTTAGTCGGCCACTTTTGCGGAGACAATTTGAAAACAGTTTTCTTGTGCAGATTTTACTCCAAGATGACCCCTCTCTGCCTTAACTTAAATAGTTAAGCCTTAAAATATACAGAGAATGCATTTTATGTGCAAAAAATCATAGAGACTATTTGCAACATTAGAGGTGAATGAAGAGCAGAGTGCAGTCTACCCAACCCCTCAACTGAACCAGCAATTAACAGCACCATCTTTCCAACACTTCCTACACCCCTGCCCCCAGACCTGCTTCCTGAAGCAGCTTCCTCACTCTGCCTAATGTCACTGACTGACAGGGTGTGTGAAATAGCTATCATTATTAGCAATCAGCAGCTCTGCTGGGTATAACCTA
Source organism: Podarcis gaigeae (assembly GCF_964106915.1). Taxonomy (NCBI): domain Eukaryota; kingdom Metazoa; phylum Chordata; class Lepidosauria; order Squamata; family Lacertidae; genus Podarcis; species Podarcis gaigeae. Next base: position 25,583,859 of record NC_139680.1, read on the forward strand.
CTTTCACGGCCCTAGGCAGCAACCCCACTCCAAGGGCCACTCTACTCTTATGAGCGCTCTTCTATCCACCAGATGAACCAACCATACCAGTGTCACTTTCCACATCTAAACAGGTCCTTCTTCCACAAGAAGGGTCCAACTCAGCTTGGTTCCCTTCCTTCCCTATAAGTCTGGATGCTCACTTCCATGTTCCTAGAACAAATATGGTGACACCTTTCTGGGTAGATCTGCAACCCTTCTGAGCAAATAGGTCTTCCAAGGAACTGCCCCATGTAGTTGCTAGCCAGCTCACATCTAGACTGACAAAGTAGCTGCACCATAAGTGGTCCTACTGCCTTTCATGGTGACTGATCAAATAATTCTGGCTGATACCAAGTGAGCATTACTCCTCTATAACAAACATTCCCTGGACCTGAAAAACTAGGGTCTTGGGGAAAATAATTTACCATAGGTTTATACTGGACATGCTAGGTTTCTTTATAAGTTGATGAGTGACGACTTGGTGCTTTGCACATGCAGTCATAGAATTGTAGAATTGGAAGAGACCATAAGGGTCTTCTAGTCCAGCCCCCTGCAATGCAATAATCTTTCACCCAACGTGAGGATCAAACCCATGACCATGAGATTAAGAGTCACATGCTCTGCCAACTGAACTACAACTCCCATCATCCCTGGTCATCGGCCATGCTTTCTGGTGCTCATGGGATTTGGAGTTCAGCAACATCTGGAGGGTCAGATGTTTTCCCACACACTTGCTGTAAAAAGACCTCAAAGGCTGACCTGGAAAGAAAGCTTGAAGCAAGCTTATTAGCAATATTACAGTGGCACACCATGCTAATAATCTATTAAAGGGAGTCAAATATAAAATAACAGATTCTGAACAAAATGGTATGGCTATTTCTGTTCTTGTCACACCTAGCAAACACTATGGTTTTCTGGCAATCAGTTTTCACCTGTGTTCTTTGTCTAAATCTTTTTCTTTTTTAAAAGTTTTAAACTGGAAAATTAAACATTCCATCTGCATCGCATTCACCTTCTGCATTCTCATCTGTACTGTTGGCACTTTTGACAAGTAATATACATTGTAAAAGGCTTTTTATTGAAAGCGACACTTGTCAAGCTACTCAGAATCTGATTTTTAGTAAAGTTGCCACACTATATTGAAAAAATAGTCTAAAAATGTTAACCATGGTAGGTTTAGAAATTAGTGGTTATCTTCTTCTTCCCTTGCTCTATGTTTAGGTGGCTGTATACTTTTTTTAATGAGCCCACTTGTCAACAAAATGTATATAATAATATTCTTATTCATTTTCACGGTCTCTTCAAGAATTCTAAGAGAGGCTTAAATGAATTCCACTTTACAAATAGACGGGTATGATTAAATCATGCATTAAAGGCATAATTCTGCAATCACTGTACTTATAAAATTGGGTGTAGAGTGAACAAATATAGTTGCTGATTGATTGGATACATTCTCTTTTACATAATTCCTTACTATGCACATGCAGATGTTCACTTCTCATAATTCTTGGCTTTTGTTAGCTTTCTCTTAAGCTAGAAGGTGATAAATAAATTAAGCAAAACAAACCTTTTAGTTTGGCTTTCAGTCATGACATCATAGTAGACCATTTTCCATGCAGTTCTAAAATTAGGGGAACCTTCAGTGTAATTCTGTGCAGAATTCTTAAGTCCCAGTGAGCTGCATTGCGCTTACTCTTACGAACATGGCCTGCACGGCGGTAAGCTAAATGGTCCATACGCTAAAAACACAGGAAGCCACCATATATCAACTTAGACAATGTCCGTCTAGCTTAGCATTGACTAGCAGCTGCTGTCCAGGGTCCTGAACATTAGTCTTTCTTTCCCAACCTTACCTGAAGACAGAAAGGATTGAAACCTGAAACTTTTTGCATACAAAGCATATGCTGCAATGGAATTGATGCTCCAAGGGGAAACAGCAGATCCAGGGCTTTTTTTTTTTTCCTTCAAAGGAGGAGCGACACGAAGGAAATTGCCTGACCCTCCATGCTCAGATATGATTAGGAAGGCTTAATGCCTGTTTGCGGCAGATTAGCATACAAGAAGTCAGAGAAGGAGGAAGATAATCAAGCAAAGGCTGGGTATTTCTTCCCCATTCTTTTATGACATTCTTTTGGCATCCAAAGGCTGGAGTGACATTCAGTCACCCTTCTGAGGGCCACATAGCGAGTCCATTTATGTTTGTTCGCACACCTACTTAGTTGCTTACTTGCACACACATCCCTGCCATGAAGATCTTCTACAGAGGCCCTCCTGGCTGTGCCCATGATCAGAAGGAGGATGTTTATGGTTGCAGTGCCAACTCTGTGGAAACGTCTCCCTTTTGCTATAAATATACCTGAAGGAGCGTCTCCATCCCCATCGTTCTGCCTGGACACTGAGGTCCAGTGCCAAGGACCTTCTGGTGGTTCCCTCACTGCGAGAAGTCAAGTTACAGGGAACCAGGCAGAGGGCCTTCTTGGTTGTGGCACCCGCCCTCCCACCAGATGTCAAAGAGAAAACAACTACCAGACTTTTAGAAGACACTGGAAGGCAGCCCTATTTAGGGAAGCTTTTAATGTTTAATAGGTTATTGTATTTTAGTGTTCTGTTGGAAGCTGCCCAGAGTGGCTGGGGAACCAGATGGGTGGGGTATAAATAATAAATTATTATTATTATTATTATTATTATTATTATTATTATTATTTGGACCCTGACATTGATGATGTTCTATCACTTACTAAACATGTATTTGCTTTCCAAAGCCTTTGCTGGGACTTGATACCAACTTGTTGTTACATCTCTTTTCAGTTAATTTTGGCCTTGACTTTGTGGATGCTGCAGGATCTATCATTTTAATGTGTTGTTGTTGTGAACTACCTCAAGATGGCTTATGAAGAGCAGTATAAAAATAGAGAGAGATCGAGAGATCATTCTTTCTCTCTTCCAAGGCAGAATGAGATTTCTTATAAAGTCATCCCCAACCCAGTGCTAGGGGTGGAGCCAAAGAGGACTGAAAACACTGCCATTTACTCTTCACAGCTCTTTTTGTGAGGAAGGAAATGTCCCCTACAGCTCTGAGATGGGGGGAAATGCTGCCTTTTAATTTTCATTGGGCTTAATCTCCTGAACTCAGTGCTGTGGCACTTAGAACCACAACATGAGCTTGGGAGACAAAAGAAGCCCTCTGCCTGCTCGCTCTCTAAAGAGTTTTTATTGCAGAGTGATTTCAGTGCCAAGCACCACAGCACTGAAATCAGGAGATAAAGCTCAAAGTTGGGGGCAAAGGAGCAGTTTCTTAGTTTTCCTACTTCAAGCTAGCAGTTTAAATGACAACACTTCTGTTGTGAAATTTAATTCTAAATGCAAACGAAGCTGAAACATTTAGCTCGGTGGTCTCTCTTTAACCCTTTCGTCTTCGCATGTCATATTGTATGTAGCCGCCCAGAGTGGCTGGGGAAACGCAGCCAGATGGGCAGCGTATAAATAATAAAATTCTTCTTCTTCTTCTTCTTCTTCTTCTTCTTCTTCTTCTTCTTCTTCTTCTTCTTCTTCTTCTTCCTAAACCCTTTTTCTGTTAAACTTTCCTCCAGTGTGGTGTAGTGGTTAAGAGCAGTAGACCCATAATCTGGTGAACCGGGTTCGATTCCCCGCTCCTCCACATGCAGCTGCTGGGTGACCTTGGGCTAGTCACACTTCTCTGAAGTCTCTCAGCCCCACTCACCTCACAGAGTGCGGTGCGGGTTGGAAGGGAAAGGAGGTTGGAAGGTGGGGGAGGAAGGGAAAGGAGAATGTTAGCCGCTTTGAGACTCCTTAGAGTAGTGATAAAGCACGATATCAAATCCAAACTCTTCTTCTCTTCTTCTTTTGGCTAGCTGAAGTTCTTCGCTTGTTAAAAACCCAATGTGTTTTACAAACTGAATGTGCAGTCAGAATTCAGTGGAGCTTACTCCCAGAGAAGCATGCATAATATTACAGTCATGCTGATTCTAATACATTGGGTATTATGCTATGCACTTCTGTTATTTTGGTGTGCATGATAATGTATCCATACAGCTGCCTGCAGTTTTGGACTCTCCTTTGGGGCATGGCTGTGGATGCTGTCTTGATAAGCCCCTGCACATCAACATTTACCTCTATATCACTGACTTGTGAAATGAAAGTTGATTTTTATCTGTAGGGGACATTTAAGCAACACCTACATTTTCTCTCTGCATGTTATTTATAAAAGATTTGGCAGAAGGTTTTGTCAATTCTTCCACTGTTGCCAAGAGAGCACAATTCAGGGATAAGTAAGCAACTGTGTATTATGTCATAACCCCGACAGTGTCTCAAGTACTGTACTATTTTCCCAGACGGACTGGGAATTGGCTTCCAGGTTTATTTTGCCTCAACAGTATCTCTATGACTGATTTTCTTTTTTCATTTGCTTGATATCGATTGCCCTGGTTTTCACAACCTGCTAAGCCAAGCCTAGTGAGAGTGCAAGAAAGCTTACGTACTGTGCACAGCTAAACTAGGGTTTCAAATGATACATTTCTTGTAGGAAATATTGGTTCCAAAATTTATATTTAGACAAGAGGCAACTTGGGGGGAAATAAGAAGAAGCTAATCAAAGGGGATTCTATCAGAAAATTCATAGAATCATAGAAATGCAGAGTTGTTAGGGACCACAAGGATCATCTAGTCCAACCCACTGCAATGCAGGAATCCTTTTGCAATGTGGGGCTCAAACCCACAACCCTGAGATTAAATGAGACTCTTGCTTTACCAACTGAGCTAAATTGTAATAAACTGATGCATATGGGGAAGTAAAACTGAATTAATGGGAAAGAGATTTGGGATGGGCTATGGCTCTGTGGTCTAAATCACAGAGCCTAGGGCTTGCTGATCAGAAGGTCGGCGATTTGAATCCCCGTGACGGGGTGAGCTCCCGTTGCTTGGTCCCTGCTCCTGCCAACCTAGCAGTTTGAAAGCACGTCAAGTGCAAGTAGATAAATAGGTACCACTCTGACTGGAAGGTAAACAGCATTTCCATGCACTGCTCTGGTTCACCAGAAGCGGCTTAGTCATGCTGGCCACATGACCTGGAAAAACTGTCTGCGGACAAACACTGGCTCCCTCGGCCAGTAAAGCGAGATGAGCGCCACAACTGCAGAGTCGTCTGTGACTGGACTTAACGGTCAGGGGGCCCTTTACCGTTACCTATTTCAGATCAACAGTGGGAAAATACTAGGAGCCAGGTGGAAAGGTATTCACAAAGTTTATTAATTAGGGAAGCATAAAATAAATTACTATTGAGATGGTACTTAATACCTGCAAGAATAAATGTGATTTTTTTGGTAAATTGATTTAAATGTTGGTAATGCACAGCAGGAAACGCATATTGTTGCATGTGTGGTTGGAATGACCAATTACAGCTAGTGATTAGGGGCAAAACGTACATAGGCTGATATATGAACCACATTGAGACCTTCCCCAGTGTTGATTCTGTTTAATATAATTGAGGGTAAAGTGGTTAGGAATCTGAAGCCACTATGTAGCTGCTAAGCTAGTATGGACCATGAACAAGCTCCAGAGAGTGGGAGTGGTTAATAAAATACAGTGGTACCTCGGGTTATATACACTTCAGGTTACATACACTTCAGGTTACAGACTCCACTAACCCAGAAATAGTACTTCAGGTTAAGAACTTTGCTTTAGGATGAGAACAGAATTCACGTGGCAGCAGCAGGAGGCCCCATTAGCTAAAGTGGTGCTTCAGGTTAAGAACAGTTTCAGGTTAAGAACGGACCTCCGGAACAAATTAAGTACTTAACCTGAGGTACCACTGTACATGAAATTGATGGAAAGGGGCAAGTTAACTGAATTAATTTACAAAAGAGAAGGAAGGTTATGGAATGTTGATTTTGCTGAGAGATGGAATTATTTTGTTGGACGGAGGAAATCAAGGAATGTAAATGTAAATAATAATATATTTTTTAAAAGACTAACAAGTTCACATGGCATGTTAAGCCAAACCTAGTAAGACTATACGAGATTGTGGGTTCCTGAAGAGCTGCTTTATTCCTCATTGGTTCTTTTTGCTGCCAAACTGTACTGAGCCAGCTAAACCACTGAGAGAGAAAGGAGTGTGTTTTCATTTTAAAAATAAAACAGAATTGGCGGGTAATTCTAGTTTTACATTTGTCTGTTCCTTCTTGCCTTTTACCCAGGTGGAGTGTCAACTGGGAGGCACCTGGAAAGGAGCTGAAATACCTGTCCTATGGTTGCCACATTTCCCTAAACCATGGAAGCCTAGTTTGTGTAGCATGCATATTGTTTGCTAATAATGCAAAACAAGCAAATTAATTGTTGAATTATCTGTTAGCTGCTTTGTACTTGCTCCTGGAAAGAACCTCAAAAAAAGTTGGAGAAGCCTGAGAGGAAGCATCTTTTTACCTTCCAAATTTGCTTACGGTTTCTTCTCGGACCTCAAGCTTGTTAGGGGAGCAATGCAATAATGACCACTCCCCGCTTAAAACGGGGGGCGCCCTTTGCGTGGACGCGCGCAGCCCCTAGATCTGGAGCAGCTCCAACAGCATAGGCTTGGCTTTGCCTTCCCTCAGGTGGGATACCTGGAGGTCTCCGCCTACCTCAGTCAGTTGTCCAATCCCACCTGGGGGAAGTGTTGCCAAGGAGACCAGGCCAGGTAGGGGAGGGATTACCTGCCCACACAATAGAGGGAGGATCTTACCTGGGAATCCTCACTTGGCTCCAGAGCTTCTCCCACCCTACCTACCCTCAGTTAATGTCTTATTTTGCAGGTTAACTTTTCTTCACAGGTTTTGCAGGTTAACTTTTCTTCACAGGTATGCGGGCGCTGCTACGTTAAGGTCGCTGTTAAAGGGCCGGAAAGGAATTTCCCTGCATTGGCAGGTTTCGCCTTTCCCGTAGCAAAACGTCACAACTTTGGCGGTATCAGGCCTTGAGCGGAATCCTTTTGTCCATCTTCCTCTTTGCGGCGGCGATACCAGGGTTCCCCGTTAAAGGGGTTTCTGAAGGGAGGCTTTGACCGTACGCCGAAAGGTCGTCATTGCTCTCCCCTGCGGCAGCGGCGTAACGGGGGCGGCTATCTCTGCTTGAACATATGTTTTCCAGAGCCGGCCCATCCCCCCCCCACTGGATAACCCTGATGCTCCCTAGGTCCCCAGCTGGGGACTGGGGAGGGAGAGCACCCAATGCCTGAGCCAAGGTCTACCCACATTTGAAATTTAATAAAGTTGTGGCCAATTTAATCCCATAGCACGTTGTCTTGAGTCGTTATTCCACATGACGGGGGGACCACACAGGATCTGGGGACTCCGCCTGTCCACGCAAGTTGCTTTGTCTGTTTTTTCCATCAGCACATGACTCGTCATCTTTTCATGTGCAAGCAGAATTTCCATGTTTGAAGCTAGGTCTCCTTTCTTCTTAGCATCCACCCTGAGAAGCGATCTGGAAATTTTTAACATGTGCTCACTGCTATGTAACATTTAAGTTGGTTCTAATGAAGTTTACTTTAACTTTTTTCAATTATTCCTTTTTCTAATGGGTCAACATTGCTACCTTCAGTTTTAATACCTTAGAAATATTATTTTGAGTTATAAAGATTTATATTGAACAAAAACCAGGAAAGTAAACTCCACCAATTTCCAGAGCCAGTGGTGTAGCATGGGGGGTGCAGGGGGGGCCGGCCGCACCGGGCGCAACATCTGGGGGTTAGGGGGTGCAAATCCATGGGTTAGGGGGTGCAAATTACTTGCCCTGCCCCGGGTGCTGACAACCCACGCTACGCCACTGTCCAGAGCACAGGGGGAGTGAATTGAGGACCCAAGAAACAAAGACTTACCTATTTTGGTCCTGACGCTTCTCCCTGACCCGCATCCCTCCCCTTGTGTGCCTTTGCTTGGCTGAAATGTGTCCTTGAAATCTGATCATGCCTCTTGCTTGCCTGGAAGAGATATGTGGAAATCTCTGACCTCTATGGTGTCAAATCCATTTGTCTTTCCATTAGTCTTTTCGTTTTTGCACCGGACCCCACCCGCCACTGGTGTGTGCCCCTTGGCATAAAATTATACTTACAAGTCTTCACGGCTGATGAAGCTCTTTTGAAGCCCTGTTTGCAGGTGTTCACATCCTAAAGCACATTTCCAGAAAGACTAATAACTGGACTAAACTTTCAGTATACTGTTTTGGGAGAAATCTTCTAGAAGAAACCCTTTCTGTTCACTTTTAATTGAAAAGATAACAATAACACTGAGGCCAAAGGCTTTTTAAGTCATATTTTTGTCATGTCACAGCCATATAAGGAAACAGCATGATATTTTGACAATATAAGTTTGCTTTTTAAAATATTTACTGTGTAAATAACATTGGTTGTATACTTCCAGAAGGAAAGCTCATTCTGGAAATTAATTCTCAGAAGCGCATGTATAGCAAATATACTCTTCTTGCAATCAATGAATGGTGCCATATATATATGGATGAGCTGTCTTTATGCCGTATAGTTCTGAGTATTTTTGTATTGACATACTGTAATCTCTTATCTAGCATGTCTTTACGTTGCTTCCCCCCCCCCCCTTAGGAATTACTGGCCTGACTTTCCTATAATCCTCTCCCAATAGGTTTCTTGTTTACATAATAAGTTTTCAAGGGCACCTAGTTTTGCAGCCTTGGACTTCTAAATGCTTTCGACTCTTGTTTACCTTTGTGATTTCTGGTAGATTTAAAACAATTTCCTTAATGGCACCTGGTGTACAGAACCAGGCTGCGCTGCTGTATTTATTTATTTTCTCACCCAATCTCAGTGCTAAGAAAGGGGGCATCCCTGTGGCATTTGTGCAGATAAGGAATGAAGGCAGAGAGATTGCCATGCCAAAGATCATAAAGGGTGTGTGTTTATGTGCTGCAGAAGTGAGAACAGTTTTAGGAACATGCCATTGTCCAGCTATCTCAGTATGGTCTACACTGACTGGCAGAAAATCTCTAGCATTCCAGACAGGGTTCTCTTCCAGCCCTAACTGGGGAGACCAGGGATTGAACCTGGAACCCTCTACGTGCAAAGGATACCCTCTGCCACAGAGCCCTTCCCCTATGCAGATCTTGGCTTGGGTATTCCAGGGCTGTTAACCGATCAGATTTATTCTATGGTGACTCTGCTGCTGGCATGGAAAAAATCTTTAAATCTTCATCTCACTGAAGAATTCAATAGAACCTTCACGTCACTGTGATTTATTCATATTCAGGATATCTAATCACACCATACTTGTCACAAATTATTAAGAGGCTATTTCTCTACAGCAGTTGTGTTTTAGCAATACCTTTACTACCTGTATTAATCCAGCCTTGTAAATAAGAAGAAGAGTTTGGATTTGATATCCCGCCTTTCACTCCCCTTCAGGAGTCTCAAAGCAGCTAACATTCTCCTTTCCCTTCCTCCCCCACAACAAACACTCTGTGAGGTGAGTGGGGCTGAGAGACTTCAAAGAAGTGTGGCTGGCCCAAGGTCACCCAGCAGCTGCATGTGAAGGAGCGGAGACGCAAACCCAGTTCCCCAGATTACGAGTCTACCGCTCTTAACCACTACACCACACTGGTGTATAAGCCCGCAAAATAGCCTGCCTGCCTGCGCGCACACACACACACACAATGTTATTAGCATGAAATTGCAGGCTACTAGCCTCTTAGCAGGTTTGTAAAAAAAAAAAAAAAATGCCTTCGACCAAAGGGTGTTCATCATTTACCACCAGCCTGTTGCGTTTTCATTTTGGCTGCAGAACAGGGAACACACATTTCTTTGTGACCAGGATGGAAACCAAGCGGACTGATGGGAGACGTATGGAATGATCCTTCCCTCCCCTGTTAGTCCACCAAGTTTTCATGTTGGCTGTGGAGAACGGAAACAGAGGGCACTCACAACAGAGCGACTCATTGCTCTGCCCCTCCTCTACCAGCCCACTCACTCACTTGCATAGAATCCCTTGTTGCCTGTGGCGACCAGCCAAGTTAAATACAAAGGTTGGGAGATAGCTGGAATCCAAATAATTGCATGCAGTTTTCTGTTTGCATGTTACTTCATCCCCACCAAGTTAAACTTGAGGCGTGTCCCATGAGAAGAGATTGCCATCAGAAGGACATATGGTATCTCCCCCCCCCCCTTCCATGGAAGTGTTTTCAGCTCACATGAAGAGTATTGGTGAAGGTTGTATCCCAACCATGTTTCATAAAACATTGTGATTGTTGTCAAAACTATTATTTTTTATGGTTTATTTTAATTATAAGGCAGCTGTTCTTTTTGGAAACGTGCTGTAAGCTGGAAACCTTTGCAGGAAATATTAACAAATGATGCATAAGAAGAGCCTGCAGGATCAGGCCTTTATAAGGCTGGCTCACCCATGAGGCAAGGTGAGGCAGCTGCCTTGGGCCGTGGGATCCACAAGGGCAGCAGATCCGGCTTCTGAGCAATTCATTGGCTGCTGCCGCTGCAGCACTAGCGACAATTGCAGCAGGAGGCTGGATTGTACTGATATTCTTAAATATAACGAGGAGCTACAACATGCCAATTGTCTATCCTAGCAACAAAGCATGTCGCTCAACGATGTTTGTAGTGAGGTCAATAGGAATAGAATAATTGAGTATGGGCAATGGTGCTTCCAAAGTAGCTATCTGTCCATTAAAAAGTAAAATAAAGTTTTAAAATCTGAATACTATTAGTTACTACATCCTTCTTGCCTGCTTGTCTGCAAAGCCGAGCTTGTGAATATTGCAGCACGAAATGTAAACATTAAATTCTAAACTATTAAAAATTATCTTCCAATATAAAATAGGTGTTTTATGACTTTTTTGGTTTGTTTTAAAACTTCATTGCCTGTTCAGAGTCTATTTGGAATGTCGTGGTCTCTGTTCTAGCAATTTATCTGCATCCTGTTGAGTGTTGGTCCTCTCTTCCCCCACCCCAATACCTGTCCTTTTACCCAAAAGGATATTCTGAAAGTTCATTCTGAACATGTATTACTGAATTCAAATGTTTGTGTCTGATGTCTTGAGCAGAGAATGAGGTTGACAACAATCAATCATATCTAATTAGCTGGTGACACACTGTGTTTACAGTAATTAAACAACCCATTACTGCTTACTTTCTCGTGATTAAGATCACACAGATTGAGAACCAGCTGTTAATCACTCCTGTTCCAAGGCTAATGTCATTAACAGAAGATGCCTACATTATAACCCAGGGCTATTTTTAACACGGCTTTTAGTTGAGAGACTTGATATAAGTAATAAATGAGGTGCATTAGGATCCATACAGTGGAAGATTTTGGAGTGTTGTGTCATCATTAATCACAAATTCCCATTCATCCCTTGTTTTGTGTTTCAGAAAATAACCTATACATAACCTCCACTTCAGCTTGAAAGTGGACAGAACAAACATAGTTTCATTTCATCATGAAACATTGGCCCTGGTATTTTGGATTATTTCTAAAAAAAGGTTTTTGCATGGCATCTGATCCACAGTGTCCAGTGGTTCATTCATGGGACCCTCAGCTGACTTGTGCATATCATACTTATGTCTGTTCCTGAGAATTGAATGAAAGTTACAGATAGATGTACTAATACATAACTATAGGGATCATGGGTTTCTTAAGCAGTAGTAGCACTTGATATTGGTCTGTGTTTGGTTAAAAAATGTCCTCTGCTAAATAGTCATAGCTCCATTAATTTTTCCATTGACTTCAGTGAGAAGTGGATTCCACACATAGATATCTATGGAAAATTTATCCCCTCATATTTTTTTTTGAAAAAAACTCTATTGCATAATGTAACTCATATGCGAATGACATTTATTGTTTAGGCTTATTGCTTATAAATACAGTGGTCACTCAGGTTAAGTACTTAATTTGTTCCGGAGGTCCATTCTTAACCTGAAACTGTTCTTAACCTGAAGCACCACTTTAGCTAATGGGGCCTCCTGCTGCTGCTGCGCCGCCGGAGCCCGATTTCTGTTCTTATCCTGAAGCAAAGTTCTTAACCTGAAGCACTATATCTGGGATAGCGGAGTGTGTAACCTGAAGCGTATGTAACCTGAAGCGTATGTAACCCGAGGTACCACTGTATTTTTAAATTAGTGCAAATACGGAACAAAAACAGGAAGTCATTTTTTTTTAACTTAATGCTGTAGATCTAAGTAAGCTTAAGCAAATGGTCCAAATTAAACTTTGTTCAACATTATTGAAGATGGAGGACTTGGATAATTTCTTGGAAGATGCATTCAGTCAGTTTCTCTCCCATATTGGATGACTGTTTAGTTGCTTCTAAGATGTGGCCAGCTCTGTTTTGGGGTTTTTGGTTTTGGTTTTTGAGAATGCTGGCAGATTATACAGTAAGATAATCATTTCATTCAAATATCTAAGATTTGAAAAGATCTACATTATGTTCCAGGATTTCAAGCAAGAATCTCTCCCATCCCTACTGGGAGGTGCCAGCAGGATTTGAATCTGGGGCTTCTGCTTGCAAGGCTTAAGCCACTAAGCTTAGACCACTAAACTATGGCCCTTCACCCATCACTGAGTGAATCTATGCATAGTATCAATGAATGACTTTCCTTTTAGCAGTCTTGTGATATTTCTTTTTAATGCTTAGATACCAATCTACTCCTGGTTTGCATTTCGCTACAGTTTGTGGCTAGATAAGTAGTTGTGTGTGTTTTATGCCTATTTCCATCAGAAGCACCAACTAGCATTTTATCACTTTTCACAGTGGATATTTTAAGAGAGCAGAAGGAGGGGGAGACTTGCATAAACTTTTTGTTCATCTCTAAAGACTGAGCTCCCGTTGCTCGGTCCCTGCTCCTGCCAACCTAGCAGTTCGAAAGCACGTCAAAGTGCAAGTAGATAAATCCAGCGGGAAGGTAAACAGCGTTTCCGTGCGCTGCTCTGGTCCGCCAGAAGCGGCTTAGTCATGCTGGCCACATGACCCGGAAGCTGTACGCCGGTTCCCTCGGCCAATAAAGCGAGATGAGCACCGCAACCCCAGAGTCTGTAGAAAGTGACTTTGTTCCTGTAGCATTGGCACAATGCTACACCAGCAGTGTTGTGTTGCAGAGGAATTTGATGACTTTTCTTAGAGGCGAGTTTGGGAGAACGAGACATGTCTGCCAAATACTTGTGGTGCAGGAAAAGCCTTCATTAGCTCACACTGCGAGACTTTGCTGGTATGCAAGAGCTAAAGAGGATGATAAGGATTAAGCAGTTCATGAATATTGATATAGAATGTAACTTGAATATTTTCTGCTAAAGTGTCTCCTTACTACCTTTTACCACACAGCTTTGCAAGCATAGGTGAGATAAACTGTTATTAGGACACAGAAGTTACAAATTATATATCATTGTTATTTTTAAAGGTTATGCATTTGACATCTTTGATCTGTTTTTCCCCTCCCTCCCCCCCCATTACCTTGCCTCTACAGACAAAAACTGGTATTGCATTGCTATATGACGAAATATCCGAAAACGCCTATGAAATCCGACTGAAGCTTACAAAAGAGGTACTAACAATTCAAAAACAAGATGTCATCTGTGTTAGTGGAAGTGATCACAGTGCAAATGTAAGTGCTTCTCTAACTTTGTGCTCCCAACCATATGTTTTTTCTATCTTTCAAAATGACCTGAAAGTACACTGTTCTAAACAGGTAATATCAAAAGTGTGCCAAAGGATATGAATAGCTTGCCAGGTAGAAATAAATTCTTAAAGGTTTGCAAAGCGATAACAACAGCAAAGGGAAATAAATGAAAGTATGTAAGAATTGGGAACCCCATTTACCTTCAGCAGTGTTTACCTTTCTGTAAAGTACCACCTTGGTCCCAATGAAATACTTTGACAAAGAGAATAAAGACGCATTATGTTCTTCTCGGTATCAAATATTGATGCTCCCATGACTCCTAAGCTTCTCTCTCATGGGATTTAAAATGGCGCAACTGCTTTTTCTTTTCCATGTGCCACTGAATATCCTAAGCAAGGCTGTGTCGGTATCCTGTGATTTAGCACTTGAACAGCTCAGATTCACATGCATTTCTACACAGATATTTGTGACACTGCTCAAAGGCACAGTCCTTCTGTAAAGTTTAAACATCTTTAAACTAAATGCGAAAGGTAGTGCTTCAGGGAGATAATGAAACTTTTTTGAACCTGCCTTGAAGCTGGGAGGCTAGGACTGAATTACGCTTTGAACTATTGACGGAACTAATGTTTATTTATTTATTATTATTTTTAAAATTGTCATCTGGGACCGCAGCATTGCATGTTTTCCAGCTCACCTATTTTCTTTCTTATTTACTTGTTTCTGAAAGTCATCTGTAGAACAAACTTGGGATAATAGGAATAGTTTATCTTAATGCGAAAGGGGACAGCGAGATGTGACCTCGGTAAGAGACATTCAGTGAACCGCAAGGTACTTTGGCAGACAGCATGACTTGCTGCTAAAGGTTCCTTCAGCTAAATCAGTTAACAGGCACCCAACCCTTTACTGAGGATTAGATGCTGCACTCTAATTGCAGTATGTCGCCTGTCGCTATATACAGTACCAGGTTATTAATAAATGGCACATTTTGTGATGGAAGATAATTGCCAACATGGACTTCTAAATGGTACAGAGGTGACATCCATAATTAAGTCATTTGGCACTTTGTGGTTGATGATAATTGCCAACATGGGTTTCTGAATGCTAAAAGGGTGACATAATATGCACACATGGATAAATGTTTAACCCGACAAAAAATGAAATTCTCATAAACTCTAATTTATGGCACATATACCCCACCGTTCCCCTCCCCAGGAGCTCAAGATGAGAACATGTTTCTCTCCTTCATTTTATCCTAACAATCCTGTGAGTTAGGTTAAGCAGAGGAAGAGTGACAGGCCCAAGGTCACCCAACATATGCATATTTCCTGTATGAATTCATTGTAGAATCTTTGTTGTTGTTGTTAAACAATTTCAAACTGGAACACAAAATGTAAGCAAAAATAAAAACCCAAACCTTTGTAACATTCTCAAACGTTTGTTACATTTTGGAAATGCTAAAATCTCCAGCCCACTACTGCACTTCCTAAACTGTCATTGTATAACAGATATCTTCCTTATCGTACACCTTAAAATAAAAACGGTACACTTCTATATTGGTTTTGTTTGTTTTTTCATTTCTCATCTGTTCAGTCTGGTTTATTTCCTTCCTGTTGCTCATCCTCTTCTTCCACCTTAGGGTTTTTCCACTAATACTTCATCCAAGGAATTCATAAGTACTCAGTGTTGAGCATTCTTCCCAGGAAATTAATATCTTCTCAGTCTTATATTCTCCTTTGTAATCCCATCTATTTCTACCTGCTAGCCTCCCACTCTTTACTGCTTCAGTTTATTTTTGCTCATTATCACAGACTTGTATAACTTATGACACACCCACCCAGACAAGCCAAAGACCACCTGCTCAGCTGTATAAGGGGCACACAACAACTCTCCTTTTCCACATGGCTTCTTGCTAACTTGTAAAGTGGCGCCTCTTTCAACTGGATTATTGGGGACAGGTAGAGACTCCAAGTGCCAAATGTTAGGAGTTCAGGATGTCCAATTAATTTCAGTAGATGGAGGTCCTGAGGAGAAATTATATGAGGTGTCCCTGTCTTTAGAGCACCCAAGTCTTGTTTCTCAGTACTTACCCTGCAAATCTTCAAAATCTTTAGACACCCTCTCCCTGGAAAATACTTTGAAAGAGTATTCTCCGTTCTCTGAAAAGTCTACTGGGTGTGTGTTCCCATGTGCTGTGTGCCTTACCATCCAGAAAGCTGGTTAAGCTATATTCTGAACTGAGGTGCTTCAGTATGTGTGCTTCAGTGATTACTGCTCAGCTGAAAAGGCAGCTTGGCTGGTACACAACGATTCCAGATGGACCTCTTTCATGAAAAGTATGGGAATGAGAGGTGAGACAGCTATGAAGACAAGGCCAGAGACAAGTGGGAGTTGTTGGGAGGTAGGTTTGAGCCCAAGCTCAGGGGCTGCTTCTGTGTCTTAGGCTTTTGGAACGTCCCAGAAATGGCCTGTCCCAACCCCCATGCTGGGAGCAGAAGTCAGATGTGATGTAATAAGCAAGAATGTCATGATTAAAAAGTTGGGTTTATTATTCAGCTAAGGCTTTTATGAAAGGATAAAGACTTTCACAGAGGATGATGACAAAATGGACACAACTGACTCAGGGGTGGGGTTGGGGGGTCGTAAACTGCATGAGATGTAATTAATCGCCTAGCTGAGAGAGATGGCAATTATCACCCAAAGATAAAAGAAAGCATATCATTAATGTTGCTAGCTTGTAAACCATGGAGGGAAGCATAAATCATTAATAACAGCGGAATTGATCTGTAGTTGTCTGCAGAATCTTTCCGGATCAGTAAATTACAGGCATATAGTTCAGATAATGTTACAAACATTGATACTGGATTCTGCAGAAAGTTAGGCCTTTCTAAACGATAGGTGCCATCAAAACTGCCTTCGAACAGGAGCTTCTCATTCTCGTATCAGATATGAAATAGTAAAACTCTCTGTATTTCACAGTGTCCAAATTACTGGGTGGGGTGGGGTGGAGAGAGCAGTTCACTTACTTTTTGTAATGGCCCTTGAAGTTACTGTCATTTGGAAGGATACAGGAGGATCAATATTTGTGAGGGGCAGGGGCACTTCATCCTCAGTTATCCAAGCCCTGTTCTTCCATCAGGTTTTCAGTCTCAAAACTTTCCTCTAGAAACTGCAAACATACAACATTTCTGCCACTTCACATGTTACTGTATTTATAATGTTACTCTATTTAGGCACACAGACTGCAATCCTATACCAGCTTAGCGGCAAATAAACTCAATGGGACTTACTTCTGAGTAGCCTGAGACACATATAGGATTTGTGCTGCTAGTGTCACAATTCTCTAAATACAATGTTTTGTCTCAAGAAATTCTCACGTCTTCTTTCTGTACAAGCACACTATTTCGTATAAGCACATGATTTTGCTGTTTCAGTTAAAACAAGTCAGCGGTGATCATGTGTAAAACAATACAAGTACCCTTCTTTTTTTTCCCCCGACACCAAGACCAGTAATGAATTGTTACTGTTTCAATTTAGGATTTGCATTTAAATGTGATTGCACCTAATTCACACTTTCTGAAACAATATGCAAACTGAAACAGAGCCATCATCCTTCCAGATTTGTGCTTCTCTGAATTTCGCAATGTGGGTCTCCAGTCAGGTAAAACAAACAAACAAACAAATATATTTATACCCCACCCATCTGGCTGGGTTTCCCCAGCCACTCTGGGCAGCTTCCAACAAAATATTAAAATACAGTGGTCTGTTAAACATTAAAAGCTTCCCTAAACAGGGCTGCCTTCAGATGTCTGATATGTTTTTAAAAATGCACATGCTAGGGCATAATGTGCATAAAACGCATATATTAGTGAAATTAACATACCCAAATGGATTGTATTTGGGGAGATTATTTTGCATAAATGTGAACATTAAGCCAAGTTTGCATATATAAAAAATGTGTGCATTAGTAGAAATTTGTACTAATATGCTGATGCATTTCCATGAGGACTCTGTCTGTCTGTCTGTCTGTCTGTCTATCATCTATCTATATACACACATACATGCATGTGTATAGGAAACTGATGTGGAAAACAGAACTTAAGCTTGGGAGGGGGAGAGAGAGAAACCAGAATTGACAGATTCTCCCATCCTTAGTTGGAACATATGTCAAACTGAATGGATGTGAAGGCTTGCAAAGAATTCCACCTTTCCATTTGTAGCGTATTATCCTGTCCTTTGCAGAGGTGATAGAAGTAGGTCAGGATTAAAGTCATGCTGTTTAGGAGATAAATGTAACCTTTCTCCTTTGTTCGTCCTTTTTTCATGATTGGTTTGCACTTCCACTTCACAATAGTGAAGAGACGCCTGGCAGCCTTCAGGTAGCCCAGTCATTGCTCACAGACTGACGTGAGATACGCCACACTTTCTACCTTCGTGTAGAAATTAGTTCTGCACATGGTGAAAAGGCTTCCTATTACAGTATCTGGCTGAATGGTGTATGGAAGACCTCCACATGGAGGGGGAAAATGACCTTGGCGCAGGCTAACCTGGTCGCTTGACACATCCTCCATATCATACTTTTTGGCATGTACAAGTAGAGACAATGGACTTAATGCACAAACTGTCTTTCGCTGTTGTCAATGGAAAAGCATTCCAAAGTAATGTTTTTATGTAGGATTGGAGTGTTATTTACTTTTGCATGCTTGACAGACATTCCATTTATTACATTAGGGCACTATGAGAACACGTCACGTGATGTCCCTATTACAGATCCGCTGTGAACCGCGTTGATAACAACTTCCCCTGCCCTTCAAAATAAAAATAAGATATTCCCCTGGCTTGGTACACTGACACATGCTATGTTGCTCAGAACATTTCACCAGCATATGTCCCATTCAGTTTATTGCATTGTGCACTGACACATACAGAGCAACTTCCCTTCCCAAAATAGATGAAAGGAAGCAAAACATCTCTGATGCCTTTCGACTTGTACTTTGTAGCTGCTGCATTCCAGGTCAGGAAAATAATTTCTTTATCAATTCAGCATCCGTCATGAGTACGTCAGGGGGAAAGGCTTTAATAAGAATGTAGCTATTAGTGAATCTGATAGGAAAATCAAAATCACAAGTTGAAAACCGGGGGTGGGGGAGGGAATATTGATTTCATGTTGTGGCAGCTTTTCTGTTCCGAACAGCAATTAGAATCTCTTTTCAAGCCTGAGTGAAGTTTAAACCTGCATTACACAGTGAACTCTAGTTCAAAAGTAGTGGGTGTGGATATGTTTACTATATATTTTTTAAAAGGATTCACATCACAGTATATATTCTAGGATAATTACTGAATAAATCAAGAGGCCAAATGATACCTGAAATAAGTCACAGCAGCAAACTAAATAATATATATATATATATTTTAAAGGAACTTGAAGTAGTTTGTCAGTTACATTTAGCATAATTGGACAGAACATAGCTAGCAATCTTTTTAAATATGGAGTGTGAATCCTTCTGCAGTAATAAAACTAATTACATGGAAAATAGAAAACTTAACCTGAGGAGGTACACTGGATCCACAGTTCTCAAAATACCCACCCAGAGCTACACTTAGTTTGCAGTGTATGCTCTGAGCTCTCCTGCCTACAAGGCTTGCTCTGTTTACTTTAATGGGGGGGGGGGTGCATGCAGAGTTCCTTCTCCCATTAGAGTGACTGGGAAAGCCTTTGAGGAAAAGAAAATTCAGGCAAATTTCTTACAGATTATGATGCAGGGGAAATCCACCTGTCTCATACAACCGAATGCGGATGCAATCAAATGATGATACGCGTTCTGCTCCCACTGAACTTGATGGATACAACTGGGAAGGCCCATTTCCATCTAATTCTCTAGATCAGTGGTTCTAAACCTGTAGGTCCCCAAATGTTGTTGAACTACAACTCCCATCACCCCTAGCTAGCAAGGCCAGAGCTCAGGGATGATGGAAGTTGTAGTCCCACAGGTTGAGAACCGCTGCTCTAGATGTAGACAACAAAGGGTAATTACATCTAGGAAGGTTTGAAGATTTTGCTTGGTTTTCTGTACTGATGCTGACCATCATCCTGTACACAAAGGAAGGTCTGGATCATCCCAGTAGGCTGCACTACTATGCAAGTCTACTCAGATGTGAATCCTGTTGAATGCAATGGGATTTATTACCTGGTAAGTGTGTATAGGATAGTAGCCCCTATTTCATTCTGTGAATAGGAAGGTACAAGTTTGAGTTCTGATAAGTGAAATACAGTGTTGATCTCGTGGAAGCGTCAATTAAGGTAGGAGAAGGGGAGCTAATTTTCTCTGATTCTCCCTCCATAGCCCCTAACACCACTTCCCACAGTGTTCTGGAACAGATTGTGGCGATCACGGGGTATTGATGTTATCCCACCTCTGCCGCCACTTTGTGGCGATCACACAGGGTCCCCAGACTTTTAATGGTCTCTTGATCTCTGTGCCACCACTGTGCTCGCTTCCCCACTGCCACCAACCCGTTACTCTCTGGTAAAACACTGAGTCCAGACAGTTGTTAAAAGTGAACCAAAAAAACCCCAAGTTTATTTTACAAACATTAACAAGTTGATGGTTTCTCAGATAATATTCCTGTCAGTATCTTAACTTTAGTTTCTTTACCAGCCTAAAGGTAAAAGGTAAAGGTACCCCTGCCCGTACGGGCCAGTCTTGACAGACTCTGGGGTTGTGCGCCCATCTCACTTAAGAGGCCAGGGGCCAGCGCTGTCCGGAGACACTTCCGGGTCACGTGGCCAGCGTGACATCGCTGCTCTGGCGAGCCAGAGCCGCACACGGAAACGCCGTTTACCTTCCCGCTGGTAAGCGGTCCCTATTTATCTACTTGCACCCGGAGGTGCTTTCGAACTGCTAGGTTGGCAGGCGCTGGGACCGAGCAGCGGGAGCGCACCCCGCCGCAGGGATTCGAACCGCCGACCTTTCGATCGGCAAGTCCTAGGCGCTGAGGCTTTAACCCACAGCGCCACCTGCGTCCCTCTTTACCAGCCTAGACCTTCCTAATACCTTCTGACTGATTATCTCAACTGTTTGACTGACTCCTCTTAACAAATTCCCTCACTCTCTCACACCAGACTAGCCCAACCCACAGACATATCTTCTCTGTCTCTTCTAACTCCAGACTGTCTTCTCAGCCACCCTAACTCCCCCCAAAAAACCTATGTGCTTAAACCTTATACACAGTTAACTCTGCCCCTTGGGTTCCCATTGGTTAGTCATTTTACAATTACAGTAGTTAACCCTTTCCTTATGAACCCAGTATTATGTCACACACCTAGGAGGGCGAACTCCACACAGATTTCCTGTGGCAGGAAGCAGGAGGTGGAGAAAATCAGCTCCCCTTCTCTTACATGAGTGGATGTTTCTACTGAAGCAAAAGCCATTCTGGAAGCAGAACAGCACTAGAATAATCATCCAGTATGATTTTCCCCCCTTCTTTTAAAATGGATGTACTGCCAACTAGCCAGCAACAGCGCTTGCAGTGGCTAAGAAACAAAATGCTAAAACGAATTGCATCATTCTTTAAAAATCATTCATCTCCTGTTGCTGCTTTTATATAGATGGCATTGAGTGGTTTGTTTGCTTTTGCAGTTTTTTCAAATGTATCTGCATATAGAGAGCACAGTAGAACAATGTGCCGGTGGAGTGTTTTTGTTACCAGAGGCTTCCAGCATTTGACAGCACGGAAAGATGAAGCAGAGACAGTAAAAAAGGGATTACAGTAATACCAGCTCATAATCCAGAACTTCCATTACCAATCGTCACTCATGCACATGACTAACAACTTCTGTTGCAGGAGATAGGTCTGTGGCTGGGATTAGTTTTCAGGAAATCTTCATCCTTTAAAGCACAACAATCAGGTCCCGTCCTCCAACAAAATTGCCTTTAAACTGTGCATCTTGGGTATAATTTACTTCATAGTGGAATACTTTTTTTAAAATAGCATAGTATTTCTGCTATACGGTTGTGGAGGTATTTAGATGTTTAAAAATATATATAATGAAATGAAACCCATGCATTCTTGGTGGAGCAGAATGTGCTGGCAAGGAATAGCAGGTGGTAACACTTTTAAAAGTCAACAAAAGCCAATGAGAATCTCTCCACTCCTTCCCCAATGGTTAATAGTAGCAGAGGGTGAATTTCTATCCAGATCACAGGAAGAAGAAGAAGAGTTTGGATTTGATATCCCGCTTTATCACTACCCGAAGGAGTCTCAAAGAGGCTAACCTTCTCCTTTCCCTTCCTCCCCCACAACAAACACTCTGTGAGGTGAGTGAGGCTGAGAGAGACTTCAGAGAAGTGTGACTGGCCCAAGGTCGAGCTCCCCATGCAACATACTGTAGCCCCAATAAAAAAAAAACAGGATTTCTTTCTTTCTTTCTTTCTTTCTTTTTTTAAACCAAACAAACTGATGTGTTTCAAGTTTGGTATTATGTGTAGTTTGGCCCTCAGTGGAATTACTTAATATTTCAGTAAATGGAACAGTATTCACTCTACAGAGCAGCTATTTAGACAGATGTATAAACTCTGTGCTCAGAATAAAACAATGTAGGAATGAATCTGTGGTGGAAGAATGGGACTATGCCTTATAGCCAAAGCTTTCACTTCATAGATCAGAATATGTGCATGGAACATATGTATTTGCTCTGAAATCTCATTTCACAAGGAATGGATTACACACTCGATGCTGTATGGAGATATGCTTCTGTGAACACCTGCAAATCAACATATGCAGGAGACCCAACATATGGGTCAGCAAGCACAATCCTCTCACCTAACGCATTCACTTATATTCCTGGAGCCTACTCACAGCTGATCGAACTGCCAGTCACCATCCCACATGGATGGCAATGTGGGATTCTGTGAGTCTGGAGATTTTTTGAGGGTCCTTAGCTGCAATTTTATGCATGCTTCTAAGCAAGGAAGGTGAGCTGAATTCACCAGGTGTACAGAAGCAGCTCACCAGGTGGGGCAGAGCTGCTGTGCTGTACTAAAAAGGAGAAGGGCAAAGCAATGAATCAGTCGGTAAGGTGCAAACACACCAGCAGGAGTGCTGGATTGGCTCAGCTGAGGTGTTTGCACTGTGCTGACCTCCCTGCTGCCTGTACCACCCCCACACCTAGTAAGCAACAGTGACTCTCCTGCTGGAAGCTCTGCCCCACCCAGTTAGTAAATACCATATTTTTCCATGTAGAAGACTAGGTTTTTTTCCTTAAAAATAATGTCAAAAATTTGTGGCTGTCTTATACATGGGGCCATCTCCGCCCCCATTTTCTTAAATCTGAGTCCCCCAAAATAGGGGGCGTCTTATACATGAGGGCGTCTTATAGGCAGAAAAATACGGTAATTTGTGACATTGAATGGTTGCAATCACAGAGTTCTCTGTGGACCTTTCATACTTGCCGGAATGACTGAATGCATGTGCATATGAATGCTTATACTATAGCTTAAATGCAATCCAAAATAAATAACATCCTTTTAAAACATGTACAATGAACTCAATCTTTTGCAGACTTAGAAAAATTATAAGGTAGAAGTAAATACTCTTGTTTTAAAAGGTTTGCAAGTCAACGCTCATATTGTGATTTCTTTCCCCTGTTGAGTATTTTAATTAAAATAACTGGCATTTAAAATAAGTTAAGATTTAATTGCTCATTTCCCCATTATCTGGATATATTTAGATACTACTTAATCAACCATGCTGCTAATTAACAAAATTCAACCTCAAAATATTAAAATGCTGCAGTCCTTCTTAACATTTGATTTGATGCCTTACGAGATGATAGATTCTGTACATCTGGATTAAATATCAGTTATATTAGTTAAGTGTAGCTGGTATGCACATATTCATTATAATTTAATTGCAGAGCACTTTCAGTGCACTACTCTTTATTATTTCTTTTCTTGAATGACTAATTGCAATTTGTCAGGCTAAATAACTGTAATCTGAGACTTGCAAAATGTCCTGGATTGTGCATCACAGTAAGCCAAACTGTCTCCCTGGCCCTGTGCAAATGTGCTGCTTCTCAGAGCTGAGCTTGTAGCTGCTTTCCTCCTCTCAAGTTCTTTTAGCTCAGTGCAGCAGCTAAGCCAAAGTTTCCCTTCTCGTGTCATCTGAACCCAGGATGACAGTTAAGGAGAAGAGAGTTTGGCTGCCACACTTAGCTGAGCCTAAAGGAGCAGAGCAGCTGTAAGCCCCGATCTGGGAGCCAGCATGCTCATACTGGAGAGCCAGTGTGGTGTAGTGGTTAAGAGCGGTAGACTCGTAATCTGGTGAACCAGGTTCGCATCTCTGCTCCTCCACATGCAGCTGCTGGGTGACCTTGGGCTAGTCACACTTCTCTGAAGTCTCTCAGCCCCACTCACCTCACAGAGTGTTTGTTGTGGGGGAGGAAGGGAAAGGAGATTGTTAGCCGCTTTGAGACTCCTGAAGGGGAGTGAAAGGCAGGATATCAAATCCAAACTCTTCTTCTTCTTCTTCATACTAAGCCATGGTTTGGCTTAGCATTACATGCAAACACGACCAATTTCTCAGATTCAGTAGTCCCTTAAAACTAGTGCTGAGATGATGATGTGACCTCGCTTTTCTGATCCCCTTTGCAAGCTATGGAGGCAAAGCAGCATTTTCAACTCCGTTCCCAGGCGACTTCAGTTGCTTCTTTAAATATATTTAAAAATATTCAACCAGAGGAAGGGGATGGGTGGGAATGTTACCGTGTCTTTCCAGAATTCAAACTCACTGTACTTGTAACTGAATAAAAGCCATGCAGTTGGTTTGGAATCAGTGGTGTGCCGTCAGTAGACTAGGGGGGAATATGCTAGTTCCCTAAATGTCCCTGGTAAGTTAGAGTATTCAAGCCGGGCATCTCCTTTCCTAAGCCGGGAAGCTTCTGCTCGGCCTAGGGAGGGAGATGCAATGCTCCAACAGAGTCCAAGAGAAGAAGAAGAGGAGGAGGAGGAGGAGGAGGAGGAGGAGGAGGAGGAGGAGGAGGAGGAGGAAGAGGAGGAGGAGGAGTTTGGATTTGATATCCCGCTTTATCACTACCTGAAGGAGTCTCAAAGCGGCTAACATTCTCCTTTCCCTTCCTCCCCCACAACAAACACTCTGTGAAGTGAGTGGGGCTGAGAGACTTCAGAGAAGTGTGACTGGCCCAAGGTCACCCAGCAGCCACATGTGGAGGAGCAGGGAAGCGAACCCGGTTCACCAGATTACGAATCTGCCATTCTTAACCACTACACCACACACACACCCTCCACCTTCTCAATGCCTGCCCAGCTTTAGGAAGGAGGCAACAGGGCTCCAGCATCCTGTCAAAAATTCTGGCACCTCCTTTCCAAGGACTGGGAAGCTTTTGCCCGGATTAGCGAGGGAGGCGCAATGCCTTTCCTCCCACAAATTGCCCTCGTAAACTGGCACCTCTCGTCCTAACTGTTCCCTTACGAAAAATTTCACTGCACACCACTGTTGGGAATGTTGAACTTGCTTTGCTAGTACAGCACCAAAGCAACAATGCAACAAGTTCTTTCCTCAAGCTGATGATGTCAGTTTCTTTTTCATATATGTGTCAAAATAAAACTCTGCAGAAGGCTTTGTGGAAATTAATCAGACTTACAGGTGTTTCCTTAGAAAACAAATGAAGCAACAGTTTTGGTAAAATGAAACGTAATATAATAAATATAATATAAATATCCGAACAATAATTTTCCTCTATACAGAGTGAATAATAATAATAATAATAATAATAATAATAATGATAGCAACAACAACAACATTGAAATATCCAACCATATCTGCTCCCGGTGATGAGAAAAGGCATTGCGGCTACAGCTGCACTCAGCATGTTGCTAAACAGTATTACTATACATTTACTGTCAATAGATAAAATGAAGCTCTTCGTGTTCCATTATTATGTCAAGTACCAAGAAAAGTGAGCATGAATAAAATGTCAAAAATGCAAGGTGCTATTAAACGTGAGATAGATTGCTACAGAAGATGTCCATAAAGATTTTATCTCACGTACCTGCTTTTTTTAAAAAAAAAAAATATTGAAGAAATAACCATGAGAAATAGATTAATATGAGTAGGGTAGCTCACTGCAGGAAAGTCAGCTGGATATGGAAAAAGATTGATTTGAAAACTAAAAATGGAAATCAAGGGTATAACTGATATCAGCGAAGAATACAAACTTTTGTACAAACATACACTAGAAGCAATGCTCTGTATTTTTAAACTTTCAGAGATTTGACAAGGGCAAACCAGAAAATTTTAAATTAAAGCTTATCAGTCCAATCAAACATTTATATTGTTGCACCCATTCCTTTAATGAGAATTGGCATATTGTGCTCACAGTGTGGTCCTCTGCAAGTTTACTCAGAAGTAAGCCTCATTGAGTTCAGTGCATGTATAGGATTGCTGTTCAAGTGAGTAAACCACATAAAATTCAATGGGACATGCTTTAGAGTTGACAAGCATAGTTTTCTGCGGTCAGTGGCACAAGCTCCTGTTCATATCTGTGAGCAGTGGAATAGTCTGAGCAACCGGTTGAAAATCATGAAAGTCCTGTGCATATATCTGGATTGCATTTGTCATAGAAAATTGTGCAACTCAAGGTACAAACTGGTGCAAAGGATTTAATTTCCCTCTTCAGTAAATGAAGAAGAAAGCCCATCTTTTGTGCTAGTGATAGTGTTATGAATTAAATATCATATTATTTTATGGAATGTAGTCTTTCAGCTTTCTAGAATATGAGAAGAGAGAGTAGGTGAGATAGCACAAATTCGATATGCATGCATCTAATATTGTATTTTCACCTAAATTTATTTTTTCTACCATTTTTTAAAGCACAGAACTGTTAAACTTCGTAGACAACCAGTTGGTGGCTTGGGCTTAAGTATAAAGGTATGCATAATTCTTTCTTCTCTTCTCTTTTTTGATACGTAGTGCAAAAAAGTGAAGGCGATGAGCAGCTAAAACTCTTCTTCTTGTCACTTATCTCTTTCAGGGTGGTGCTGAGCACAAAGTGCCTGTCGTCATATCAAAAATATTTAAAGATCAAGCAGGTAAAGCAAATGCGTACTTGCATATGGGAGAGTTTGATATTAAATGCAGTAATTAAATATGGATTCACAGGTGCAAATTCAATGTGGACGAGGGAAAATGTCCTGTTTTTATATTCAACCTAAATTTAAAAGTTTGGTTTGCTTCATTTTCATTCATTTGAATTGCATTAGTTTTGTTTTTGATCCTTTATTCATTTACTAATTTTTGTTTTTTCTATTGATTTCAATGGGATACTTGGTCTTCTGCCTGTAACTTTGCTGTTTTCTGTCAACACTGGCATTATCAGGTATTCTACACTATTAGAAAGCACCTTTCCAAGTTTGGACAGACTGGACAGAGGGTTCCAATTCTATAAGCAATTATGAAAGAGCAACATCCTATAATTGCCCCATTGCTTTCATTGGGTGATCCCAGCTCCAGTTCACCTGCTTGCGGTGTTTGTGACTATTAGCATCACTGTTTCAGGCATTCTACTCCCTCTCCAAACACATTTGCCATTTATTTTTTAAAGAGAATTCACACCTCTAGCGCAAATGAAATTCATTGTGAGTCACAGTAGTACATCTCAGGGGATTCTCTGAAGATTCGGTGGCCATGCTTTACATCTCTGCGTACTATTTCAGCTTCCAAAAATGTGCAATCATGACAAAGTAGGAATCTGAGCAATCCTCAGAGAGAATTTTTGCTCTTGTTGTGTTTGTATATTCCTACATGAACCTCGACTCCATTTAGGGGTGTGTGGAATCATGTTAAGAAACAGTTGTTAGCAATCTTGGAAAGGAGGTATTATTTACTATTAGTCCATACTTATATAGAAAAGAATTAGGGAAAATATTGTGGTAAACTTCCAATAGTTTGGAAAGTGGGATAACACAGCAATGAGGCACAGACCTTGAAAGAGATACGTGGAAAATGAAAATCAAGCAATGCTTCAGGGTATCAACATTAGACATGGGTACATGAGTAAACTTACATATAAGTTATTTAAATAAATAAATCCCAAGTAGCCTATTATTGTGAAGTTGTCTGTCTAGAGAGGAACATAGTCTTGTGAGAATAATCCTATAAAGAAATAACTGTTACTCAAAGCAAATACATTACACTGACAGAATAATGTGATGCGTTGACGTCCATACTATAGGGGAGGGAACACTTCCAAGTAAAGCTATACTGTCTAGGACAGTGATGGCCAAACTTGGCCCTCCAGCTGTTTTGGGACTACAATCCCCATCATTCCTGACCACTGGTCTTGTTAGCTAGGGATGATGGGAGTTGTCCCAAAACAGCTGGAGAGCCAAGTTTGGCCATCACTGGTCTAGGACAATCTTTGCTTCTCCCCGCCCCCCATCTTCTAAGCAGCTTAAATTTTCTAGAAATTGTAATGCAACTGTCTTATTTTTGGAGAATTTGAAAACAGAATTAATGAATGAATATAGGACTAGAGTATATGCCTCATGTATATTGTGATAAAGGACCATATTTTGCACGTGACCATAAAGCTGTGTTCATGCTCATTTGTGTCTAGGGCACTCATGTTTTCAGGTTAAAGAAGGGCTATACCTGGACCTCCACGCCCAGGTGTTGCATTGTTGTACTAGATCTGCCTGATCTCTGGTGCTACATCAGTTTGCTAGTTCTCTGCTCTGGTGACTTCTAGTCTCTGCAAGACAAATTTTTCTCATGAGCTACTTGCAGGGGAATACATGCAATAAGAACTGAACAGGGTTCCAGACCATACGAAGTTACTAGCAAGCCTGTTCCTGAGACAGGCTGAGGCAGCCTTTGGTGGCAGAATCCAAGGGGCACCTTCCTGCAGGCATGCCCCAACCCCCGCTGCAACGTCTTCTGGGTTCTGGTGAGATCTCACGAGAACCCCACAAAAATGTGGGGCTCTCACAATATCTCATCAGAACCCACATCCTTGCAACCTTGGCAAGCGAGGCTTTGGCAGGGGTGGGCAATGCACAGCACATGCATACGGCGGCAGCTTCCCATTTTGCCTCAGACACCTTAGACAAACTCTTGGCTTAGTGTATTAAAAGAGAGCATAGATATGCTTGAGTGTAATGGAAACCTAGTGGAATGGAGTAAACAGTGAGACATCCCGTGTTAGGATATTTCCGTTCCTCCTTAAAAAGGGAACAGGCTGTTGTGTGTCACATGCCTGTGTACTTCCTGCTCACTGAGAGTTTCCGTTTTATATATAGCTTTTGTTCTGGCTGTTTTCCTCGACATGGATGCAAGCAGTCATGTTTTTCCTTTGTTCTGACCAACGTTGAATAAAGCTGTATATATGCTCTCCTGGGTGAATCTTCCGTTGTGGAGAATGCTGAAAAGGATGTGCACGAGTCTTGGAATGTGTCTGAGGCTCGTGTCGCTAATTGACTGATGCTGTTCCAACGGGAGACCGGAGGACGTCCGGGGACGATGTGTAGGCCTGCATGATGGCCTCTGTCTCCCTGGCAGTATCCCAACATCCCGATGCTACAAGATGGACAGGGAAGGATTTGCTGGAGGAGATGTTGCTCTGTACATCAAAGAGAGGCATTGAGCCCAATTGACTACAGGTATATCCTTCTTGTGGGCTTCCCATGCACATCCGCTTGGCCACTAGAAGCAGGATGCTGGACTAGATGTGAATTGCTCTCATCTAGCAGGTTCTTGTGATCTTCTTAAGTTTTATGGTGCTGCAATGTGGTTTTAGTTGAATTATGGCTACGATTGTGTTGCATGAAATTCTGTACATTGCCTTGAAAGGCCAGTTCCACCTCGTAAAGCAGTATATAGATTGGTTAATAGACAAATAAATGCCAATTTGAACATGTGCTGTCATCTGGAAATTTCTCCCCATGCCACCATGTTTTGCAACTTCTGGAACTAGTTTCCTACTCTTGCTGCCTTCCTTTTTCAGTGTGTCCAGTATTGCCGTATTTTTCGCTCTATAACACGCACCCGACCATAACACGCACGTAGTTTTTAGAGGAGGAAAATCCGTAGGCATGCCACCCGTAGGCATTCCCTCCATTACACGGACAGACATTTCCCCTTACTTTCTAGGAGGAAAAAAGTGAGTGTTATGGTGCAAAAAAAATACGGTATTTTATTTTGTTCTACCCCATTTTCCATAAGGAGGTTGAGAGATGCTTATCAAAGCTGGCCAGCACTTAAACATGCTCTATTTCTGTGATCTGTGCCCTTTTAAAACATCTTGTTTCTATTTGCAAATTCTGTCTGTGACTAAGGGTATACTTAGCACCGTTGCTTCAATCAGCAGTTCTTATTGTGCATTCTCAGAAACCAGAGGTAGCAAAATCCAGCATGGAGGGAAAATCTGGCACCACACTTTTAAAACCACATAGAACTTAAGCAGCTTGGAGAGAAGAGTCCTTTGGGAAGGTTGGAAGCTTCATAGTACTGTGTTCACAGAGCAATTGTTGGGGCCTGCCCCATTCAAGACTGTTGAAGGGTTCAGGAGAGCAGCCCCTTGATTAGCAGAACTCCTATCTTCTACAGCAGGGATAGTAAATCCATCACTCCTCCAGCTCCCACCAGGCCCAGATGCCTGGCTAGTGGCTGGGATGATAAGAATTGTAGTCCAACAACATATGGAGGCTCACAGGTTTCCCATTGTGCTCTTCAGCTTCTCCAAAGAAGTAGTCTGTAGGTTTTTCTCTGTTCCCACTTAATTTTGTCTAGGTTTGATGAAGTTGCCCAGTTCAGCAATCCACATTTCAAAAAACACAGGATATGGGAGTGGGGTGGGGGAAAGCAATCATCGCAGTTTCTCCAGTTCCATACCCCTGAACTGCCTTCATGATATCAGGACTTCCCATTTTTGGGTTCCATGATCTCTACAGGGATCTGTGCAAAATCACAGAGCCCCCACATGAATTCTGTGCTCTCATGCAGTCGATGTGACTCACACGAGAGCACAACCAGGAAGATACACATCCCAGTTTTCTGTCCCAAAATGTTGAAACGTATGTAGATTCACTAAATATTTCATTTTGCTTTTAATACAGGGTTCCGGTATAGATTCCCTTGGACATTAACTCATCACAAAACAAAAGTTTAACAGAATAAAAGTAGTACAAGGTAACATAAATATAAATTAACCCAAACACAAATAAAGCTTCAACATGAATTTTAAATGCTGATTTGCTTGCAACATGCCCCCTTTACACAAATATTAAAATAAAATGAATGTGAAACCTAAGTGAACAAAAGCATTCTTTTAATACAACCTCCACAGAGATACTGTCTTGTATATGGCATAAAAATAGCATGTGAGGGAGGAAAAAATGAATGTGTTTCACCCCCTCAGTAAATGAGCTAGGTGGAAAAGAAGGAAGAAGAATGCTTATACTGTAAGCTGACAGCGAAATGTAATAATGGAGCAGTAAAATGAAAGTGCGTGTTCTAGAGAAAAGTTGTTTTAAAAAAGAAACTGGAGGCGTCTGGATAGCCTACCCAAACCAACCCTGAAAATGAATGGGGAAAGTCATAGCAACACGTTGAAGGCAACTTTTTATGTGGCTAAAGCCTGGTTGTTTCATTTTCCTAGTTATGTATGTGTACACACATACACACAACTATTGGACGGGCTGCAGAAATGCTTTTCCAAGCCACGCAGTCACAGAATGTTGACACCATTGTGATGATGCTCTTTTGCCCACTATCCAATTTCTGTAGAAGTTGCAGGCTTGCAACGTTCTAAACCTTTGCAGTTCCACTGTGCCCTTATCTGATACAGCATGTGGAGTCAGACAAGCAGCAAAAACAATACGAAATGAATTCTGTTCAAACTGAGTGGTGAATATAGTTCACTAAACTATGCCAGAGGCTATTTGTTGCAATGGGGACACACACACCCCCCACACACCCTGGGAATCCATTGAACATGCTGTCTTTTAGCAGAGCAATTTCTACTGAATGCCAAAACAGACAGACAGACAGACAGACAGACAGACAGACAGACAGATGATAGATGATAGATATTAAAACTGATATATTCAGTTTAATCGGGGGGGGGGGGATGTCACACTCATGAAACACTAGTGCTGAATTCTTATTTACTCACTGTGGTCCTGGTCTTTGTGGGATTCTGTGATCAGAGTAAGTCAATGAATGAAGACTGCTTTAAATTTGAAATGCATTTGTTAATTTTAAACATTTTAAAATGCATTTATGCATGGTGTGGCAGTACGAGAATGAGCGTACCCTGTTTGCCTGTGTCTGGACATCATGGCATGTTGCTATCCTGTGGGGTTATTGTCAAGGAGAGGGTGAGATTCAAGGGGGTAGTGTGATGGCTTGTGAATGCTCTCCGCAAGAAATGCCTCTGCTCACTCAGAGATACATATATACAGTCTTTATTTTACATATGTACAAGCATGCATCCAAATCCTCCAGCTCAGATTCTGGTAGTGCCTTATGCCCGCCCCTTCTCCAACAGAAAAGGCGTGGAATTTTCATGTGATGTCTCTGTCCCCTCCTCTTTAACACTCTTATGACAGTGGGGGCCAAATTGGCCCTCCAGCTGCTTTAGGACTACAATTTCCATAATCCCTGACTACTGGTCTTGCTAGCTAGGGATGATGGGAGTTGTAGTCCAAAAACAGCTGGAGGGCCAGGTTTGGCCACCTCTGTCTGATGAAATCCTATCTAATGAAAGAAGATAGCCTTTTTAATGGTTCACATGGGAAATTCTAAACAGGTGGGCTTCTCAGCTGGAATCACTCAGGCAAGTCTTCAAGACTGTAGATTCCCACATTGTGGCTCAAGCCATTTTTGGCATGTCACAACCACAAATCGGAAAGCCCTGATAAAACTCACTGGGGCAAACAAAATTCCCTCCCCTCCAATAAACTTGTGGCAGCTCTACTTTACAAATCAGGTGTTAAGATTACATTTTATCGTACAAGGAAAAAGTGTTGGTTTTTTCCTTTGTGCGCTGCACGAAATATCCCTGTGATTAGAAACGATTTTGCATCTAAGATATCAAGGGCAAAATGTGGAGCCACAAAAATAACTGCAGGAAAATTAATGAGTTGATAGTACCTGTTAATAATAAATCATGGGTTTTTTTTCCATTTCGTCTTAAGCTGTGTAGCTCAGTAGGAAACATCCCTTCCATTACCTGTGCACATTCAGTTCTGCCCTTTTGTTTTCGCGTATCTCCTTCCCACTGTCTTGAAACAAGAAATAATAAGATCTCTCGTTGGCCTCCAGTGCCAACCTTTGAATAGAAAGATTGAAGACGCAAGTCTGCCTCTCTTTTATTTCCTTATAAAACTTTAAATATTCATTACTTCCGTGGATTCAGTGCCACATTATTCAGTTCAGTAAGCCTTTTACCTGTGGTATTAATCATGTCCATGTTGGTACTATCCTCCCTGTTCTCAGATATTAGAATGCATTTTAGTTGCTTGAGATGAGGTTTTCTTTCTTTGCCCAAAGTAGTGGATTTAGTACTTCATTGAAGTAATGGAAGTAAGAAACCTTTTAAAAAAATAAATAAAAGGTCCACTTCCTTGAATTGGTTAAAAACAACAACACAGAGTTGACTTTTTTTCCCCTTGTAAAGCGAAAGTAGCATAAAACCATAGTTTGACATAAGAGAATTCTAAAAAGCTTTACATTTTGTGTAGAATTTATGGAGTCATGTCAGTTGACTGTTGCTGCCAGCAGCTCCTCTTGAGATAAATCTCTGTGGCACTTTAAAAGAGAAGCAATATAACACATGGGTGTTCTTAGCATGGAGTATGGCTTTACAAAAATGGTATTAATAGACAGTCTCCATAGTTCTTGGTGTTTATCTGTTGCATCATGCTTTTTGTAAGCAATGAAAGAATATGTGTGCAAGGCTACTGTTTGTTAAATACAGAGAGCCAGCGTGGTGTAGTGGTTAAGAGCGGTG
The DNA here is from genome assembly GCF_964106915.1 of Podarcis gaigeae. Classification (NCBI taxonomy): domain Eukaryota; kingdom Metazoa; phylum Chordata; class Lepidosauria; order Squamata; family Lacertidae; genus Podarcis; species Podarcis gaigeae. Next base: position 25,617,542 of record NC_139680.1, read on the forward strand.
GACTCGTAATCTGGTGAACCAGGTTCGCGTCTCCGCTCCTCCACATGCAGCTGCTGGGTGACCTTGGGCTAGTCACACTTCTCTGAAGTCTCTCAGCCTCACTCACCTCGCAGAGTCTTTGTTGTGGGGGAGGAAGGGAAAGGAGAACATTAGCCGCTTTGAGACTCCTTCGAGTACTGATAAAGCGGGATATCAAATCCAAACTCTTCTTCTTCTTCTTCTACAGATCTACTTATGAAGAAAGTAGGACTTTGTAATTTATATGTTATCGCCTTAGGGTTCATTATGCTGTTACAGAATAACTTAGCAGGTCTTAGCCTGGCCAGTGGCAGGATGGAAGAACAGCATATAAACCGCTCTGAGCTTTCCCAAAGGAAGAAGGAAATCTATGTGTAATAAACAGTGTATTGTTCCAGGAGCCTCTAAATCATTTATGAGCTTCATTTCACACTTTGGTGTTGTCAAAGTTTATTAAGTTGGAAGACTTAAAACTGTAATCCTTTCCCCACTTTCCCCTTCAGTGCTGTTTTAAGTTAATATTGCGGGTATTGCAAATTCATACTATTGTTTCTTTATCGCCACTATAGCAAGCTTATGTTTGAGCACTATACCAATATAATAACCATGATGCGGTAAATAAAGTCTATGGAGCTGTGTTTTGATTGATGTGCCATCTGGGGGGAAACAGAATGCAGCTACAAGATAAAATACGTTTAAGATAAAATGATCAGATTGGCAGCATGAGTTTTTCCATTATCCAGAGGTAGCAAGAAATCACAGGAGAAGCATCATCCTATTAATCCATGATAGCTTCAGCAGCAGAAACAGCTCTGTCTTCCTGGCAGGCAAACTTTAGTTTTTAGTCTAACTTGAAAAGTCAAAATTTGGATGAGATGCCATGTAAGGTATTTGGGAATGGCTGTGTATTGCTCATGTAGTGGATTTGGGGGGTGAACATGTACCTGTATTGCAGAAGTACTTTTCTGTGGTTGCTTCTGAACTGCAGCAGGTACAGCGAACAAGCACTAGGTAACCATTAGGGAGTTGGATCTGTGTTCCAGTTATGGATCTTAATGTTCAGACTTCTAAGCTCTGGTGATTGCAAGGTGGCTTTTAAGACTAAGACGAGCCTTACATGGTTCTGCACATTCAGTCATACAGAAGTAAATCAACTTGTATGGTTATAAGAGTCACAAGCTGCAAGGATGGCAGCATTGGGATGAACCATTGTTGACATGCATTCTGATCTCTCTGGTGGAAGCAATTCCATGGGCCATTTTGGACAATGCAATCCCAACTCTACCAGCCAAAGTTAAGTGCTTTGAAGGGAAAAGACTTAAGTACTGAGAGCCAGCATGGTGTAGCAGTTAAGAGTGGTGGACTCGTAATCTGGGGAACCGGGTTTGCGTCCCTGCTCCTCCACATGCAACTCCTGGGTGACCTTGGGCTAGTCACACTTCTCTGAAGTCTCTCAGCCTCACTCACCTCACAGAGTGTTTGTTATGAGGGAGGAAGGGAAAGGAGATTGTTAGCCGCTTTGAGACTCCTTAAGGGGAGTGAAAGGCAGGATATCAAGTCCAAACTCCTCCTCCTCCTCCTCCTCCTCCTCCTCCTCCTCCTCCTCCTCTTCTTCTTCTGTGGGAAAAGACTTAAGGCCTGATCCTATGCAGAGGTAAGTGATTTATTGAAATCAATGAGTTTAAGCAGACCTGCATAGGATCCAGCTATTAGCAGCGTTTGATTTTTCCTGTTGGAAAATTGGAACTAAAAGTGCTTGACCTTTGGTTATATCTTCTGGCTGAAATATGGCTCGGCTTCGGTCATTGAGAATTGGTTGCTGAAGTTGTAGTAACGGTCACCTCCAACCTCTTGCCCCTCCCTTCTCCTGCCTCTGCTCTCCGGCCAGGCAAGGACGCACCAGGGCAGGGTTGGCAGACGAGTTACTTTTATCAAACAGAACAAACAAGCCTCAGTAGAGCTGCCACCACTCCCTCTTGTCCAGGGGACCCAAAGTCACAACCCAGGGAGAAGGCTGTGACCCGTTATCTTGGCCGTCCCCCCTACTCCGCAAGCTGCATCCACAGACTTGCAGGCAGAAGTTCTACGGTAGAGCGTAACCAGGCGTAAGGCTAGGACTTAGCTATTCCCCCCGGAAAGGCACACAAACTAAAAACAGTTTCATTCTTAAAAGGTTTATTTTAAAATAACATAAGAAACATGCTAGAATAGCAGGCACTCTTTTGGACGTTACAGATAAAAAAATAACAAATTGGTATAGTATAACTAAGTCTACATACTCACAACTCTAACACAAGATAGGACAGTTGATGTTCTTTAGGACTCTGCTAGTCGAAGACGATTGAAGATCTCCATCTCAAAAGATGAATAGTGGCCTATTAAGCTGGAACAATAGAGCCTGGCATCTTTGCGATTTGCAGAGTAAGGGCAAAGAGCAAAGAGCAGATAATCCTCTGATCTTTTATTCCCAATCCGCAACCTGCGTCGTAACTTTCAAGCCAATCATAAGACTCAAATTATTTTCAAATGCGCCAATGACCAGCTTGCTAGTCAATCAATTTACCTCTTGACAGCTGGGCCAATTTGGAATTTAAACTTTAAATCAAAGGGCTTCCTCCCTCCTGTGGAAATTAGCCAGAAACACATTCCCAAGCAATTCAAGGACAGATAGCATCATTGGGGGGGGGATGTTTACACCATCGAACTCAGGTGTTAGTTCTTTCATTAAATCAAGACTTCCTTGGTTCTAATAAACCTTTCAGCTGAGGAGTCAGCTAGTCTGGGGTTTTAAAGATACACAACTCCTTTCCCAGGGTCCTTGTGGCTGGAGAAACTCCCACAAGGCCTCACTCCCTTTTGCTTGACCAAAGAATAATTTTCTAAATAATACTAACTTTACTACAGAAGTATTGCAAGAACTTTGTATAAACACAGGGGAGTTGCTTCCTTGTTGAACTACTTTGCACATAACCCTAAGCCAAACCATGACTTAGCACAAGCATCCAGACTCCTGGAAAGGAGATTTTGGCCACTTTGCTCTGGTCTTCCTGCCACCGAACTGCTGGGAGCTAAGCCATGGTTTGCCAGAAGAGCAATGCTGAAGGGAAAAGACCAGTGTATGACCACTGCCTGTCAAGTTGAGAGTACTGCATTAGATGGATCAGCTTAATGTACAGTGTCTATGCAAATGGTATTCCAAAAGCAAAAGAAAAGAGCAAATTCTGGTAAGCGCACACTAGAGTTTACTCATAACATTTCCGAAATTCTCATACTGCTTTCTTTTTGCGCTGTTGATCAGATTCTGTTTTCTTTACCATCTGTCATGCCTACATATAGTAATTTCTTGGAATGCAGTAGAACTGAAGAACTAAGCATATTGCCATGCTTTAAAATATAGCAGTGTGAAACAAAATGAGAGGAAAATATAACCTTACCAAGTGGACTACATTAGACTTTAGGAACACTCTGTATTCTTTCAGTATGGCAGACATACAGTTTTTGAAAAATGTTTTGATTCAGTTTGAAAAGCCTCTGTATTCCTAATAGCACACATTTAGCACAAAAGAGTAGTAACTGTGCTTTCCTAGGGTACAATTTATGAAAAGGCAGCTTGGACTTTACTGTAGGACACTCAGTTGTATTCATTTTGCTGTGAAAGACAATTTTTAAAAAGATTTTTTAAAAGCCTTACTCATGTTGTTTGGGTTACATTTTTTTGTGTTGTGCTTTTGTTTACCCAATAACAGAAATAACCATAATTCAGCCCTCTAGTATGTATCTGAGCCATTTTTCAAACTTTCAGAAAGCCATATTTCTAGGCCACTTTATTCCATGTCTTACTTTTCTTGATATAGAAAACCAGAATAAAAGCGCCATTATGTAGCAATCTTTTTTTCTTTTTTTTCTTTTTTTTGTAGTGGGAGCTAATCACAAACTCCTGCCAATCAAACTGTACAGAATGTACTTGTTTTCCTCAAAAAGAAAAGGAACAACTCATCAATGCACGGTCACGTACATCTTAAATAAGGGAATTTTTTTTTTCAAGTTCTTCTCATACGCCATGGAATACATCCTGGGCTTAGGAAAATTCCTGTAAGAGAATAATTCTCTTGCCATTATAAAGCAACATCAGAGCCTTCACAGTGGCACATTCTGTAAAGTAGAGAATTTTGTTAAAAATAGAGAAAATGGGACATGCTCTCAGCCATGAGATTTGAGTGGTTTACCTAGCTCATGCTTTTTTGATGCATCAGCCTGGTTGCCAGTGGCATAGCGTGGGCAGGGCCACAGGGGCAGTTTGCCCTGAGCGCAAAATCCTTAGGGGTGCCAAAATTTCAAAAGGAAAACAAATAGCATAGTAAAAAATAGATAGGTAGATAGATGGTAGATAGATAGATAGTGTTAGAGGTATTGGTTGGTTGCTCGAGAGCAATCGGGCAATATGCCTCAATAGTCTGTTCTAAAGCTTTCTTATTAGTGATAAAAGCCTTTAGAATGCAGAGTGCCTAAGTTCTGTGTCTTGCTCATTCACTTGCAAAATCTGAGAGTGGGCAGTCCTTAAACCTTCCCCAGCAGAGTAGTTTCTTGACGCCTAGTCTGCACCTCCCCTCTCTGTGTGGAAGCTTACTTCGCAAGGAAGGCTTGGGTAACGGGGGACCTCCCTCCTCCCCGCTTTGCTCAGGCAAGGTGTCCTGGCACCGCCTTGCTTCCTCCGCCCCCTGCATCTCCTCTCCACTAGAGGCGTGGCTACCTTCCTCCGATGAGGAAGTGCTGCTTCCCACAATCTTTGGGGGCTCTCTGTAATCCATCCGGCTTTTCCCCTCTCGCCCCTGAGCCGATGGCAGTTCCCTGGCAGAAAGATAGATAATTAGATAGATGATTGATAGATGATAGATAGATAGATAGATAGATAGATAGATAGATAGATAGATGATAGATAGATAGATAGATGATAGATAGATAGATGATAGATAGATAGATAGATGATAGATAGATAGATAGATAGATAGATAGATAGATAGATAGATAGATAGATGATAGATAGATGATAGATAGATAGATAGTACACCCTCCCCCTCAAACAGAAAATCTCCCAATGTTCACGTGGGTAGATTAAGCAGCAGACTTGGCTGATGGCCTTTTGCTAGGGCACCCTCTGCATGGGCTTTAGAAAGATCCCCATTCCTGACCAATCTCCTGTCCCACTCTCTGCCATGTTCGATGCTCATGGGGTGCCGTGGCTGTCACTCGGGTAGGTTGCTGAACTCTTGCTCCTTTGATCCAGTGTATCAGCGGTGCTGAGGATACTCACTTTGCTCCAGGTGCTGGCAACCCACACTACACCACTGCTGGTTATAGTAATTCTCAGATGACTTCAGTGCTTTGTTCCAGTTGTGAGGATGGGGTATTGCCATCAACAAAACATAAGAAAGAGCACAGGACTACCTAGTCCAGCATCTTGTTTCACACAGTGGCCAAACAAGATACCTTTCTGGGAAGTCCACAAACAGCAAATGGGGATGGTAGCCCTCTCTGACTGTGGATGCCTGGCAACTGGTATTCAGATGCATTGTGCCTCTGTTCCTGGAGACAGTATAGTCATCATACTTAGCAGCCATTCATAGACTCTTCCTCATTAATTTGCATAAATACACTTCTGGAGCTATCTGTGTCAATCCTTTCATCTGCCTATCACCTGGTGGGAAGGAGCGCAAATGCTGGTTCACTGGAAATGAATCATGAAGCAGGGTCCTCCTCCCGTATGATTTCTATATTCGCATATTTAACAAAGCAGAATGGTAAGATACCAGCAGGAAACAACTTCCACTCTGTTGGTGGTAAATCTGAATGGGGACGTATTTTCTTCCCACTCCTGCTCGACACTTGAAAGGGTCTCACAAGCTCGGAGCCCCGGATCTGCTAAGTTCCCCAGAGCACCAAATTTCCTAGGGGGAAACGCATTGGGTCTCTGGAGTTGTGGGCCTGCAGTTTCCCAAGGGCACCTGATGTTAGTATGGAAATCAGATTTCCTTGGGGTTTCTGGTGACTTGAACGTTGCCATGGCAGCATTTGATCCCAGTGACAGGCAGAGGCATGGAGAAAGAAGAGAGAGAGAGATCCCGCCTACCATGTCTGCTGCTGCGATGACAGCCATTACAGCAGGCAGTGCCAGGGAAGAAGGTTTGGAGACTTACAGGGTGTTGGTAATTACATGAACATCCAGATTTTTGAAAGGAGGAGGGAGTCAGTCCAGAGTGAACCATCATTGTTGACTTGTAGGAAAACTGAGGGCAGCAGCACATCTCTGAACTAGACCACAGACCTTGATTTATGCCGCTTTTAACTATTTCCTTTTTCTAATTAGAGCAACGTTCTAGGAAGCCATTGAAAATATGAGTGGAAAAACAACAGTGCTATGATGTGAGGCAAGGCTTTAAAAAACCGTGTTTCTTAGAATAGGAGAGATTGTATGCTGCTTTAGTTATGCATGCAGCTGGCAAGGTGACATTCACATTAATTTCGTGTTGCAGAAACTTCGCAAATTACTGGTTGAAATAATATATCGGGTTACTCTATTCAGTGAAGTGGATTCAAAGTTCACACTAAATTGCTTTATTAAATTCTTTGTGCAACCTCCTTGATTAAAACAGCCTCTGCACATCTTTTCAGGAGGAAAGAACAAGGGAGGCAGAATTCCTATTTTACTGTCCTACCAAAGCTAATGAAAAATGTGAATTATATTTCCTCCATAATTTAATGAAATCCATCATTAGTGGGAAGTGACATTTGTGTTCCATATTAAATAATCTTTTGTGACTGGAAATCAGCCCTCTTAATTTCCTTAGAATTGCTACCAATCTATTTAGCTTTGCTGGGTGATTGCTATGCTGCTGGCATTTTTACAAGAGAGGCAGTTGTAGAAGTGACTTGTACAATAACCCTGCTTAAGACAAACTGCTGCAAGAAATATGTCCTTATTGCAAGTCTCTCAATTAATGTGTGGTTTTTCTTTTCTTCAAATAACTCTGCAGCGGACCAGTCAGGAATGTTATTTATAGGAGATGCAGTAATACAGGTCAGTTTACTCTACACAACTGCTTCAAAAGTATGCTACTATTTTGATACTTGTATAACATTCTGATATTAATCCGATATTTCAAATAACCATTTTGTGACATTTTTAGGTTAATGGCATAAACGTAGAAGGTGCCACCCATGAAGAAGTGGTAAGTTCTGCTCCTTAGATTGCTTCTTCACCACTGTTTCCTGTATGTTGTTACTTAGGATGTTAATGTTGCTGTGTTGCCAGTGTACAGTTCTCAGTGCACTTTTTAAAGTTACGTAGCCATTTATTTATTTAATTGAATTTATATACCACCCTATACCCGAAGGTTTCAGGGTGGTTCACAGGATAAAATCAGAATACCTCGGGTTACAAACACCTTGGGTTACAAACACTTCGGTTACAGACCCCGCTAACCCAGAAGTAGTACCTCAGGTTAAGAACTTTACCTCAGGATGAGAAATCACACGGTGGTGGTGCAGCGGCAGCAGGAGGCCCCATTAGCTAAAGTGGTACCTCAGGTTAAGAACGGACCTCTGGAACGAATTAAGTTTGTAACCAGAGGTACCACTGTATAAAACCACAAAGCACATAATAAAAAAAACCCAACAGCAGCCCAATAACACACACACCCCAAACACATTTTAAAAGGGCATGGGATGTCAATCAAATCAACCAGAGACCTGGCTAAAGAGGAACGTTTTTGCCTGGCACCTAAAGGTGTATAATGAAGGCGCCAGGCGAACGTCCCTGGGGAGAGCATTCCAAAGAAGGGGAGCCACTGCAGAAAAGGCCCATTCTCATGTTGCCACTCTCTGGACCTCTCTTGGAGGAGGCACATGTAGAAGGGCCTCAGAAGGTGATCTCAGGGTCTGGGTAGATTCACATGGAAAGAGGCAGTCCTTGAGGTATTGTGGTCCTGAGCTGTTGGCATATTTCTTCACCTGGATGTAGCCCATATATATATATATATATTTGCGCTAGCTATTCTGTTCAGATGTGAGACCCCTCCTCCCCTCCCCTCCCCTCCATCATGGAAATTAGGTAAGTAAGTGAGGAAGACACTCCCATTAACACCATTCAGATGCCACACATACAAAGAAAAGAAGGAGCAGGGAAGCTGTAACACCTAAGAAACTTGTAACGAAAAAACATAATCAGAACTAACCATACAAATAATTGCTTAAATCACCCCATGTTTCTTTTCCTTTTCTGTTTTTCTTTTTTAAGACAATGGATCCACATTAGCTCATCCTGTCTAACTCATTAGCCAGTTTTGATATGCCTCTGCAGCTACCAAGAAAGGCAGAACACAGAAAAGCAAAGCCTGAATTTGCACAGAGTTAGTTGTGACCACTTGAGAAGTGGTAGATTAACTGAGGTTGGAGAAGGATATGTTGAAAAAAATTGAATTTTAAACTGGGAACACACTTCTGTGACGTCTATCAGTCCCTCCAGTATATTAATTCATCTTCGATCTTAAGGTGCTTCTCTTGTTATTTTACCTGCATTATTTGCACTTAATACTGGTGTAGATTTACCATTGTCTATCTGGTACTTGGCTACATCCCAAACTGCAAAGCATCATCACACTTTAGAACTTAATTGGTGGCTCAGCAACTAATTTTACACAGCCTGGAAGGCAAAATCCCCTCCAAGAAAAGAGGATTGAATTGAAAGCCTTTTGAACACTGCAGCACACATATCTAAATCCTTCAATCTGTTGCACTTCAATTTCTGCTAAACTCTTCATACCAATGCAAAGATCAAGAGATGCACCTGTTTGGGTGGACAACAAAACATTCCTCAGAAGTGAGGAGACCAATGGGTTTCTCATTCAGCTGAAGAAATCAAAGTGCAAGTCAGGTTAGGCAGCATGATGTAGCAAATTGCAATGCAAAGAAAAGACCATGTAAGCTGAAATAGGAAGGTAACACATAAAGCAAATACAGCAATTTACAAAGCAAAGGCTTTGCCTCAGCAGAAGCAGAATGGCAGAGGACAGCTGTGGTTACTAGCAAGGCTGCTTGCACAACCACCTGTTTATTGAGCATTTATTTTGATTTTTTGTGGGCAGGTTATTCTTGTCGGAAATCAAGCCTTTATCGGGAGAAACTGGCAACTCTCCCAGGCTTGGTCTCCTGTTGACCTCCCTGGCTGCATTCCCCAGCAAGATTCAGGCTAGGTCTCGATAGGCGATTCTTCCCAAACATGGGAAGAACACACCCCCTCCCTCCTGCTCCCCCGGCAGGGAAAGGAGATAGACAGAAATGTATTTACATGCCTTTATTTCTGTCTTTGCAGCATTACAGAAAACATGTCTATACTCTTCAATCTCCAGCAGTCAAGTGACAAGGTCTTCCTGTACTTCCTGTACATACACAAGAGGAAGAGCTCAAATTACACTCTGAGCAAATTCCGGTGCATTGCCCTGTGAACTGACTGTCCCACTGTTTCCCACGGACAGCCCCAACATTCCCATCATGTTTTGTTTTCAAGCTACCAGTTTGCAGCTGCATTGCTTCTATATCGTAACAATTCTACCCTCCTTTTTAGGGCAGCATACAATGTTCCATCAATCCAGATTTGGGGGGGGGGGGGTAGGGAGCAATTTTTTTGCTCTACAGTTGTGTAACATGAATTTTACTCCCCAAATACTAATAGGCTGGAAGTGACCTAGGTCACAAATAGTGGTCTCAGTTCACAACTGTTTGCTTGCTTGCTTTGAATTTCAACCCCTTGTACTAAGGTGTAGTCGTTCTATACTGAGAGAAAATTGGACACCACTCATGGGCACCCCAAATCAGAAATACAAAAAATAATATGGTTTATATTGTGAATTTGCATAGCTCATGGTGCTCAGATGCCACACAATAAGAAGTTCAATGTTATTTCCTTCATTCATCTATAAAGTTCTTCTACAAAGATTATCCAGACACATGAAATGTGCTTTTAATTTAATTGTTGTCCATTCTGGACACCAATCTCACACAGACTTCTAAGGTTCGAAGGAGCTGTGGAGAGGGAAAGCCCAGGAAGCTCTTGTGCCTTGAAACTAAGAATCTGTGAAATATCAGGAAATGTTCAGTTAGCCATAGCTTCCTGTTTTATCCAAATTGTGAAACCATGATTATCAACTTTAGCACAAGCCATGCTATTAAATATGGTTTGAAACTGGTGACCATAGTTTCCTAGTAATGGTAAACAGCAGCAGCAGCAACCACTATGGTTAACCAAAGGTTTTCTGGTTTAACTGTTCATGCTTCAAAATGGAGTGTAACAGGTTAGTTTGTGCAGGCGCGAACCTTAATCCTATCAGTGCTGAGATTAAGCTGAGATATGATTATCCAACTTCCCCCCCCCCCCAGCACTCATCTCGCTTTATTGGGTTGCAGCACTCATCTCACTTTATTGGCCAAGGGAGCCGGCATACAGCTTCCGGGTCATGTGGCCAGCATGACTAAGCCACTTCTGGCGAACCAGAGCAGTGCACGGAAACGCCGTTTACCTTCCCACCGGAGCGGTACCTATTTATCTACCTGCACTTTGATGTGCTTTCGAACTGCTAGGTGGGCAGGAGCAGGGACCGAGGAACAGGAGCTCACCCCATCGCAGAGATTCAAACTGCCGACCTTCTGATTGGCAAGCCCTAGGCTCTGTGGTTTAACCCACAGCACCACCCGCGTCCCCAGCATTTTCTTTACACAGAGATATAAAGAAAATGAGAGAGGCTGAGAGAGACATAGAGAAAGGGGTGTCAAGAAGTGTGGCTGTGTACACACTTTACATGTAAAGCACATTTTTCCTCCAAAGAATTCTGGGCACAGTAGTTTATTAAGGGTTGCTGGGTATTGCAACTCAATGAGGGGTAAACTATCGTGTCCAGAATTCTTTGAAGGGGTGGTTGGGAAACGTGCATTGAATGGGAATTTAAGTTATAGTGTGTGCACAGCATCAATGTGTGTGAGAGAAAAAGGAGTATCATAGACGGAGAAGAGGGGAATGGTAGAAACAGAGAGAGAGGAAAGTGTGTCATTTTGCCCACTATTGGCTCTACCCACAACTGATTTTCCTGTGGGTCAATGGAAAAAGCAGGTATCAAAAAGAAAGATGCAAGCAGTGGGTGAGAGAAATAAGCAGGAGAAGGGGAGAGCGAAAAGCAGGGGTGACTTTCCCCACTGTTGGTTCCAGTGGGCTCTTCCCATGGGTCAGTAACCCTTCATTGAAAACTGTGGAAGTGGCCCTTTTACAGGTGCCAGTTAATATTTGCTGAGCACTTGTAAAAAATACATTTTTAAAAATTGTGGCCTACACTTTAGGGACAAGGATGGAGCTGTGGGTTAAATCACAGAGCCTAGGACTTGCCAATCAGAAGGTCGGCGGTTCGAATCCCCGCGATGGGGTGAGCTCCCGTTGCTCGGTCCCTGCTCCTGCCATCCTAGCAGTTCGAAAGCACGTCAAAGTGCAAGTAGATAAATAGGTACGGCTCCAGCAGGAAGGTAAACGGCGTTTCCGTGTGCTGCTCTGGTTCCCCAGAAGCAGCTTAGTCATGCTGGCCACATGACCCGGAAGCTGTCTGCGGACAAGCGCTGGCTCCCTCGGCCTATAGAGCAAGATGAGCGCGCAACCCCAGAGTCGTCCATGGCTGGACCTAATGGTCAGCTGTCCTTTTACCTTTACCTTTACCTATACTTTGGAGCTCTCTTTCTCTATTTACACTAGCAAGCCACTTTTGCTGTGTTCCTTTTGGCACCAACATTTTTTAGACAACCCTGTCCAGACACGACGAGCCTACATGTGTTTTATTTCTTTTTAGCAACTGTCAGTTTTAATCATCTTCAGGATATTTTAAATACTTATTTTTTATCAATAATTTTAATGCTGCATTATATATTTTTGTAAACCACATAGAGGTTTATCACAATAAAGTGGTATATATGTTTTGTTATAAACAGAAGAAAGGGTTCCCCAGCCCTCATTTAATGCCAGTAACTAGTAAAATAATCATGTGCCTGAGGTAGGCTAATAGGACAAACACTTAAAGGTGCCCTTCTGGATCTCGTTTCCTCCCCTAAGCCTGAAAGCAGTTTCTCTCAGACTTTAGAGCAGGCATCCCCAAACTCGGCCTTCCAGCTGTTTTGGGACTACAACTCCCATCATCCCTAGCTAACAGGACCAGTGGTCAGGGATGATGGGAATAATAATAATAATAATAATAATAATAATAATAATAATAATAATAATAATTTATTATTTGTACCCCGCCCATCTGGCTGGGTTTCCCCAGCCACTCTGGGCAGCTTCCATAGAAACCAAAAATACACTAAAATATCACAGATTAAAATTGTAGTCCCAAAACAGCAGGAGGGCCAAGTTTGGGGCCTTAGAGGATCTTCTGTGAAGACTTATGCCTCACAGAGAACATCTTGTGAGACTGAAGGGAAATGAGTGGCAGGCTGCCTTCAGGCCTTTGTCATACTTTCAGCCGCTGTGACTGTATATATATTTGCTAGCAGTATAAGAGCAATGCACGCATGGAACCTGCAGTATCCAGTGATTTAAAAGGTTTGGCGTATGCGCCCTTCTTCCTGTCCTTTGATTCCTTTCATGAATACCTAAGAGGCCTAGCCTATGTGTATTGAGGGATTCGCTTCTACCATGACGTCTCCTTCTGCACCCTTCTTAGCCCCTCTACCTATTTTGCTAATGCAAGGAGCTGTGACCTAATTACATACTCTAGAGAAGTATAATCCTTCTCTCTGTTCACATTTGGATCACCGCTGAGCTTGTATGTCTGAAACAAATGTCACTGTTGAACCTATTCTTGTTACTTTGAACATCTCAAATACCATCCTGTTGTCTATTATAACAGCATTGTTTCATAAATATTTATTTTCGTGTTTTGGGTTCTGAACTTCAGTTATCAGCGCTCTTGATCTTACCTAATACAATTGCGCTCTTACTTTTAGTGCACTCACTCCCCTATCCTAATTTTCACAGAATTGTGGAGGCTGTCATTATTTAAAATGCCAGAGTTGCATACCTTCCAACATTTCTCCGATGAAAATAGGGGTGTCCCATTCCATAATGATAATTTTACTATTTATACCCTGCACATCTTATTGGGTTGATCCAGCACTCTGGGCAGCTTCCAAAATATATAAAACATAATTGAACATTAAACATTAAAAAAACTTCCCTGTACTGTGCAGAATTGCCTTGAGATAGCTCAGGGGTCAGATAACTCCATGCCCGCCAACATTTATACAATGAAAATAGGGACATCCTATGGAATAGCAGGATATTCTGGGATCAAATCTGAAACTGGGACAGCTTCTCTAAATCAGGGATGTCCCTGGAAAATAGGGACACTTGGAGTTTCTTGAGTTGTGCCTTCTAGTACATGGAAACCAGGAAATAAAACCTATTCCAAGTTTTAAATGAAATTTGCATTTGTCTATTGCAATTTCTTTCTGTTGGATTATCTGCCACTAGTATAGTATCTCTACAATGACAACCATTAATATTATTCTGAGAAGGGAAAATTACACCGCATGACATTACATTGCAAAAAGGATTAAAGAAAATCCAATAAAAGCAATTTTTGCTTCAAATCACTTCACTTGACATGGTAAGAACTTAATAACTGTACAAAAGTCATGCCGAATTCATGATAATTTTGTCACATTATAAGAAGCTAAAATGATTATAGCGACTATTAGCAAGAATTTAATTTGAAACTTTATAGGCAATGTCCCTCTATTACCCAAGTGACTTGGATGATTTTTGTGAAAGGGGACCTAAGTTAGCAATTAATGTAAGGCCCATTCTTATTTTATCATCGTTAAACCAGTAAGAATGTGTGTGGTGTCATAGTATTGTAGTGATAAACTGAGGCTGTGCAATGAAGGAAAAAAGCAGTTAATGTAGACAGTAGAATACAACAGACAGAAGAACACTCTTGTTTTTATGCATATATTTAGGAAGGGTACAAAACCGTGTCTGCGAAAACCTGTTCTAAATCGAGTTTTTCTTAACTATGTATTTTGAGGTGGGAGCTTAGCACTTCTTCTTTCTTCTCTATCCTATGCCTGTTAAGTTCCACTTAGCTTAATGGCAGCAACCCAATGGGCCTTCAAACCCACATGTGCTGTGAAAAAGCAGAAGACTCTTTGTTCTCATATACAGGATTCATCATTTTCCATATTTCCACTGGCTACATTGTAAGCACCGTTGAATTTCACTGAACACTGTCTTGAAAGATCCCCAAACTGCTTTTTAGAAGGTGCAAGGAGCTACAGCGAAAAGGTTAAAAACGTAGTGGGTGGTGCTTTTTTTGTGCAGAACTGCCATAGCTCAGTGGCAGAACACATGTTTTCCATACTGAAGGGTTTGATCCCTGAAATCATCAAGTAGGGCTACAAAATACCATTGTCTGAAAAGTCATGGAGAGTCACTGCCAGCCAGTGTAGCCAACCCCAAACTAGACAGGCCAATAGTTTGACCTGGTAGATGCTTTCCGTGCACAAAGTATGACATTTGCTTCTGTTAAAGACCATTCCTCAATAATCTGACTTTAATTGGGCCACTCAAATAATTATCCCTCCCCCCCCAAAAAAAAAACCTTCCAAATGTGTCTGAACATTGAACCCATCATGCCTTGGATTATTTAGTTGGTACAGAGAGTCATATGCAAAATATTATTTATTGCATTTATTTATTACATTTATATCCCATCGTTCCTTCAAGAAACTCAAGGACTTCTCCTGCTTCCCATTTTATCCTCACAGCAACCCTAAGGGGCTGAGTGGCAGTGACTGGTCCAAGGTCACCTAGCGAGCTTCAAGGCTGAGTAGGGATTTGAACTCTGGTCTCCCAAGCTCTCTAACCACTACATCACACTGACTCTCAAAATCAGAATCGGAATTATTATTATTGGGGGGGGGGTGAAAATTAGGGAACAAATTATGTTCTTGCTGTCTTAACAGTGTTCCGTTGTCGTTTTCACTTTAAATCTTGTCAGTCTCTTGTGAGCTCAAATTAGCACAGTTCTCTCTTGCAAAAAAATTATTTGCTTCGGTGCTCATACAGAACCAACTGATCACAGTTTATCTAGCTGAAACTAACAACATCTGTTATCGCTCTCAGGAGGAGGCTTTCCCCCACTTCCCAAACCCCGGCAAATATTAATTTGTATCATAAGGTAATACTAACAAATATCCATTAACCACCGTCCATTTTATAGTATTCTTCCTGAAATCTACCAAGGCTTTATTTTACAGCTACATCTAACAGGTTAGCTTTGTCTGCACCCAGAGAACTGTTGGTTTGTTCATAGCAGCTCAAGGAGCATTTGATCTTTAGGAAGCTAGTCAAAATCAATACCCTACCCAAGCCCTTGCTGATAGGAAATGGCAACATTGCACCAACTTTCCTTTGGTCCTGACAGACCATTGTATGAGTGAAGGAAGGCAACACTGAAAGGACTGTCTACACCAGCCTTTCTCAACCTGTGGGTCCCCAGATGTTGTTGGACTACAACTCCCATCATCCCTAGCTAGCAAGGCCAGAGCTCAGGGATGATGGGAGTTATAGTCCAACAACATCTGGGGGGACCCACAGGTTGAGAGCTGCTGGTCTACACCTTCATTCTTTCTCGTTTCTCAGCAGTACTATGCAAGTGCACTTTAATACACTTGTGTCATGTTGGAATTAGGAAACATCAGGTCCAGTGGCTGCCTGCATATGAGAGGCTAGAGCTAGACTTCTATTTTTGCCAGAGGCCACCCATCAAATTATGACCTCATGATGGCAAGGCATTGGGATCTTTTACCCTGAACCTTTTAGTTGCTATATCTATATGAGGGATGGGGAAATGGTGGCTCTTCAGATGTTGCCGGACCAAAATTCCCATTATCCCTGACCGTGAGTCATGCTGGCTGGGCTGATGGGAGTCTGCTAAGGTATGAATTTATTCTGTTGGTTGAAACCGCTTTGCATTTGCATTTTGATTTGATTCTCCTGTTGCTTCACCTATGCAGTTTCAGTTTTGAGTGCACTCCAGAAAATTAAAAACACTCAAGAGTGAATTGGGATGTTTGTAGATGTCCTTAGATTTAAAGTGACACTTTACCATGGGGCTACCTCTACTGAGTTTCACATCTTAACCGACTGGTAGTTAACAAGCAGTTGTTTCACACACACACACCCCCAAGGGTGAATTGCTATATGAACCAAGAAACATTTTATGTGAACTTGTCGTCAACTTTACACCAAAAGGATGGATACAGAACAGGTCTTATACACAAAGAGGAAAATATGAACTTCTGCAGAATAAGCAAGCCCTATGCCCAAGACAAACACAGTGGAAGTTGAATACAGATCTGTATTGCTACAGGAAGGGAAAGTAGGCAGGAGTTTCACCTTTGCTTGCTGTAGACTATTGCATTCTGTAAAATACTGTACAGTTTCAGGCTCAGTTGTATTAGCCACTGCATTCAGACGCAGGAGCCTTTTCAGCCATTCCTGATTCAGATGCTGCAGAGAAATAGAATTGGGTATCACCAGCATACTGATGACACCTCACTCTAAATTTCCTGGTGATTATGCCCAATAGCTTCATGTAGATTGTAAAGAGCTTGGGGGCCAAAAAAGCACTCATCCAGCACTACCTCCTGGAGATAAGATTGGAACCACCGCAGAACAGTTCCACCAATGCCAGTTGCCTGTAGATGGTCCGGGAGAATCCCATGGTATCAAAAGCCAATGAGAGATCTAGCGAAAGCAACAGGATCACAATCCCCAATAAAAGAATATCCATCAGGGCAACCAAAGCAGATTCAGCACCAAACTGGTGATCTGTGCTGTGACTTTGAAGAACAGTGGAAGCAGCAACTGCTTCATCATAATCTAAGGCTGAAAGAGTGAAAGAAAATGAAATTAGAAAATCAGTTGTGAGATTGGGATACAGTGGAGGTCACTTTGAGGCATGAACCATCCACGAAGACACTAAATCATCCACAGATGCAAATACCCATCAGCATTGGAACTTCTTGATGCACGGAATGTTCAGCAGAACATTCCCAGTGTTTTAAGTCTTCTTTATTCCTGGATTTTGCAATATATTCTGCAATTTTCATTTGTTGGAGCTATAATGACTAACAGTGAGATTTAGGACCTTTTGCCATTCTAACAGACCCTATCTGTGGAGCGCTTTGTCCACGGAGACTCGCATAACACCATACCTGATGTCTTTTTAGTGCTATGTTGTGACTGCTTGTAATGCCTTTGATTCCAAATATTTTCCTAATTTTTGTATTGTTTTGCTTTTAATTTCTGCTTTGAAAGTTTTCAGACTAAATAAATAAGCAAATGTAGCATAATAGACTTTTTCAGACCATATGGTTATATGAAGCAGGTGTGAACTAACGTATTTTTTTTTTTCATTCCCGAAGATTGCTTCAGAGGTGTGTGTAGAAATATTTTCAGTGTTCAAATAACCCATTTAATAAATGCATACAAAATCTTTTTAGGGGCATGGGGCAGGGATTAAATATGTCAACACTATTTGACTTGGGATAAAATAGAAGGAAAAAAATCATACACACACACACACTCCCCATGTATAGTCCTATTCATACAAATTTTTATATAATAGTATTTCTATAGCTGACTCAATGACAATACTACAATTAAGTGGATATTGGCATCCTGTAGAAGTTTTCCCAGCTGTGTTCAAGCTTCTTGTCCATGAACTATTTTTACATGGGGCAGCCAGCCAAGGGGTCTGAGCCTAATCAAAAGGATATTTCCCATGGAGTTAGCATTGTGCTGGAAGGGTAAAGAATTCCACCAGGCCCTGAGCATGTGATTGGGTCATTCAAAAGTTCTCATAGCTACAAAAGAATTGTGCACAGCTAAATGCCTCCCACAATGGCTGGGAGAAAGTCTTACATGTGCTATTATCTCCACCCTGTGGTGTGGGGAAATTGAGAATGTCTCTATATTCTTTGAATTTGGATGAGATTCTTCTAGAGCAACAAATTACCAGGAGGCATTGTTCCCTTTAAAAGCAAACCTAGGTGGGCAATTGATTAATATGATTGGTGACAAAATGGGGCCACTGAGAGACAACAGAGAAGTATCAGCATGCTCAAGTGACAACAGAAAGAGTAAGTATAAATCAGAATGGGCATATATTTCTGTGAAGTGGGTCATTGTCACAGAGGTGGTGGCTAATTCAGCATTTCTCTTATGCCCAAGTCCAGCTTAGTAGCTAATGAATCACTTTTTCTCATTGTGTGTTAAAATACCTGATCAATAGTAGGAAGACTTTGCTGCACTAGCTCAAACTCATAAGTGAGTCAGTATATCCACATGTATAGTACTTTGTCTTAAAAGCATGGATCAGAGACAGTAGGAAACCATGTGAACGCTGATTGAATGTCATAGGCCAGGAGGCAGCTTCGCCTGCTGATCAGCAGCCTGAAGGAGGAGAAGGGGGAGAAGTGACTCCACCTGAAGCTGATCAGCCTTCACAGAGGAGAAGGCACTGATGAGAACCAGCTGGCTCTGGCCTTTAAACAAAGCTCTCAGCGGCAGTCAAAGATTGGAAACAGCGCCTGTAATTCCCCACCTCTTCCTGCTCTCCATCTGGATTTCTTGACCTCTGGACTGGACCCTTGGCTCTGTGATTCTCTGGATTCCCTGCCTTTGTATGTGGATTCTACTCTCAGGCAAGACTTCCTCAGAGACTCTCAGCCCCTGTTTGATCAGCAACAGGACTTGGACCAGGTACGACAGTGAATGATTCTGCCTGCATCTTGGGATCAGATATTTCCCCTTTCCTTCTCTTCCTTCTTCAAATGGCAAAAGAGGTGATTGAAAACCCTCACATTTATGCACGATCAAGGCACACACAACTGTGCATGTGTGCATCACCGTGAAACCAGAAAGTGGCCCTAAAATGGCCCTAAAAGAGCGTGAAAATGACAGAAATGGTGTCTAGCAATCCCACAGGCCCTTGCACTGACTTTTGAGTCCTATGGGCAGTTTGAGTTTGAGAAAGGAGGTTTGGAGAGAGCGATTGTGGTGGAGTTTGGGGTTGGGTTTTTTTGCATTTTCAAAGGGTTTCCATAGGTTTAGAGCAGCAGTCGGCAACCCAAGGCCCATGGGCCAGATGCAGCCCAATTGCCTTCTCAATCCGGCCCACAGATGGTCCAGGAATCAATGTGTTTTTACATGAGTAGAATGTGTGCTTTTATTTAAAATGTATTTCTGGGGCATAGGAATTCCTTCATTTTTTTTCCAAAATATAGTCTGGCCCACCACATGGTCAAGCCAGCCCACGTCTGAAAAAGGTTGCTGACCCCTGGTTTAGAGGGTGTTTGCAGGCTTTATCAATGGTGTTCCCAATATATACAATTTCACTTAAACCTGCAATTCCTTGGAACGTAACCCCCGCGTAAATGGGGAGTGGCCTGTACTTTTGCATTTAAACTAACCATAATTCCCTTGTCATCTGAACTTGGAGAACTGTGATTTGTTTGAACTATGAATTGAAACATGCCAGGGTCTGAATTTATAATTGGAGATGTGTTCTCACTCATGTTGCCTTCAAGCCTCTCCTCAGGGTTGCATGCTCAATTTCTTCCTCTCCTGTGGTATGTGAAAGAGGTGAAGAGGAAGAAATCGAGCATGCAAGCCTGAATCTTGTGTAAGCTGAATCGTTGTTTAGCCCAATAAGGTAAAATCTCTATTGTGTCTTCCTATTCACTATGTGACCAATACATTACTTTGCTGTGAACTTTTTTCTTCTGTACAGTAGGGTTGCCATATTTTAGCAAGCCAAAAAGACACCTTTGCTGACTTCTAACTACCGGTCACAGTGACAACTCTCATTTTAAACACTCCTCCTATATGTAGGCCACAGAAGCGGCGATATATTGCTCGTAGCCACGTTCTTGAATTTCCATGACAAAATCATAATAAGAATACAGACAATTGAATTTATGTGACGGTGTCAACATGGGAAGGGAATGAGAGATCAGGAATCTGTAGTGCAAGTGAGCATTTTTGTCAATGTGTAACTTTCTTCCAACTCTACCATTCTGATTCTATGACTGCGAGGGGAGGGAGGATTTTGAGGATCATATGGATGAATTTGAACTGAACATGAACCATGTTGTATGTGTGTGTTACATATATGTCTGTGTGTGTACCGCCATACATATGAACAGTATATCTGACATGTGTGCACAAACCAAACCAAAATACCCAGATCTTTTGCCCAATTTTAAAAATCTGCCTGGACAGAAATTGTGACCCTGAAAAAGAGGATGTGTCTGGGGGAAATCGGACATATGGCAACCCTACTGTGGAGCTTATAATGGAGTTTTCTAATGCTCCAGTCAGTCACAAATCTTTAAACAAAAAATATGCAAAAACTAAATGCTATTCAGTGCTCCATGCCAAGTATTCTCAGGAATACGTCCTTCCCCTTCCATATTTAAAAATATCAAGTATGTGGCCATGAGGCTTCCAACAGTTTCCTTCCTTATGAACCAGACTGTGGAAATTTGCCCTTAGGCTTCAGCAGAACTGTTTTGTTTTCCGCTATTTCATTCATATTTGCCATTTGATGTTTAGAAGTTTCACAAACTCTTTATATTGATTAGAAAAGCATTCATTAAAGTGACAGGCATCAAAAACAGCTGGTTTTGATTGGGTTGGGTGAAATGCCAATTATCTTTGTCACGCCAAAAAGCCCACCAACAAGGCTTGCTTATTTATTTATGGCATTTTAAAAGACCCTTCAATCAAATTTCCTGGGCCCAATACATAAAAAGAAAACATACAGCCAAATTATTAGCATTAAGTAACATCGCAATAAACTAATAAGGTAGCAAATCGCAAAGGAGCATTAAAAAAAATCAATCAAAATCAAAGCTGAAAAGTTTGGCAAAATAAGGTCTTTGGTCTTGGAAAACAACAACATAAGCACCAGATGAACTTCTTATTATGTTTTTGTTTTAAAAAGGGTCTCCGTACATTAGATCTAGTTTAATCCTAAATCCTTTGCATTATCTTGGCTTGGATCACAGATACAGTGGCTGTTCATTAGCTGAATATAGATCAGTAAACAATCCGTTTCAGAGATATTCTTTAAAAATTGTCAAGGACACATTAAAGGTAGAAAAATCTTAAATAATAAAGAAGTATAACAAGCATTAAGTTAACTCTTAAGTTAAAACATTAACTTAAAAATAAAGTAAAATGCTTTCAAATTCACAGAAATCATGACCTAGTCATGTTCCCCAACTGGCTTCCTTAAGGCAACTATCTCATTTTCCTGAGTCAAAGGCTACTATGTCATATTGCATTAAAGTCAGCAGTGAGAGTTGTACTTTTCTCTAAGACATGAAGAAGGGTATATTCATAAAAGAATGAGATGAAGCAGGGAACACAAATGTGTTTTTCAATAAAATGTATAGTTAGCCTACTTAATACAGTAGCTAGAAACCAGAGATGGTTAAGCATGCTGAAATTCAGTGAAATCTGGGAGAAGAGAGGGTTGAAGAAGATTGGAGGAAATTTAAGATTTATTTACAAAAATATTGTGATTTGGTGGAAAGTTAAGTAGGATGTTTGATCATAAATAATTGGCCACCACAAAATCGGATCGAAATGGGATGTAAAGTGAGATTAAGGGAAATTAATTTACAGAGGATTATATTTAAATAAGTGGTTATAAAATTTGCAAATTAGATGATAAATTGCTGGGAAAAATTTATGATGATGAAAATGGCAGCGGGAGATGTGAGGAAGTCCAAAGAAGTCATGAAACTCTGTTGAGATAAAAGAAAGGTTGTCTATTTTTGTACTTTATTTTGTAAAAACCCCTAATAAAAAATTTATTAAAAAAAAAAATGAAATTCAGTGAAATCAATATTGCTTAAAGTACTTGAAGGCTCTTTGAATTGTAACCATTTCCTTATTGTGTTAATCAAGTCAACAGTCCAATAAACAGTATCATGCTCTTGAGACCCACATCTCCTGCTGCCCACACTCAGAGTTTTGAATTATTCAAAAGGATGGCTGAGAAATAGCTAGTATCAGTAATAAAGTTTTTAGACCCACAAATGCATATTCCAAAACTGAAGATGATGTTAATGTTGAGGAGAAATAATTGGAAAGACATTTTGGAGGAATCTTAAATTATTCCAGCTTCTAGATCTTTCATAAATTCCTATAAAACATGTTATCCAGCAGGATGTTGAGCTTTATTGGGTATCATTTGTATATACAAAATTTCATGTGCAATCTTCCTCTTGCGTGTTTTGGCTGCTGCAGTATTTTACAGTGTAGCACAATGAGTACGGATGATATGCCAATTTTGGTTTGCTTAGGCTTCTCCTTTTTTTCAACCTTAAATCCATTTCTCCCCATTTTGTTGCTATATGTGAAAAACCATCAGCATTTTAGAGCCAATTTTACCCAACAAGCAAATGTTTATATGCAGTTTCCACTATAGTACACATTTTGACAAGTGCCCCCCATTGGCTTTTTGTGTGTGCTATTTTCACCACTATAGTCATTTTATGTATGCATCCCCCTAAAATATGCATTTTTGGTAAACGTTACTTGTTTTGACTGGTGAGCAGTGTAGCAAAATTAAGTTTAAAATTTTGGAGGACAGTTGTTTTTCAGTTCACATATTGTTGTGGGAAGTGTAAATTTGATAGATTCATCTTCAAATGAGACATGAACTAAATATCTCCCCATCTCTATAGTGAGTGGGTGTGTGCATAAGGCGTTACTGTCTGGTTTTCTGCAAACAAAATACTTACTTCATAAAATTTATATGCCGCTTGATTGTAAAAAAACCTCAAAGCAGTTTACAGAAAGAAGAATAAGAATAAATATGTTGAGACTGATATGACTGAAAGCCAATCAACAATTCCTGGCTAAAACCTCCTTTGGGGGGCGGGAGTTGGAACTCTTGGCTCACCATGTTAAGTGATAAAGAATCCCCACAGACCTCGGTAGAGCACATGTAAACCTGTTCCACCCCTTCCCATGACATTTTGGGGCTAGTTACGGGTTCGGCACCGTGTGTATGCATGATCACACATCATTTGGGCATGCCTAAATCAGGACTGCAAGAAGATCAAACCTATCCATTCTTAAGGAAATCAGCCCTGAGTGCTCTCTGGAAGGACAGATCCTGAAGCTGAGGCTCCAATACTTTGGCCACCTCATGAGAAGAGAAGACTCCCTGGAAAAGACCCTGATGTTGGGAAAGATGGAGGGCACAAGGAGAAGGGGATGTCAGAGGATGAGATGGTTGGATAGTGTTCTCGAAGCTGCCAGCATGAGTTTGACCAAACTGCGGGAGGCAGTGGAAGACAGGAGTGCCTGGCGTGCTCTGGTCCATGGGGTTACGAAGAGTTGGAAACGACTAAACAACAAAATCAGGAGCTGCGTGTAATGTAAATAGTAGAATTTTACCCCTGTGCTTTCATGCTGATAGCAACCCACCAAAAGAGCAACTGATGATGAGAGAAGGACAATGATCCATGAGTGGTGCAAGACAGTCAGCAAAGGAATTTCTATATTTACCTGAAATATTTATCCCACTTTTCCCATCTCTGAGACCGCCAAGGCAACAAAAAATGCAAAACAGTAAAAGTAATAATAGAACAATGGCAGTCATTTAAAAGTTCAGTGGTGAAATGCATAACCATGGCAACAAATAGCAAATGGATAGCTCTAAAGAATCAATTCTCATGAAGCCCAAAGGCCTGTCCAAACAGCCAAATCATTACAGTGTGTTGACAGGCAGGCAGTGCCAGGTAGGCCTCTATTGGAAAGACGTTCCCTATCTGGTTCATCTGTTCTTTTGGAAGAGAAGAAAGTGAGGAATATCAGAGGCCAAATTCAGGTGATACCTGTGTATAAAGCTTGCCTTTCCTTAATCATTGGAAATGCAAAAAGTGGAATAATTCCACTATTATTGATTAAACAGATGAGCTCCCCTTTGCTGCTTATCTCTCTGCAGCCTCCCCTTTATCAAACACAATCTTTTTTTCAGTAGCATTGTTTCATTGCATTATTTTCCCATTCAGAACATATAAATAGGGTCTTACACAAAATTCACCCTGATTTTTTTATATATAAAATGTGATTCATAAATGAATAATAACAACAAACATTGCCTATTTCCCCCCCTTCTAAATACTACCACTAATGCCAAATAGAATGCCTTTTCCATTTCCCCCCAGTGGCATAGCGTGGGGGGTGCAAGGGGGGCCGGCCGCACCAGGCGCAACTTCTGGGGGGGGGCGCGCTTGCTGCCTCCGGAGTCGCCGAGAAGCCGCTGCCTGCCATGCCGCCCTGGCTGCTTCAGCCGCGTCCGACAGCCGGCTCGAGGCTCCTTCCGGCCGGGTCTCCCGACGGGGCGCTGCGGGCGGACGCTCCGCCGCCAAGCGCCACGCCGCCCAGGCTCGGGTCGCTGTCTGGACGCACACAGCCCACCAAACGCGCCACCGGCGGCGAATAAAGCGCCCAGCCGGAGCCACCTGCGCTCTAGTGCCTGCGCGCCAAGACCGCCCACCCGCCCCGACGGGGCCCACCCCCCCCCCGCACCGGAGGCCGGCCGACGCACTGGCCCCAAGGGCGCCCCCTCCCCGCGCCAGAAAGAAGCCGCATCGGGGCTAGCCGGGCCGGGGAGGGAGACCGAGAAGGCTGCACCGCGACGCCCAAAGACGCGCGTCTTGGCGCAAAGGGGCCCGCGGCACCCAGACGCGGAAGGGACCCTCTCCCCCTGACCCGCCACTGAACTGCAATTCCCAGCTCCCTTGGCAAATCACAGTCCCCAATCCCCAAGATGCTTTATTTGAGGCAGGGGTCCTTTAATTGCAAAAACAACACCACGGAGGGCAGTAGTCACCACGGAGTTTGCCCCAGAGTAGAGCCGTCAGTATTAATGACCATGGTTAGGGGGTAGGGGGCGCAAGTTACTTGCCTTGCCCCGGGTTAGGGGGCGCAAATTACTTGCCTTGCCCCGGGTGCTGACAACCCACGCTACGCCGCTGTTTCCCCCACCAGTCTTTGCCCACCATCTGGAAATAATTCTACCTATTTCTGTATTGGGAGAAGCAGGTTATTTTCATAATTTATAACACAACCCACAGCTTCCAAGTTCGTCTTGTGGTCTTTTATACCTTGCCTTTATTCCACTGCTTACTGCTGAAGAAAGTGGGACTTCTTCCTTCCCAGTAATCTGTGTCTAACTCCTTCCATATTTCTCAGTTCCAGGGAAAACATGGTAATACTGGCCATCTTGGAAGAGGATGGCCAAGCTGGCAAGGCAAATAACCATTCAGGAGATACCGACACCTTCACTTAAGATGGGAACTGTGTGACCTGGCCATTATTATAGCCTGTAATTTATAGGTGTGTTATTAGACGTTTTCTTGTATTCTCACAGCAGAGGTCTTAAATTAACTGTTTGTGTTAGTGCTTATGTTTAACAGCAGCCAAGTATTATAATTAAGTGAAGCAAAACAAGTGGCCACTTAACCCTCGTCCAGTGGATCTAAGTAGAGATGAGACATTCTTGGAAGAAAACTAGAACTTTATTTGTTTACACTCAATGAAGTTACAGCTTAATGGTTGCTTTTGAAAGGCACAACACCTTGTTTCAAGCAAACAGTCTTTGTAGAGATATTTAAGATCTTATTTAACTTCAGGCTTTAAAGCTGTCACTGGACACATAAATTCTTTCTAGCATGGCCGTTGCCTTACACTACCCATAAAACAGTCCCAGACCATTCTAGAATCCTAATGGTCCCCTCAGGTAAATAGAACCTATCTCTAACTGAGAGCCAATTCACTATCTGTCCACACTGACAGATAACTCCTATAGGAATCTATTCAGTTACTCAGAGTCCCCTGCCCACGTATGTCTAATCTCAGCATCTAACTTGAATTCAACTCTTTCTCCCTCTCCCTCCCCTTCCCTCCCTCCTGGTTGACTGACCAACTTGCTATCTCTCCCTGGTTGGCAGACCTCATCAGGAGGCAGACCCAGGGCCTGTCCATCACAGTGGGCATCATAGCCATCAGAGATATGGTTGCAACACTCTGAAATAAAAACCTCTCATACTGACTAAATAAGCATACTCCTCTTTACTGCTTATCTATGTTCAGCCTTTCCTTCACCCCACACTCACTCATCCTCTTTCTTTGTATGTCATTGTTTCGTAGTGTTCTTTTCCTATTCAGCACATACAAATGTGTCGACGCAAGATGATTGCGTTCAGATTTGAAAATAGCATAATGCAGTTTAAGTGTTATGTCTAGACAGCAGAGTGTGAAATGGGACGTAACCTTGTTGGTTTTTCCTATATTCTGCAGCAGACAGCATCATTGATTTTATTGGAAGAAGGTTTTGTGTGTGTGTGTGTGTGTGTGTGTGTGTGTGTGTTTAATATTTAAGGCTGTAAGTGTTTGGAGCAACCTGTGCTAGTCACAGCTGAACAAGAGATTGCTGTTCACTGTTTGCCACCCTGCAAAGCTGATGTAGGCATTTGTTCTCTCAGGCCCTACCAGTCATTCAACTTTGAAGCTACCTAATTGCTGCTGGCACTTTCAATGGAAAGGGATGTGCCGTGGTGAGAGGAGCAATTCATTTCTTTATGGACTACCTTGGTTAATAGTATCCTTAGCAAGAGATCACAATTCTCTCTTGATTTATAATAAGAAATAAACTGAGTCTTTATGATCCAGAGGTTAATTAGGCCCATCATTAGTCAGTGCTTTAGGACATGTTATCTTTCAGAAGCTGACAACGGCGGAGGGAACTATGGTGTTATCCAAGGAAAGCTACAACTTATTGGAGCATATTGTCCAGCAGCCAGCTTTTTCCCTTTCTGATATACAGCATCATCAACCTAGTTTAAAGTCCAGAGCAGTTCAGTGAGCTGGGCTCTGAGTTAAGTCTATCTTTCCTTAAAATACCATGGGTTTGTAGCCAGTGTTGTATGAGCTGTGGACTTAGCAATGAACAAATGTCAGGTAACTTGGTGCAGAAGTAAACTGATTGATTCACCCCTAATCTCCGTGTTAGAGAACTGCACATTCATCTAGGAATCACCACAAAGGAACAGTACAGAAAGTGGTACAGGACATGGCAATATGGAATACTCCAGCTTTAGCCATGCCTTCACTTCTTTCCTCAGCTTAGTGAAAAATGAATGGGCCTCTGCATACACTGAGCACTTTGTGATTGCCTGCAACTAAGTCCTACAACTGATTTGTAAAAAGGAATGGGAATATATTAGGGTGATGTGTTTTTTTCTATTGGCATAAAGGTTGCTTTTCAGAAGAATCATCAGAAGAATCATCAGAACAACACTTCAAAAGAGAAATCAGTCCGGAATGTAGCAACATCCGTTCCATATTTGGTGTTTCCTTTTTTGTTTTCACTGTAATAATTTCTTGCTGCAGTATTTTTAGGGGCGGAAGAACCTTGTCTTTTATTTCTCCCCTACTCAGAGCATACCAAAGCACCAACAGAATGCACAAACTTAACTGCATCTTTGTTTATATATTGAATTTGTGTTAAAAGCTTCTGTTGCCATAAAGCATCTATTATTTAACGACCTTCTGTATCATTAATTCTTTCCTGTAGCAACAGAAATTGATTTCCTTCCACTTTCAGAATGTGAAGATCTGTTTGGCCTGCCTTTTAGCCATCACGTGTGACTCTAAACTAACACCCTATAAGATGGTGAAAAACCAGCAGCTTTTAATAAATAACATGTTGGTAGCTTTTGTTGGAACCTACATTATTTCCTTTTTATTTAAAGGTGCACTCCTATATACACTTAATTTGGAGTAAGTCCTGCTGAAATCAAAGGATGGCTCAGTTATTGGATATGTTTTTAGTTTAAATAAAATTTGTTACACATTGAAGAGTAAAAACATTACGGTGGCATAAACTTTCATGGGCCTGAACCCATTTTGTCAGATGAATGAAATCTTTATTGGCCTATAACAATGCACAAGGAAGGTGCTTGCCATTTTCACACAGAGTCAAGTGCAGAGAAGGTCCAGTGGGAAAAGATAAGAAATAAAATTGAAATGGATCCAGTCAAATCCATTGGCAAAGCAAAATGAACACTGATGATTACTTTTGGTAATGAGCTAGCCTTTCTCACTCTCTATTCAGTCCAGTCCTGCTGGTGTCATATCTGCAAACTTTATGGCTTGACTCTGAAAAAAACCCCATATGTCACAATTTATTATTATAAACATATGTCATAATATGTTTAGGATGCTGTGAGATCCTTCTTTGCATTCACATTTATCAACTTGCCATTATTCCAAGGAGCTTACAGTGGACACATGGAGGTTAGAAAACTTCGGTCACTCCAGATGTTCCTGGATGAATTGATCATTCCTGACCATTGATTATGTTGGCTGATGGGAGCTGAAGCCCAACAATGGTAAAAAAGCCACAGATTCTTTATCCATGGTGGACTGGGTTCTTTCCACATGGCTCGCATTTCTTCAGATCACATGGCATTACATGCTTTTGCTCCTTTGAGAGTGGTGATTGATCCTTTTATCCCTGTATCTATCCCAATCTTTGACACAAATAGGTTTTTGGGGTTCGTCATGTTCATTTTTCTCTGGCAACCTCTATTTGTCAGCCCCAACTTCCACTTTGCTACTATGAAGAGGGGTGTCAAGAGAGTCATTTTGGAAGAGATAGGTGCTGGCCAGGCTAAGGGATGCTTAACCCTTCTCCTACCCACTTTGTTTCCACCGCTTCTCTGACACTTTCCCCACTCAGAGTTCAAGTTCCATGTTTGCGACAGAAAGTTGAATGAAACATCATCCAAATTCATGATAAACCAATCTTCTAGTCTCTCCAAAGGCAACACCAGGGCTAAGAACACAGTAAATATTCCTAAGATGACCAGGTTTGCTGACCATCCAAATATGGATGCATCAGGGTCAATAGCTACCAAATAATTAGGGTCAGAGCATTATGCTTATAATTTGAAAATACTGCATATTGACCTCTTTTTAAAGGAATATAGAGTTATGTTTATTAATACTGCTTATAAAGAACAGAGGTTGCAAATGACAAAAAAGAACTCTTCCCTATTAACTGATAAAATTGGAATGAGTGACATGATTTGCCATAAAATCATAACTCGTTGCTATAGCATACTAACAGGATTTCCCTCCTCCATTATTACAATAGTCTTGATTATTCAACAAATGATCTGGAGAGCAATTGTGAGTCCATTTACTCTTTCAGAATTAGAAACAGTTTTGTAAAAACCTAAAAGCATCAGATGCAGCTTTGAAAGCTTCATTATCATGCAGATTAGTAGATAGGGGGCAAAGTGATTAGCTGATGTGGCTAGTCTGGAAAGAAGACATCAATTCATTCCAGACCCTAAAGTGGATATTAATAGAGTTCAGGAAGGCATGTTTGCCACCCTGAAAAGGATGAGGAAATAAATACCTTCTCATTTAAACATGGACAAAAACTCAACTTACAATTTTGTTAACCTCTACATAGAATATTTTACACCAAATCGAGTGTGTGTGTGTGTATAGTATATAGATAATTTTATATATATAGTATATAGATAATTTTATATATATAGTATATATATAAACATATCATTGGCATTGTCCAGAAGAGAGCATTTTGGAAACAAATAATTTTATTTCTTAATATAATTGAAAATGATATCCCAGACAAACAGCACTTAAGAGATAAGGTAATAACCTCTTTTGAAGTTATGGGAGGTTTTGGTGGCTCAAGTCTGAATCAGACACCACATCTGGTATGAAGAATGGATCCTTTCCTCCCCTCTGGTTTGATCAGTGTTTCCCAAAGTGGGCAATACCGCCCCCCCTGAGGGGGTGCTGGAATGATCCAGAGGGCTGTAGTAGCCTCAGGTGCAATTGGGGGCTTTGAATAAAAAAAGGGGGGCAGTGGAAACATAAAGAAGAGAAGAAAATTTTGAAAAACTGTTTCTACATGTTGTGTAATGACATGTACCACAAGTCAGGCACTGTTGCGGGTTGGTGACAATGGCTCCCCTGGATCCAATGATTGTGCTGCAGGCAAGGGGGTTTTCCAGGCTTGGATGAACCCTTTTCAGCTTCACTCAGGCCCAGGAAGTGGATCACAGCTTGCCCTGGGGCAGATCAGGCTATTTACTCTGAGTAAACATATATAGGATTGAGCTTCTTGTTAACTTGTTTTTCAAGAAGTTGTAGGTAGAAATACAGATAACATAAAAGAATGCAAATTTGTCACTGCATCTTTCTGTTCGCTTAAAGAAGGTAGATTTCCAGGGTGTGCTGAGTATTTATTTTCTGAAAAGGGAAGGATAGGCCAAATGAGTTTGTGAACCTCTGGGTTAGATTACCTGGCAGTTGTGGTTTTGGAGAGGGCTCTTGACCTATTGGTAAATCTCATGTTTTGTACATAGAAGGGCCAGGATTCAGACCCTGGCCATTTTCATTTAAAGGTGTTGGAGTAACTGGACATGAGGAGGGGTTAATTTTCTTCATGGATGTAAATCACTCCAAAGATAAGCTGATCGCAGGTGCAACGTCAGTCAAGCCAGTTGCTATGGTAATGGCCCAGTCTCCAAATATATCTGTGATTAATGCATGTCAGCTCAGTAGTGTGTCTGTTAGCCTATAGTTAGTTTGTATGTTAGTTGATGTTGACATATTGAATTGCTGGAGTTTATTTGGAGCAATGGCGATACTTTGTACTTGTATGTATCTGTATATATCTGTGTCTGCAAAAGTCTACTATATATATATATATATATATATATATATATATATACACACACACACACACACACACACACACACACACACATCCAGAACTGTTTCACTGAGACTTGTCTTCTGCAACATTAAACTCTTCTGTGTGGTGACTGGTATTGGAAGCAACTTTCATTGTGTGGGTATCTCACCTGAGACTCCCATCAAATGGATTTCAAGTAGCAGGACTAGAAAGGCTCTCTGCTTTAGAGAACAGTCAGTCAAAATAGATAATTTGTGGCTAGTTCAACCATGAGTTATATCCCTCACTTTATATCTCCTGGCATGTGCAAAAACAAGTTTGATACTACTAAGCTGATGGAGAACGTAACATTGATCACGGAGTTCAGCACAGAGTTTCAATGGCCCTTACATTATAGATATCACACTGCAAGAACCAGATATTGCATTTCTCTAGTCATTACCTTTTAGTGGTAATAATATCAGTTAATGATATGGTGTGATAGACTGGAAGATGATGCAATGAAACCATTGTGGAATCTAGCATGTCTGTACTTAAACTCAATTGCTTTATAAATAATTCTGGGTGCTAGGATTCCAGATCTTCTTCCCATTGTAGCTGATCAAAGTAAATATACCACTTTTTCCATTTAAGATTGGCACCTAGGCATGTTCATGTTTCTCCCCCCCCCCCCAATTTTCATTGGGTAGATAATTCCAGATATTTATTGATGTGTAGATGACAATAGTAGTGGTGAACATGTTTCACTAGACATAGGTTGCAAATTGTCTGTGGTTCTTAGACAATGCATGCCTTGATAAACTCCCATTCAGATTACTCTTACACACTCTCAGGGGTTACATGAAGACATTCCTGTTCCAAATGACATTTGCTGGCACTTAAATAATACTAATTAGCCCATAAAGAACATAATTTCCACAACGCAGCAAGTTAAGATTGTTGATTTGCATGGAAGAGATAAGTATTTGTTTAATTTCCTCCCCTCCACTACCAGTTTGAAATCTAGGAGATTATTAAGTATTTAACTTTGATTGGGTTGTGCTCTATCAGAATTGTATTTGAAGGATGTCATTCCTACTCGGCCACCTTGCACTATTCAAACACAGCTCCCTCTTTAAATTTAATTTTTTCAGACTCTCCAGCTATTGTAGATATTCTTTTCTTTGTCATTTATATTTTTGTGGTCTAACCCGCAATATATTCTTCATTCCAGCAGCAAGCATGAATATTGGATTCCTGACAAAACTACGAAGATGTGGCTTTTTTGATGTACACTATTTTGCTCTCTGTGGCTGGTTCTTCTTTGGTATAAAGTAGCTGTTATTTGTCACACTGACAGGTGCATCTACTGCGAAATGCTGGCGATGAAGTTACCATCACTGTTCAGTACCTCAGGGAAGCTCCATCATTTCTAAAGCTCCCATTGGGTAAGGGAAAATTAATGGATCTGAGCAAAACACTTTCCTCCCTGCAATATTTCTCATAACAAGCAGATAGTTGTGCACAAACAATATTTCATTCATGAATGCTTTAGTTCAGGAAAGATTCTATATGGAAATGCTATATTATTTAATGTTTATATATGTTTAGGCATGTATGCAAGCCACTTTCCTGTGATACATGTATGAATATTGTAACCCACATGGGCAGGGCTGGTGTTATGGATCTTTCTCACCCAATCACTGGCCCCTAAGAGGAAGAGCAGTATGATTGGCTAGGAAAGACTCGGAAGATAAGCCCCACCTATGTAATAACAGTAGTTATAAACATAGCACAGCCACGTGGGCTGTTGCCCACTCCTGCACACATGCAAAGAATCAGGTTACTGCGATTTTCTGTGTGCTTTTGAAACTAACAGGAGTTATCTGCATATAGCTGAGCTCAATGTAATTATTGCATCAAACTCGTGTTGTTGTTTTTTTAACAAGTATGTTCTAAGAATCATAATCATTCTGTTAAATTGCAGCCAGGTTGCCATGTCAGCTATTTAAAAATGCTTCAGAATTTGATTTGTGCAGGAAGTTCCTTAGACTAGAGCCCACTAATTAGCTTTCACTGCCAAAGACTGGGAAGCTTATGAAAACAGAGAAGGTAAAAATACTGCAGTGTGTAGGCAGCGTGCACCCATAAATTCCTGATTCAACTGAAAGTAGTCAAAAGCAGACTATTGGGAAAAGTTCCATCATACCCACTGTCATAGAGAGCGAGGGAGAGAGATAACCTTCTCAGGCATATGTGTGAAACGTGTACAGGTCCTTAGACCAGAAAAGCCCTACTACTCATTGTGGGTGATGTATATATAAATTTATAGTCAGCAATCCAGGAAAGTATAGAAATTAGGGATCCAGTATAGATTTTAATGAGGCTAATGGTGTAAGGTGCAAGTGGAAATGCTGATTTTAGTTATTGGCATATAAAAATGTGGTAAGATGATCCCCAAGTTTAAGGAGTGGTGGAAATAAATATTTTGTTTTACAGTTATCTGTTGGACTCTAGGGATCTGTTAATACATTTTAAGAAATAGTGTTTTTAAGTTGTTGTTTTATTTCTATCATTGTGGTCTTGAAGTGTCTTTCATTGGAAGTAAGGTCCTTTGACCAAGTAAATGATCTTTGGATCTCAGCCAAACGTGGGCAGTTTGGTGGAGCACCTAAGCTCTGGTTGGTTGAGTCACTGCTGTTTACCAGTATCTAGATGGGGGAGGAGGGAGGCAGTGACGAGGTGGGCATGGTGCAAGTGTGGAGCCAATCTAGCACCACTGATCTCACCCAAAATTGGGTACGTCTAAGATAAATTCAGTATTTACTTCAATGCATGCACAATCCATCAAGAGGAACACATCCCACTAGCCATGTGTGCTCTCTACCCGGAAGTAGAGTACAAAAACAGGACAGTTGCCACAGTATCAGCCCTGTAGGCTGGATTGGGTTTTTGGATCATAAGACATATATTTTTGGTTTATGTGGCTTTAAAAAAAAAATCAACAGATGAAGAAATTGATTGATTGCTAAGTTTATTTGTGTTTAGCAATAAATCATCTTTGGCTGTATCAAAGTCATTAGGAGAGAAAAGATACTTAAAGTTAAAACTGAGAGTATCACCCAGCCAGAAAGAAGGATGGAGGCAGATGTGTGCATGTTAAGATGGAAACAGTTTAGCATCTAAGACTGTCGAGATTCTAGATTTTTTCCAGATCATTCTCTGCTTCGTGTTGATTAGAGGTGTGAATATTATTATTATTATTTGTAAATGTCAGGATTGTGAGGTGATCTGAAAACTACTTGAAGGGTGATGTCACGTCTTACCACCACTGCTATTATTGCTTGGAAAATTGAAGTATTTTGCTTGCAAGCAGCTTATTTAGAAAAAAAAGATTCTAAGTTCACTCTCTGTAAATGAAATACATCACTAGATTTTTTTTTATTACTTATGCCACTCTAACAATGAATAAGGAAAAAATAATAATTTTTGGTGTCAGGGGTTTAGCAAGGGAAAACCAACTTTCAAAACAATAT
Organism: Podarcis gaigeae; assembly: GCF_964106915.1. Taxonomy (NCBI): domain Eukaryota; kingdom Metazoa; phylum Chordata; class Lepidosauria; order Squamata; family Lacertidae; genus Podarcis; species Podarcis gaigeae. The sequence continues at coordinate 25,651,998 of NC_139680.1, forward strand.
GATTTGGAGTTTATAATATGAATGCAATTGAGATGGTTTTAAAGAAGGGATTTTAGAAAGTGGTAAGGAAGTCTATTTCTATGCCCTGATCTCTCTCCCACAAGTCTGTGTATGTATGAGAGTGAGAGAGATGCTATACTACAAACGTTTGAGCAGGTTATTAAAATCTATTTATTTTAGTCTCCCTTCACTTCATTGATAAACAAGCTTATAAATCTTAAAATAGTTTTCTATGTCTGCAGGATTATTTTATTTTTAAAGTTGACTATGTTTTTAAATTATTGTTAATGCTACTCCTATTGCAATATATATATATATATATATATATGCTTTCGTAGATTTTCACGGGTACAGGAATGCAGGTTTTGGTGTCCTCGGGTGTCTTCCCGTGTAAAAGTTGGGGTGTCTAGGCGACGTTTCGACGAGGTCTCACTCGTCATCTTCAGGCTGGTGCTTTCGGCTTCTTGTTACTGGAACAGAGCGGGATCTCAATGTTTGAGTTCCTATAAATACTGTAGAGGGGGTGTGGTGTCTAGCCTCCAATGTTCTGGGCAGAGAGGAAGTTCCCAGGCTAGTGTGCCTTTTCTTCTTTTGTTCCTTAATTACTTGAGAGATACCTTGAGTGATTTCTTGAGTGATATCCTGAGTACCACTTAGGTGGGTCATTAGGTGTGGATTAGTTGCTAAAGTCTTTGTGTCTTGACCTCTTGAACTTTGTGAAGAGTTTTCCTGAGAAGATGGCTGTATTGCACTTAGTTGTGCTTTGGCTTGGCTTCGTGTATAGGGGCGAGCTGTGGTTTTGTGGCTTGTGTCAGCCAGATCTGTGTAGGGATTGCAGGGGGGTGCAGCATCCGGAGGTGCCACCATGGATTGGCTACTGGATGGTGTCAGTAGTTCATCTGTGGAGAGGGTCTGGGTTTGGGTCTGGTGTGGTTGATTGGTGTTGGCGTTCTGTGTGCCTCTGGATCTGGTGTCAGTTTTTGTGGGGAGGGCTAATTTCCAGATGTCTGGCAAGCGGGATGTGTCGTCACGCTTGTTCATGTTGTGAGGGTGTTTCTCTATCTCGATGGCTTCCATGATTATTCTCTTGTGGTGATGTTCCGTGTTAAAGAGCAATTTGGAATCTGCAAAATTAATTTCGTGTCCTGTTTCTTTCATGTGTTGGAAAAGAGAGGAAGTTTTTTCTTCTTTTTTGACGGCATTCTTGTGTTCTGCGATACGTGCATTTATTCGTCTGTTTGTTTGTCCAATGTACGTGGCTGGGCAGACTTTGCAGGGTATTTCATAGATCCCTTGGTTTTCCAACTGGATTTTATCCTTGGGGTTTCTGAGGATATTGGCTATTTTTTGGTTGGTGCAAAAGGCAGTTTTGATATTGTGTTTATGGAGGATTTTGCTAATTTTATCTGTAGTGCCCTTGATATAAGGAAGGAGGGCCATGCCATTGTTTTCTTCTGTGTCTTGGTTTTTGGGGGGTGTTTCCTTTTGGATTAGCTTCGTAATCCTGTTTTGCTGGTATCCATTGGCAATTAACACATTTGAGAGATTCTGTAACTCAGTTGTCAAGTGGTCTTTGTCAGCCAGGCGTTTGGTTCTGGAGATGAGAGTCTTGGCTACGGAGTTTATTTGTGCAGGGTGGTGGTGTGATTGTGCATGTAAGTAGCGGTTGGTGTGTGTTTTTTTCCGGTAGATAGTGTGTCCTAGGGAGCCATCAGGTTTTTTGTAGATTAGGACGTCAAGGAAGGGAAGTTGGTTGTTGGCTTCTATTTCCATAGTGAATTGTATTTTGGGGTGTAAGTTGTTGAGATGTGTGAGGAAGCTATCCAGTTTTTCCTTCCCGTGTGGCCAAATTACAAAGGTGTCGTCAACATATCTGAGCCAAAGTTTGGGTTTGTGTTCTGACTTGTCTAAAGCATTGGTTTCAAAGTGTTCCATGTACAGGTTTGCGATGACCGGTGAGAGGGGTGATCCCATAGGTGCTCCTTCTATCTGTTTGTATCTTTGTCCATTGTGGATGAAGTACGTGTTGGTTAGGCAGTGGTTGGTCAGGTCCAAGATGTATTCGGGGGGATTGTATTTGTTTTGAATAGCTGTCAAGGCTTCATTAATGGGCACTTGTGTGAAGAGAGATACAACATCGAAGCTCACAAGTAGGTCATTAGGATGTAGGTTTTGCTTCTTTATTGTTTCTATGAACTGGAAGGAGTTTGGTACGTGTGAAGAGATGGATTCTGCATAGGGCTGAAGTTGCTTGGCGAGAAATTTAGCGAGATTTTGTAGAGGTGAGCCTATGGAGCTGACTATTGGTCTGAGTGGTGTTCCTTCTTTGTGTATCTTGGGGAGGCCGTAGAGTTTGGGGCATCTGGATGATTTTTCTCTGGGGATGATTCTTAGCTGGATTTCTTCACTGATAGGAGAGGCTTTTATTTTGGATTTGGTGGTTTTTTCCAGATAGGTGGTGGGATCTGTTTTTATAGGTTTGTAGGCAGGATCTTGGAGTAGCTTTGATAGTTTTGCTTGGTAGTCCGATGTGTTCATCACCACTGTGGCATTACCTTTGTCTGCTGGGAGAATGATTATGTTGTTGTCTTTCCTCAGGTTGGTGAGTGCTTTCTGTTCTTCTTTGTGTAAATTGCTTCTGGGTGGTTTGCTGGAGCAGAGGATGTTGGTGACTTCAAGTCTGATTTTATTGGCTTCATCTGGGTTGAATTTGGTTAGGCTAGCTTCGACTCCGCATATGATGTTTTCCGTGGGGATGCGTCTCGGGGCGACTGCAAAGTTGAAACCTTTGGAGAGTACTTTGGTTTCAGTTGTGGTGAGGATCCTGTCTGATATGTTATGTACTGTTTGTTTCATGGGTTGCTGTGGAGGGTGGCCGGGCTTCTGGCGTTTCTCTAGTTTGTGGAGTTTGTTGGTGTGTGTGTCTGTCTTATGTGAGGTCTCCGTTTCAGCTCTCCAGACGGCTAGTTGTTTGCATTTGTCCCAGAGTGCAGGGTGGATTTTGTTACAGAGTTTGAGGTGAAGAGTGAGTAGATCTTTGTTGGTTTGGTCTAGTAGGTATCTTTTCTTGTGTAGTTCGTTTCTGATTAGGGATAGTTCAGTTCGTTTCAGGATCCTTTCGGTGGCTGGGGTTTTAGAATGGAATTTAAGTTGGAAGCATGTGGGAATTAATTTGTTGTCTCGGCAGTTGCGTAGGAACAAGAGATCACATAAGATGGTGGCTCTTCGGACTTCTAGTTTCTCGTAGGTTCTTGTCAGCTGGAAGGTTTCCTCCCCGTAGAGGTAAGATATTTGCTTTCGTAGATTTTCACGGGTACAGGAATGCAGGTTTTGGTGTCCTCGGGTGTCTTCCCGTGTAAAAGTTGGGGTGTCTAGGCGACGTTTCGACGAGGTCTCACTCGTCATCTTCAGGCTGGTGCTTTCGGCTTCTTGTTACTGGAACAGAGCGGGATCTCAATGTTTGAGTTCCTATAAATACTGTAGAGGGGGTGTGGTGTCTAGCCTCCAATGTTCTGGGCAGAGAGGAAGTTCCCAGGCTAGTGTGCCTTTTCTTCTTTTGTTCCTTAATTACTTGAGAGATACCTTGAGTGATTTCTTGAGTGATATCCTGAGTACCACTTAGGTGGGTCATTAGGTGTGGATTAGTTGCTAAAGTCTTTGTGTCTTGACCTCTTGAACTTTGTGAAGAGTTTTCCTGAGAAGATGGCTGTATTGCACTTAGTTGTGCTTTGGCTTGGCTTCGTGTATAGGGGCGAGCTGTGGTTTTGTGGCTTGTGTCAGCCAGATCTGTGTAGGGATTGCAGGGGGGTGCAGCATCCGGAGGTGCCACCATGGATTGGCTACTGGATGGTGTCAGTAGTTCATCTGTGGAGAGGGTCTGGGTTTGGGTCTGGTGTGGTTGATTGGTGTTGGCGTTCTGTGTGCCTCTGGATCTGGTGTCAGTTTTTGTGGGGAGGGCTAATTTCCAGATGTCTGGCAAGCGGGATGTGTCGTCACGCTTGTTCATGTTGTGAGGGTGTTTCTCTATCTCGATGGCTTCCATGATTATTCTCTTGTGGTGATGTTCCGTGTTAAAGAGCAATTTGGAATCTGCAAAATTAATTTCGTGTCCTGTTTCTTTCATGTGTTGGAAAAGAGAGGAAGTTTTTTCTTCTTTTTTGACGGCATTCTTGTGTTCTGCGATACGTGCATTTATTCGTCTGTTTGTTTGCACCAACCAAAAAATAGCCAATATCCAATAGCAATAGCAATAATCTTGTGTTCTGCGATACGTGCATTTATTCGTCTGTTTGTTTGCACCAACCAAAAAATAGCCAATATCCAATAGCCAATAGCAATAATGGTGCCTTTTGCACCAACCAAAAAATAGCCAATATCCTCAGAAACCCCAAGGATAAAATCCAGTTGGAAAACCAAGGGATCTATGAAATACCCTGCAAAGTCTGCCCAGCCACGTACATTGGACATTGGACAAACAAACAGACGAATAAATGCACGTATAAATGCCACGTACATTGGACAAACAAACAGACGAATAAATGCACGTATCGCAGAACACAAGAATGCCGTCAAAAAAGAAGAAAAAACTTCCTCTCTTTTCCAACACATGAAAGAAACAGGACACGAAATTAATTTTGCAGATTCCAAATTGCTCTTTAACACGGAACATCACCACAAGAGAATAATCATGGAAGCCATCGAGATAGAGAAACACCCTCACAACATGAACAAGCGTGACGACACATCCCGCTTGCCAGACATCTGGAAATTAGCCCTCCCCACAAAAACTGACACCAGATCCAGAGGCACACAGAACGCCAACACCAATCAACCACACCAGACCCAAACCCAGACCCTCTCCACAGATGAACTACTGACACCATCCAGTAGCCAATCCATGGTGGCACCTCCGGATGCTGCACCCCCCTGCAATCCCTACACAGATCTGGCTGACACAAGCCACAAAACCACAGCTCGCCCCTATACACGAAGCCAAGCCAAAGCACAACTAAGTGCAATACAGCCATCTTCTCAGGAAAACTCTTCACAAAGTTCAAGAGGTCAAGACACAAAGACTTTAGCAACTAATCCACACCTAATGACCCACCTAAGTGGTACTCAGGATATCACTCAAGAAATCACTCAAGGTATCTCTCAAGTAATTAAGGAACAAAAGAAGAAAAGGCACACTAGCCTGGGAACTTCCTCTCTGCCCAGAACATTGGAGGCTAGACACCACACCCCCTCTACAGTATTTATAGGAACTCAAACATTGAGATCCCGCTCTGTTCCAGTAACAAGAAGCCGAAAGCACCAGCCTGAAGATGACGAGTGAGACCTCGTCGAAACGTCGCCTAGACACCCCAACTTTTACACGGGAAGACACCCGAGGACACCAAAACCTGCATATATATATATATATATATACACACACATACATACACACACACACTGTGTCTTTATGCTGTGCAAACCACATGGAGTGGGCTATGTCCCCCCCCCAAAAAAACTGGCATACAACTAATTTTTATACAAACAAATAATAGTGTCCATGTGAGAATTGGCGACAATGCTTTTTTTCTTTAAAAAATAGGTGTCAGTACTCACCATGAAGTTGTTCCAGTAAGTGTCACACTTTTTAACCATAAAGGGAGGTGGAATGAGATGCTGGTACTACGTACCCTTGAGTACCCCGTGGGGACCTTCCGATCAGATCCCTCTCCCCCCCCCCTCTCTCTCTCTCTCTCTCTCTCACACACACACACACACACACACAGAGAGAGAGAGAGAGAGAGAGAGAGACTGACTGACTTTTGATCCATCTAGCTTAGTACTGTCATTCACACTGACTGGTAGTGGCTCTCCAGGGTTTCAGACAAAAGTCTTTCCCCTGCCATAGCTGGATATAATAATAATAATAATAATAATAATAATAATAATAATAACAACAACAACAACAACAACAACAACAACAACAACAACAACAACAATAAATAATGATGTCCAGTAGCACCTTATAGACCAACTAAGTTTGTTCTGGTATAAGCTTTCATGTGCATGCACACTTCAGATACACTGAAGTAGAAGACACCAGACCCTTATATATAGTGGGAGGGTGAGGTGAGGTATTTCTCAGAAGGGTAGTAGGAGATGGGTTGGGCTCGAACCTGTGACCTTCTGCATGAAAAGATTCATAACTGAGCTGCTTCCTCCCTTGACCACTTTCCGTTGGTAGTGTGGCTTATAGGTGGGGAACTAGAGCATGATAGGGAAGCTAAACTCTTGAGAGAAGAGTTAGAATTGGAGGAAATGAAGGGGTTATTACAGAGAGGGCACTGCACACACATAAATGGCCAGGGAAGGGCATATGATCCTTAACGAAGTCATGCTTGCAAGAAATCAAATACGTGTGTGTGTGTGTGTGTGTGTGTGTAAATATGATTAGAAGAAAAGGAATTAACTTTTAAAATGTTTAAATACACCCAGAGGCTCAGCTCATTGAGATGACAGGCTTCTTACACCTCAACCTGGGGTGACTTTTAAGGTTTTGGAAAAGGAGTAGACTAATTAGCTTTCACATAGGAGGAGACTTCTAAGCCAATTCTTAAATCAGTTTGATGTTCCTTACATCACCAGCTGGGTTTCAAAAGCTCCTTGGGCAGTTCTTCCTTGAGAATAGTTGATCTCGGTAGCGGCTGGTGGGGCCTGTGGCCTAGACTGTGCTGCTTTCCTGGCTTCAGTACAGTCTAGGCACAGCATTGGGAGAATCACATGTCTACTTGAGCAGCACTCAATGCCATCCCATGCATTTGATTGACATGTGTTTCTGCTGCAAAACTCTGTGAACTCATAAGCTCAGTTAAGAAATTTAGACTACCGTCCAATTCATTTTTTATTTTATTTATTGCTTTCTCTGTCTTGCATGCTAAGAAATGTATAGAACATGGTGGAAACTATTAGAGTTAAATCATATAGATATAGATGGTATAAATCTAGATATATATATGCAGGGCTTTTTTTCTAAATAAAAATTAGAGGTACTCTCATTTTCCTACTCATACTGAAATACTGCCCCTCAATGAGGCCAAACTCAGACTCACAAAATGTTAGGGGTATGTGTACCCCTGCATCCCCCCAGAAAAAACCACTGTATATACAGTATGATGTAGATATTTGGATGAACTCACCATTTTATACACTGCAATTCTTCTTCAGTCATGTGCATTAACTTTCCACTGATGAAAACAAATTATAACACTTTTTTAAAAAAAATATGCTGCATTTTAGGTTCCCCTGGACCATCAAGTGATCACAGCAGTGGCACGTCCTCCCCTCTCTTTGACAGTGGTTTACACTTAAATGGAAACTCAACAAATACAGTAAGTGACTTATACCACTTTGCCTTGTTGCGTGAATAGTTTATGTGACTTGACTTTCAGGAGAACAAATGTGGCTTATGCCATTTAACAAATTTCAAGAATGTTTATTCTAGTACCATATAATGGCCTGAGTAGATCATGTTGGCGCAAGAGGACTAGATTGGAGTTTACTGTATCAGGACTCTGAATAGTTGAGAAAATGTTCAGGGGGAAATTGTTCAAAGATTTGGAGTGAGGTGTCATTAAAAGAGGAGCAGAAGAAGGAGAAGGAGAAAGAATATCACAGGGGCCAAGCATGCAGTGGAGAGAATGGGTATACTTTACCATGGCCTGGTGATTCAGGGGTAGGGGCAGCCCAGGCTGAGACCCAATTAGCAAGTGGAGAAGAAAGCACACTAAATTTAAAAGACATTGCCTTTCATATATCAGTGAGAAGGAGTCTTCTGTGTTCAGCTCCATTGCATTTGAGAAGCCAGAGAAGCCAGATACACACACCCAGAGAGAGAGAGAGAGAGAGAGAGAGAGAGAGAGAGAGAGAGAGAGAGAGACGGAATAGAACTGGAGCAAAAATACTTCATATTTTATCTGGCCCTGTAGAAAAGTCACAACCTTCCTTCATCAGAAACAAAAAGATTTGAACAAGTGGAAGATGTCTATTTCCCCAAGATCAAAAGCCAAGATTTCAAATGCCTGGAAATGAAAGTGGCTTCAGCTTCTAAGGTGGTTTGTTGAAAGCACGAGCATGAGGCAGCATTTATCAGATTGAACTGTGATCAAATGGTCAGATAAGGAGGTTTAGAAATGTCAGTTACCAGCAATATTTTTCCCCCCTAGGAAATGTCATCTGTTCAGTGAAATGGTGCAGTATCTTTTGTTTCATGTACATTCTTTTCCCCCAGAATTGACCCAGGTTTTTTTTTTAAAAAAGGAAAAAGAAACAGAGCACCTTGTTGCATTTTCAGAGTTTATCACACCAGGTCCTGTATTGACCTGATTCTTTAAGAATGTGAATATTGCTTAAGCTGTATTTTCATTTCAACAGCTGTAACTATGATACTGATATCTATGTAGACTAGGCATATTTTTTGTCTAATAATGACAAATCTGAAATGGAAATCTGAAATGGAAATCCTTCCAAACTACCTCCCTGGTCCTGTCAGCTAGCTGGTGCCTGAAGAATAGCTGGTGTACTGAAATCTCACTTCCAGTTTTCCACCAGATGCACAGAAATTCAAAAACAGTTGTTGTATCTCCTTTGGCATTCTAAAGACAGGCATCTGATATTAAACCACTTTGCAGATATCAGAAAGTCTAGTGAGGATGCATCAGATAGTCATATTCGTTTTGTTTTGAAGTAAAGGGGAAACTTCAGTGGTACCATGGACAGCTCCGTGGAAACCTCAAGCTGGAGATTCTGTAAGCCATGAGTAGGCAAACTAAGGCCCAGGGGCCCGATGCGGCCCAATCACTTTCTTAATCCGGCCCACAGACTGTCCAGGAATCAGTGTGTTTTTACATGAGTGGAATGTGTGCTTTTATTTAAAATGCATCTCTGGGTTATTTGTGGGGCCTGCCTGGTGTTTTTACATGAGTGGAATGTGTGCTTTTATTTAAAATGCATCTCTGGGTTAATTGTGGCACAGAGGAATTCGTTCTTCTTTTCTTTTCTTTTCAAAATATAGTCCAGCCCCTCACAAGGTCTGAGGGACAGTTGACCGGCCCCCTGCTGAAAATGTTTGCTGACCCCTGCTATAAGCGCAGAGCTCAGATGTTGCTTCAGCAGCTGACATTCTCAGACAGAGTCTTAATTAGGAGTTGCAGCTCTACCTCAGTTGCTAACTCTGTCCTCATTTATTATTTTCAATATTTCGATAAGTCAGTTCATATAAAGGGGTCTGCCTGCCTTAGCAGTTACAGAGTGGATTAATTGTGGTTCACTAGGGCAGAGTCCTTTGAGTCAGGGGCAGGCAATGTGACGCCTTTGACTGAAGAAGTACTAACCCAATTGTTGGCCCCCCCTGTGCTGTATGTGTATGTATATATGCAAACACACACACTCACAACATAGTTTGAGAAAACATCGTTTAGGTAGTGTACACAGTCATGAGCTTAGCACAGGCAGACAACTGCCTGTACATGATGAGAGGACTACTGAGTCTAAAGATAGGGTGTGATGCTTCTTCAGGTGGCCTGGCTACCCCATATGAATTGTAATCACTATACAGAAAACATGGTTGTATTTGTTGTGTATCACCGGCAGGAGCCATAGAGGAGGTTTGTGGGGGCACAGAAAACCCCTGAAATTCTTGATACCTGAAACTTGTTGGGTAGAATTTAGCAGTGGGAGTTCTATTATCAGCACATACTACTTTAGCAGTTTATGAAAATCTTGGGTATCTTATTTGGAATTTCAACCTTATTGGCACCATAAACTTTTATGGTTAAAGGAGAGCTTTGTCAAAGGAGTGGTTGGAGATGAAGAGGTGAAACCATGAAGGATGGATTTCACTGAGAGCTGCAATTCTGTGGAAGGTCAACTGTTTTGCATGTAAAATGTCTCGGGTACAATCCGTGGATTCTCCAGGTAGTACTAGAAGAGACATATTAAATCTTGGAGCGCCGCTGCCAGTCTATGGAGATTAGAGAGTATTGACTAATGATCTGCCTCAGTAGTGGGCAGCTTCCTGTGTAGCAGGTGACCACAGAACAAGTAAGGGATATAGAACTGCAAGGGAGAAGATGTCAGATACAGTGGTACCTCGGGTTACATACGCTTCAGGATTACATACGCTTCAGGTTACAGACTCCGCTAACCCAGAAATAGTGCTTCAGGTTAAGACGTTTGCTTCAGGATGAGAACAGAAATCGTGCTCTGGCAGCGCAGCAGCAGGAGGCCCCCATTAGCTAAAGTGGTGCTTCAGGTTAAGAACAGTTTCAGGTTAAGAACAGACCTCCGGAACGAATTAAGTACTTAACCCGAGGTACCACTGTAATATTCTGGAAAGGAGCAAGAGTCACAAGGCTGCGTGAGGAAAGGCTGTTAAAGACATGGAACTACAGGGGAGAAGTTTGTACTGAGCATAAATTGGAAAGGATGACAATCAAAGCTTTGAAACCTTGACATTCAGCGCTATAGCCAGTGCCATAAGCCCAGATGTGGAATGGTTGAAAGGAGTGCTGGGATCAAGATGTGAAAAGGAAAAAGGCCAAAGACAGACAGATGATTAATAGTATTCAAGGTGAGAGAAGAGAGAATGAATCAAAGGGGATCATACAAAGATTTAAGGACTTGGAGACCGGTTGCCTCTCTAAAACAGGGCAGGAAAGACACCTGTGGACACAATGTTCCATGGGATTTAAAAGTAAAATGTTTATTCACAGGAAATGACCAGGATTTCTTTTCAAAAGTCGGGGGGGGGGAGAATACTGTTCAGGCACCGACAAACAATTATTGTGCATACCGAAGAAATGCTATGATTAACTGTATTTAAGGTTATTATCAAAAGTAGGCACTGGTATTCAGGATGGGTTTGTGTCTGCTACAGATGTTTTGAGCTCGATAGAAATACTGGTTTTACAGAAACGGCACAATTATTTAAAAAAATCCACACTTCTGCAAAGGCTTCCACTTTTCAAGCAAAGCAAATTGAATGAATGGCTAAATTGGCAGTGAAGGCTATCAACGAAACAAAGGGAAAATATGAATACAACATAAAAATCAGTCTATATTATCTATAGAGTTATGTGAATATTATACATATCCCTGTCATTTCTTTTAAAAACTTCCTTCACTATTTAATTTTTTAATATAAACCATTTTAATACAGAGATTCAATTGGATCCCCCCTCCCCATTTTTTTAAAAAGCTTGCTGTAATGGTTCTAGGGGTTGCTCGTGCGTAAGTTGTCGCCACTCCTGGCTAGGTTACCTGGGTGAACCCTTTCTGTCTGGACAGCCTCTCACCTGTGGCTGTCTCAATCGCTGGCAGAATCCGTCAGTGGGCGTTTCTTGAACTTCTTCCAGCAAAGAAGTTCTTTGATGCCTAGTCTCCTCCTACTCTCCCTGCGCGGAAGTCTTCTGCACAGGGAGGGTGTGGGCAGCGGAGGACCCTGCTCTCCCCGCTGGTCTCCGGCGAGGAGTCCTGGAGCCCCCTCACCGATTCTCCCTTCTGCCCCCCTTCTCCACTGGTGCTACGCTGATTTCCTTCCCCAGCAGATGGGCTGCCTCTCTCCCTGCTGGGACCCTCTCCGGCATCCCTCTGGAGCCTTCCCTCCGCCTCTGGCTCCGATGGCAGTTCCCTGACACTTACTTTTTAATCAAGGATATTAAAGGCCAATGTGTTATCAATAATTTATTCCCCTGATCCAGAAGAAGCAGTGAACACCCAGAAGAAGGCTGTGTCTAGAAATACAGGAAACTGCCTGTGTTTCTGCTCTTAGTCCATCTGGTTCAGTGTTGTCTACACTGGTGGACAATGTAGGCCAGACAGGGCAGCTCTCTTCCGGTGCAGAGCCTACCGCCCGGCTTTCTCCCACAGTGGAGCCCACCACCCATACCCGGCATATAAGACGACCCCCGACTTTTGAACCTCTTTTCCAGGGTTAAAAAGTCGTCTTATACACCGGAATCTATGGTATTTTCAATATACTCAGCAAAAGATTTCTACTCCTAGGAATCTGAATTTCTAATGTATGGCTATGTGTTGATTCTTCCATCCAGAGGCACCCTTAATTGGAGTTTTATAAATTACTAAAAACAAGATAAGGAATTTGTTCGCTTTTTTTTCTCTATAGAGCTTCACAGTCATTCACAGAACTAAAACAGAAACTTCCCCAAGTACTGCAAATCATTTGTCATAAGAATATGAAAAGCTGACAGCTCTAACTGACTGTGATCCCATGAGTTTCTTTTCTTCATCTTCGTGTAAGCATTAGGCACATTGCTGCAGAAAGGATGTCTGATTAGTTCTGCTACTTAAAAAAAAGTTTTATTGTTTTTACAAGAACTGGTTGCTTCACCCCTGCTGAAAAACTTGTTGTGTTTCTCTTTCTGTTTTGAGCAGTGTGCCTTTTGCTTTTGTTTTGTTTAATTGCAGGGTCCCTCTTCTCTCTCTTTTCCACAATGCCTTGACCACAATGGCTTAATATCTAAACACGGATTCCAACTTTTCGCAATAGGCCCCTGCTAGTTAAAGTTTGTATCAGAATCTGGCTGAAATTTACAGCAAGGTGGCCACCAGTTGCCCATAGAAGACCCTTGGAATGAACCTGTGTTATGACCCATGACACAACATTGCTCCAGAGGCATTCTGAGGTAGAAATGGTAGCTGCTTCAACCAAGAGAAAGTGTTCTGCCACCGCCACAAGCAGAAGCTGAATGAAGGTGCAAGATTCAGGGCAAATAGAATAAGGTGTTTCTTCAAGCAGTGAACTGTTGATCTTTGGACTTCAGTGCCACATGGTGCCATGGCGTCCATTGGCCATATAAGGGAATTTGGCTATACAAGAGAATTCATAGAGGATTCATATGGCTGCTAGCCATAATGGCTAGATACGTGGAACCTCCAGATTCAGAAGCTGTGTACAGTGTCAGTTCCAGATTTTGGGGGGTCTTTGGATGGCTCACCTTTCATGGATCCCTCTCCCTCAGTCAGTCTACCTTCTCACTGTTGCAAGACCAGGTGGCTCCTCCTATAGTAGGGAGCCTTGGGAGATGCCCATCCATACAAACCCTTGATGCTGGCCCCAGCAGCATGGCTGAATACTAGTTGATGGGGTGGGCACCCAATGGGAATTTACTGTTGCCTTCATGTTGTGCTTGTTGTTGGTTGAAAAACTGAGCTTGTTAAAGTAAAGCTAAATTCAAAATAGCTGAAGATGAAGAAGAGTTAGGATTTGATACCCGCTTTATCACTACCTGAAGAAGTATCAAAGCGGCTAATGTTCTCCTTTCCCTTCCTTCCCCACAACAAACACTCTGTGAGGTGAGTGGGGCTGAGAGAAGTGTGACTAGCCCAAGGTCACCCGGCAGCTGCATGTGGATGACCCAGGCAGCCAGGAACTTCATGTGAAAATTGTTGCCAGAAACTCCATCTTTCACTGAAGGGTGACTTATCACTCACTGTTCCAGGGTGGAATGAGGAGAGCCAAAGAAATCTCTAGCCCTTGTGTGTATCACCTCTCTGGTCACACAGCTTTGTTGAATTTGTATCTCCTGGTAGCATAAAATGGGGCCAAGCTGCATGTTACATACAGTTGCCTATAACTCTGTCCTGCTTTTCTGTCTGCATGAAAATACATGGGAACTGCTCACCATGTAACTGGGGAAAAAATATCACTCTCTCTTAGCCAAACCTATAAGAACCCTTGTTATTCTTGTGTAAATGGTGGTACCCTGTTGAGCCCCTGTCTCCAATTTTGACAGCCAGTCATTTCTGCATGGACTGACTCTCTGGAGAAATAAAGACACTGAAAGCTTCATGTTTGACTAGGTGAATTCATTTAATTTTAAGTCTGGATATTTATTTTAGCTTTACTGAGTGAAAACATTTCCCTTGACAGAAGGCGTTAGTTTCAAGGAATGACAATTGAGCATTTTCATGAGTCCTGTGTTGCTAATCGTTTAAATTCTTGTTTAAATTTCTGAGGTTTCCCCCCATCCCTCTGGAGCAGATTTGGGAATTGTGAGGAGTGGGTCCTATTGTGCCAGCTTATGTTAGAACTTCAGTTCAGCTGAATACGGCACCGCGTACTTTACCCTGTGCAGCAAACAGTACCTTCAGGCGAGGAGGCCATTTGGACCAGGGAAAATGGCAGTGTGGGGATGTTTAACACATTTTGCACATTCCTTGGCTCCTATGCTGTTAATTTAAATGGTCTAAGATTTGAGCAAGGCCAGCCTTACCATAAGGTAGGTAGCAAGGTGGCTGCCTAGGCAGTTGATTGTAGGCATCGTAAAAGGCTTAGTTCTTTAACTTATTAGTGTTGTGTTTTTTACTGCTAGGGAAGCGGAAAGTCACTTGTGGGATTTTCTTCTGCAAGTTCCAAATAACTTGACCGGCCCTGACCTTTGTGGGCAATGGCTCCATTTCCTGCTCCACCTCAGTCAGCAAAATGACTTGGGCTTGCCCTGGATGGGGGAGGTGTTTGAGGTGGGCTGTAGCAGCTATTAATAAGCAGCCCCCTTTGTGCCATTAAAGGCATTGTTTCCCAACTAAAGATAGTTCAGTAATTGATGTGCAGGGTAAGAATACCAGAGTTGCATACCAAAGGCATTTTATGTTTGTGGCCATCCTATAAATCAAGTTCTGTAACTGCGTTCTGCAACCCAAGATTGTGATTTAATTTTTTACTACAGCTTATTATTAAGGATTCTGCCCCCACCCCCTGTACAATGTATTCCATGGAACTGGGGGGGGGGTCCCTATTGCTTCATCCAACCACATCTCCATGTTTTGTCTGAGTCTGTATATTCACATATTTTGTAGTTCACACTTCCACGTCTTGTCTTGTGCAAAGCCACCAAAAAAGTTTGCCACTGTAGAAAATACTAAGCCATTAATAATTGTTGTTGATGTATTAGAGAATGTCACAAAAATCATTTCATCTGTGTGATGAAAGACAAAATGATAAAATGAAAGGAAGGAGCTGGTTACTCTGCAATTTAGGAAGAAGTGTTTATTTATAATTAAAGTTAAAAAAAAAGAGTTCAGGATGGAAACTGTTAGAACAGTTGCACTTCTGTCACTGCTGATGTCATGTGAGATGCATTGTGCTTGTTTCCCAACTGTGATGGAAGAGCAGAAGTTCCTCTTAAATCATCGTGGGTGAAATTCTGAAGCAGGGCAATCTGTGAGATGATGTAGACACAATGCAACACTACACTGATGTATTTGTGACATTGGGCCAACGCAGGGTGCCTGGAGCAAGTAGATATCCAAGATCCACCAGGACAAAGGAACAAATATTAAAATTCTATAGCTGTGGTCTAAATTAAGTAGAGGCTTGTATCCTGAGATGTGTGTGTATTGTATTGTGGATAGATTAATAAGTATGTTTATTAATCTGAAGCACAATAAGTATTTCATATTGTGCAATTGCTATCACCTTTCTACTTAGTACTACTTACTGCAGTTCACCTGAATGAATAATACATTTCATGATGTGTCACTTTTTTCTTGCTGAGTGTCAGGCTCTCTCATGTGGCAAAGTGAAGAACAATGCAATGGCAATGACTTTTATGTAAAATGTGAAAATGTCTGCTTTGCTGCACTCCGAGATCTTCGAATATGCCACATTTCATCAATCGTCTTCCCAGCCATTAATTGCAAGACTTTTCTTCATTATAAGGCTGGTGAATGAACAAGGCGATATATGGTCCCTCTTTGAATATTGGAACTTTTAGGATTGAGCAAACTACAAAATGAAATAAATTAATGATCTGTTGTTACTGTACATTCTGACTTGTGCCAATTTACAGGACATATTGTCTGTTTCTTCAGTGGCTAATGCCAGAGTATTTCTCATGAAAACACCTTATTCGCTTGATTCTTTCTTAGTTGGCAAGCTTAGCAATACTTTTGCAATTATTTGCAAAACTTCAGGCACCAGTGGGAATAGTGCAGCTTCTTAAATTGCTATCAGCTATGAAGCAAACACATGATTAGTACACTCATTATCTGTGAGGGGTGCTGTTTTTGGAGCTGGAACCACTAATTGAAAGAAAGTTTTGACTGAAGGAGCATTGAGCTATTTGACCCTTGCTTTCAATGAGCTTTCAAAAATGGACACATAACATCTTGCAGGAATTGAAACAAACTCTACCAATGAAATGCCAATATTGGTGTTTGCTTCTGTGTATCTGATTATATACTTTTGTACTAAATTATGTGTATATAACCATGCCTCGTCAGAAAACGTTACTTCAGATTTGATCTGTGCAGGTTTTGTTTATTTACAAGGCAGTTAGAATGATTTGTCTTTGCAGAGGTTACATGTAGTTTCATGTTCTTAAATGCAGTAAATAAGGAAACAATAATTTGTTGCAAAGCTCATGGTGTGCCCATGAAGAACTTTGCATTCATAGTTCCTTATATCAAGATAGACATGCACATTTTCTTTTATTTTTCTCTGAAATTGAAAAAAAACTGACAAGGTACAGTGTTTTGCAATCACATTATCCTCTTTCTTTCTTGTGCTTCTGAGAGGTCTGCTACATGTAAATTAACATTATTTATCACTTAAACATTATGTTGTCATGTGTAAGGCTTATGCTTTTAACAGAAATAAAAGCAATGTTACCACTGCACAAATAATAGGGGAGAAAATGAGCTCAGACAGCTCACAAATGTTCCATTTTTACATAAATTATTGTTTTTTGTGTTTTTTTCATGCACTCTGAATTTCCCAAACAATGATATTACTCTGCCTTATTAGTTTTGAGAAAGGGCACATCCACAGATAAATATTCATGTTTCCTACACAGTGTGATCTAGTAGACTGTGCTTACTGATTCTCATTTATTCTATACAGGCGCCATCATCACCTTCTTCACCCATAGCTAATGAACCAAAATATGAGAAGCGCTGGCTGGACACCTTATCAGTTCCTTTGTCGATGGCCCGAATTTCGAGGTACAAAGCTGGAACAAATAAATTAAGGTTTGTAATCTGAAAAAGAGTTAGGTTACATGATTTGCATCCTGCTCCTTGCAGCCAAGGGGCTGGTTGCTTGAAAATGCATGGAAGAAGTCTGTGGGATGTATTCAACTAACATTTACTCCTATTGGAATCGATGGACCTAAGTTAGTCACGGCCATTAATTTCAGTGGGTCTACTCTTGAGTAAAAGTCGGTTGACTACAACCCTATGGGACATTTTTCTCTCAGCAGTTATAAAGAGAAATATGTAACGGAAAAAATCTTCCAACAATTGATTCCAAGCTCACCGAGAAAAAGAAGCCGGGCTGATGGCTTGTAAGCCTTGGGAAAATCTATTGGGAGTTGATTTGTTTCTTTGTTTACATTTATGATCCTGCCACTTACTCTCAGAGCTTGGGGCAGGTAACAATTATGACCAGACCAAAACCGGCAAACTGTAAAGGAGAGCTGAAGTCCCACCTCTACCCAATTTAGCCACCCCTCTTCCACAACCCAAACCTTACATGTACATTTGTTTCTCTGCAATGGCATCATATCCCGGAATCCCTTTGGAATCTGCGTTGAACCAGAAAGTGGGCAAGCTTTCATAATATAATAATAATTGATTATTTGTACCCCACCCACCTGGCTGAGTTTCCCCAGCCACTCTGGGTGGCTTCCAACACAGATTAAAAATACATTAAAACATCAATCATTAAACACTTCCCTAAACAGGGCTACCTTCAGATGTCTACTAAACGTCAGGTAGTTGTTTATCTCTTTGACATCTGATGGGAGGGCGTTCCACAGGGACGTTCATCACGTCCCTTTATTTGTGATACGGGAACACCCATACTGCATTATCTTTGCATCAGATGAAGAATTCCTCATAAAGTGGGGGTGACATTATACCCCTCCGTACTATCTGGAGTTTCTGCCGCTATCTCCAAAATCTTTTAAAATCTCCCTTCAGTGATTCTCTTTGCTTGTTTGCATTTGCTGGCTCACAATGTAAGTGAGTCCCTCTGGCTTAAACTCTTTCATAGCCCCCCTCCAACACACACAAACACATTCATTTTCCCTGTATTTCCCTACACACACACACACACACACACACACACACACACTAAATAACAAACCCTTTCAACATTCCTATGAGGAAAAGTTGCAGTATTGGGGGCTTTTTAGTGGAGAGAAAAGGTAGATAAGAGCAGCAGAAGTGTATAAAATTATGCACGGCATAATAGGTGATAGCTCCCATGTGTTGTGAATTATTTCGAGGGAAAAGAAGGGGAGGGGAAGCATTGTTTATAAAGTGCAAGGAATATTTATGGAGGTTAATGAAAATGCAATCCTAACCCCTGGCTAGCAGCAGTGTTTTTTATTGGAACAGAGAAGCCAGCATGGAATTCACAGTCCTGGCATTTGCATTCTCCAGAAGCTTGTGGGCAGGGGGGAAAATGCCCCTTCACTGCACTGAGAGGTTGTGTTTGCCATCTTTTAACACTGAAAGCACACACAAAACAGCCACAAATAAAGCTTTTCTCGCTGTCTCTCTACATTAGGCAGTGAGCAAGCAACGTAAAATGACCCTACTGGTCTTAGTCATTTTTCTCATTCAGATGCCTGAGATAGTGATCTATTTTTGGCATTCTCACTATCTCATTCTAAATAATCTTTTATTTTCTTCAAATATTCCTGACGGGTTCCAGATTTCTGCACACAATACAGATTGCTTGTCGTAAGGTTATAGCCTTATCTGATCCCCGGTGCTCCTCCATCTCTGTTGTTCACCTTAATCTTTTCTATAAACTTACATCTTGTCAGTATCTTTGACACCATTGATTATAACATCCTATTGAACTTTCAGGACTTGTTTCTCACTGATAGGCATTATGCTGCTGAGAGGCACGTATTGTTTCTCGGACATCTGTTCAGCTAATGGGAAGAGACCAGTGCATTTTTAAAGTGAACGAAACACATTATTAATTCCATGCTGTACTTTACACATGCACACCCACCCACCCACATATATTTACACCATCTATATAAACTTTGGGTGATATCCATTGGGTGCTTCTCCCTTGATTTAAATGAGCTGATCTGGTATAGGAAGGGAATACTCTGCAGTTTCTGCTTTTCTTTTGCAATGTAACTGAGCTGTATCCATTATGGTGAGATACCAGAAAAAGACAAAAAAAAATTTAGGAGCCTCTGGAGAATCCTAAAAATTTAGGAGCTTAGGAGCCTCTGGAGAATCCTATGGCCAAATCCCATGTATGGCAAGGAAAAGGCACAGCTTTTGGGTCCAGTAAAAGCATAAAGAGAAGTCCATACCCTTATGGTATCTGCCCAGGGAAGATCTCTGCAAGAAAGAAGCCAGGATAGCAGCGCCCACTGCAACAGGAGGGGCATTGCTAATGAGTGATATGCCAACTCGATGCACCCTCAATCCACCTAGTCAGAGACTTTCTGCCCCAGTGATGCCTTCTGGGGAAAAAACACAGAAGGAGGCTTTCTATAAGCCAATGTCCTGCAGGGAAGATCCTGTTCAAGAAAGTCTCCTGCAGCTCTGCCTCCTCTCCTAACAACCTGTTCCTCCGTAAAAGTACCAGCTGAAATGAATTATGCAGCAGGAGAGCTTACCCTAACTAGACTGTCTGTACACAGCCTTTGCACATCACTGAAGGGCTGCTTCCATGATAACTGACCTTGCATGTGTGATTTACGAATTCTGCAGCCTTCAGCGCTCTCTTCCTGCGACTTTATCACACGATAAACCAGAGAGGAAGTGAAGCATAGTAAAGTGAAACTATAAATAGCAGCAATTATGCTGAAGTAATGAATGTGTGACCAAGCAAAGGTATAATTTCCTTTGTCATTATTCATGTTATTTTACTGCAGGACAAAAAGGCATTTGCCTTAAGTGCAATTTTCGCAATGATCTACCTAGAAATCAGCATGAAATAAAACAATATCCATCATCGGTATATCTGTTATGTACTGTTACTAAGCACAGGAATTTGTACACTTACCCATGTGCAAGTGCAGCGTTACACTTTCAGTTAGCTGTATTCCTAATTGCCATGACTCTTAAGCCTGGCTTAGCTTGTTGTCCAAAGGTGGGATCACAGTTAACCTTTCTCCTACTTAACCATGGTCTATAGCCAGAGAACAAACATTGGCTACAGATCATAGAATCATAGAGTCAGAAGGGACCCTAAGGATCATCTATCCTAACTGCCTGCAATGCAGGAATATGAAGCTGTCCCACATAGGGATCGAACCTGCAACCTTGACATTATCAGCACCATGCTCTAACCAACTGAGCTATCCTGGTTAAGGAGAAGAGCGCTTAACCACAGTCCTAGGTTTGGATGACACACTACGTCAAACCTTGGCTTAGCGATATTGCCAAGGGCTGGACAGGATTGCTGCATTTGGCTCCCAGGCCTGACAATATATTTTATAACACTTCTTCCAATGGTGGCTTATTTCTATCACGCAAGCAGAAAATGCTCAGCCTAAAAACTCTGAACTTAACGTTAGCAACTTGCCTCTCTTTGTCCTTTTCTAACAATGCAGGTATGTTTCTACATGCCTTTCCCCTTTCCTTTCATGTTCTATCAATTGATACAATAAAGTGCTAGCTTAACGAAAGCTAACTTCAAAGCGAGAATAATTGTTGCAAAGGATATTAGGGTAGATCACCTACAAACAATTACCATTTTGAAAAGCAGGCTTTGAAACAAATTCTACAAGGCATGTTTTGATCTTAACAATTTCATAGTACCAAGGTCTAATCTGCCAATTAATGTGCTGTTTTTCATGTTCTTTCTGTGGAATAAACTGATTTTTTTCATACTGGCCTGCATCTCAAAGACCTTAGATGCCTGGTTCACTTCTCCAGTTATCGTGAAGCTGAAACCTGACATTTTAAGATATGTATCTGGGCAGTAAACAGTCCTCTTGCAAGATCTTGCAACAGCTCCTATTACAAAATTTGTAATTTATATTTTCTGTTTGGCTAAACTGTGGAAATTCTGGTACCTGGGCTAATGTAACATTAGCTCTGGGGCAAATCAATATTGCCTGGCCTGATTTTGTAAGAAATCTTGCCATAGCACAGCATTGGGTCCCTTGCTTCCCCACTTTGATCCTGAATTTCCTTGTGGCATTTTACTGTTTTAAGTTGCATATGGACCATTTAATCAAGCACCCAAGCTTGCTTACATGTTTGCTCAAAGTAAATGAATGAGCGCTTTCATTACATGAATAAAACAAGCCAGAGTTAGAGTTAATGTTAAATATTGACTACAGCCATGGTCAAGAACTCAAGACCTGATGATAAACTATTTGAGAATTCAGCCGTTCCCAGCATAATTTGTTGAGAAAGAAGTACCTCTGGTTACATACACTTCAGGTTACATACGCTTCAGGTTACAGACTCCCCTAACCCATAAATATTACCTCGGGTTAAGAACTTTGCTTCAGGATGAGAACAGAAATCGTGCAGCGATGGCACAGCGGCAGCAGGAGGCCCCATTAGCTAAAGTGGTGCTTCAGGTTAAGAACAGTTTCAGGTTAAGAACAGACCTCCAGAATAAATTAAGTTCTTAACCCAAGGTACCACTGTATTCTCATCAATGAGGTTTAAGATACCAAGGAATGTTCTGATGAGAAAATATATATTGAACCTCTTTGGACAACAAGATAATGCTGATACTGTCATATGTGAGGGCTTTTAAGTATATTAGTGTCAAAATTTTGTTGTTTATTGAAATTGCCCAGTTCCTGCTTCACATAGAATGGTAATACCCTTTGCAAAAGACATAATTTATATTTAATTGATTTTGTGCCCTTTGGTCCAAGATATGGTTGTATCTTCAAGGAACACTACGACTTGTGATCAGATTTTTTTAAAAAAACCCAAACAAACCATAAGAACCAAGCTGGATCAAATCAAGAATCCTGTTTGGAATGCTTCTTTAAGCTTTACAAGCTAGGGCATGAGGGCAATAGCTATTTGCTATAAGTTTCTTCCAATACCTGGCATTAAATTGTGCACTGCCTCCGAAAAATGGGCTGCATTTAACTGCTGGTGGTAATAGCTTTTCCTAGAAATAACATCTTTGAATTGTTTTCAAGTTCTCTGGCTGGATCTTTCACAAGTTTAGAGTATGGTAATGAGAACAGGAAATAATATGATTATAATTGGCAGATGTCAGAGCGGAAGTAGCTCCTTTTCTCTTTTTGTTTTTCTTCTTACTTAGTTTTTGATAGTTTTTTTATTAATATTAAATTATATTATTATATGGCTGATAAGAATATACAAACAGAGAGAACATTGATAGAAGATATCTTTGTGGCAGATAGAAAGAGTTGTTGTTTTTCCTGAATGTGATGCTGAGAAGGATGGGAGCTGTCTCAGGTGGGAGCTGGGAAGACATAGATCTCTTTGTGAATTGAAGATTAAGATAGAAGGCTGATAGAATATAAAATTTAGTGTTTGTTTGGGTGTGGGTTTTGTTTTTGCTTTGTTTTTGCTTTTCTTTTCCTTTCCTTTCCTTGTTATTATTTTGCTCTCTTTAGATATTAGCTTTGTTTGACTTTTTGATTTGATTTTTTTATTTGATTTTTTTAAGGCAAAGTAATATACCGTATTTTTTGCTCTATAAGACGCACCAGACCACAAGACGCACCTAGTTTTTGGAGGAGGAAAACAAGAAAAAAAATATTCTGAATCTTAGAAGCCAGAACAGCAAGAGGGATCGCTGCGCAGTGAAAGCAGCAATCCCTCTTGCTGTTCTGGCTTCTGGGATAGCTGCACAGCCTGCATTCGCTCCATAAGACGCACACACATTTCCCCTTACTTTTTAGGAGGGGAAAAGTGAGTCTTGTAGAGCAAAAAATATGGTAATTATCACTCATATTTTCTCCTATACTCCACTTTGATCCTTTGGACATTCACTTTACTAACAGGGAAAATGGTTCTCCCTTTGACAGTCAACATGATGCAGCTGTTTCAAGTTCTTGCTCAGCTCATGCAATCTTTCTTAAACTAAGAAGTACCTGAAGAAGTGTGCATGCACACAAAAGCTTATACCCAGAACAAACTTAGTTGGTCTCTAAGGTGCTACTGGACATTTTTAAAATTTATTTCAACTGCATTAGACCAACACAGCTGCCTACCTGTTTCTTCAACTCAGTTACTCTTACCCAGTGCTACCTTCCTAGAAAAAGAGGTGCTGGAACTCGCCATGAACGTCTCCCTTGCTCTCTTATAATGACAATGGCACTAACCTGAAAGGTGCCACCAGCTGAGTTCTGGCTGGGGGGGGGGGCACCCTGCTGTTACGGGATTCTTATCCAGGTTAAGTTACTTTAAAATATTTTGCAACCTATTCCAATATTTTCGCGATATGACAGAAATTGAACTGATACAGATGTTTTCCTTGGTCATGGGTTTTAACAGTGGTGTGCGGTGACATTTTTGTAGGGGAACAGTTAGGGCTAGAAGCATCAGCTTGCAAAAACGATGGGGGAGGGGGACGTGAGCATCAAACCTCCCTCCCTAAACCAGGCAGAAATTTCCTGGGCTTTGAGGAGATGCCTGGGCTCTGACAGGAAGCTGGAGCCCTCTTGCTTCCTTCCAAAAGCTGGGCAGGCTTTAGGAAGATGGTGGGAGGGCTTTTGGACCCATCAGAGCATCACACCTCCCTCCCTGAGCTTTGGGAAGGTGGTGCCAGGAAAACATTTAGGGGACTAGTCTAGTCCCCGTAGCCCAGTGACCGCATGCCACACTGGCCACTAATGAAAAATAAAACAGAGGGGTTTTTTAACTAGTGGTTGGCAGTAACACTACCCTACAGAGAGTGAAGAGTGCTTAAGCCTAGCTCTGAACCGAACTGTAACCACTGTGTATAAATATAGGTCACATCCAAATGGACTTGGGATCTATAAGCTTACAGTTCTATTCTAGAAATGGTGCTAAGAACAAACCCTTGAAAGTCAGTCCTCGGATCAGATGATTGACCCGAATGTTACCGTAATTATTTAAAAGCTCACATAGAGCCATAACAAAAATATGAAATCCTTATTTCATTTTAATTAATGGTATCGGTGAGTGAATTGTGAAGATGCCCAGTGTCTCTTTTGGAATTATCATTGTGAGTACTGATGTAGTCTAACTGTTCCATGGCATTTTCCTTAGCACAGTAGGAATATGTGGAAGGAGGAGAAGAAGTCTTGCATAGTAACTCACCCTAATGCAATTTATTTAATTCCTTGTTGGCATGCTGCATTTATCTTAATGATAGCTTTACAACCAGCTTGATAGGTCACTGATTTCAGTATGAAGATATAATACCTTTCTCTTGGTATTTCCTGACCCATAAAATGACTAGCCAGGCCCAGATCCAGTTCAGAATTACCAGGCTGCGCTGCCCAGCCATTTTACTGTCAGTTCAGATAAATTCTGATTCCATGCCCCAAGGTACCCTGTGGTGTGAACTGTACTAATATGCTTCACTTAAACACAGTAGGCCTCCTGCTCTTTATAGTTAAATTATGAAAGATCAATTACCTGCTGAAGGCTTTCATTTATCCAAGCTATCTGCATGTCTGAATCCCATACATAATGGCTAGTCAGTTTACATATGAATAGTGCCACACTTACTCATGAAGCATAGAAAAATTTACACGGGCATGTGCATATATGCAAAAGCTTCTCAAGACTGCAAGAGACTAATTATAATTATATTATTATAATTTTAAAATTTTAAAAGCACAAGATTGTAGCCTTGGTCCACCATGCACAATAGCTCAAGATGCCCCAAGCATGTGATACATGTGTCTGCTTGGCCTTCACCTCTGTTCATGTATCAAGTAGTTTGACATGACCATATCAGATAGAATGTGAGCCATGGGTACAGGAGCTGGCTTGTGCTTGAGCTGGAGGCCATGCAGTTTCTCTGCTTCATCTCCTTTTTTAGCTATTTCTGGAAGTACATTTTCTTGCCAACACTGCTCTGAACAACTTGCCGCTCAACCTTCATTTGCCACTCAGCCCACTTTTGCAAACCTTTCCACACACAAGATCTGGTAACACATGTGTGTGTCCGGTAATCCCAACAGATTGATTCTTTCATATACTAGTCATAATCTGCCTAAGGGTTTCCTTAAGTAATCTACCTGTTATTATCTCAACGGCCCTTTTATATGCCATGTTAAGGATAAACTGTTACTTTCACCCCCATATTACAGGTGAAACAACTGAGGCTGTAAGCCAGCAGGATGGCAAAGCCCAGGCCACCAAGGGGAGTGTGTAGTGGAGCTGAGATCTGAAGCTGCAAAGGCTGAGCACAAACATTATGCTCTCAACCACCACGCTAAATTATATCACATGATCCTCCAGCTCATCTGCACATAGCACTGCAACTGATGTGATGCAGTTCTCAGTTATCTTTCTGTGTAAAATTAGTTTGAAAACTGAAATACTACAGAATAATAGTAATAATAATAATGCTCAAATCCTGTACCTATCTCTCTTCCTTGCACTGTAGTTCTGCTGTTTTGATACCTTCATCCCTACCCCCAATCCCACCCCACTCACCATTTATAGTACATGAGGACTAATTTGCAGAGACACCATAAGAAGTAAGGACTAATGGCTGATATAGCATCCTTGATGGTGTATATATATTTCTTCTTGCTGCAGATCTAATGCATTTGAAGTACTGGCACTCGATGGAGTTAGCACTGGGATACTTCAGTATTGTTCAACCCAGGAGAGTGTTGACTGGCTGAGAGCATTATCAACTAACATCAATGATTTGACACTACAAAATGTATGTTGCTTCCCCCCTATTTTTTTGTTGTTTGGGTTTTGTTTTTGTTTTTTTCCTTAGCGATTCAGAATGATTTTTTTCCACCTGCCAGAGATCAACGTAATATATTGTTATGTGTTTAAAAAGACATTGATTTCAGGAAGGAGAGGGGGAGAGAAAAGGCACACCTTGTCAAATTTGATGATGCCTTTCAAACTCTCCAAACATTCATTGTGATCAGTCACATTTTATAAAAGGGAGAATTAGAAAATAACAGCCTTTTACATTCCAGGAGGGGTGGTAGTCACAGAGTATATCAGTAAGGACCTGCCTTAAGCTTTGCAGTGCCATTAGTCCTGGGAGCTGCTGCCGTCACTTTTCACATGAATATTTTTTAAATAACAAGGTGAAACGCTTGTAGATTTATGGATGTATACTTTTGTAACCGCTGTCCCTATACTCTCTCATGTACTTAGCTTGCTCAGTGATAACTTTCATGAGTGTTCATATTCAGGTCCTAAAACAACATACAGTATTTCATTATTCAAAACCTTTTTTTAAAAATAAAAACGCTTAAATCAGCCACTTTTATTTTGAAGAAAAAACAACAACCATAGGACTGTTTTTCTGGTATGTGCTCCCAATCCAGATCAAGATACCATGCCAATGTCCTACTGGTAAGCCACCCCATCTTTACCTGCTAATTCCCCTCTATGACCACACCTCTAGAAGCAAAAAAGAAAAGAAAAAACAGAAATAGTATTCGGAGGGGGCATGGTTCCCTTATCCAAATTGGGAGCATGTTTCAGATAAGGCCTCATGGTTTCTTCCCCACCCCCACAAATTAGAAGTGTGGATAATTTAACATGTACTTTAGTCCACATAAATGCATGGCATTCATAGGCATCATCTAGCACTGTAAGAGTGTGGCCTTAACCCTTTCCCACAAACAACCCACAGTCCACCTATTCCTAAGGACCGCTGCGTCAACAGCTTAAAAAATATCTGATTAACTGGAATGTCTACATAGCTATAGATGCATTCATATCAATAAACAAAAGTCACACCCAATCGCTATAGAGGTTTCAAAACTGCATCTTCTGCTGACTTCAAATCTCCTCCTTCAGTTGAAAATACTGATTTTGCAGGTAAAGGTGCAAAACCACTATTTTTCTGAGAATCTATGGATTGAATCCGGACTTTGCCTTCCATGCATAGAAAGGCTCCTTCCATCCTCAGAAGGCTTTTTATCTGGCAGAGTGATCCCCTTAGAACCAGACTTCACTCCTGTTGATTGATATAGGGTCAGACCACACCTAACGTACTGTGTCCTCTTCTGGGCCCCACAATGTAAGAAGGTTGTGGTTCGAGGACCCGACCCCCGCAAAGTAAAATGAAGACACAGGGACACGCGATATAAGGTTAATGGGCTAGAAAAAGCCACAACTTTATTGATTACAGCAATGAAAAGGTATTGGCTTAGGCATTGGATCGCGAAACAAGTGGATTTATTCACCAGGGGTTCATCACCTGTTGATGCTAATCCAACTATAGGCTCACCCCTGATGTCACCGAGGGTCGTGCCATGGCCTCCCACCAAGCAGGCTTCGGACGGAATACACGACCGCCAGATTCCTTTAGCGAAATACCCCTAGAGATTGAAGGCATAGGCGATGGCCACACCTAGCACTTCAACACACCACAACAAATTATTCCAATGCCTAACCGCCACCCGAGTCTAAAACCTGTGACAAGGAAGATGAAGCAAGCTTGTTTTCTCCTGCTCGAGAGGTTAGAACCTGAACCCAGTGGCTTCAAGTTACAAGAAAGGAGATTCTAACTAAACATCAGGAAGAACTTTCTGATGGTAAGAGCTGTTTGACAATGAAACAGACTCTCATGAGAAACGATGGACTCTCTTTCCTTGGAGGTTTATAAGCAGAGGTTGGATGGCCATCTGTCATGCATGATCTAGTTGAGATTATTGTATTGCAGGAGTTTGGACTAGTGACTCTTAGAATACCTTCCAACTCTGCTATTCCATGACTTTTGAAGATTCCCTTTCCCCTGAAGCTCCCATTCACACTGTTCCAGGAGGTCCCCCAATGCCCTGAAATAATGTTGCACTAATGTGGCAGGAGTAGTGGAGAAGGAGCATAAGGGACTTCCCTTTCCGATCTAGCAGGAGTAAAGCCTGGATCTAACCAAGTGTTTTATGAGCTTTAACTTGATACCTCTTTCATTCTCATGAGATCATAGCAAGTGCCCTAAAAGATGATTGCATTGACTTCACACAGCTCTATATAGATTTTGACTTTCACCTTCTGGTTTCACAGAATCTGCTACAAATATCAACTTAGTTTATTTGATTTTCTCTCCCAAACAGTAAACAGAGAGACTTTATTTAAAAAAGACTATTCCAGGTATTGCTAACATCTGCTGAGTTTCATGGTGCATCCACACACATGGCAGGGTTTTTTGTGTGTGTGCAGTCTGCTACTAACATTTGTGCAAGGATGTGGCATGCTCCACAGTGCATCTTGTGATCTGTCATTGTAGTGACTACAGATAGGGGAGGATTTAATTCGCTCTACAATACAAAACAAAGTTCCCTGCTTTTCAACTTCTGAACTTACCTCCTGGGTTTGGATATTGATTGATTGATTGATTGATTGATTGATTGATTGATTGATTGGATTGGGTTTCCCTGCTACTTTTCATTCAAATGACTCTCAAAGCAGCTTGCAAACAATAACAATAACAGGACAGAACATAACATAACATCACAAATACAGCATAAATCATATAACAAATCATGAAAAAGACAATTGCAATCTTTTAAACACTATTAAAAAACAGCAACTAAAAAATAAGCTAAACATCACAATGTTCATATTATATAATTAATACGAGCAAAAGTCATATTATATAATTAACAAATCTATATGGCATTCATAATATAAAAAACAATATTTAGAAGATTAACAAAATAGCAACTAAATAGTAAAAAAAAGCTAAGCGCTGTTAAGGTCATGCACACAATCTCCACGTTCCCATGACTCATCATCTTTCACTCTTCTAAGTTCAATAAAATACAGTGGTACCTCAGTTTACGAACTTAATCTGTTCCATAAGTCTGTTCTTAAACCAAAGCCGTTCTTAAACCGAGGCGTGCTTCCCTAAATAGGCCTCCTGCCGCTGGTGCCCTTCCACAGTTCAGCTTCCGTTTGTAGACCGAGGTAAAGTTTGCAAACCGGGACCCAACTTCCGGTTTCATATACCGAATAGTTCTTAAACCGAGGTACCACTGTACACATAACGCCCAATGTTAAGCCAGCTCAGTCAGATGTTGTGCCAACTGGTAGTAGGCCATGGTAGGGCTCTTGGGCCTACTTCCAGTGGTAAGAGGGATGTTAACTCCATGTAGTCTGCCCAGTCACCACTGATGAGGAAGTTACACACATCCGTCTCGATAATCAGGATGCCCATTTCCCACTTGAAGTCCAAGATGAGCCTGTCCCTCCAGGTTCGCAAGTTGTGGCTGCACTTGGTGCACAGGCTGGCCCGGAGGTACAGCAGCACTTCCACGCTCAGGACTCTCTTGCTGTCCTGTAGCCCATCCACCAGAAGTGATTCCAACTTTTCAGCTGCTCCTTGGCCGACATGGTGGAGGAGGAGGCAGGGCAGCTACTTGAGTGGACACCAGGCAAGAGGGAGAGGCCAAGATAAAGATGTTGAGGGAGCCTCAGCAGGATCCCGGTGGCCTGGATGAGCTCATAGCCAGGGACTTGGGGTTGCGCCTTGGTCTTGGCATCCAGGCCACTTTTCTCACATGGATCCGTAATGGGAAGGGAAAGGCTTAAGCCTCATTCCTTTGCACCTTGATCCCAATCCCACCAGTCTCCAGTGGCATCTGTTATGACCTCTTCTCCCTGCTCCTTTTTCTTTTCTTTTCTTTTCTTTTCTTTTCTTTTCTTTTCTTTTCTTTTCTTTTCTTTTCTTTTTTTTTGAAAAGTTTTTATTGTTAAAATAAGGTAAAGGTAAAGGGACCCCTGACCATTAGGTCCAGTCGTGACAGACTCTGGGGTTGCGGCGCTCATCTCGCTTTATTGGCCGAGGGAGCCGGCGTACAGCTTCCGGGTCATGTGGCCAGCATGACTAAGCCGCTTCTGGTGAACCAGAGCAGTGCACGGAAACGCTTTTTACCTCCTGTTATCCATCTTATTTAGTATTTCAGTATTTAAAACGGAACTTGTTTATTCTAATAGGAGTTCTGATTTTTCAATATGGTTTTGCAAGTATCCTTTAAACACCTTCCAGTCCCTGTCTATCTTCTCTTTCGAGATTCTTCCAATTTCTCCCATTGTTTTGGATATATTGTAGTACTCCAATAATTTGGCAAGCCACTCCCTGCTCCTTTTTCAGCTCTTCTGGCTTCAGGTTGAGCTCCACACTGAACATGGAAGGTACACAAATGAGACCACATATCTATGAACTTTTACACAGCACTGCTTGCATACAATTTAGCTAGTATCTGAGTTATACCCAGAGAAGTCATGCCCATTAATTTAAGTGTATCTGCTCTGAATGTGACTAAAATTAGATGCAAACCCCTTGCACTTTTATGAAGGTGTCAGAAGAGCTGCATGGAGAAATCACAGTGTTTGCTGAGCTAGTTGAAAATGTGTATAAAAGTGGTGGTGCAATTTGATGTGCTGTCCCTTCCTGCGCAATTTCATAGAAAAAAGGTGGCTGCTCCCATGTACCTAGGGGGCAGCCATATTTTCTTCCTTACAATGTCCCCGCAAGGGCATCAAGGACGTAAAACGGAATAAAAGATTGCTGCCTTCGGAGTGTCAGGGGAGCATCTTTTTTCCTCTAACGGTTACCCAGGAAGGGATAGTATGTCATAATGGCACATCCAGGGCATTTTTTAGATTCATTTTCAATAAGCTCAGCAACTGCAGGGCTGTCTACCTGCTCCATGGCTGAAAACTGTTGAAAGAACGTTTGTAGCTCAGTGGTAGAACATCTTTGCATGCAGAAGGTCAAAGGTTGAATACTCCTAGCTAGGGCTGGGAAATAAATAAAAACCCTGTCTGAAACTCTGGGTAGCCATTGCTAATCAATTTAGACAATACTAAACTATATAGATCAGTTGTCTGACTAAGCAAGAGATAGCTTCCTATGTTTATAAAAGAAATGAGAAAAAACGGCCCTCAGACTACCTTGTAAATACTTTAAAAGAAATTAAATTACATTTTTAAAAATTGAATGCCATGAGAAGCGTGTTTTTTTAAAAAAAGGATCCCACCCCCAAAAAACCCTGCATGGAAACAAGACAGAAGACACTTTTAAAACACAAACCAGATCAGTTCTATTCCATTCATCCCTATTTCTTTATTTTCTCGTGAAAAGATTTGTACCTTTTTCAAGAAGTGCAAGCTTTCTGTGAATAAATACCCATGCAATGTCCATCTACTGTCCTCTTTCTCTCCCTTTATAGGACCCATTATTATTATTATATTATTATTATTATAATTATTATTTATTTATTTATTTTAAAAATATGCTAAATGTGTAGCAGATTTCATTTGTTTGCCCCTTTACTGAATTTCTTTTAGTAGATGCTAAGCCAATCAAGAATGTGGCTATATCACAATCCCATATTACAGTTTCCAGAAACACACACATAGTCTATCTCTCTCTCTCCCC
Organism: Podarcis gaigeae; assembly: GCF_964106915.1. Classification (NCBI taxonomy): domain Eukaryota; kingdom Metazoa; phylum Chordata; class Lepidosauria; order Squamata; family Lacertidae; genus Podarcis; species Podarcis gaigeae. The sequence goes on from NC_139680.1 coordinate 25,683,556, forward strand.
CCCCCCCCCGCCCCTTGCTTGGTAGGCTATCTTTTTGCTAACTTTATTGATTCAGCAGTTTGGCACCAAACACCTTAAATGTTTGATGCTGTGGGTTTTTTGGGGTGGGGTGGGGTGACGTATTCATGCATGCTGTTTATTTCATATGTACATACAGAAAGAAAGTGTGGGATTAATGCCCGAAGAATCTGGCATCTTTTTTAGAGTAGGAGCAGTTGGTTTAGCTCTGAGACTCTACAGCTGCATCTTGCAGAATGGCTAACAGAACGTGGTTCCAGAGGGAATATTTCTGTGACTGTCTTGTAAAGTTGAATTTAAGCATGTGTGGTAAGTGGGACAAAGGCATATGGTGCCTTCCTGCTGCCTGCCAAATTCTGCTGCCACTGATAGTGAAATGTTCCTCCCTTCTTCCTCTTTCCAAGTAAGATTCACTCCACTGTGTATACATATGGTATAGTTAAAAATGTGTGCGTGGGTAAGCTTGAACAGGGGAGGAAACATTGCACGTATGCAATATGGTCAGATCCGTGCTAAAATAGGCAAGTATGAAACAGCCTTCGATGTTAGTTCCACTACAAATATCAGGTCATAATAAAGCTGAGGCTTTTCCCTCTTTTACAGATATGGGAGTTCCAAACGACCTTCTTCATTTCAGTAGAGGCAGTAACTCATTGTTTAAATTCCAGAACCAATGAGTGATTGTGCTGCGCTTATTGAAATGAATGGGGGAAATCCATACATTCCAGAGCTGAATATCCACCAGTTTGGTGTGGGTTTTGTTGCTGTTCATTGTTGTTTTTGCACTGGAAGTTGCTCATGGGACAGAGCAGAATTTTTCAATGCCCTGCGTATCAATGTCGTGTTTTTGAGACCATTCTGAAAGGAGCTGATTCCACTTAAAAACCCGTGAATCCCACAGTTAGCTCTAAAGCAGAGGTGGGCCAAAATTCACCTGACATCACAGTGACATCAGGCGATGCTGCACTTTGAAGCCCCAATTGTTGGGACTCAAAAGCACAGTGTGGGGCTGTTCGAAACCTCTTTCCCAACAACATTACTCAGCAGCATAAGAGTAGCGCTGGGAAGAAGCAGCAGTTTCCATTAAATGGAAAACACTTCCCTTCCTTTGAGCAAGGCTCGTTCCCACTGCCCATAAGTTAATTGGCAGATGGGAGTGTTAGAATTCCTGCTCCGTGATTGCAGTCATGGGATTTTTGTCTATCACATGACGGTGTATGTTTTGACTCCACAAAGTGTGGGAAGTGACGGACACAGGATGTTTGTGTTACTGTGTTCCGTGAAGTGGGACTATTGTCCTTTGTTCTTTCTCTTTGTTGTCTGATGCTAGAGAGAGAGGGAGCCATGTTGCAGTGCTCCATGTGTGTTTATATGTAAAGTAGATTAGCCCAAATGCTGAGTTGCTGAGGTCTGTTACGCAAGCTGCGAAGACTCTGCTGATCCCTAAGTGTGCTGATGTCTGATGGCATCGGTCGCTGTGATGTTCGGGCAGAAGAAAGCTTTTGAAGCTCCCAAACGAAAGACCAGGAGGGAGAGAACATGCCAGTCAGGCATGTGTCTCTGCCAGGATCCTACTCAAGTGTAGGACAAGCTCCTGACAGAGAGTGCACCTTGCTGAAGCAAAGGAATAGCGCTATGCTCCCAACTGATCCTTTGATGCCCCACCCTTACCTGCCCTATCCCTGGTGTCATGTATGCCATCAGGCATAGGGCAGGTAGCAGTGGCTTCCCGAAAACAGCCCCACAGGCCAAATGGGGAGGCCTGGAGTGTGAAGTATGGATCAAGCTGTTGGAGGTTCCCCCTCTCTTGCTCTAAAGGGACAGGTTGACTTGAAAACAAACATGAAAAATCAACTCTGCCCCCTTTCCTCGGCTCCACCCTAAAGTCATATGAGCCAGGGAGAAGGCTTACCCAGGGTATATAAAGAGAGGCTAGCTAAGCTTAGCTTCAGAAGGCTGGGAAGCTTCCCAGAGCCAGACACACAACCCGTCCTCCGAAGGCTGAAGCTGCAATAGCACTTTCTGGAGACTGCACAGCCTCTCCCTTGAAACTGGGGGTTTTTTTGCAAGCCTATCCTGGAGCTTGCACCTCTTAATACCACTTGCATGTCGAGGTCCCCCAAGCCACCCCTAAATAAATCACAATTCACACATAATATTTGTTTAAGGTTTTTGGCATAATTTTGGCCACAACTTTATTGAAATACATAAATGTGAGTGGTTGCTTAGGCATTGGTTCCGACTATTTGTCCCCACCCCGGGACAGAACTGACTTCCAGATTCCAGTGAAAGCCAGTGAGGGAAAACAATACTGGGGAGAGCATGGAGCCGGGAACCAGACCTTCACCTCTCCCTGCATGCTCCCAGGGGCTTGCGTTGCCCAAGCCCCATTCAGGGGTACAGACGAAAGAATGGCAAGTCCCTGGATTCCTTTAACAGAATTCCCTTGCAGCAATAGCATTGGAGGGGCAGGCACCGCCAATCCTTACCCCTCCACCAACCAATTTTTTAAACCAATGCCTAACCTCAAACTTACAAGTTGTGACAATTTGCTACGCAGTAGGCAAAAACCAAATGGCACCAGCCAATCAGCCAAATGGACAAAATTCCTACCAGGTCCCTGCCCCAAAAGCAGATGACCCCATGACAGGCATAGCAAGGTCAATGCAATAGCCCTAGATTAGGGAGGATGGGGGGTGACCCGATGCCCAGTCAGTGCTGCGTGACTTGATTTTATAACCTTTGGTCCGTCCCCCTAAATGGCAACACCAAAATTTGCCCAGTAACCCAACCGCCCAATCACTGCGGATGGTCATCCATACTAACCCGCCCAGCAACAGAGGGGTGGCCTGTCATACCCCACCGCGACACGTGCTCTCTATGAAGGAGAACACGCTTTATATGAATAGCAATAGTGAGATGAAGAGTATTTATCATTGCCGTGTGCCAGTGAGCTTAAAGGGCTAGAAGCAGCCCAAACATTTCTTTATAACTAGCAACAATTGTAAATTTATCTTAATTCGTTGTTACACACATCCAGCAGCTTGGCTTTCTGTTTTAGGAAGAGTGTCATCAAACTGCACTTATTTTTCATGATTAGATGAATTGCAGTCTGATCCTAAACATCTTTGCACAAAAACAAGTCCCTGAAATTTTCAATGAGCCTTTGTGCCAGGTGAGCACATTCAGGGCTGCAGCCGTAATCTTTTTAAGAAGGTGCTTTGGTTTCTGTGCTCATCAATTATTTACATATCTCCATAAATTATTCAGTAACTGGAGTGAGAAGCGGGTGGGGGGGGGGGAGATTTCTAAAAATATACTTTTAGCATATGTTTAAGGCAGGGGTTGTCCCCATTCAAAAAGTTTTATCTTTCCAACATACTGAACATTAGCTCATTTTATTTCCACTGGGCCTTTGTGAACTTGAAACACCACCTGGGTTCCCTCTTTGTATCTAAAAAACATCCAGCCATCTTTGTTGTTGTTGTTTAAGGATAAAGTATGCAGCAGATATGGGAGAGGCGGGGCATGGCACTAATGTAGCAAAAAATCAATAGGTGGGAAAGCTGTTTTAAAAAGCTGCACCGAGTTGAATCCAAACCTGTTTTTGAACTAAAAAGTTCTTCCTCCAGGGGAATCGCTCTACAGTTAGACAGATATGAAAACGACATCTTCTAGTTTAGTTTGCTATTCATAAAGGAACTACTGTCTCCAAGCTTGTCTGAGGTCATTGTATTGACTGTAACTTTGCATGCCAGCCATCTTGAGAATGATAAATTTGTGGCCACAGAACAACTGAGTAAATGTAAGAACTAGGAAGAGCAATATCTATTTTTTTAAAAAAATCAAGAAGAGTTCTAGATGGCGTGCTTCTAGCACTTCAATAATAAAGAGCTTTAGACTGCTCAGAATGGTTGTTTCCAGTAGAATGTGAGTGCAAACGGAACAGACTTCTGCTTGCCCAGTTAAACTTCCCCTTTCTTTTCTCCCCCACCCCATCTGGGGTTCAAGTGGCGCTGTGGTCTAAACCACTGAGCCTCTTGGGCTTGCCGATTGGAAGATCTGCAGTTCGGTGTGAGCTCCCATTGCTTTGTCCCAGCCCCTGTCAACGTAGCAGTTCAAAAGCACACCAGTGCAAGTAGATAAATAGGTACCACTGCGGCGGGAAGGTAAACGGTGTTTCCGTGAACTCTGGCTTCCGACATGGTGCCCTGTTGTACCAGAAGCAGTTTAGTCATGTTGGCCACATGACCCGGAAAGCTGTCTGTGGACAAACGCCAGCTCCCCCAGCCTGAAAAACAAGATGAGCGCCACAACCCCATAGTCACCTTTGACTGGACTTAACCATCCAGGGGTCCTTTACCTTTACCTTACCTTAAGGCCAGCTCATTTGCTTATTGCTGAGATGAGGGTTTCTTAATTTATTGTGCAGCTCCTTAGGCATTGCAATAGTTCTCAGACGCTCAACATGGAAATATTTTAGTAAGAGTTTTAAACTCTCATTTCTGTAAAGGTGTAACCTCTGTGCTGATGACTGAAAGTAATGTACAGTGAATGCATGGAGGCAGATAGCCTATAAGCTGTATGTATTACAGCACTGTCCACACAATCAGAACGTTTGTAGATAACATAGAGCTTAGACATGTACAACTTGTTCTAACGTCTCTGCCCTCCATTTGTATCCAAATGTGTTCATTCAGAACATGAAAAGTACAAGCACAGGAGATTGCAAATATAGGTCAAGTAAGCCACAGTTTTCATAGCTTGTCTAATGGAATTTCAGAGGGTAGTCCTCTTGATGATATTCTGAAGTCATGTCATGTGGATGACCCATGCAGAATCATGTTCACCTTTTATGAAGGCTCTTTTAGGCAACTGTTTGTGAAAGCTCTTTATGCATGCTCTTTTATCATGCACAATCACCATATTGTATATAATTTGCTTTCACATGTTTCTTAAATAAAATGCAATACATTAAGATTTTTCCTGAACACAATATGCGAGAGAAAGAGGAGAGGCAGGCGAGGGTGCCAAGCACCAGAAAAATATGCTATTGGCTATATCCACCTTTCCCCTCCAGTGTAGATTTTTACAGAGTCTATGCTGTAGGGAGCAATTGCATTTGTGTTTGCCAAGGTAATTCTCTAATTTGTGCATATTATGGTAGTATTCTCCACTGCTGATTGGTTTGGAACTGCTTACTTGGAAATAAAAATCCTAAAACTGAGTTTATATATATTTTTATAAAAAATATATATGGTAAATTGCATTTTGTTTTATTTTTTTTAAAAAAAATGTCACCATGACTTTCTAAGTTCCTCACAAGAAACTGAAACATTGAGCTTAAATAACCATTAAAATACAGCAATATACCAGTACATCTGCAATCACTGGCCTATGCGAATGAGGATAATTTGTAGAACATTTTCTCCTTACGTATGTGATGTTGGTTATAAATTGGTTGAAAAGTTCTTGAATTCTGGTAAAATTAATGCCAAACTATACATGACACAGGAGATCAATGATCAAAACTCTCAAGGCTGTGTAATAATAATAATGATGTCATTGCAGCCCTTGTGGTTTGGGATCAGCAGTGCTGAGAGAGCGCTAAACACTTTCCGCATGCTACAACTACCCCTCCCACACTGGTGAAAAGGGGCAGATACAATATTAATTCAAACAGTGTCAACAACACCTTCTGGCAGGGTGGATTTTGATCAGGGGAAAGGTGTAGCTGGAAAAGGTTTAGATCCTCCTTCCCCAATGCTGCTGCCCTGATCCAATTGTTCCCCTTCCCCATGGCTAATTTCAAGTCTTTTAAAATAAATTGTATTTTAGGCTTTAGTCATATAATGAAATCATCACCATCCAGTTTTTGCTGCCCAGCAGAGGGCAATTCACACAACTGAAGTGAAAAGTCAGGAGTGGCTTGTTGAAAGAGATTAAGAGATCACTTTTTTCATGTGTATATATGTGTATTCCAGCACATAGCTTCGTCATTGCATACAACTTCATGTTGCTGCCAATAATGTCCCTTACTCGTAAGACGTTTGAGAATGAATTAGTGGCATATACCATACAGAAAGTTGCTGTGGGATTCATACATTGCTATCCTATGTAGATTTCCCTTGAAATCAGTTTCACTGGGACTTACTACTGAGTAAACATTATTTATCAAGGTTTCTATACTGCCTCTCTTCAACAGTACCAGGGCAATATAACAACATCACATTAAAATACAGTAAAATACATCACAATCTGCAGTAGAGCACCCAGATGCTATCCAGACTCAGTATTAACACCCCGCAAAGCTCATAGGACAGGTTTCATGGGGATATCCATTGTAATGGCTGTTTCGCAGTGTCCCTGTGATGAACTGAGTGCCTGCACTCTGTCAAAACGAGGTTAATGTGCATCAGTTACCCCATTTCTGAAATAAAAGGTAGGCTTGGAACTCTGACTGTAAGATGAATCAGTCTATCTCCAGTCCATATCAGTCTCACAAGTTTTCATTCATAAGTCTGTTCTATCAGTTTTTTATATTATATGCAATATTTTTTTAAGCAACAGGATTTTAAAAAATTTAAACAGGTGTTTTCTCAGAAAATCTGCATTTGTAAATTTATTTTATCCTAAAATACTTGTTTTAATATGCATTTTAGCAAAATAATAATGATCAAATTAACCAAGTACTGCATTGCTAAATTTGAAAAAGTGCTAAATACAAAGGTCAACTACATTCAGATCTGCACATTGGTACAGGTTAGTTCACATTGGACTTTGCAAATAAAAAATAAAAATGAATTCCTTAAGCCACCCTACTAATAGGTAGATTCTGTAGCAGTTATCATGGTTGCGCAGCAGCAAATCTTTTTTTACATGTATCTAGTGTGAGGTGTAAAACAGCCCTTCTGTGAATGGAAGATGCCCTTTTAGATGCAGAAGGACAATTTTGGATTTTACCTGCCAGTTCAGGTGCTCTAAGATTCTTTTCTGCATATGCCTCAACATGCAAAGCTTTTAACTAACTGGGTGATGGCTGCTTTTATTTTTCTGGTCCAATTGTACTGCATTTTAGACTGCTTCTAATGTTTTAGAGTACTGTTGTTTATATTATATTTTATGTGATTGCTTAATTGTAGACTGCTTTGGCTATTTTAATAGAAAAGTGATGTATAAATATTTAAAACACAATATATATATAAAAAGCTGTGCAAGCATTTTTATGAAAGTGATTATTCATATTTGAGAGTATAATTCTCCAGTGGTCCACATAGTACAGTACAGGTCTTACTTATTTCGAGAGGGACTCCCGAAGGCAGAAAAGTTTTAAGGATCTGATGCAAAGTGTGTTTAATGTTCCACATCACTGAAATCAAGAGGACATTTTTTTCCTTGCTCACAGAAGTTTCCACAGGGTTATGCTCGCTGCAAATTTCTCTAGGAATTTGAGTTACAGTACTGCTTAAAAACAAGAGATACTGATGGTTTATATACAGTTATATTGTAGCTTTCCACAGTTGAACATCAGTAATAAAGTAAAAGTAAATGAACAACGAGATGAAAGTGATTAAAAAACACACCTATGAATACCTTATTCAAATGATTTGCTGAGCTGAGGAATGTGTGATATGAGTGAATTAAAGAATGAACAGTGCCTTTAGTCTCCCCCACACCTCCCATGAGGATATAATGTACAAAACTATAGGTGGTTGTCATTTTTTCATTTTATGTCACTAATGTGAATATGGTATGTTTGCATCCTAGTTTGCAATGTAGATGACACTCTACAGTCAAACTCTACCTATATACAAAACATGTAAGATACAATCTGATTTATTATTAAATGGCAGCTATATCTCTTCTTTTTTTGCAGATGAAGATGGCTAATAAATGCTGTTCTCCCTCAGATCAGGTATGACAATTTACTTTGTTTATTGCTAAAAGTCTGCCATTTCACTTCCGCCTTCCAATTAGTCACCAAAAAAAAAGGAGCACATGTAAGCCAAAGTTCAGCACTTTCAAAAGACCCTGATGCCAGTAGGAAAACTGAGCACATATGCACATTGTTTCCACTGAAATAAATTAATCAGAAGAGTTTAACTTTGCTTGGACCATGCCAATAGTTATCTTTTTGCAAGTTGCATAGCAGAGGACACATGTAACTGAAAGCTCTATATAAGCATTCCTTAAGGGAAAGCATGTTTTAGTATCTGATATTCCATCGGTCAAAACAGATTTCAACAATTAATAGAGGACCCAGGTTAGAATTTTGAAAGTTTTCAGAATCACAGCTGACAGTGGTGATAGGGCAGCAATTGTATGATGTAATATGCAATTAGTTAGCTTGCTCTGTAAATGATTGTGTCCATTAAGGTGTTTTCAAAACATTTCTCTTCCTAGTTGCCTGGTAGTCTTCCATCCCAGTCAACCAGGCATAAACCACAACCTTGCCATTGGCATGTGGAAGGCAGGCTGCAGAGATTTTGCACTCAGGAGACCAAAAGGTGTTAAGCAAGTGCTAACAGAAAGAGGGGAACTAAGAGAAAGTGGCAGCTGAGAAGAAGAATCCAGGCTACTTCTCTCTGCTTCCTAACACTGCTCTTTCTTGCAGCTTTGTGATGACAAGATCCCCTGCTTTTCCTCCAACAACTAATAATATTTCAGAGCTTCCACCCAGCAGTTTATTGTGAATTGAGTGTTGCTCATGGGTTGCAAGATTTGTGTAGCATCCACATTATAACTTCATCAAAATCCCATCCCTTCCCTTCCTAATTTAATAGAATTTTTACTAGTTTCCAAATGGCTTGTCATCCCTCAGGGGATTGACACCTAGACTTTTTGGAAAGGAAAATCTAGGGAGGTGGGAAAGAGATGAGCACATGATGCAAAGTGTGTGAACGTCTTTCCAGATATTTATTTAATATCATGTGTTCAACACATGCAGTTGACTTCCGTAGCACACTTGGTTGATCAAGAAAAACAATACTTTCTAGATCAAGAAAATGCAAGGCTGATCTCTTATGGGTGTTCTCACCCATAAGATGAATATGGTATTGATTTGTCTTATAATATCATATTTTAACTAAAGCAAACTATTGATTGTGAGGATTTTTGTGTGCATGTGCATGCCACCTTGTGTCTTGCAGCAGGAGAAAGGTAGGATATACTGTATTTACTCAAATCTAACGCTCACCTTTTTTGGCCAAATTACGTTGCGAAAACAATGTGTGCATTAGATTTGATGGCACATTTACATTTGCCAGCAAATACTTTGTGGGGTTTCAAGGTTCTGAAAATTGAGGTGCACATTAGAGTCGATGGCTCATTAGACTTGAGTAAATACAGTAGATGAAATGAAATAAAGAAATAGATTCAGTGAATTTGTCTACTATAGCCAACCTCCATACATAAGGAGGAAGGTTTCCAATTAAATTTAGAGTCCCAGCTATTTTCTTTTTAGAAATTAACTAGTGAATCTTTATGAGTGTGCTATTAGTGCAGTTTGTGAATCGTTGATATCAATTATAGTAGCATGGAATATCCAAAGAAAGTAAGAAGGCGCATAGACATGTGCAGCATGTGTCACTGACGTACCTCTACAATTAGATAACAAATGGCAGGCACTGTGAGCAGTCAGAGACATTAATGAGCTGTTGAAATACAGGAAGCAAAAATGAGACACAGTTCTTGCATCTGTGCATACCATTAATACCAAAAGCGGGGCTCATTCACACTGATAATACACACATCTTCCCCTAGATGGGAGA